>NC_062219.1:51443197-52083912 GCF_902686445.1 Sciurus carolinensis | reverse complement strand
GAAAAGGAAAAGTAGTGTTGATTCTTATGAATGAGGAACACTTAAGAATCCCGAGAGAGTGAACATGTCCTTTAGAATAGAAAACCACTTGTCAGAAGGTGAGGATGTTTCTGGGGTGGACATGGAAGGACAGGAGCTATGAGGAGCCTAGTCCCAGAGATACTGGCCAAATTGCAACAGTTGTTATGAACAGTGTGAGTCTGGTTCATACTTCTGATCTGACTCCAAAGAGAAAAGTTTTCTAGAATCTCATTGCCCTTTGGGCCAAGAGCTCTGTCTCCAGTTCTTTGATTCTGACCCTTTCTGATCTCATGGTTCTGTCTTTAAATCTCTCCATCAGTTTCTCTGTCTCTCCAGGTTGCTCGCTTTGGTTTCCTTTTTGCCTCCTCAGACCTGAGACCTTTCTCCTGCCTACTCTATCCTACTCCACCCCCAGCAGCCTGGTTTTGCAGATAAGGTCTTATCCAAATGTCAGCAACCTCAACGTTCTTGACAATGCTCCCTCGGTGTCCCATCCACAGAATTTCCCACTCTTTCCCCCCACCACCTCTTTTTTCTGCCAACCTCCTAGAACTGCCTCCAACCCTGCTCATGTCCATTCCCAGCACCCTTCACCTCTAGCACATTTAATTTTATATGAAATTGCTAGGATTTCAAAACGGAGTCTGCTGGTCTTCACAATCCCAACTTTCTGATCTCAGAGTCCATCTTCAGAAGCTTCTGTCCCCCCATCAGGCCTGCTTTCCTTTCTGCAGGTCCATTAGACCCCAGGCTGGCCTGTGTGGGAAGCAAGTCTCTTTCAGAGCACACATTAACAGAACTAAGGCCTCCCTTCACAGTAACTATGGCTTCTGCCTTCCAGATGCTATTTACTCTGAATCAACACTTATTTCTAGGATGTGGGAAAATACACAGTGCTTAAATGCATTGGCTCTGAATTCAGTCTCCCCAGGTTTAATTTCTTTCTCTGCCAGCTGCATAATTAGACATGTGACCTTGACAAAATTACTTAACTTATCTGGGCCTCATTTTTCTCATCTGCAAAATGGAGAAAATAGACATACTTGCTCCAGAGGGGTATTATGAGGATAAAAGAAGACACACAATACCGAATGCAGAGCCTGGATTATGTTAAGCTCTTTAAAAAATGACTTTTGTTATTATTTTTCCTGCAGCAAGTGATTTGGCTTTGGAACTCTTTTTCTTTTTTTCTTTTTTTTTTAGACTGTGTTTCCTGGTTTTATACCCAGGTGTTAAAAGTACCATATGAACCTAATGGAGACCGAATCTTTTTAACCAACGTGTACATATGAGAGTCATTTCTAGCACATTTGATTCACATCATCTCATTTGGTCCTTAAAACAAGCCTGGGCCACAGACTGGGGCAATGTACCATCCTGCCATTCCTGTTCCACAAAGGCTTAGATACTTATGTAGCTTTTCCAAAGTCACATAACAAGTGATAGGTAAAAGCAAACCTAACCTATAGATCTGCTAACTCTTTCTACTAAACCATGCAGAGTAGGGCTTGGTGAACTTTTTTCTTCAAAGGACCAAATAGTAAATCACTTATGCTTTATGGGCTACATGATGTCTCTGTCTCATATTCTGTTTCTTATTCTTATTTTAAACAACCCTTTAAAAAATGTAATGATTCTTAGCAATAGGCTAGTATAAAAAGAGATCATGGTTACCTTTGCCCAAGGGTTGTAGTTTATTGACCACTAACACGGATTATGCTGATATATCAAAATACAAGTGTAATGAAATAGAGCTTCCTAAGAAACTTTACCCTTTGTTAGCAATCACTTGTTAATATTTATTGCATGGTTACTATTTGTGAAATACTATTCCAAGTTTTATATATGTATTAACTCATTTAGTCTCCATGGTGACCCTAGTTGGTAGGTACTATCATTGGCTTCACTTTATAAATGGGGAAACTGAGGCATGGGGAAATTAAGACACTTCCTCACAGTCACATGACCAGTAAGCAGAAGGACTGGGGTTCTAATCTGCGCAGTCTGGCCCCAGATCCTGTGCACTGAACCATGTGAATCTCATCTCGGGGCATTGGTACAGTTATTTGAGAGGGAAAAAGGGGATAAAGGAAGCCACGGAGCTTCTAGAAGCTTCTGGATTAAATATGTTTCAGATTGATTCACCTTGATGCTAAGGGATGTGGAAACATGCCACCTGTGTTCTGTGAAGCATCAGCAGGCCGGAAACCTGCAGTGGCTTTCCTTCATGCCATTGTAATACAGAGGACAGAGGCAACTGCAGAGGCATCTTGATTTGAGAAAAGTACTTGATTGGATCTCATTAAATTTTAATCATAAACTGAATTCAAAATAAATTGAAAACTGGTTGACAGAGCACAAACAAAGGGTAATGATAAATGGTGATGCATCTAGAGAGGGGATATCTTCCAGGGGACGCCTCTGAACCAAGGACGGGAGGGATTTAATGAAGGTGTTATGTCCCTGCAGGAAGACAAATAGCATAGCAAGGAAGAGAGGGAGGGCAGGAGTGAGCAGCCTGGATAATTAATAAACCACATTAACAGCTCCTAAATAGTCAAGGCTGGGTGTTCACCAACAACTCGGATTTTTTTTTTTTTTTTTTTAAGTATTCTCTAGGTCAACAAGAGGGTTGAAGAGGTCTGGGAACACACAACATGCATATTTCAGATGGACATAATAAATAAATATATAAATTTATAATTGGGATGATCCTCAGATTCAATTTGGATCAGATACTTAAATTGCAGATTCTCAAGGTTCTTATTTTTCATTCCCAAGAGAGTAATTTTAAATGTGTCTTAAAGACATGGATTTTTTTTTTTAAATCTGTAAACTCATTAATGTTCTTTGTTTACTGCCCAAATGCATGCAAACTTTCATAACACTGGTTTTGCTTAATGGCTCAGATTCAAACTCCAACAAACATGCTTCCAAGTTCACTTGCAGAATTTCCCTGTCAGAGACGTTCTTCCATTAAGTTTGCCAGAGAATTTGAAACAGTGTGAGGCCTGGATACAATGGGACAGTAACTGATCCCCGATACAACCCTGCATAGGAAGACTCTGGTCAGGCAGAGCACAGCACAGAGTGAACTGACCTGATTTGAGGAAGTTTGCTCTGGGTTCCTCAGAGCAGCTAAGGGAGGAGGAGGTGGACTCATGGGAGCGGACTCATTCTGCCACATTGGAAATCCATTGAAAACCTTTAGAAAACAGCCTCAAGCCAGCCCAAGTTCCTCAGTTGCCATTGTTTTTGTTTTCAGATAAGATGATTTTTTTAAGCACGCATTTGTGATCCCTAATTCAGTCCAGGCCACAGAGTGCAGGAGAGGAAGGGATAGAAAGCAGATAGGAGTATGGAGGAGGAGAGAAGTAGGGAATGCGAGGAAGGAGTAGGGAGAGGGACTTATTTAATTGGAATCTGTATGTGTCACAGGTATGAGAAGGGTCAGGTGGAAGGAGAGGGAAGAATGAACACAGGTCAAAGGCAAGAGCATCGCGGGGTAAGGGGGTAGCCACGAAGAGTGTGGGCAGACAGAGGAGGAAGCAGCTCAGGGAGGAGAGGGAGACATGCTGACCCTGGGAGAGGAGAAAGGAAAAACACAGAACCTTGGCCAGGACAACAATGCAGCAGAGGAAAGCCAAGTTCCCTCATCGCGGGAGGAGCTGCCAAGGTCCCCTGCAGCCCAGGTCTGCAGGGGGTTGAGCGGTCGGGGGCTGCCCAACGTCCATCCCATTCCTTCCAAATAGCTTGACTTCAGCTGCCTCGGCAGGGAACCAAGCCAAACTGGCACAGCTCTGCAGGCCACCACGTGGATGAAAGGCCACCCCTCCTCAGCCAGTTTACAACTTCTGGTCTCCAGGAAGGTCCGGGTGCACACACGCAGGCGCACACACGGAGGCGCAGAGGCAGCTGAGCGGTCAGGCCGCCAAGCACATGTGGGCCGCAGGAGGCCTGCTGGGCGCCAGACAAGGATGTCGGAGGGAGAAAGGACAGCCTGGGTTTCAGGAACTAAAAATATCTTGGTGACAATGCATTGGAAGAAACAGGAGAGGCCCAGGGGGACAGCTTCTCGATTCCAGTCCTCAGATGCTTTCTCACGAAAGGCCTGCTGGATTGTTTTGATAAGGAAATGTGATCAAACATTAGGGGTCATTTAGTTGGATCTGAAAGGAATTTAAAGTTTAATGTGCCTCATCTGTGTGCTTTTTTTTTTTTTTTTCCTGCTGCAGTTGCTTGCAATTCATATATGTACGTTTTTAAAGGCTAATCTAAAATTGCCTGCAGCAGAAAAATGATTTGAATTCAGGATATATCTGAGATTTTCATTCTGCAATGTGTAAAACATTGATTTAATTTAGACAAACTACCCCACCATAATCTATCTTGCTGAATGCCTGTTAAAATATGCCTGCAAATATGACTTTCTTCTCTCCTTTTAATTTTCAGAGCTTTTGAAAGGCACGAACTCCTTAATCCTGGGAGAAGCAGGCTGTAGCGTTTTTGGTCTTTGCACCCTCCAAAAATGAGAATCCCTGTGTTAGAAAGTTTTCTCTCCAACACAAGGACACATTACATAGACCTCACTTCTAGTTGGTCCACCCCCACGCAATGAACAGAGAAGAGTGGCCATCAGCCATCCCCACCCTCCTCATAGAATGAATTGAAGTGGCAGCACCAGATTAAGAATAAGGAGGCTGGGGCCTTTGTGGATTGAAGCAAGCCAGGCAATGGAACAATAGTTTGCCTGATTTCAGATAATGATGTGTCCTTATTTGAAAATAAAATTGGGAACTTGCTGCAGGTGAAACATGTTGAAATTCCTGTCCTTTCATCCCAAACAGAAACATCTCGAAACATGCCAAGGGCAATATTAAGGCCTCCATATCCCACAGAAAGTTCAGCAATACCAAAAGCCCTGAATCAGTCCATTCCAGTCAGCCAGAGCCTGTTGGAACTGTCCTGACAGAGAATACTTGCCCAAAAGAAACAATAACAATATTTTTTAAAGCAGTGGTTTGGAAAAGGTTAAGAATTCAGTGTATCTGCCATCTAATAAGGAGTCTAATCATAATCATCACCCTTCCCTGGTGCTAGGATATGTTTCACTGTTTCCTTTCCCCTCCCATTAGAGGCCCCCCATGCTGTTGGCTCCAGCTAGGAGAGGTTTCCAGCAAAGTCAGTCACTGGCTGTGGGAGCCAAGCTTGCCTGCCAGTTCTGTCTCTGTGAGCACGGGGTGATGCTTCCTGGGTAACCCTAACGGGACATGAACTAATTCAAGAAATCCCCTGTTTTCTCCTATGTGCCTAGAGCCAATGATGATATCTCAATTCTAGGCAGCCCTCCTGCAGAGCCACTGACTGCCTTGCCTCCCCTAGTCCTGAGGACTGCTTCACCTTTGGCCTAGAGAGCAGAAGAGTGAAACAGAAATCAAAGAAGCTTACGTGGAAGGAGCCTTGGCACCTCCAAGGCATTTGACAGTATGATGGCTTCTAGGAGCGAGAAAAGTATAAAGAAACAAAGTCCCTTTCCTTGGGCTAACTGACTATTAGCAGGAGGTAAAATTTATATATGTAGTAATCACTATATAAAACATGCCTTTAAGACCACCCGTTACAGTTACCCCTCTGGGACTACCCTAGCCTCGTTTTGTTAGACAGGAATGTAGACACCATCATGTTTGTGCATACGCCCTCACTTTACTGGTGAAGTAATCCAGGCCTGGAGGAGCCAAAGTGAATTGCCCAAGATATGGAACCATACGAAGTGGGGAGAGCTTGGAACCAAGTTTCCTGACCTTTTTAAAAAAGTATTTATTTGGCCTTTTTTTCTCCCATTCCTTTAAAAACAATCCCCCTGTTCTGAGAGATCTCCTTGGACCTGGAAGTCACAAGAAACTCCATCAGCTTCTAAGATCAAGTACTAGCGTTTCTTCCCTTATGTCCCCCCAAGCTCTGTCCAGAGCCAGCAAATGTCTAGCTGCTGGAGAGGAGTGGAAGGCTGTGGAGAGGGGCTGGGGAGGCTGTTGAACGGGAGTTGAACGGGATTTCCTGGCCTAAGAATGCACTGTTGATTTTTTTTTTTTTTTCCTCTGCATGAAACCAGGATACAGAAAATTTGGGAATTCTCCTTCCCACTTTGCTGCTGACGTGTTCTGGGGCTGAAAGCCAATTACTTAATTTTTGCCATCGCCAACTCCCTCTGTGGAAAAATGGAGTTTGAATTCTTGATGGCAACTTGTAGGAACACTGAGTACTAAACAAATGGTTCCCAGGCAGCTCGGAAGCCACCGTGCCTGGGCCGGGTCTCCTCAAAGAGTTAATCTCAGCTCGCCTGTCTGAAACACTAAACCAGCAACACACACTGGCTGCAGAAACTTACTGTCATCTTCTCAGTCCAAGCTCGTCTCCCTACCAAGTTAAAGGTGGAGAGGAGGGCGGAGGAAATGAGGAAACGTAGGGGCAGAACATTTCAGCAAAGGAGAAAACAGCGTTTTGGAAAATGGGTCAGTGGTTAAGAAATCAGAGGAGGCAGGCAGCACTTACCTTAGCTCCACTACGGACAGACAGACTGGGGCCCAAGGGGTGGTCACGATCTCTTCTTCTTTCTCCCGCTTGGGTGTCTTGGGTCTCTCTCGCCTTCTCCAGGCCCAGGTAAGTTGTAGAACAGGCTCTGAAGCAGGAAGTGGAAGTTGTATGCAAATCTCTACAGAGGCTAGGAAGCCTCTGCTCAGAAATCTCCCTGTGGGCAGTGAATCAACGGCTAAGTCACTTTATTTCTTAAAACAGAAACCTCCTTCATTCACTAGAAAAAGCCAGTGACCAATTAGGCTGTATTTTTGTTTTCACCACCCAGCTATGAAACTTCGGAGGAATGCTCTGGGCTGTGGGGTTAGACTAGTGCCCTCCCTGGGAAGGTGGCTGGGAGGAGACAACTTGCATATTAAGGTTGCTAATGCATTTGCAGCTTCTAAGGAGGAGACTGGGGACAGGTGATGGGGAGGAATGGCAAGTAAGAGCTTCTGATTGTCTCCCCTAACTGCTTAAAACATTTGCTGCCCATGACCATGGAGGGGCCAGGTACTGCCCATGGTCCCCTCCATACCCCCCCAACCCCCCCCCCCCCACTGTCCTCCTCTGACTTCCCATTTCTTGACCTCAGGTTAACTTCCTCCCCTTTCCATTGTTTAATCAATAGCCTACAGAATTACTGCAGAAGGGCTTGCTGGAGGCAGGATTATACCACAGCAGCATGTACATATATAGATGCAGCAGAGGGTGATGGGAGTCACATCAGTGGGAGTTTTGGAGCCAGAGGGCCTGGGTATGAACCAGCCATGCCATTGGCTGACTGGGCTCCCCACACAGTGCTCCTGCTAGACTTGGCTGCTTGCTGAAGAAGTCCAAGGTCAGCCCATTATGCTGGCTGTCTCTCCACCCTCATGCAAGGTTCAGGCCCCAGAGCATCCCCATCCAGATTGTGCCCGGTTCTGCTCGAGTATGACACCTGAAGCAGGTCGTTCAACATTCTACAGAGAAAGTGTGGCTTTTTAAAAATAGTATAACAAAGGCAATACACGTTTTGGTGTGTCTGTTTACAACAGAACACTGTTGCTGTTAAAAATCACAAATATTTATGTTTATAATTTCTACAAACTAGTCTAGAAAAGTCACCTGAGATGTCATTTGGTGAAAAATATTATCTTATTCTTGCCAATGTATATGACAGAAGCACAGACACACATGTACATAGATTTGTTTTATTCACCACTGGACCCTAGCACCTAGGGTGCTGCCCAGAACATTGCAGGCAATTACTATATACCTGTTACGTGATCATATCAGAAACGTCTAGAAGGATGCCAGACTAGTGGTGGTCACTTCAAGAGAACAAGATTGAGGGAAATAAGTGAGAATGAGGGCTTTATTCTATGCACACATCTGGATTGATTGCTTTTTTCCACAAGCATGTAGTAATTTTTCATTAAAAATAGTTTTAAAATTTTTATAAAGTATTTATTACCTTATCCTCGAACTCAGTTTCAAAATTATTATCTGAACAATCTTTGGAGGTGTGGAGCTGGGATTGCAACTGAGTGGTGGAGTGCTTGCTTAAGATATCTGACACCTGGTTTGGCTGACAGCACTATAAGAAAAAAAAATCACTAGAATTATCTGTTGGGTGTAGGGGAAAATAGCATTCTTTGTGGAATAGTTGGTACCAGGGTAGTTTGAAAAAGCTATCAGTTTTGAGAGATGAGAACAGACAAGAATAACATGGGGAGGAAACAGGCGGGAAAGCAAGGGAAGGGGAGAGATGAGAAGATCTTTCATTTCTCTTAGATGTCCTTGAATGGACTGGGAAAAACCTGGAACATACTCCTGTCAAGGACCACCTCTGGAACACCATCCATCAGGAAGAAAAAAGGGAATCTTTTCTTCCAGTTCTCTACCAACTGTTTCCAGGGATGCAGGATCTAAGGACTCTGCGGGAAGAGCATCAGTGCTGAAGTGCTGCTCTTAACTGCTGTTAGCTGGGCCTTTCTTCTCTCCAAATTTATCCTGAGCAGGAAGGCAGACACTTGGGAGAATGGCCTCGGCAGAGGCCCCTCCCGAAAAGCTGACTGAGGATATAAATGGCTTAGCATGTTCTGGACCTAAGAAATTTCTGTCTGAACATCCCTATGGCAGTTACAGTGAAATGTGGGTGCCGGGGGGAATGTCAGGGAGACTGGGATACAAACACCTCTGGCCCCAGGGACTTCCCGCTGGCTTTCAGGCTAACACGTCCTGCCTTGTAGTTGCCATCGCAGGGGAGCGAGGCTTCATTGAGGACCTGTTCGCACATTTAATCCTCCAAACAGTCCTGTGAGGTGCATTTGCCATCATCCCTCTTTACATCTGAGGAAACCGAGGCTCAAAGGCATTGGGTAACTTCTCCAAGGACACACAACTACCTGGTGGAGAAGGACTGACCCTGAGCGTCTCACGCCAGCTCCCTCCATTACTCACTTGCGGTCTCTTTCCTGTGTCTGGGTGGAGCACAGGGAATTTGCTTTCTTTGCACAACTCTTGACAACACTCAAGAGGAGAACGAAAGGTGTACGCAATAAAAGGGTGGGGCTGTGACAGTGCCAGTCTCTCTGTGACAGCTGCAGAATGAACAGGTAGAGCAGCTAAGGTGTGGGTGGGTCAGCCCTCCCTCTGGCCAAAAATCCAGGAGGGGAGAATTTGTGTCTGCTAGATTCTAGAGTTTGCTACATCTTCATTAGTTTGGGAAGCTATAACAATACCATAGACTGGGTGGCTGAAGCAAAAAACATTCATTTTTTTTTTTTTAATAGTTCAGGAGGTTGGGAAGTCCAACCAAGATCAAAGCACCAGCAGATTTGGTGTGTGGAACACCCACTTCTTGGTACAAAGCCTTCTTCTTGGTGTGTCCTCATATAGCAGCAGAAGGGCTGGGGTGCTGGCTGGGATCCCTTCTCTAGGGGTGCTAATCCCATTCATGAAGTCTCCACAGTCATGATTCAGTCCCCTCCAAAGGCACCACCTCTCAATGCCATCTACCAGGGGTTTAGATTTCAACATATAACTAGGTGCTGTGGTGCATGCCTGTAATCCCAGCGGAGGCTGAAGCAGGAGGATCACAAGTTCAAAGTCAGCCTCAGCAACTTAGCGAGGCTCTAAGCAACTCAGTGACACCCTGTCTCAAAATTTAAAAAATAAAAAAGGTGGGGGCAAGGAATGTGGTTCAGTGGTTGAGAGCTAGTGGGGGTTCAATCTCTGTGTTCAATCTCGGGTAACACCCCCCACAAAAAAGTATTTCAACGTATGACTTGGCCAGAGACACAAAAATTCAGTCCATAACTGTAGTTTTTGCAGGAGACATAATTAGATAAAGGTCAGTCCCCCAACCCTTTAAGTAAAACTAAATAAAACCATGAGACCTAATGCTCAGAACCTCTCCATTCATGCATATGATTAAGTTAAATTTATAAATCAGTCACAGTAAGAGAGTAACAATAGTTACCACTAACATAATAGAAAGATTATGGCAATATACCATAAAATTATTGGCATCACTACTCTTGCACTTTGAGATGGTCATTCAGTAAAACAAGAGTTACATGGACACACCATACTGCAACTGTCAATCTGATATCTGAGATGACTGTCAAGTGACTAATGGGAGTGTAGGATATACAACCAGGATATGCTGGACAGAAGGATGCTTCGTGGGTAGATGGGGTGGACAGTGCAAAATTTCATGTCGCTACTCAGAATGATGTGCAATTTAAAATTTAACAACTATTTATTTCTGAAATTTTCTATTTAATATTTTTGAAGCACAGTTGACTTCATGTAATGAAACACAGATAAGAGGGGACTCCTATATTTTGTTACAGATGCAGGAACAGACTAAGAGAAGTTTCCTTCCCTTACTAAGTACAAATTTGTTTAGCTCCTTCCCCTAGAAAGGGGATATTGGGAACAGCAGATTTATCAAGCTACAAAATATTCTGTTAAACCTTTACCCAGGACAATGGGTACCTACTCACTTTACATTTGCATATTTAAAGAGGAGCATTCCAAAGTTCTGGGGAAAGTCAAAGATTACTTACTGGCTCCAAAGTGACTCTCCATGGTCTCCTGAACTCTAAAATACATTAAATCCTCTACATTGGAATCCCTGTTACTATCCAGTAATAGTAACTGACCTTCAGATAGTACTTACTAATGTGCCAGCAATGTTCTCAGCACTTTGTCTGCATTGTTCATTTAATGTTCACAGCACCTCTGTGAGGTAGACTCTATAAGATTGGATACCCTTTATTGAGTATCTATTATGTGCCAGGTAATTTTCATTATCTATATAATAGGGTAGAGATATTTATTTCAGACAGCTGTTTCCCTCAAAAACAAAAAAGCAGATAGAGGGGCTGGGGTTGTGGCTCAAAAGTGGAGTGCTTGCCTGGCATGTGTGAGGCCCTGGGTTCCATTTTCAGCACCGCATACAGATAGATAGATAGATAGATAAATAAATAAATAAATAAATAAATAAATAAAATGAGGGCCCATTGACAGCTAAAAAATTATCAAAAAAAAAAAAAAAAAAAAAAAAAGCAGATAGAGATCAGAATCTGCTTTCTGTGGGGCCTGAACACAGCAGGGCAGGGCAGAGAGTGGAATGTTGGGAAAGGGTCAAAGGGACAATGACAAAGTAGCCTCAACTCCAGCAGAGGTGGAAGAGACATTGCAGTGTGTTGCAGTGTGGCAGCAAGGGCCTTTTTGGAACAATGTGACAGCAAGAGAGTGGGAGGGACAGGGAGGAACTTCAACTCCTTTGCTCCGTGACCCATTATGTAAGTTCCTGTGTCTACTCTGAAAATGTGCAGTAAAATCTACCCCATTCTTCAAGTCTTATCTAGTTGCATTTACTCAATTATTTGGCTTTTGGGTATGTTCATGAGCAGCTTTATTTTGTTTAAAAAGTCAGATGGTTACCATGAAAAAACAGCAGAAATTAACAACTGTTGGTGAGGATATGAAAAAATTGGAACTCTTGTGCATCGTTGATGAGGATGGAAAATGGTACCACTGCTGTGGAAAGCAGCATTATAGTTCCTCAAAAATCAAACACAGAATTACCATATGACCCAGCAAGTCCACTTTAGGAGAAGTAGGGACTTGAATAGGTCTCTGTATCCTTGTGTCCATAGCTGAGATGTAGAAACAACCCAGATGTCTATCAAGAGATAGACACCTAAATAAAATATGGTACATACATAGACTGGAATATTATTCAACCTTACATAGGAGTCAAGTCCTGACACATGGTATAACTTGGATGAACCTGAGGACGTATACTTAGTAAAATAAGCCAGTCGCAAAAAGACAAACACTGTGATCCACTTATATGAGCTACCTAGAGCAGTCAAATTTATAGAGACAGAAATTGGACTGTGGTTGCTCGGGGATTGGGGAGGGGGAAACAAGGAGTTGTTTCTGGAGTACAGAGTTTTGGTTCTGCAAGATAAAAAGACTTCTGGAGCAGGATGATGGAGGTGGTCATGTGAATGAACCCAATGCCACTGAACTACATACTCCAACTGGTGAAGGTGGTAAGCATTATATGTATTTCAGCACAATTTAAAAAGGAATCCCTGCTCTGGGAGGTTGGTTGTGTTATTTTCACTTTATGGGTGAGGAGATTAAGGTGCAGAGCAGTCAGGTAGCTTGTCAGGGCTGGGTTTCAAGTCGGATCTGACTCCCAGTGTACCATGCTGTTCCTGCACTGTGCGGTGAGGTACCCGCCACTCAAGGAGCAACAGAGGGCACCAGGCACATGCCAGTGTCTCAGAGATTGACCTCCGGCAGCCCGCGCCTCTCCTTTCTGTGCCCTTTCCCTTTTGAGACTACCTTCCTCTGACACTGCTTTTCCTCCTCTTCAAATTCCCTCATCTGCCTTTCCCTCAACAAAATGTGCTCTCAAGAAAACCAAAACAAAAAACTGATCCCTCATTTATACCTAAATTACATGCTGTGAATTCAAATCAGGCACTACCTCTCTGAGGGATGCTAGCATTTTAAGCTGCATCACCTGTATGACAGAAGAGCTTTGTTCCATATTTAAGGACTTCCAAGAATCGGGGAGCAAGTGGGGAGGAACCAGAGGGCAGTGGTAGCAGTAGGGCAGAAATAACCCAAGAAATGCATTAAGAGGTGGAAACTTCAGGCACAAAGTTAAACAGGAGGTACATTTAGTAGGCAGGCAGATCTTCAGGGTGGTACAAAGATACCAAGTGTGGGTGGAAGGAGTTCCATAGCTGCACAGTTCATGTCCAACTCTTCTCTTGAGCAAGCAGGGCTGCTTGATTTCCAGCCTCCAAACTCTTGTTCATCCTCAGAACTATGCGCACTCTGGAAAAGAGAATGTGGAGGGTTGATTTCCTCAGGGTGTCGTGTCCCTGGCATTTCCCAAGCAGCAGGGTGTGGCAGCTGGAGATCCCTGTCTACAACATCTGAGCAATGAAGATTCCTTTAGCAACAAGAATGCATTTTCTCCCATGCCTGTAATCCCAGGGACTGGGGAGGCTGACACAGGAGGATCTGGAGTTCAAAACTAGCCTCAGCAATGGTGAGGCACTAAGCAACTCAGTGAGACCCTGTCTCTAAATAAAAATACAAAATAGGGCTGGGGATGTGGCTTAGTGATTGAGTGCCCCTGAGTTCAATCCCCACCACCAAAAAATGCATTTTCACTGGGCGTGGTGGCATTGTAATCCCAGCAGCTGGGGAGGTTGAGACAGGAGGATTGCCAGTTTGAGACCAGCCTCAGCAACTTTGAGAGAACCTAAGCAGCTCGGTGAGATTCTGTCTCAAAATAAAAAGGGCTGGGGATGTGGCTCAGTGGTTAAGCACCACTGGTTTCAACCCCTGGTACTCTCCCCCCAAATCCCCAAAAAAGAAGGAATTTTTTGTACTCACTGGTTGGCATAGTGTGCTGTGTGGAACGGAGGCAAATCAGAGCAGTCTCACAGGCTGGAAAAGACACTTGCTGACAGCATCCAGGTTGAGAGCCTAGGCTCTGAGGTAGGCTTCCTGGTTTGAGACCACCACCTCCTGCCAATTGAGTGACTTCAGGGAAGTTTCTTAACTTCTCAGAACTCCAGCTTCTTAATCTGTATAATGGGGATAGTAAGGTGACTGTTTCATGGGCAATCAAGGCTCTGTGTGAAGAAAAGTTCTGCTTTCCTTCAGGGGGATGAAGCCTCTTCCCAGCTCACAGCTTGGTGAGTGGGGACCAGATATATATATATATATATATATATATATATATATTTTGTACCAGGGATTGAATTCAGGGGCATTTAACCACTGAACCACATCCCCAGCCCTAGTTTGTATTTTATTTAGAGAGAGTGTCTCACTGAGTTGCTTAGTGCCTTGCTCTTGCTGAGTCTGGCTTTGAACTTGAGATCCTCCTCTCTGAGGCTCCCTAGCCACTGGGATTACAGGCATGCACCAGTGCACCAGGCCTGGGCATGTTTTATTCCCTCTAAGTCTCCTGTGCCCTCCTCAGCAGCACACACTGCACAACTGCACCCAGCTGCCCCTGTGGGGTTATTATGAGGATTAGATAAAATGACCTATGTGCTGTGTCTGCATTGTGCTCAATAAATATTAGCCACTATCATAATAATAAATATTAAATAAATGCAGAACTCCATTAGTGTACTAAGAATCAGTTCTCAGTCAATACCATAAGGGAAAAGCCTCAACAAAACAGGGGATAATACTAAAATATTCATATGTAGCAATAAGATGAATCTCTACACTAACAATTGAATAAGAATTGATTGTATGTCAGGGCATTTACTACAAATCAGAGATTCCAACTACCTGGGAAGATGCAATGGAGGGACCAAAGGTGGAAGCACGAATCTCTGGAGAGTTTTGCGGGCCCTGCCCTCTGCTCTAGGGAACAGGCTGGTCACACCACAGGAGATCTCTGGCAGCAGCAGAATGACTGTCACTCTAAGCTTGCTGCCTCCACACTGACACCCTCCTGGCATGAGAAAAAATTATGTATTCTAATAATTTAAAAGATTTCCCCTTTCAGCTTTGCCAAGATGGCAGAATGTATGTAGCCGCTAAGCGTGAATGAGTGGTGATGCTATATATAAGAAAGAGGTTCTTAGAATTGCAGCTTAAAAACATAAGGCCAGGAAGTGTAGTGTACTCTGTGTGTGTGTGAGAGAGAGATTTCATGTTTAGATTATGCACAAAACCTCAAAAAACAAAACCAAAAACCCAACAACCCCTTTATCCTGAAAAAGTTAGTTCAGAATCTTTCAGTTCATTCTTGTTGGAAATTACTCAGTCTTCTGGCTTCTGTCCCTCCTTCTCCGACTAGGATCTGGATGTGGGGGAAAGTCTGCAAGGCTTCCTGTTAGTGAGCACAAGGCCTCAGGTCCATATGGGGCTTTTCTGACCTCTGTGGGAATAGTCCTGGTGGTCCCTGCCCTCTGAAGATGTGAGTGATGTAGCTGGTCCCCTTCTGAGCTTACCTGGGCTTTCCAGGAAGGTAAGCTGACTTGTTCCTCAACTTTCCCATGAGACTTTCCAGAAACCAGAACAGCTTGGTGTAGCTCAGTCCTGTTCAGGTTGTTGGGCTGTGTTGAACCCTAATATCCATTCTCTTCTTCTGCCATAGTAATAGAATTTTAATTGGGTAAATGGCTGCCCAGAGAAAGACTGCATTACTCAACCTTCCCTGTAGTAGTTACAGCCATGCGGCTAAGCTCCTGTCCACCAAGAATGTGTGACTCTTTAGCCACACCATCCTCTTTTTCGTTGGCTAGAATATGGACATAGTGTTGGTGGTGAGCTGGTTGGGATCATGTGGTTGATGGTAACACCCCAGGGATGACAGAGCAACAAAGTAGAAGGAGTCTAAGTCCCTGAAAACACCAGACCCTATATCCTAGCTCTATAATTTTATACAAAACTCCTATTTGACACTGACTTGATTGTCCTATTGGAATTTTCCCACCAAGATTGAATCTCTGCTCTCCTCTTCCCTCACCCAGTTTAAGAGCATTTGCTTTCCTCCTCCAGTTCCCCAAGTACCCCTAACTAAGGTTGGAATGTGTAACCCCATTCTTTTTTTTTTGGGGGGGCGGTGCTGGGGATGGAACCCAGGGCCTTACACTTACAAGGCAAGCCTCTACCGTCTGAGTTATCTCCCCAGCCCCTGTAATCCTGTTCTTAAGGATTGGGAGTAATTGATGGTAACAGTGAGTCAACGTCTGTAAGCAGGGCTCGGGAAAGAGGTGAAAATTTCAGATGGGGCATCCCAATTCCATAAAGCCCCTCCTACATTTGTAGGGATGGGGCAAGAGTTCAAATGGAGACCCCTATCCCTCACCTCCTTCTCTTCCTAACACTGATTTCATCCTATACGTGAAGGACCTTGTGTGTGAATACCCAGACCTATGTTTGAACTCTGTGTTTTCCCTGTAGAGAACCAGGAAATTCCATGGCTCTGGCAAGACAGAAGCTCAGTGTGGATGCACCGAGTGGCCCATGCAGTGGTGCTGGCTAGGGCAGGCTGTTGAGAGCAACTCTGCCTGTCTCTTCTCAACTCCACCTCTGGTGACATTGCTCTGGTAGTTTGAAATCAGCTAGGGTGGGAATATTTACACTTTGGAAATTGGCAAACCCTGCAAATCAGATTTTTGATTTCCTGAAGAGCTGGTATACATCCACTGCCCCATGAATGCCTCACTGCAGGCATGGGGCATAGCCAGAGAAAGGCCAGGCAGGGCCCTTGAAGCCAGTGGTTTCCAAATTTTGCTACATTTTATAATCTCCTGAGAGCTCTGGTGGTTGGGAAATGGGTATTTTAAAACGCTTCCCAAATAATTCCAATACATATCCTAAGTTATAGACTAATACTCTAAAATATCTCTTATCAAAATATAGCATGCAGGTTGTGGCTCTGTGGTAGAATACTTGCCTGGCATGTGTGAGGCACTGGGTTCGATTCTCAGCAGTGCATATAAATAAATGAATAAAATAAAGGTCCATCAACAGCTAAAAGCAAAGTTAAAAAAAAAAATTAGCGTGTGTGGGTTGGGGGTATAGTGCAGTGGTATAACTCTTGTCTATCTGTGTCAGAGCCTGGGTTTGAAAAAAAAATTAGTGTACATGTAAATTGCTTAGGGATCTTTTAAATGACAGATTCTGGTTCAGTAAGTTTGGGCTGGGCTGGGGACTCTGCATTTCTTTCTTGCTTTTTTTCTTTCTTTCCTTCTTTCTTTCTTTCTTTCTTTCTTTCTTTTTTTTTTTTTTTAATACCAGGGATTGAACCCAGGAGCACTTAACCACTGAGCCACATTCCCAGCCCTTTTTATTTTGAGACAGGATCTCGCTGAACTGCTTAGGTCTTTGCCAAGTCCTGAGGCTGGTCTTGAATTTCTGATCCTCCTACCTCATCCTGTGGAGCTGCTGGGTTACAGTGGTGCACTGTGGCACCCAGTTGGGACTCCATTTCTAACAAACTCTCTGGTGCTCACAAGGTTGCTCTTCTGTGGACCACAATCTGGGTAGCAGGAGTCTAACACATAGTTCCCAAGGGGATTCTGCTATTCTGAGGACCCTCAGCTTTGCCGATCATGGGGGATTTCTCACTGGAACTTTTTCCTTAAGCTCTGGTCTCAGCCATTTTCTGGAGACTACTCTGACCCCTTTTACCCTATCTGGGTTATGGGACACCATTATCCCTGGAAATAAAGGGAACGTCACCCATTTTCTGCTATCCCATAAGCAGATCAGTTCTCCCAGATTATTACAAGGCTGGTGGCAGGCAGGGAGGTGGTAGAAGGAAACCTCACTTTCATAACCAAGTGGGTATTTTTCTAAACAATCAATCTATTTTCCTCTTGTTCCCCCTACCCACCCACCCTAGACATCCAGAATTCAGATACACAACTATGGTCATTCATATTTTATATCTGTTGTTTTTCTTTTTCTTTTTTTCCCTAAGCTATCAGTAGATGTTGTTTATTATTAGTGGATATAGCTCGGTTGGTAGAGTGCTTGGCTTATATGCACAAGCACCACCAAAAAATAAAAATAAAAAATCTGTTGTTTTCTTTCTCGTTACATTGGCAAAGACAGAAACTTAGTGATGAGGTCCCTGTGCCAGTGTGAAGGACCTGCACCCAGCACCCATGTGGGATGAGAACGAACCAGGACGTGCAGAAGAGGGGCCGTGCCAAGGGGCCAGTGCAGAATCCTTCCTTCATGCAGACTGAGAATCATCACCAGACCCTCAGCAAAGAGAAACAGAAGGCTTAACTCAGAACAAACATTGACACTGAATCTTTCATTGTTTATTGTGTAAAAGCACAACTAGAGACTAATGAGACTACACCTAATTCTTCCTAGAGACCATGGGTTCAAGTCTTGTACTACTTAAAGTCTTGAGTTAAAGAAATCTCCCCGGGGTTTATATAGATGGAGATCTGGACAGAAGTGACCCTACCTGATTCCCAGGATTATATTTCAGATGCCCGCAGAGGCTTCCTAAGGCTGGTAGCACTTTAAATGGATCTGCTGCAGTGAGAGGTATCTGTCTCAGCAAGTTCAAATTCAAGGCCAGTCCCTGCTATGCAATGTTCCAGGTTGGCCTCGCCCAGGAGAGACCTGTTTGGGGATGTAACTCATACTGATGGGAAGTTAGAGCTAACCTAAGCTCCTGGGTTGTCTTCCAGTGCCCTGACACCCGCAGAGTTGTTTTACAGGCCGTACATTTTACCAAAACTTGGCTTGAAGAGAGAGAGTCTTGGTTATGGGCCAAGTTGGAGCATTCATTAGGCAGGGATTTTCTGTCCAGCATTTGACATAACAACAGCTTTGCCTCAGGTCAGGGGCTGCAGTCACTTGCACTGGTTTTCCTATACAAAGGCATGATATTTCCAAGGTAACTGGAGAGCCTCACGTCCTCACGTTGTCCCGGAATCACCTTTTCTATTAATCTCCACCAGAAATAGCTGCAGCCCCCACCTCATTTCCTGTAAGATTTCTGAAGTGCCTCACAGTCGCCTTACACTCTGAGTACATGCTCCCACAGAATATGGGTGCAGCTCATCTTCCCCACATTTAGAGATCCCCTCTTCTGACTCTGTTCCTCCTATTCTCTGCATTTGCCTAAAGGACCAAGGTCACAATCCTGTTGCACATTACAGACTTTAATTGAAAGTTTAGGGGCAATAGAGGGGCATCATGGCTCATGGCAGATGAAGAAACAGTTTAAAATGGAGTCTGAGGCAGTCTAAGCTTCACTGGCCATCTTTGCCTTGGCAAATATCTCACTGCTTATCTTTTTTTTTTTAAATAAAGTTTTTAAAAAATATCTTTTAGATGTTGAAAGACCTTTATTTTATTCATTTATTTATACGTGGTGCTGAGGATCGAACCCAGTGCCTCGCACAAGCCAGGCAAGTGCTCCACCACTCAGCCACAACCCCAGGGCTCTCTGCTTATCTTTCACCTCTGGGTGGGGTCCCCTTTCTTCAGAGACACCCTTCTCCCTCCTTTCAGAACTTTAGACCTGTGTCAGCACCACCTGGGCAAGATAAGATTCTTGCAATTTTATGAGAAAGTCCCATCCAGTGCCTCTTTGTGGGGGGAAATCTCTCCTTCCTGACCATTGCTGGCCATCTCGTCCTCATAACAGCCACATCTCGTAAAGGTACAGTAATTCCATAAGCAGCCTCTACCACTGAAGTCAACACTGTCCACCAAAGGCCAAAAGAAGCCATTGTTTTGTCTTTTCATAATGATTTTTTTTTTCTTTTTCTTACTTCAGAAACCTTGGGAGTAATTAAAAATCAGGCAACAGTTACTTTGGTGGTTCTTCGGAAAGTTAAACAGAAAGACCACATGATCCAGCAGTTCCATTTCTGGGTAGAGACCTGAAAGCCTTGAAAGCAGAGACTTGAACAGATGTTTGTACACCCACGTTCACAGCAGCATTGTTCACAGCAGTTAAAAGGTGCCAATGACCCAAATGTCCATCATCAACAAGTGGAAAAACAAAATGTGGTGTATTTACACAATGGAATATGATACGGCCTTAGAAAGAACTCTAATGCCAACACATACTATATCTTGGATGAATCTTGGTAACATCATGTGAAGTAAAATAAGCCAGACACCTCAGGACAGTTGTGTGATTCCAGTTATGTGAGGTATCAGAGCCACCAAATTCATAGGGACAGAATGGAGGGGAGGGGTGCTTTTCAGGAGATGGGGGAAGGGCAAATGAGAAGTCATTGTTGAATGAATAGATACACAATTTCAGTTTGGGTGATAGAAAAGTTCTGGAAATTGATAGTCACACAACACTAATGTACTTAATGCCACAGAGTCATACACCTAGAAGTGACCAAAAAAAAAAAAAAAAAAAAGAAATGGTTAAAAGGTAAATTTATGCTATGTCTTTTATTTTTTTGGTACTGCTGGGACTGGGGATTGAAACTAGGGGCACTGGGAATTGAAACCAGGGGCACTTAACCACTGAGACACATCCCCAGTCTTTTGTTTATATTTTATTTAGGGACAGAGTCTTACTGAGTTGCTTAGGGCCTCACTAAGTTGCTGAAGCTGTCTTTGAACTCGTGATCCTCCTGGCTCAGCCTCCTGAGCTGTTCGGACTACAAGTGTGTGCCACCAAGCCCAGCATGCTATGTCCATTTTGTTCCAAATTTAAAACCCACAATTAAGAGTCTTGGCTTTTTCATCTTCTACACCCTCAAGCAAGACCCTCCCCTCATGTCCCTGGAGAGTCCCAGAAGGGACAGGTAGGGGCCAAGGGCAGGGTGCTCTGGCTGTTACATGCACAGCTGTGCCTGGGGAGTGGGCGGGGCTGTTTTTCAGATTCCTCTTCTCTTCCACACTCTACACATAGGCTTGGCTCACAGGTAAGCCCACCTTCAAAAGATCCCAAATATTTTGCTGCTTTTAGTTTTCACCTGACTTGATGGAGGAGAAGCCAGCTCCCTCCCTGGGATTAATATTCACAACAAGCAGTGAGCGATTAATTTAAGCAGTTGAAATTTATTGTGTGCTCACCCCTAATTCAGAGCCAGCTTCTGCTGGGTGTTTATTTTTCACTGCTGATGCATTGCACACGACAGCCCCGAGCATCTGAATTTAAAGCACACCCACCATTGTACAGGGTGCACAATGGCGCACCCTCTTCCTCTGGCCTGGCCCCCTGAAATCGACAGAAATTTGAGGTCCACACTGAGTCTCAGGAAAGGTAATTCTTGATTGATGGCTTCTGGGAACAGCTGGGAGTCTGGAGTCTCATGCTCAGTGCATGGAGCTGGTGACTCATTTCTTTTCAGGGGGCTTCAGTCAATAAATTCTGACTCTAACTTACACGCACACCCCACCCCCACTTCCCGGCTGTCACAGAAACAACCAAGGAGTCTGAGGCTGTCTCTCAAACTGAGCAGGAAACACCCTGTGTGGTGTTCATCTGAATTCAGGGCTGCACATGTGCCATGAAACCCTCCCTGCCTCACCTCGCCTCACCTCGCCCCACTCCCCCACCCTGCGAAGTGACTGTCTGGAGAAGACTCTGACTTACTGGTGCCTAACAAGGCAGAACAAAGGCCCACGTGTTCATGGAGTTCCATTTGGAGTGCATGACAATTTCAGAGCACAAATGGAAAACGGAAAAAAAAAAAAAAAAAAAAAAAAAAAAAGAGCCTTGAAATCTATAGCTGGCTTTTATCAAACCAGAACTTGTAGCTCTCAGCTGACAATCAGCCAGCAGCTAAAGCCCACGAGGGACAGTTCTTACTCGCAGCTTCTGGCTGGCTATTAGCTACCAGCAGCCTCCTGACCCTTTTTCCAGGGAAGTAACAGCTGGCAGCTGACAAAGGCGCTGGCAGAGTGGGCAGCTTTGGCTTCTCTGGGAACAGATATAAGATTGGCAGGAAGTAAGGCCAATTTAAAATATGACAATTATAAGCATTTTTCACTTGCTTTTCTTTATTATGCTTTTGGATTCTGGCTCTGATTGCTAAAATGTATTACGTGCTAAGGAGCTTTGATGGTATTGTTTTTGAAAAGTAGATGTCCCAGCTCTTTCCCTGTGACAAACACCAGTCCAGATAACGGCTCATTCTGTGAGTGTTTTATACTTAGCCCTCTTTCAAACAATTCTTAATAACCAAAGTGATAGGCTAATAGCCATGAGATTATATGAGCTTAAGTGTGGTGCTGTTGACTAATTAAAATACAGCGTTAGCCAGGCACTGGGGCACCTGCCTGTAATCCCAGTGACTTGGGGAGCTGAGGCAGGAGGATCACAAGTTTGAGGCCAGCACAGGCAACTTAGTGAGACCCTGTCTCAAAATTCAAAAAATTCTTAAAAAAGGGCTTGGGATGTAGTACAGTGATAAAGTACTTGCCCAGCATGCTTGAGGTCCGGGGTTCTATCACTAATACCTCAAGGAAACAAGCCAACACAGCTTTAGCCCACTCAGGCCTCTTGGGCAGGGCCTTCTGAGGTGTTCCAGAAGTAGGGGAGAAATGGGAACTGGGACGAAGTGTAGATGAATTCAGTGGAAGTAGATTGGGATGAAGATCAATATAGCCTATCTTCTCTTGGTGGCCCATTATTCCATCAAAACTGGTAGAGGTGGAGTCGTTCAATGGGAAGCCCAAGTGCAGGAGCCAGTGGTTGTGAGATGGGGAGATGGCCCTTGGGAGCGTAGAAGGATGTGTATGACAACCCTTCACTGAGCCCTGGCCTCTAGCTGCTTTTCTGCCGTTCTCCCTTGGCAGGACATAGCACTTTGGGGCTGTAGCCATTACACTATCTGCAGTATTGTGGATTTTTTTCCCTGTTAATATTACAATCTGCATATTGTAATGGTTGATTTCTATTGAAAAGAAAAAAACATTTTTTTCCCCCTAGGGACGAAGTTTAACTATGTTGCCCAGGCTGGTCTCCAACTCATGGGCTCAAGTGATCCTTCCCACTTCAGCCTCCTGAGTAGTTAGGGCTGCAGGTGCATGTCACCATACCTAGTTACTCTTATGAAAAGTTTTCACTAAGATGTAGCTTTTCAAAGTAATGCTGGTCTCAACAGCACCAGCTAGATAAGGAGAAGAAGCCTAGGTTCTGACCTCAAGCAGCCTGTAGGAGAGACATCCCCAGATCAAAAAAACAGAACTAGATGGGAGAAATGTGTTTTCATTACCAACTCAGATGGCACCAATACAGGTATTTTTACTTAATAAGCTGAGAGTATTTTCAGAATATTGGATTCTTTTTCTTATGTTTTTGCCTAAGAAAGAAAATGAATCTATGTTGAGAGAAAAGTTCATCATTTTTCAAGATGGTGGATTGGGCACATGGGTTTCTATCCACTACTTCTCAAGGACCCATTGAAATGATATAAAGGCATAAACAAGGTAAAACCCTGCAACATGAAGAGAATTGATAGGGGAATCAGCAGGTTGTGGGAGAAGGACTTGCTAAATAAGTCCTCCTGTGCCATTCGCTTTTTAAATCGTGTACATATATTACTTCAATAAAAAGTTTATTTTCAAGTAGGAAGGGACTTTGTTGTCCTGTTCCTATTCCAGTTTTTAATGAAGATCATGAGTTCTAACTGGGCATGGTGGCACACACCTGTAGTCCCAGCTGAGGCAAGGGGATTACATAAACCCAGGAGTTTAAGGCCAGCCTGGGCAACATATTGAGATCCCGTCTCGAGAAAAACAAAACACAATAAGAAGACTTTCTCTGCAGGAGAGAAGCTGCCGCCCTATTTTCAACAGTCCCAGAGGAAGGCAACACTAGCAACAGGAGCCCCTTCAGAAACTGGGGCGTTTCCTCCTCTGATGATCCACGCACAGCCTGAAGGTGGTAACGCCCTGCCTGAAGGAGCTAACGCACACTCAGGGAGCAGCCCAGCGCCGTTCAATGAAATAAAATGTCCAGAACTGTCCTCTGGATGTTTCATGTGGCAACACATTTTATGTGTGATTAAGAAACAAAACAACAAAGTGGAGACTGTACTGAGCTCATCAAAGGACAATAGTTGCTGCTTCGTGAGAAAAGCTAGTGCTTTCATTCTATTTCTGGTGCTGTTAGGCTGACCCTGGGGAACCAAAGACATTTCGCACTGAAATGAAGAATAACATTTAACAGCTCTAGTCAACCCACAGAAAAATTGTGAAATAGGCAAAGTTTGTTCTTAGGATTTTCCCATCCTCCTTTTTTTTGGGGTGGGGGGAGGTCTTTTTTCTTACCCTCCTTTGGTTCAGCCCCAAGGCACATACTGCTCCCTAGGTGCCAGGAAAACACAACGAGCTATTTTATACTAAAGTGTCATTGACTCCCTGTGAATCCTATCCTAAGGACATTTGCATTCTACATCAACCTGGATCCAATCAAGAGGAATAAACTATACTATAATTTGAACAGGGAAAGGGTAATATAAAGAATTATAAACTGTAACAGGGGATTAAAGTAACAATTGGTTAGTAAGAAATAAAAAGAACTCCAAAGAATACAGGAGTGGCAGGCATAAGAAGCAACCACTACCCTCAGGGCTGAAATAGATGCTAAGGAAGAGTCCCCCAGGGCTAAGATCTGGACCTTGTTGAAGAGGGCATACTGGATGGCACAGAAGACACTGGGATGCCACACTGGTGAATATGCTGGAAATTGGCCCTCTAGTGGGTCAGAAAAAATTGGTGAGATATCTCACTATAGGCACTAGACTATAAAATCACTGAGGTGTGGGAAGCGACAGGGTAACCGCTGGCCCTTGACTGGTGTTGGCCACTATGTATCCCATAGAAGTCAGGTGCTGGAGAAGCAGCCTGTGCTAGGAGCCCTGTAAGTGGCAGGTGACTACCAAACCAGCGTAAGGGCACCAGCACAGAAACCCCTTCCAGCGCCCTCTACTGGCAAGCCCAACAGTACACCAATGGCAAAGGAAAAGTCAAGGGCACAGATTCATGTTGGAGGAGCATGCAATGAAGGATGAATTTGGAGCCAAGAATTGAACACTGGTGCACCTTTTAGAGGAGAAAGAAAAGACAATGTTGAATTAGATTTCTAACAGCAAGGTTTCAAAATAGGTGGGCTAGAGGAGGCATTTTGCAGCAGGAGAGCTGCAAAAGGTCCATAAATCACACTGTGTAGGTGACATACATGTATATTAGAATTAAATGGAATTATTAAGTGTTGCTTTCAAGGCAGAACAGGCCTTGAATTCTTATGCTGTGGTTTAGATAGGAGGAGTTCCCCAAAATCTCCACGTGTAAGACAATGCACGGATTTTCAGAAGTGAATTGATTAGATTATGATGTGTGACCTAATCTGTGGGGTAGATTAACTGGGTGGCAACTGTAGGCAGGTAGGGTGTAGCTGGAGTAAGTAGGTAACTTGAGGGTGTGTCTTTGGGGTTCCTATTTTATCCTTGGTAAGCAGAGCTCTCTCTCTCTCTCTCTCTCTCTCTCTCTCTCTCTCTCTCTCTCTCTCTCTCTCTCTCTTTCTCTCTCTCTCTCTGCTTCCTGGTTGCCATACTATGAGTTGCTTCTTCCACCATGCCCTTCTGCCATGATGTCCAGCCTCACCTTGGGCCCAGGGCTATGTAGTTAGCTGACAAAGGACTGAAACAATGAGCCAGAACAAACTTTTCCTTCTCTAAATTGTTTTTGTCAGGTCTTTTGGTCACAAACATGCAAAGTTGGCTAAAACATCTTAGTTCAGGTTCACCTCCATTCTGAGATGTGTCTAGGACTGACTACATTCCCATCAATTTCATTTCTTTTCTTTTCAATTTTTTTTTTCTTTTCATTTCTTTTCATTTCTTTTCAATTTTCATTTCTTTCAAGCACATGAGACCTGGAAACATTCTTCAGACTCCTGTCCTTAGGCGGAACATGCAACAGGTTGTTGGTGATGGAATGTGAACAGAGGTAATAATAAATGCCATGTCCAGATGTGGCCCCTAAAATGTCCCACTAGCTGGTCAGTTCACTGAAGGCTAGATGAAGGCAGAAGATCCAGTGGAGGACTCTAGTGAAACTCTAGGGAATGGTAGAAGGGTGGAAAGAGCCTGCATCACAGTTCAGAGGAGAGACACTCAGTAAAGTTGCTTAGCCCACACTGGATATGACTGAATTGTATTAAGTCTGAGACCTCTGGGATCTTTGCTACTGAAGCTATAGAAAATTAACCTGACTAATACACTGGACAAATTAAGAACCTTAGGACTTTTTAAATCTTAAATAACAGAGAGATAACAGTACCCATCATTCCTTCTGTTTGAGCTTGTTAAAACAAGGAAGTTGGTCATATATTTTCTTTGGTTTTATGTCTTCTAAGTATGGACTACCTGAGTCCACAGATAATTTCCTGTGGCCCAATGTGGAGCATGAAACATGACAAGCTGGTTACTTGACGGAGCCAGGACTCCCTGAAAGTAAACATCAGGGCATGTTCTTTTCTCGCTTCGGGGAGTTAGTCATTGGTACAAACAGACTGGACAGGTGGGCACACATTCGAATGCACAGGACAACCTAACCTAGCGAAAGAAGGCCACTTTCCCTGTCATCGCTCGGTCTTGCTGCAGCAGGTGGCTGCACTCCTGGTCCATGCCAGGTGCCCACCGGAGGAGCCCCATGGGCCCTTTTCTCCATTATTCACTGATGTGCAGAAACAGACTTGATCCTCTTCCACTTATATTTAGAAAATGCATCATTTCCCATGTTGGGTATGCATATTTTTATTAACCATGTATTTTATACCCACACGTGCATGAGTACACACACACACACACACACACACACACACATTCCCTTCAGGCAAACCTCTCAGTATGTAGGGACTCTTTTTGGGTATGTATGGGCCACCAAAAAAAGACATTGCACATGGGTTTTTTCCTATCTGCAAAACCTAGTGAGGTCTCTTGCTGCAGCCTCCTGGGATTTTATGGCTGTCAGGCTTTGAGGTTGACCAGGAGACACCTCTGAGATCACAGCTGGGGAGAGCCTATCGCCCCAACCTCTGCAATTTGAGGCCCTCTGGGGAAGTGCTCCGTCCTTGTGGGGGTTTCTTTATGTGACGCCAGCGGGGTTAGCACAGATCTCCTGAAGGTCTGCATCCTGTGAGCCGACACCTCATGAGTAAATCACTTTTCACAGCAGCACGGTGCAGCATAAAGTTTATGGAGGATGGACATAAATTTGGGTCTGGAAAGAGCACAGTTTCCTGTGGTGACAGGCAGCCAGGTTGGTGTGCTTTAACACCCTCACCCGCTTTATTGGGCTGCAAATGATATCAGCTGGAGGCCTCAGCAGCAGAACACAAAATGAGAGTCTGCAGAGGGAAGCCAGGGGGACACCAGCACCTGGCATCCACATCCAAACTCAGGAACTGCTTTTCACACTATGGAGTTTGCTTGATATAGGAAATGGATTGCACTGAAGGTAGCACCCTCAAAGTCCAAACACACCTTTCTGGTGGGCTCCACGGAAAGTAGGGGTGGGGCAAAAGATAGAAAATATTTTAGTCTTCCGTCTCCCAACACGTGACTACATAGTTCTACTCTAGAATTCTGTTTGGGGACAAAAGCTCTCCAAAAGAACTCACTGAGTCTACATTTTTAGGGGGTCTACACTGAAATTGTTATTAGTTCCCTCCTCCAGATTTGCCCTCAGGATCCACATTTTGGCTTTGTGTTGCTTCAGTGGGGTTGCATAGGTTGACATTTGTGGACAAAAGGGGACCTGAGGTAAAGGGCTGAGAATTTGCACAGACTTAAGCCCCAAACCAGACTTGCTTGTGGCACCTGGTAGGCAATCCAAGATGTTATAGATCATTACTCCCCAGAAAAAGGTGAATGTTAGACTTGGAAGTGTGAGTGTGAGACCCTGGGGGTGGGGTGGAGCTTGGAGGAAAGGCGCGCCATCTTGGAGAAACATAAAATGGGCACTTCCAGTTCAGACCTGAAACATTCTGAAAAAGCCAGCCTGCAGGGACTCCTGGTGAAGCTGGTGAAACAGGTTTGTAACCCAACAGTGCCACAGAGAAAACTGAGTGACATTTGGAGCAGCGAACCCTGCTCTAGTGCAGACCTGGAATACTAAGGCTTCTTTGGCTCTTTCAATCCTGAGAAAGGGACAGAGGAGACAAAGGGCTTTGGGGAATGATTTATGACCAGAAAGTTTTCAGCAAAAACCAAGCCCCATAAGGGAGGCAGCACAGTGCCTAGATTAGCAGAGTGGATTCTGGCACCCGGCTGTCTGCTTTCAGTTCCTGACTCCACCCACGAATGAGCTCTGTGACCCTGAGCAAGTCACCAAGGCACTTTGTTTTTTAGTTATCTCCATGAAATGGGGATACTAAGCCTTAATGTGTGTCACTGTTTAGAACAGAAGCTGGTGTATAATGGGTAACCTGTTAGTAGTAGTCTTAGCACCCACAGGCAGGAAAAAGAAGGAAATGAAAGTCCTTTTCCTTCCCATGCTTGGGCTGTCATATGCTCCCTAAACATAGAAATGTGTTGGCAGACACAGGGGGTCAGGCACACAAAAAAATGCAGAATGAATGTTTTCCTGAATTATGAATTCTTCCCCTTTGTTCAGGAAGCAGGGATGGTGGAAAGACAGAGTCAGGGACCTAGCTTTTCTCATTTCAGCTCTGTTGCAGGGAATAGGAGCCATATATACCCAATCATCTAGGCTTCCTAGAGACTCCTACAGCAAATGGGTGAGGCCTTGAGGTTAATCTAGTTCATATGCATAAAGTCAATATT
The DNA here is from genome assembly GCF_902686445.1 of Sciurus carolinensis. Lineage (NCBI taxonomy): Eukaryota > Metazoa > Chordata > Mammalia > Rodentia > Sciuridae > Sciurus > Sciurus carolinensis. The sequence goes on along the minus strand of NC_062219.1, from coordinate 52,055,518 downwards.
AACATTTATTGAGAGTTTCTGAGCCAGACACTTTTAATGCCCTATACTTAGTGAATTGGCTCAGAATTACCTTTGGATATGAAACAGTGACTATGTTTGCACCCATTTGACAGATGGTAAAACTCAGTGAAAGCACCCAGAAACCACTCCAGACACAGAAACTCATGCAAGAGATTTTATTAAGTGGATAGGCAGAGTGTCTGCCCGCAGTGTGAGAGAGAGAGAAAGAGTGAGAGTGAGTAGGAGAGAGAGAGAGAATGGCAGGGGAGCTATTCTTAAGTAGAGGAATTTTGTGGGCTAATGACAACAGACCAATGACTGGCTAGGAAGTTTGCGGGCTAACAATCTGGACCAATGACTGCTGAGAATGTTCACAGACTCACGGGGGACCAATGGCTGGCCGAGATGTTCACAGACTGACCATCTGGGTTATAAAATGGTATGGGGGGACAGAATACTGGCAGCAGCAAAATGGTAGATCTGATGCCAATACTCAGGACAAGCCATTAAATGTCATATTTTATGAACTTTACCTCATTATCAAATTAATACATGTGAGGTAGGGTATTATTTCTAATTACAGATGAGAAACTGGGGCTCAGAGAAATTAAACATTCTACCTCCTCCCCAAAGAGGGAATAGTAGACTTATGTGTAAATCCTTATGAAGTTTCTCTCAATATGAGTAGTCTCCTTCAATTATTTTGTTTTTGTTGAGGAATAGCTTCTATTTCAGTAATGTGCACCAATCTTAAGTGGGCTCAGTGGGTAGTTAAGTGGATTTTCCCTTACATATATACTAATGTAACCACCAACCTGATCAAGATTTAGAACATTTCCTTCACTCCGGAAGATTTCCCTATGCATGCCTTCTCCCAGTCACTACTCCCAATCCTAAGATAACTACTAGTCTGACTTCTATCACCATTGATGGGTTCTGGCTTGCTTTTGAACTTCACATAAATGGAATCAAACAGAATTTACTGTCTTATGTCTGGTTTCTTTCACTCAAAGTAAAAATTTGAGAACCATATTGTGATGTGTCTCAATACTTTGTTCTTTTTTGTGACTGTGAAGTATTCCACCATGTGAATTTATCGATAACACATTGACCCATCCTTCTATCGACAAACATTTGCATAGTTTCCAATTCGGGGCTATGATGAGTAAAGTTGCTCTGAATATTCATGTACAACTCTTTTGTAGGCTTATGCACTATTTTTTCTTGGATGGATACCCAGGAGTGGAATCGCTGAAAAACAGTTGTAAGTATATGCTTAAGTTTAACACCAGTCTTCCAAAGTGATGGAATACATTGATACACCCATCGAATGACCTTTTAGTGGCTTCACATCCTTACCCAATGTTGGGATTGTCATTCTTTTTGCTGTTAGTCATTCAGTGTTGTCCACAGTGATTTAAATTCACACTCATTCCATGAGTCCTATCACTGAATACATTTTAGTATGCTTGTCGGCCATCAGAACAGCTTCTTTCGTGTTGGGCCTGTTGAAGTCTTTTGTCCATTTTCAAATGCTTCTTGTAAATGCTCTTAATATATTCTGGGAAAGAGTGTTTTATAAGAAATATGTATTGTAAATATCTTCTCCAAGTCTGTGCCTGTTCACTTGATTAATGATATATTTGATGAACATACATTCTTATTTCAAAATAAGGTCCATGGTCTTATTTTACAGCTTTTCTTTTCAACAGGTTGAATTTATGATGCTTTATTTTTATGACTGAATCTTTTGAGAAATCTCTGTTTAACGCAAAGTTATGAAGATACTCTCCTATGTTTTCCTTAGTGCTTTACCTTCCACAGTTAGGGATATGATTCAACTTCAGATTAATTTTTGTGTATGGTGTGAGGTAAGTGAAAGTCCATTTTTTACCATATGAACATTCGAATGATTTGGCTTTATATATTAAAAAGATCACACTTTTCCTATTGAAATGAAATAGTGCATTTGTGCAAATCAAATAACTATGTATGTGTGAGTCTATCTGGGATTTCTATTCTGTTTACTGGCCTATGTGTTTATCCCTGTCCTAATACCAAACTCTGTTTTATAGTTTTATAGCAAATCATTAAATCTGGTAGTGTGAATCCTCAAACTTTGTTATACTTCAAAATGGTTTGGCTATTCTAAGTCCTTGGTGTATCTTTACATGTTTCATAATTTTGTCAATTTCCATACCTGCGCTAGGATTTTAATTGGGACAGTCTTGATTATACAGGTCAATTTGAAAAGAAGTGCTATCTTAATATATTAAATATACTAATTCATGAAGATAGTATACCTCTTCTTGATTATTTAGTTGTAAAAACAATAATTTGAGTAAAATTTTATTTTCAAATGGTTATACATAGTTACCATATGATCTGGTAATTCTATTCCACATACAAAGAGAATTGAAAACATATGTCTACACAAAGAGTTGTACATGAATGTTCAGAGCTGCATTATTTTTAACAGTCAAAAAGTGGAAACAACCCAAATCTCCATCAACTGATGAATGGATAAAAAAAAGTCAGTATATCAATATAATGGAATATTATTCAGCAATAAAAAATGAAGTATCAATATATACTACAATATGAATGAAATTTGGAAACATTAGATTAAGTGAAAAAAGTCAAATAACCACATATTGTATGATTCCATTTTTAAAAAATATCCAGAATAGGTAAATCTATAGAAACAGAAAGATTAGTGCTTGCCCAGCACTGGAGAGGGGAGGGGATTAGGGGAGTGATAGCTAAGATTGTGGGTTTTCCTTCAGGGTAATGGAAATGTTCTAAAAATTTATTGTGGTGATGGTTGCACAACTAATAATAATAATAATAAATAAATAACAATAATAAATAATAATAATAAATCAGACAAATTATACATTTTAGCCTGGTATGGTGGCACATGCTTATAATCCTAGCCACTCAGAAAACTGAGACAAGGTAATGGCAAATTTGAGTTCAGCCTGGCTAACTTAGGAAGACCGTGTGTCTCAAAATAAAAAAATAAAAAGGGCTGGGAGATGTAACTCAGTGATAAAGTGCCCCTGTGTCCAGTCCAGTTCCCAGTAGATATATATACACGTATATATATAATTTTTAAAAAATGTAATGAGTGAATCTTTTGTGAGGTATATCTCAGTAGTGTCTTTGATAATTTTTAAAGTCATTTTGTCCATAATCTATTTTTGTGGACCGAACTGTGTTCCCTCAAAATGTATATGTGAAAGTTCTAACTCCTGAATTTGAAGACAGGATTGTTAAAGGGTGAGTAAGTTAAAACAAGGCCTTTGGTGAGCCTCCATCCAATCTGACTGGTGTCCTTATAAGAGAAGTTAAGACAAACTGACAAATACTAGGTAAGTGTGCACACAGAGAAAAAGTCATCTGAGGATGCAACCAGAGGCTACCACGTGTAAGCCAAGAAGTGAGGCCTCAGGAGACACCCAGCCTGCTGGACGTTGACCTTGACTTCCAGACTCCAGACTGTGAAAAAGAGTTCTATCCTTTAAGCCACCCGCTCTGTGGTAGGTTTTCTTTTTTTTTTGTACTGGTGATCAAACTCAGGGACACTCAACCTCTGAGCCACATCTCCAGCCCTATTTTGTATATTATTTAGACACAGGGTTTCACTGAGTTGCTTAGGGTCTCACTAAGTTGCTGAGGTTGGCTTTGAACTTGAGATCCTCCTGCCTCAGCCTCCTGAGTCACTGGGATTACAGGCATGCGCTACTGTATCTGGCCTCTGCGGGTGCTTTGATATGCTGTAGTCCCAAGAAACTAACACATCTCTGGCGAGTTTTATAATCTTCAATGACAAATTCAGTCTAAAACCTATCAGAAAACCTTCCAAATCAGACCATATTCTCAGCAGTTGAGGAGTTGTGTTTTTTGAAAACATTTTGATGGTAAACAGCATTTTGACATTCCTGTTTTTTTTTGTTTTTTTTTTTAAACTCTAGGTAAATGAGATTCTCTAAATTTGGGGGAGAAAGATAATCACGGAGAAATACAATTTTGAAATGGTATTGTAAAAATTCTTGACATTAAAAATTATCAAGCTGAATCTCAAGTAGTAAGTAGTTAATTAGGATCAAAATCCTTTATCCTGTTGAATTAAAAATGTTTCTGTTTTATAGTTCAATGAAAAGTTTAAAAACAACATGGAAACAGAATTATTTGAAAACCCTGTTACTATATTTTGGGCTATACTTGAAATTTAAATCTTTTAAGGAGTTATAGTAATTAACTATATTTTTTTCTTTGAAAAAACAATTGAGAAATAGGAGAATCACTTTAAACCCTAAATATGAATGAACACAAAGGAAGGTGTGAATGGCACATTAACAAGAGCACGCTGGGGGCTGTGGCTTGATTTTCTAACTTGGAGAAATGTTTGTGTTCACAGGGGAACTGAAGAACGGTGCAGCTGCAAAGCAGTTTTGAAATCTAATTAATAAGTTAGATGTTCTAACAGACACGTGACACTCCACCACTGGTTTCTTTTAAACCAAATATTTAAATCAACCAAAAAATGTTTTGGTGAGACTCAATTTCAATGTGACAATGGGCAGCAATCTCTCCATATTTGATCATTTCCCCAACATCAAATAGGCAGGGAGACAAACCTGAATCTTCCTGATGCCAAAGCCCGAACCCTTATCGTGATGGTAGAGGGGTTGAAAGACTTGGTCCTGACCCTTTACTTCCCTTTGCCATCACTTTGCAGAGTCCAGGCACCAAGGACAGGGTTTATTGCCAGCACTTGTGCCACGCGGCCCTGTGACTTAGGCCAATGCAATGTTAGCAACCATGATGCAATCGAAAATCTTTTTTTTTTTTTTTTTTTTTTTTTTTTAGTTATACCTGACAGTAAAATCCATTTTGACACAATTATAAAAGCATGGGATATATCTTGTTCTAATTCAGCACAATCAGAAATCTTAAGAGTTTGAGAGGTTTAGCTTGCCATGGATGCTTCTGCCCTAACCATAAGACACTTATGAGTCCTCTAGGGATCCACTGTTCCCTTAAGCCTGGGGCCCAGGACAAAGGACCCAGAACAGACCTAAACTTGACCTGAAGTCTTCAGCTAAGTCCTGAAGTAGGCAAGTTGGAGCTCTGGGCCTGGAGAAGGTCAAGCAAAGCAGGGCTATAGACTATTGTAGCTCCCTGAGGGAAAGAAAACAACAACAGCAACAAAACCCATGATTTTAAGCCATTGAGTTTGGGATAATTTCTGTAAGCTTGGTTTATTGTAGGAGCAGTCAACTAACACAACTGTTTCTTCACGTTCTCAAAGTATGTTCCGTGGATACCTGTATCCAAATCACTTGGACCCTTTTTAAAAACGAAGATTCCAGGGAAATGCATGCTCATTAAGCAGTTTGATGGGATAATTCGGCAGTAGATATTAAATTTAAGAAAATATCAAAATCAATATTGAAGCAGTTCTTCTATTTCTGGATAGTTCTCCAAGAGAAATCCTTGCAGATGTCCATTTAAAAAAGCACAAGGACATAAAGTTGATTGTAACACTGAAAATCTGGAAATAATCTAAATATCCACCAACAGAAGAGTAGTGACATGAATGACAAGATTCCCATTCTAAGGAATACTACTAAACATCATTCATTAAAAAGGTAAAGGCTGGGGACAGTGGCGCGGGAATCAGAGGCAGGAGGATGGTAAAGTTTTGGCCAGTTTCAACAACTTAGCGAGACCCTGTTCCAAAATAAAAAATAAAAAGGCTGGGGATGTGACTCAGTGGTAGAGTGACCTTGAGCTCAATCCCCAGTAGCAGGGGACGCGTGGAGTCGGGGTGGGGAGAAAGTAAAAATGTGAGACTGGGAAGTTCTCTGAGATACAGTATGTGGTGAAAAGTTGAGAACAAGATGTGCACTTACGTAAAGATAAAGCCCTGTGTATGCAAATGTATTCAAAAGGTTGCAAAGTAACCACCAAGTTCAAATACTTCAGAAAACACTTATAAAATTCCCCTGGCCTAATTCCTGTCCCTACCTCATCTTTTCATAATGATAATGTCCATGTAGAATGGTGTTCAGTGTCCTGTCCCTGGGCAGGCCACCTCAGGATGCCTTCCTTCCAGTTCAGAGTTGATAAGCACCTTTGGGGAGGTGTGGTGTTGGGAAGGGGAAGGCACTGTTTTATCGCTATTGTTTGTTGTTTTTACACTAAGACTGGATGTGTGCACATAAATTACTTTTGCTAAGAAGAAAAAAAAAGTTCATGTATTTAAAATGTAGATTTCTGGGTCTACCCACACACCAGAGGAGTTCAAGAATCTGCATTTAACCAGTTTCAGCCTCTGTTCCCTGGCTGCCTGAGTCAGCGATCAGCCAGAAGGATGTAGCAGCCAGGGGAAGAACTGATAACCGGACTACACCAGGGCAGGAGACAAAGGCAGGATTTCCCCTGTGAGCAGGAGGTGGAGGATGATTCCGCCTGAGGGATTTTTGGTTTTGAGAAAACCAAATGGGGCTCTTAGAGTCCTTTAGCTCCTAGACAAAGTCCAGGAGCAGCGGCCAAGGTGCATTCTAGAGAGCATCTCCAGCCCACCCTGGCCTCATCTCCACCCCTGGGGAGCCTGTCTGCATCTTGGAAGAGTAAAGGAAGGTGCTTGAGGTGGTCACATTTATCAAAATCAGGCTTGAGAAGTGAGGAAAGACACCCTGAAGTGTGGCCAGTTCCAGGAACGCCACTCTGTGCCGAGACCTGAATGAAAAGACGGGACGCACGAGTAAAGCCAAACAGTTTTATGTAGTGTTTGAACAGTTTCATCTATAAAACCAGGGGTTTGCCTTGAAAGTCAGTCCCTTGTGCCCTGTAAGTCTGTGATCTTCTGGGACTCTCTGCTGGAGATCAGGCTCATTCAGTGCAATAGGACGACATCTCTGTGAAGCGCTGGTGTGCCCAGCTGGAAGCTTGTTGTGGCCCCAGCCAAACAGGAGAAGAGCTGTGAGCCAGACGTGCTCACTGGTCAGGTGGTCTTGCTCCCTGCTTTCCCAGTCTGGTTTCACAGCTGCTCCCCAGGAGACTCATCACTGGTCACTTGTCCCAGTTGTATCAGGGACTTGCTTTCTCAGGAGCTGAGTTATACCAAGCCCACTTGGCCTGCCTGGGTCAGTTGGCTTCTCCAAAAGCTGAAGGCCCCAGACTGAGACTGCCCTCTGTCCTTGCTGGAAGGAACACCTGCAGTGTTGCCCTGGGGTGCTCTGGTCACCAGCCTCTCACTAGTAGGGGCAGATTCTGAGACGGTTGTCAGGACTGCCCAGACTCTGTCATGGCTGGGTCACTGGGGCTGGGGTGAATGGGACTTAAAAGGAACAAGTGAAGTACGTTGCGCGATTGCTCTGCAGCCACATGTTTCCAGTAGGAGGATGGAGAGGGGAGAAAAGGGGAAGCAGTCTGCTCTGGACTGACGTGGCGGTCCCCACATCCATATGTGGAAATCCTAACACCAAGGTGATGGTATTAGGGCCTTTGGAAGGTGGTTAGGTCATGACAGCAGAGACCTTCAAATTGTGAATAGTGCTTTTGTAAAAGGAACCCCAGAGAGCTCCTTCTTCCCTTCTGCCTTGTGAGAACACAGTGAGGAGATGGCCCTCTCTGAACCAGGAGGCAGGCGCTCCTTAGACCAAATCTACCAATGCCTTGATCTTGGGCTTCCCAGCCACCAGGACTGAGAAATAAATTATAAGCCCCCCAGTCTGTGGTATTTCCATAACAGCAACCAGACAGATCAAGATACGCGTTCTGTGACAAATTCCCGGTTCTCTAAGAAAGTTGATTCAGTAAGTCTGGGCAGTGGCCTAGACATCTGACTTTTAAAAGCTTCTCTGAGGTCATGCATAGGCAGGTGTAGGAACTGTGATTTTAGGTTAACCTGGTTGGAGTTTTCTCAGAAAGCCTGGTAAGTGTCAAAGGTCAGCGTGAGAAAGCAGACTTTCCTTTAGTTGTTGGGAGTCTCTCCCGCCCCATGCTCTGAGAAAATGCTTGATGCACTCCATGACCTAGGACCCCAAGCCCAGTTCCATAGCACAGAGGGAGACTGGGGAATTGGGCACCAAGAGGTTGCCAGGCTTGGGGGGTATGCAGCTGGAAGAGCATCCCCACACTGAACCTCAGGCACAGGGCCCAGGACCAGCTGCCAGGCTCACATCTGCAGTCAAGATACTCACTGGGAAATTCTCACATGTTTGTAGGATGCAGTTAATGTTTCAGGCACTGTCTGAACAACGGATTTCTGTTCTTCACCTGGGGCCACAGGATCTTGAACCTGAATGGACATGTGTTTGTATGTGATACACAACCCCCTCTCTTGATGAGCCTGAAGCTGGTGTGCCCCTAACTCCAACTAAGGATGGGGTTCTGCAGGCTCCCTGGTCTTTTTCTGAATCAGGCTTTCCAGATGTACTTGGCCATTTCAGCAGTGGGTGTGGATGCTTTGAGACAAGAGCAATCCTAACACTTATAGTAAAGAGGCGACAGCATTTTTACCAGGCTAAAAGTTCCAGAAAGTTTTATATTATAGCACCAAATCCAGTGTTATGGTTCTAATCAATTTAGGAAATAAAAAGTCAACGATTTATTTGGGTCTCTAAGACTCAGAACTCCTGGCCAAAAATATGCCCTTTGATCTTCATGCCTTTAATCTGAAGCATTCTCTAAATGCATTTCCATTTTAACAAAAAATGGCTTATACTGGCACAAATACTCTCTATTGAGAAGCTCAGAATTGTCTTTTAGTATTCTAACCCTTGGATTAAATTTAGTGAAATATCTGGGTGCCTAAAGAGTGCCAAGTTCCTAACCTCAGTGAGCCTAGAGTCAAGGAGAGGATCTCAAGGACATATACTAATGTCCATAATGGGGTCGCGTGGTGAACGCCATCAAAGGAGGAGGCAACCATTATGGGATGTTTGAATTGGGTCTTGAAGGATGGAGGAGACTTTAAGAAGGGGAGAGACAGCAAAGGAACACCACAAAGACTGGAGTAGGGTGGAGCTCGTATGAGCAGTTGTGGGTCATTCTGTGGAGCCAGGGCATAGGGAAGGGTAATGGTGGAGGCGACAGGACTATGAGGCTGGTCAGACAGTAGAGTCAGACTGTAGTGAAATAAAACGTCCTTGAATTAGCTCAAGTGAAACCATGATGTACTGAAATGGTTCAGGAATCTCAAAGAAATTGTGCTCAGGCAGCATGATTGGCCTGCAGATATGAGGATGGGGACAGCAGCTGATTCAGTCACTCTCTCTGATGGTCCATGGTCTCAAGTCACTGTTGCGCTGCAGATTGTATCCTCTGCTCCCCAATGGGGCCAACTCTGGTCCTAACTCAATGTAACCTGGAGGCCAAACCTCAATCACATAGGCTCTTTATTCTTAGTTCTTGCTCAAGGGAGACAATTTGATAGCCAGTGGCCAATGGAGCTCTTCCCCTGGTTAGACCCATGGCCCAGCTGTTCTGGTCGCAGATCAGGGAGGCATTGCATGTAAAATACGACTGGATCCACCTTTTATAGAGACACAGAGTTTGCAGGCGTGTAAAGAAAGGGGCATGAGCCAGGTGGATCTTCCATAAATAGGTCTCCTTCCAGTAGTGGGGGTCAGCGGGACACATTGCATTTTTGAGGAAGAGAATGACATAATCAAAGAATAATTGTGGAAGATATTCTCCCCTAGGTGAAAGATAAGACTAAAGATGAAGGGAAAGTTACAAACGTATCCAACTTCTACTGTGTATCAAGCACTATGCTAGGTACTGGATGTGTGTACTTTTGTTTTCTTTCTTAGATTTTCACAAGAGCCCACTTTCCTTATGAGGATACTGAGGTTAGGAGGCTTGGAGAGGTGAAGTAAGTTGCCCAAATTCACTCAGCTAGTGAGTGACGGAATTGTGATTTGAACCTAAGATCCATTTAGAATTGAAGTTCTCCCCTTCTCACCACATCCAGCAGGAAATCAGTCGCAACAACCTCCTGCAGATGTCTGCCAGTGCCAGGAGCCCATGGGCCTCTATTCTCTCTATTCTTCCTCTTCCTATTCTTCCTGTGTCTTTTAAAAATCTTTATTAATGGTATCAGCATCTACCCAGTCACATAAGCACAAATCTCTGTAAAATAGGGATAATAATAACAGGTCCCTGAGGTGGTTGTGAGAATGAGCTGAGAAGATTCTCCTGAAGCACTTACCACGGAGCTGGGGGTTGAACCATGGCACCTGCAGAATCCATAGACAGAACATTCCATCAGATGAGAGGGACCACAGGAGGGTGACTTGGAGTTCGATTTGTCTAAAGGAGGAGTCAACAAGCTGTCTCTCAAGGTCCAGGCGGTTAATATTTTCGCTTCGAGGGGCATTCACTCAGTCTCTACTGCAGTGGCTCAACTGGTCAGCGCTGGGCAGAGCCAGCCACGGACAAGAGAGAACTGAGGAGGCATGACTGCGTTCACAGAAAACTTGACCCACCAAAACAAGCTGTGGATGCCTGGCCCTGCAGGTGTCTTTTGCTGATGCCTGGTCTTTGTCCTGCCTCTTCCCATGAGGGCAGAGCCATGTCTGTTTTGTTCATAGATTTTTTCTCCACGTACAGCATAATGCCTGTCACAAGGTAGAAACTCCATAAATATTGGTTGAAAGAATGATCAGATGAGAAGAAGCAAGAACAAGAGACTGAAAAGGGACAAATCCTTTTGGGTAACCTGGGTGTCAGTTGCAGGGGTCAGCGTAGGAAATACAAACACACTAGAGTTTTTCAGCAAAAAGGGATTCGTTATAAATTATGAACCTGTTGGAGGGGCTGGAAGAGAGGGCTCAATGCTAAGCTCTTGGATGACTCCCAGCAAGTGGTAGACCCCACCTCTGCCACAAGAAGGTAGGTGGGACCCAGGAAGCTGCCTTTGGAGCTGTTGACCTTAAGAATGCTATAGCTGCAAAATGAGGCCAGAAAGGTCAAAAGGCCAGTAACGGTGTGTGCTGCCAGCAACATTTGCCCCTGTTGGAATGTGGAGCCCAACTGCTGTCCCCTTGGCAACTGCAACTGCCTCTTGACCCCGATGAAGCAGGAGACAGGATATCACTGGCTCTTGACCTTGCTTCCCATCAGGAAAGAGCCACAAGATGCAAGAAATTGTCTCAATTCTGCCTTTCACACTTTGTGCAAATAGGTCTAATTGTTGTAGCCTAATTCACAATCATGATCCTAACAGTAAAGGCATCTGGGAAATGTAGTTTTGAGTTTCCTCGACTTTGAAGTATAGGGAGGCATCCTAGAATGATGGGGGAATGGATTCATATCACATTTAGCATATATATTCTGGTTATTGGTGGCTGCAAAATAAGCTACCCCAAATCTTAGTGGCTTACAACCACAATCATTTATTTTGTTGAGAAGTTGGAAATTTGGGCCGGGCTTGGTGGGGGCAGCTTGTCTCTGCTTTATTAGTCAGCTGGAGTTGTTCAAGGTGGGCTCATCTGTGGGAGCAAACCCACGCAGCCACGTGGGAGCCCAAGTGGGACCCAAGTCCTCACCAACAGCCCCAGCTGAGCCCTGCTCAGCAGCCATGTCCCCAGTCATTGTGAGAGCAGATCCCAGCCACATCTGAGCTCCTTCAGCTGAGGCTGCACAGAGTAGAGACAAGCTGTCCCTGATGAGCCCTGCCCAAATTACTAATTTGAGAGGAAAAAAAATGACTGCTTCTCCTTCTGCCATGAGATATTTGGATTTTTTTTTTTTTTTTTTTTTTTTTTTTTTTTTTTTTATGTAGTAGGAGATCACAAGAATGTGCAGGTTGTGCTGAATGGGAAACAGGGAGTGGGGACAGATGGGGCAATCGACAAGAAAGGAAGCAGTCAGAGAGGGGTAATGGTTGACCTAAATACAGGTCAAGACCTCCCCCACTGTACCCAGACTTACCAACTTTCTAACTTTGATGCTTCCTGAAAAATCAACTCAGTGTGGTTTGGGCTGTTTGCCCAGATAGCAAGTCAAACTTGAACTAGATGCTGGGAGAGTCTTTTATTCTTACAGGTATTGCTGCCTGGGGACTCCATTTTTTAGCAACTGCCCCTCAGTAATTTCTGATTATGACCAAAAGATTTTAATTTTTATATTGCAAATTGTTATAAAAAGGCAATGCCGATCTAGTGTGGCTATGATTTTTATGCAGGGCTCCAGGATGACTTGAGTGATTTCAAACTACAGGGTTGTCACATATAGGTGTACCAGTTGTGCACTGCACAATTCTAGGGGGCACCATTCACATTCTAGTCATTATCCCTTTGCATATTTATTACAGCAATTTTCTGGCAGATGGCAGCAAAGTGTCTTGGGGTAGGATTGCCTTCTCTATTTGCATAAAGGTGATTTATAGCAAGTGACAGGAGGTAGAGGCACAAAACTATTATCTGATCAATCTCAGACCAACGACAGGAGCAGGGGAAGACATGCAAGGAATGGGGCGGGGTGGGGGAAGGAGCATTAGGATCAGAGAAGGCCTTTTTACCCAAGCAGAAGGGGCACCTGGGAGGTAAGAAGTGTGGAGATTTGTGGGGTTCAAAGTTCAGAGTTATCAGGCCAGCAAGGTTACAGTGGAGACAGAAGCAAGCAATAAAGCATGACCACTCAGAGAGGTGGACAATTGGCCACAATTTTGACCTGAAAGGTAGAAATCTAAGGACTGACTTTAATAAATAATGACCCTGTGAGGAGAGATGAGGATGGAGAAAACAAAGGAATAGCTAAGTGAAAATTTTATGATTCTAATGGAATGAGGCACAGGGCATAGGGGATGGAGAAGGAGGGGAGGAAGGGCCAGGGAGGCCGGTCCATGCGGGTGCACCCTGTTGCAGGGAAGGATATCGGCTAGACCTGCCAGTTCCACTCCCCCTCTGACCAGTCTGGTTCAGGAAAATTTACATCCATCATGAGCGAATGTCATAATTCATACCAATCGTGCAGCTTCTGACTGTCAAAGGAGATTACATGATGCCTTTTTATTTCAGACGATTGTCGACTGCAAAAACCTTTACAGTTGGAACGACGTTCTCCATTTTGCATTTGATTTGAAACAGAATCCCAGCCAAGTGCAGCTTTTTTTGTTTTTATCTATGGATCTCCAAGGTCTCCCTTGGCTGTGTGCAGGCTGCTTTTGTTCTCAGCTTGCTATTTTAAGTGTAGCTTTGCTACATTTCCATTTCCCCCTCCTATTCAAAAACAAGTACTTATTTGAATCAGAGCAGAAAAATACAGACGAGAATGAAGCATTGCTTTCCTCCTCTCAAACATGGTGAGGTCATGGTTTAGTGATAGCAATGACAATGATTAATGTTTTGCACTTTCACTTAGAGACCTTCAGGAATGTATAAACAAATATTTTCTGAAATTCACAGGTAAGAGGAGGGAGGTGAAGTGACTCGCAAAGGATTGTGCTGATTACAGTCTGATTTCTCTTCCCCTTCCTAATTATCTCACCAATTATGCTTTGGTGAACAGTCCTGGAGCTGCTAATATTTTAAATCAAACTAAAGTCCACTGAAGTAGGAAAATCATGCGTTTTACGTAAATGATGTGGGCAAATTATTATTCAATTTTTAAAAGGGCTTTTTTTTCTATCCCTTTCCTGTGCACAATGTAATATGGTTAATTTACCAGAAAGCATTGTTATTCATTCCCTAATTCTCTAGGCAACTGCTGTCATTTGCTTACCATTTCCTTGTTCTCTGGGAATTGACAGACCTTCCGGCTCCATTTAGCGAGGTTTGGTTTCCCCACCCACCTCTGGAGGCGTGGTTACCCTCCTGGTATCTTTCAGTGCTCATCCCTTGGGAGGGGGCCTAAAAAAATGAAAGGATTCACACGCTTGGATTTTAGTTTATGAGTGGTTTAAACGAATCCTTTGGTAAACACACATCAAAAAAAAAAAAAAAAAAAAAGATAAAATCTCTTGTGATATTTCCCCACAGTATTATGTGTATGCTTTTCATTAAAAACTCTATCTAATACCCATTTCATTCTCTCTTGCTTCCAATTAGCCAACCATTGATTATTACATAGCAAGCACTTGATAATTAGCCAAAGGAAAAATATCCTGAACAAAACATCTAGAATACCTTGCGATTGCTAGCATACATCTTCCTTCATGGATTTATATACTGCATGTTGATTCAAGCAAAACGGTCTAGCTTGTAAGAGGACAAGAGGAAAACTAATAGTGGACTTATAAATAGGAGAACCCCTCCACTAATCGTTATTTTATTTATTTATTTATTTTTGCACCAAGGATTGAACAGAGGGGTGCTTAACCACTGAGCCACATTCCTAGTCCCACCCCCCACTTTTGATTTTTAAAAATTTGTTCTGATTGGTTATACATGACAGTAGCATGCATTTTGACACATTGTACACAAATGGAGCCTAACCTCTCATTCCTCTGGCTGTACATGGTGCCCAGCCCTTATTTTGTTTAGAGATAGAGTCTCACTAAGTTGCTTAGGGCCTTGATAAATTGCTGAGGCTGGCTTTGAACTCCCAATCTTCCTGCCTCAGCCTACCAAGCCTCTGGGAATACAGGCGTGTGCCACCACACCCAGCTCTACTAGTTGTTGTTAAGAGAGGTAGTGAGGGGTTATTATGAACCTTTTTCCTAGTAACTATTTTATTTCCATACACAAGAAATATATTTCCACCTATATTCCAGCTGGGACATTGGAGTCAACAACCTGTCTAAAATTTTACTATTATTTGTTGTTCCCTTCCATTTTGCAGCCCATAAATCAGAATAAATGATGGTCTTGTATACTTTTTAATTGGAGAGGAAGAGGGGGAGGGAGGGATTTTGGGCAGGGAGATGGTTCTATTTTTTCTTCATTTAAGACCATTTGCAGACTACCTTCTGAATGTAAAGCATGAGGTAGCCCCTAATGTGGGCTGGGATCAGAAGGTAACACGTTCAAAGACGAGCAACGTTGGACCCCTACTTTTAGGCACTTGTCTTTAAGTGGGAATTCAGGTGCCACGTCTCCCAGGAAGCCTCCCCTGCACTCCCCGTACTGAGCTGGATGTCACTCCTGTACTAATTCCTGTGCTTCCATCTATTGAAAGCCCATTGCAGCTATTTTTATGGGTCTTCATCCTCACTGAACTGCGAATGCTAATCACCTGACTTTGGATTTCTGCCACCAAGCACAGAGTCTAGCCCATAGTAAGCAGGCAACACAAGTTTCAAGAAGGAATGAATGATTAGTCCTTACCTGTGCCCACAGTCATCGCCACTTTTATTTCACTACCTTAAACAGCCTTTCAAGGGCTCCTCTCATTCTGGCTGTGGTTTCTTCCTCCCTATCCAATGTCTCCGTCCCTCCTCCTTCTCCTCCTCCTTGCTGTATGTGGGCCAAGGAGTCTGACTGGACTGGACCTTTACTTCCAGGTGGTTCTGGGTGGTTTTCCTCTTTCTTCCCATCATCAAATCCCCTATCTTCTCTCCCATTTTCAGTCATGGGGTTGTTCTTCGATGGGTGAAAAAAATGAAATCAGGTAAGAGAATTCCCAATTAATGGGGGCCAGTATTACCTTTCCCATGTACCATGTCAATGCCTCCACAGGAAGTTTTCAAGAACTACTTCACGCTATGTTGCTCACCTGAGCTGTAGGAGCTCCTGTGGTCACCCAGAGGTGTGCCAGGGATCCTCCTGGTCACAGGCTGAGTACATCATAGAACTGGATGATCTGGAAAATAATTTTATACAAAGATGAAGATGATGTCTTAGGAGTGGAATATCAAGTTTTTATAGAATTACTAAGTTAAATGAGACCTGGAAAGTACTTTAGGACTATGTATCCCTTGGTGCCAATTACTTTATGCTGCCCCTAGTTTCTAAGAGATACAAATTTATCCTCCTACGTGTTGGTACAAGTTCTGGAGAAAGGCTTGGGTAGCACCAAGGGTATGGATTGGACCTTCATATCATATCTCAAAGACTGGCGACCACACATTCATAATTGGCAGGTTAGTGCTAAGGGCAGCATGCAGTATGTCCTGTGTGCTTAGCAGGTTCTTAGGTAAGTGCATCATTTGAAGGTAAACCATTCACCCCACTTGATGGGGGCATCGTCCATCTAACCATCCTTCCATCCATCCAACATCTGCCATAAACTCACCACTGTTCTAGGTGCAGTAAGGATAATGAGGGATGGAGTCAGCAGTTCTGTTCTCAAAGAGTGCACAATCTGGCAAGGAGAACACACTAAAAAAAAAGAGCAGTGTTATTAACCACAGATGGTATTAAAACACGGGTATAAGTGTTATAAGTATTTGAGAGAGGAGCGTAGTGTTCTGGCTGTTGTCACTGATTAGTTCCTACAATACTTGAAAACCACTAATTCAGAATTTTTTCTTTATTGTGGTGCCAGGGATCAAACCCAGGTCCTCACACATGCTAGGCAAGCTTTGTACCACTGATCTATATTCCCAGACCTTAATTTTAAAAAAAAGGTCTATTTGTCCCCTGTCCCAGCTTTATGAGATTCTGAATATTTTGCAGTTAGGAAAGAATGAAGTATGATTTAAGAGTTTATTATGAAAACTTTCAAGGAATGGTACATATATATATATATATATATATATATATATATATATAAATTATAAAGGTCGATTTGATATTTCAAAGATATTAAAGGTTCTATCTTTTTATTAGGTTCTTCTATGGAATTATAAAGTCTTTCTGAGAATTAAATAAAATAAACAGGCATAATTGCTAATGCTTTAGTAACCTATATCCCACAATATTGCTTTGGAATTTGTTTAAGCTTCCTTTATTTTTCCCTCCAAAAATCAAAGCCAGTCTTCCTCCTTCCTCCCTTACTCTCTAGCTTCCTTCCAGCAAATATTTGATTGAATTCCAAACTGATTGAATTCCAACAGTATAATGTATATGATAGGAAAGTCAACAAAAATCATATAAAGTTATTAAAAATACATTTCAGGAACAAATTGAGCAGATGCCATTTTACTCAAATACAACTTGTTAGGTAAATGCCTGCCTTGCCCAATGAGGTTCTCTTGTCCTGAATCGTGACAAATATGCAGATGACAGTCCTTTTGCATCGAGTTTCAGTATAATTCTCTGCATTCTGTGGAAAATCTTACCTTCTTTCAAGACTCAGGAAGGAACTAAGCCAATTAATAATGGTAGAAATTGGTAAGGCCACCAGGGAAATGGCAGATTAAATTTTGTAGCAGCAATGTTACTAGAAAAATCCTCTGCTGCCAAGATTTAGTCACAGGAGGATTCCTGTTTTTCTCAAGGTGGTTAAACACCCTCTGGTGCATGTCAGGAAATCTTTAATAGTGTGGTTGTGTTTGAGGGATCACATATATCCTTAACTTTCCTCATGAAAACAACTGTATCCCCACACCTGGCAGAGCCAAAGGCATTGTTTGCCCAGGCTACACCCTGGTGCCCTAACACGAGGGACCCTGCGTCTACGAGGGCTCTCAGTCCTCCCTGTCCATCAGGGCACCAAGAACACAGCAGCCTCAAAAGAGTGGGCTGCAAGGAGAAAGGAGTGAACAGGAATTCTTTTGTCCCAGTTTGCAATGGTCTTCTCCAGCAGGTCTATTATTTAATTAAAAAAAAAAAAAAGTAAAAAAAATGCTTTACTAGAAAGCCTCCCTGTCCTGTAGAGCAAAGCCAGATGGTAGCTCTCTTGAGGGATGGAGAGGGTGTGCTTTCATTACCAGGTTACTGAAGGCAAAACAGTTTCTCCACCACTTGAAACCAGGGTGATACTTTTCTTTTTTAACAAGAGAACTTTCTGGTCTGGAGATTCAGTTTCCTCACCCAAATTTCTACAACTTGTGAGGGAGAGAGGCTCCCTGGGCGGGTGTCGGGCCTCCCTGGAGGTGACCTCAGGAATATCTCTTGAAAGCACAGTATCCTCTTGCAAGTAAAACCCTGAGACATCTCTGATTTCTTCACACTTACAGCTACTTTTACTTTTATTCTTGCAACCCTGGTGTCAGCATTTCATAAGAGTGACCTAAGCTGACCTAAGTCCTTAGTTTTACTCCATATAAGAGAATCCACAATGAACTCAACTGAAGGATTAAAGGCCATAGTTTGACTTGAACAGACTGCTTTTTCTTAAAGACTGCTTTTTCTTTTTTAAAGAATCAGGTTTTTTTCTTCAGTTTTTTTTTTTTTTTTTTTAACGCGTCAGAACATAAACAAAAATCCTCCAGAGGATATTTGCAAGTTTTCCATCCAGGTGGGATGTGAAGATTAAAATAAAGTTATCTTTAAAAATATATAGAATGTATTCATGAACTGCCCCATGTGATAAAAGTCGTGTGTAATGAGATCTTTGAAATTGTATTAATTTAGCAATTGCATTGATACCAAAAACAAAACCATTAAGTTTGGTTGTCCAAAATAAATTTTTCTTTTCTTCTTCTTTTGTTTTTAACCCAGTGTTGGAGACCCTTTCTAAATGTAAGGTTATTTCAACAACAACAAAAATCCCCTTACATGATGGCATCAGTGACTTTAGAATTACAGGCTGCTGGAGCAGTTGGAGCTGTGGGGAGCTGACAGTGAATCTTACCCTGCCCCCTCACTTGCAAGATATCCTGAGGAGGGAATGCTGGTGACCACTCAAGGTCCTATAGCTGAAGGATCCCAGAGCCGAGCCAGGACATCTAGCCTGGGTCCACCCACTGCCCCTTCTATCAGACCAGGCTGTTTCCCTGATTAGCAACTTCATTATGGAAGTGGACAGACACTTGGAAATATGTTTACTGACTCCAAGGCAAGAAAAACTCTTCTTATAATTATCTCTTTCTCCTTCTAGTGGGACATAGCAAATTTCAGTTAGAAGAAATGTCTAACAAATTAAAATGTTAAGGTATGCCTAGTCTTGTTTTAACATACTCTGAATTAGCTAGCCTTGGGTGGGGGAAGGGATCTCCAGATGTTCTGAATGTTTCTGTCATTTGGAAATCATTGCACAATGGCTAAATTCACCAGGTGACTCCTTACCATCTGGTGTGGGACAGATATGTCACAGAACTACTAGAGTACCTTCTGTGATTTAAACAAATGAACAAAAAAATTTTTTTTTCAAATGTAAAATGCTCTCTTTTAATTACTAAATTAAGAAAGTTAAACAATTTAAAAATGTAAACTCACAAATAAATCATAACAAAAAAGGAATTAAGACTTCAGAGTTGCTACTCAGTATTAAAAACTCAATAGAAATAGGAGTTTTGATTTGTTGTTGTTAAACATATGTCATTCAAGGTTGGTACAAACAGCAACTAAAAATGTCATACTTTTTTTTTTGTGCATCCCCATGAAATGTAAAGTAGTGCATAGTTATTCCACTGGAGAACTCTTGGACATATAGAGTCATTCATTAGCAGTACAGGACATTTAAAACACTTATTTTACAACGGGACATGTACAACCCCCCCACCCTCACCTTCCCCATAAATTTTAGTTGCATGAGAAAGTTTAGTAGGTTGCCATGACTACAGTGATATGGGTTTTAGATCATTTAAATGTGGTTACAAGATTTATTAAATTAAAAACATTTGAAACATTTCAGCATCCATATTTTTATACAAGAAGGTTGCATGGTATCCATCTTCCAGTTCTCTTGGTAGAATTGGCTCTTGGCTTGCTTAAATATGCTCATTTCTAAGTTTCAAGAACAAATCGCTGTAAGTTGGAGCAAATACTGGTAATAGAACTTGTGAACTCAGCTTGGGGGGTGGTCCTGAAGAGAGTCAAAGTAACAACCATCTATAGGTACAGTCATGAACCAAAAAAATGCAATCCAAATGAAGGAAGGAAAAAAAGGAATCATGCTTTGAAAAAGCCAAAAATGAGGCCATTGGTTTTCAGAATAACACCAGTGCTTTGATGCAGATTTTGTAGTAAAATCCTCACTCTGGGTCCCACAGCTTTGTGGCCCAGGCTGGCCACGGTCCCCACGTTAGCACCCACATGGTATATGTACAGGGACATATATTATATATATTCATATTTATAAAAAAGAAAAAAACAAACACCTGTCCTGATTGGTTTTTGTTAAAACATGAAAAAAAATTTTATTGTTTTAGACAAAGAGGCCACTTTTGGAAAATAATACTTTTTTTTTAGTTGAATCAGGTGAAGACAGAGTTAAAATCACATAGGATTTGCATTTTAAAAAAAGGAAAGCACTAGGATTGTTGGCACTGGAGTAACTATTTACACTGAACAGAGGTTTGGCCTTTTACATAACATCGATACAATGCATTTTCCAAAGTCTGAGAAATAACAAGGTTCTGTCTCGTATGCTTCACAGAGGAGGTTCGGATTTGGGGACAAGTGTCATTAATGAGGGCCATGGAAGTTCATCAGCTTCAAAGTCACATGCAATCTGATCCTGGACGGTTCTCGCTGCTTGGGCAGCTGGCTACGGAATTGAAAGCTAATGGGGAGGGGTGGGGAAGCCTCTGGGACAAGGCCTCTCTCTGCAGAGCTGGCTCTCACAGGTTTTCACCAGGTTGATACTGGGGCTCTGTGGCGGTAAAGTAGTCTTCCAGGAAGCCCTGCAAGTACTCAAAAGTGGGACGTTCTTCAGGGTCCTTTTTCCAGCAGTGGATCATGAGCTCATGCAGAGAGATGGGGCAGTCCTGCGGACAGGGCATCCTGTAGCCCCGCTCCACCTGCTCCAGCACCTCCCGGTTGTTCATGCCTGCAAAGACAAGGGCAGTGAGAGCGGGCACCTCCTGGGCTCAGGCCCTGACCCCGCGGCCGGCGTTCCCCTTTTTTCTGCTTTGATCCTGCATGTGTTTAAAACATGGGGAGGGCACCCGCCCCAACCAGGAGTCAGATCCTGCCTTTAATGGGCTATCATACCACGCAGGAACAACAAAGCAATGCAGAGCTCACGTAGGCAAAAACCCAGACGATGAATCTCAAAAGCATCGTAAGTGAAAGAAGCCAGACACAAAGGGCAACATACTGCATGCTTTCATTTATATCACATTCTAGAAAAGGCAAAACCCTACATGGATGGAAAGCAGATCAGTGGTTGTGGGGCGGGGGTGCCTGCAAAGGGTCAGAGGGAACTCTGGGGTGAGGGAGGTGCTCTGTATCAGTGGCTTGAAAAAAGCACAAAATCGAAACAGTCTGGGAGCCAGATTTGGCCCGAAGTCCACCACGTACTGTTCTACAGTACGTATTTGATGATGAAGCTGTTTGTTGAAACTCACTGAAGTGCATTTTTAAAATTGGATTTTATTGTATGAAAATTATACTTCAGTTGAACAGACCAAAAAAAAAAAAAAAATTACCCCATGGATTGAAAGCATACTGCCCTTGTGTTTATAGCATCTGTAAGCCTCACTCATGGAATTTTGTAAGTTAGTTTATCTCATATCTGGGCAAACTTTTAGTGCTCCGAAAATCTGCCATCCGAAATCTGCCATCATACAGTATTGCTGGGCACTGTCTGCCCTGGTGACCCCACAGTACCTCTATTATTTGAGACCTTTTTGACCCTCTAGGGGAGCTGACTAATGTTAAAAAATCGGGACGCACAGCCTTCAAAGAAGACATTGAAGGAGAGCACTACCCTGTAGAGAATGTAGCTTCCCCCGTGTTGACCTTCTTGACAACACGGGAAATGCCACTCTCAGAGTGAGATAAATGCTATGACCCCTTTTCCAACTACTGCCGGATACCACTCGCCAGTTTTCCTTCCCTTTTTTTTTTGCCATATCACTTTCTTCCCTCTCTCTGCCAAGACCTTGTATGTTTTGGCCATGAGCCTGCGAACTGGAATCTTCTCCAACTTCTGACCCAGTTAACTTACAAAAGTAAAAATCTGATTCCAAGCCACACAGTAGACTTCTTCCCATACCTTTGAGGGCTGTCACCAGCAGGAGAACACAGCAGATGCATAGAGCTCCCTTTGAAATTTCTGGGGAAGAAGGCAACCTATGACCAGAACCATCAGCTTGGCCAGAGGTGCTGGGTCCAGAGCACAACTCTGTCCTGCTGGGTAGAGGACACTCAGGCTTTTGGATTAGTTAGTTCCCTTTGTTGTATTATTACTTTTGGAGCTTGGTGTTTCCTGGTTCCTCCTGGCTGTCAACCATGGCCCTGTCAGTCACCTGTTTGTCCAAACCCTTTTAGGATGTTTCTTATACCTTATTAATAATTAATAATTTATACCCCATTAATAATTTCTTGGGGTGATAAATCCCATATAGTATTTCTGCTGTGTTGAAGTGCGCCTTCAATGCCAGTGTTGTCAAATAGCCCCACCCCCACATCAGGGCAGCCCCCGGCTTTAGGGAGAGAGCAATAGTGCAGGAGTGGGACCTGCGTGGTGCAACACCTGCCTCCACACTGCCTTCTTCACGTGGCTGTTGAGGGACAGACAGCAGCCCTGCAGCTAATTAGCTTAAATCCTCTTCCAATAGCTGAAAACCGAGAATCTGGGGCGGGGAGCTGGAGGCAAGGGGCGGCTCCTGGAGCTGCTGGGAGCATTCCAACCAAATGGGGTCAGGGACACAGGCCAACATTTCGTTATCCATGACTCCAAGTCCTACAAGCTCTGAAAACCAGAAAGTTTTCATAACTCACTTGGCAGCAAAACTGATCTGAACTGGCCACAAAACCTGCCCTGATCCGAGGCACTTGACTGTTTTCATTTCCTGGTGTGTACTTCTGCCCCAGACGCTCTGAGGGTGTTATATAATGCATCCTCTCTGCACTGCACTGGTTATCTTAAAAATGTCTGGTTTCAAAGCACATCTGCTCCCAAGGGTTTGGTCGGGAAGCCTTGGCATGAGTAATGGCAGCTTTGACATCCCGGGCAGCTGGGAGGATAGGTGTTCTCCGAAGCATTTGCTTTTGCTGCATATTTTAGCAGAATCCTTGGTTACATAATGTTTCAGAATCCACAGAGCCTGGGCCTGCAGGAATCCCCCTTGTCTGCACTCCTGCCAGGAGTCTGCAGGAATGGGAGGAAAAACAGGCAGAAGGCCTGAAGCTCAGATGGGTTGACAGGTGATCCTGGAGGTGGCTACAACCCCCCAAAACGCTTCTTGAGGCTTTAATCTGGCACTGAGATTCTCCATTCAAAATGCGCCACGGAGTTTAATTAATCACCCTCCCATTGCTCTGTGGAGGTGATGTCAGTAAATGTTTCATTTCACTAAAAAGCAAACTAGTCAAATGGAAATATTCCCTCCTCCCATTATTAAAAAACAAAACAAAACAAAAAAAAACAAACAAACTCTTAATTCAATCTCTGCCAATGGAAAGTTTAATTGGCCACTTGGGTTAAGCCTGTTTTTCCAGTGCTCGGCCCAAGACTAGGACACAGCAGATGTGGCAACTTGAATCTCAGTGTGCAGCATCTCCTGAGGCAGCCTGCTTCCAGCCTGCTTCCAGGGCAGCTGCAGCCAGGATGGGGACTCTAGATACCTGGTCCGTGCAGGAGGCTGGCCTAGTCACACCGTCAGCTCCCGTGCATGGTCCTCGCTCTCCACCTCCTCTCCTGGTTGTATCCCTCTCCTCTTCCCACTCCCCCTCTCTCTCTCTTCTCAAGCCTTCTTCTCCCCAGGCCCCTCAAAGCATGGGGAGCATATGTAAGACTTCCATGCACTGCGCCAAGTCGAAGCATACCAGTGACAGCATTGCCAGAAAAGTGGGATATTCGACACTGCACTTGGCTGACAGTGACAACTGGAGTGGGACTTGGTCTCTTCTCACTGTGCAGAGGCCAGAACCCACAAGGGCTGACCTGCAGCAATCAAGATATGCCCACTCTGCAAAGCCTGGGTTACTTTTTATTTTATCAATAGTAGCTTAATGAAATGGATTGTTAATATTTAAAAAATAATAGTATTCTCTGTTAGAAGAACTTTGAAAGCCTTGTTTATCTCAAGAATTTCAGCAAAATAGGTTTTGCTCTTCATACTACAATAAAGATAGGTCTATTTCATTTTTCAAAAGATGGTTTCATAGTTTTGTTAGAAACTGTTATTTCCTCTCTTTTAGTCATCTTTCTCAAGACGCTGCCTTTACCTCATGTCTAGGAAGTGAAGGGCAGTGAATGGGAAGGGTACACAAATGAGCCTGGGCCCTGGGTAGTCAGGAGAGAGGTAGGAAAGAGGGTGCTGGGGAATGTCTTTCCTCTTTTTCAATATTTAGTGGGAAGAACATCAGGGGAAACACACAAGAGACAAACTCTGAAATACAGCATCTGGGCACATTTTAGGGACACTGCCATCAGCAGTTTGGGCCTCGAGGTGTCCTACAGGGGGCTGAAATGGAGACTGTTTTTGAACAGGAGGGGCAGTCTCCACCAGCCAGGGATGCCTGACTGTGGGAAGCACCACATTTACACAGTGCCTGGTGCCATTCTGCTTTCCAGCCTCCTGGTCAGAGAAGAGGCTCAGGGTTGGGCAGCCAGCAAGCATAGAGACCCCTGCCTGGGTTGGTCCCAACCCCTTCATTTGTCCTCCAGCCCCAAGGGAGCAGCCTGCCCCCATCTCATTGGAGAGTGGGCCATTTCTGAGGGACACTCACAGGATGCAAGTCAACAGGCACTCAGTTCACAGAGAACCTCCACAGTTTGCTGTTCAGGGGTCTCCCTGCATGGGAGCCTCCTTGGATTTTAGACCTTCAAACATGGTTGGGCCAGAGTATCATTTCCAGTTAGTTTACCCAGAGCACTATGACCACATGAACACACCTGCTGCCAGTATGATGATGTCATCCTTCCTGAACATTTTGCTGGTTTCCTCCAGCAAACTTGAGAGGACAAGTTTCCAACTCACACTTTTAAACCCTTACTCTGCATGGCTGCCAAAAAAATCATGGTCTCTCACATGCACACATCTGTTCTTTCCCCTTATCTCCTTCTTGTTGTTCCTTTTCTTATAAACACCCCTATTCCTCTTCTTTGAGCTGTAGAACCTCACCCTTTTTTCCAGTTTCTTTAGGAAAGGAATAAAAATTTCTTTCATTGACAGAGCACTGAAGGAGATGTCACTTGTTGACTTCTGACTACATCTCTGCAGATTACCTGACTTCCCCTGGCCTCAGTTTCTTCATTTGTCAACCAAACAGCTCGACATTCACGGTATTTCAGCTGTTTGAGAAAAATGTCTTGTATGAAAGAAGAGCTTTTGTGTTTTATAGCTTTCCATTTGTATAGCTTGCCAATGTGGACCTCAGAAGGGCTCTATCTGCATAATCAGGGGTCTCAACTGTTTTCTATTCATGTTTGCATCTGGATTGGACTATAGGCTGCACAAACCTGGGTTTTTGTGTCATGTAATGAAATCCTTTGACAATGGGAATGATATTCAGGTTATCAGACATCGAATTTCTTTTGCCAACTGAGCTTTCTGTTCAAAGGAAATGACACTGTATTGAATTTGAGTGGCATCTTGATTCTCTGCATAAACCCTGTAAAAAGCTCCTTCTGTTTACTTGCCTGTTGAGCACTGTTGCGCGGGTGCTGAGGGGGGAGGGCTGAGTCGATGGTGCTTGCTTAGCACGAGCCTGCTTCGCGTGTGCTCATATTACCAGATTATCAGGCGCTCTGGTTATCCCAGAGCAACAGTCAGGAGGCTTCGAGTTGGATTGGGTATAGGATCAAAGCAAACATTTCAGGAGAGAGATGCTGATCAAAGATGGCAGTTGAAAATCAAGGGCTGGTCTTGAGAAGGCACAATGATTACTGGCTTTGTATCTGTTTGCCTATCTAACCAGAAAACCTGAGGTGAGCTTCATAAGTCCACTGTGCTCACTCATACAGAAGTGACTGCTGCAGTCATATAGAAGTGACTGCTGCAGGTGCCACAGTACACAAAGGTTATTGGAAGTTGATAACACAGCGTCATAAAGAAGTCCTCTGTTACGGAAAGAGAGAAGTGAACAGAGGGTGAGAAGCCCCTGGGGAAGGTCCGGAACCAGCACAACCAAGAATGAAGAGCAGTGGAACCCACGGCTCAGAGCAGAAGTCCCTCCCGGGCTGCCTCTTCACGCACATTCTCCTGTCCTCTCTCCTCTCCCTAGACAGAACCGCCAAGAGAAACCTTGGGAAAGTGACGGCGTGACTTCTGGGCACCCAGGCTGGAGTCCCTCTCTGAGGGGTTCCAGTTGGAGGGCAAGGCCCCGAGGAATGTGGAAGGGCAGGGAAGGGGGGCATCTGCCCACTGTCTAGGGTTAGAGGTTCAGTCTGCTCCCCATTCACCTCCTGCCCGGGGAGTGAGAACCTCAATCCACCCCGTAGGAAATCTGCCCCTGCCAACAAGTTGAACCCAGGAATCTAGTCTACGGTTCAGGACTCTAAGGCAGGAAGATGAGCAGAGTGGGATTTGCAATTCTTTAAGGAAGGTGCTACTAGTTTCACTAATTTCCCTTACCTCTTCAAATCATTATCAAGTGACTAGATGCATTCAAGAAAGTCAAGCAGCTGTCACTTGCTGAAAGATTTGAAAGTGCTTCAAATGCATGAATAAATGTGATTTGCTTAAGAGAACATTCCTGCTCTGCCAGATCCTGCCAAATAGTCAAAGCAGGTGTTCAGTTAAGGGCCAGGGCACAGAATGGCCCGGACATTCTGCCTACGGGGGTACTGGAACATGGTGTTTGAACTGACTGCAGGGTCAATTTCCCAGAACAACTCTGAGGACAGAGGCTACCTTGTGGTTGGGAAAGTATTATGTGTGAAGATCATGGAACAGTTAAAAGGCTTTGCAGGTTATGGGCCAAATTTAAAAATCTTGTTTCAGAATCGTCACAGTTTTTCCTACTCTCTCTCCTCTCTCTCGTTCATTCATTTGCTTATAGTTGACTATGGGGCAGAGTCCGTGCTGGGTATTGGTAAAGCATAAAAGGAATTCCCTTCAAAGAAGGTGGAGCTACTGGGGAATGCAGACACAGAACAGGTGTTCAGCAGAAATGTGCCGGGTGTCATGGCAGCAAGCAGAGGGCAGCCCACTTGGCCTGGACAAGGGGAAGGTTTCACAAAGGTAGTGATATTTAGTAGGCTTTAAAAGATTCTGGGCAGAAGGGAGACTTGCATGTTTAAGAGATTTCTTGACATGTCCTGGGTATACGGTGAAGGCGGGGAATGCAAGAGTAAAAATCATAAGTTAGATCATGTCACTCTTCAGCTCAGGAGCCCTCACTACCCACTGCACCTCTGTAAAAGCAGAAGTCCTAACAATGATCCCAGGGGCCTCTTGCTATCTGTGCTTAGCCACCTTAGTCTTCCGCAGTTGGTTCTGTGTGTCTGCTCCTCTTCCTTCTCTCTGATCACCTGTTTTGAGCCTGACCTCCTTCAGGCTCAAGCCTCCTGTCACCCTTTCCTGACATCTTCTTTCCCCTTCGCAATTTTATTTTCTCCCTACCCATTACTACCAACTAACATTCAATATATTTTGCTTATTTTCTTTGTTTATTGTTGCTCTTCTTCAAGCAGCTAGTTCATGAGGGCAGGGGTTTTCACGTTGGTTGTTGCTATAGTCCCAGTGCCTAGAACTGTACCTGGCATATAGTAGCTGTTCAATAAATATTTACGGAATGAGTGAAGGAAAAGAGTTCTGAAATACTATGAAAAAAGAAGGCTTCTGGAATTTATCTAGGGGGCAACAGGAAGCCCTGGTGTTTTTAACCAGGAGCATGAGGTAATTGGGTTAACAATTCTGCTGGTGACAATGATAGAAGGTGGTGACAGAGAGGAGGCAGGGAAAGACTGGAGGCAGCAAGTCCCATTTGGAGGTCACTACCCCACATGGGTAGTGAAGGCAGAGAGGAAAAGATTTGAGTGAGGTTTCGAAAGTGAATTTCAGGCTAAAATGCCTAAATCTGATTGTATGTATCAACCCCAGAAATTGCTTTTACAAGTGTTTTCATTTCTTGTGTATAACAATGCACCAGCAAAAAATCAGATCTAACCTTTTTTTTTTTTTAAATTTCATTTTTTGATTTGTTCTAATTAGCTATACATGACAGTAGCAAGTCTAATCTTGATGCAAAGAATGGTTCAAAGCCCTGGATTACAGAAAAGCATGCTGGAGTGCAACGGCAAGAATGGACCCAGGTCAGCCTGCTGGCGGGGAATGGACAAAATGGAGCCGTCCTTCAGAACAGGGTCCATCTTTGTCACATTGCTGGGAAGCAGCACTCACCCCACCACCAGGGTAAGGTGCTGAGCCTTGTCACCTCCTCCCTGTTAATCTCAGCATCTTATTTCCATACTCCTTTGGTTTCAGGGCTCTCGGTTCAGTTTCCAATTGTCCTTCTTTCCTTCCTTTTATTACGGATTACATCCCTTTAAGAAATATGCTGCCTAACCAACCAATCCAGTGCTTTACGGGCTGCCGGTCTGTTTGCCCTTCACTTGGTCACAGCTCACACACCCCATTCTAAGCGCCTTCTCCCATGCTCATTTCTCTACTCGTTTGCATGTTGCCCAAAAAGCGTGAGAAACATTTACAAGTCTCATTCATATGTCAACCTCCTCCTCCCCCACCTTCATTCTCACCCGCCAAAATACCTTTCCTATGTGACAGAGGCCATCCCTCAGGTATGGAAGAACTCAGAAAAATGTATCACTACCTATCATTTCTTAAAAAAGAATTACTTGAAAATACATTCTATTCCGCTGAGAAATGATTACATCCAAATACAGAACAGAAACCCCTGAGGGGCAGGGCCTGGGAGTCGGTCCTAGGGCAGCACCAACAGGCATCAAGGCTCAACTCAGAGAGTTGGGGAGAGGGGACCCCTCAGCACACACACTGAATTGGCCACACCCACAACCAGCAAGGACGTGGAGGAAGGTCTTTCCTTTCATGGTGACAGCTAGCTGATGCTTAATGAAACTGTTTCTTGGAACTGTTATCCTTCATTAAGGGAATAAGCTCATAATTGCAATCCCTCTGTAGAAGCTTCTCCCTCAAGAAGAGTTTTCTGTCACACTCAGAAGTCCAATTAAATATGATTACAGTTAAGTTAAAAAATAAAACTAAGAAGACCCACAGTTAGGAGAACAGTCCTGGGGACACTTTTCTGAGGCTCTCTGTGGTGAAGAACAGTTCGTATACCCCCACCCCACCCCAACCCTGCCAGCCCTGACACAACTCTCCCTGACCACTGCTGCCAATAGCCTCATGTCTCCCTGGGGTAGTGGACCAGGCTCCTCACAGCCGGCTCTTGCTGATCTCTCCAGGTGCACCTCCAGGTAGGTGCTTCACCTTGCAGCCCTCTTCTCAGACTCTTCCTGAGGTCCTGGGGCCTCCCTATGTGCCAGGCTTTTGGACTTTCGGCTCCCTGGATGCGAGGAAGCACAGCATGTCTTCCAAGATCTGGTTTACCTGTCTTTTCTACACCTTCCTGCCCCCAAGATGAGGGCCAGTTATCAAAGCCCCCAGTGGACCAGCAGATGCTCATAGCTGTGCATAATATGCTGGGTACAGTTCTTACTTCAGCCTCCTTTGACAGCTTTGGGGGTTCTCAGTGAAAGGCCCTTCTCAGCATCTCTTGTATGGAGATACTTGCAGCAGCTACCCCTGTCTCTGTATGAGAATTTAGGCTTGGAGCACACAGTGGGTGAGTTCAAGGAATCCATGCCTGGAGGAAGCCTTTCTCTAGTAATAAATGAGGCTGACTTCTTCTGGCTCTCTCTCTGGATGCTCTGAGTGTAAGCTCCTTGAGTGCAGGGGCTCCATGTACTTGCTCACTGTTCTCCCTCCAGCACCTAGATCATTGCCTGAGGCAGGCGCTAATCAATCTCAGCTGAGGAGGATGTCTTCTCTGTATTATTTCCCAGGTAGAATAAATGCCTGGCACAGTTCACACTGACTGAAGGGATGCTGAATGAATAGACCTAGTCTAAGTTGTAAAATGAGGCCATTTTCTTTATGCTAAAATCCAACCTGACAAAAGACTCCCTTAGAAACACACCTGCCTCCCTTCTCCAGGGCCCCATCTCCACCTCTTTGTCTTGGCTTCTGTGTGCCACCCCCAGAAACAAAAAGCAGCTTTGTATCACTGAAAGTAAAGGCTTCACAGAAACGCAAAACAACATTAACCTTTTCCCCTGATTGCATTTAACACACTGGGTGACTATAAACCTGGGGGGATCAGGAAGAAATTAGTTCAAAATGCAGACAATAAAAAAAGAGGTGCCTTCACATCTTCAAAATCCCGAGACCGACACATTTTCCCCCTTGAGAAGCAATTCAAAAGCTCCCATGCTGTGTTCCAGCCCCCTCCAGGGCAGCCCTTTCTTCTGAGCTGGTTGGCTATTCCCGGAGTGTCTGCCCACTTGTGCATGCCGGGAGCAGCAGCCACTGCAGCATCAATAAAACTGACTTACACCCGCCTTTCCAAATGCCTGGTGCTGGCACTTCAGAGACCGGGATTTTGTCAATTTCACATTGGTGCCAACCTGGCTCTCCCTGAGGGGTCCCGAGGCTATACCAACCCAGGAAGAGATCCTCTTTATATGCATTTCTCTATGTTCTCTGAAGATGACCAGAAACAATCATACAAAATGAACAAAGGGATTACAAATTAATTGCCTCTCTCTGGCTCCTCTGACTGCAAAGACACGATTACAAACCCAGGATTTGCAAGAGACCTACATTCCTCATTTATCTCCACTATCATTTCTATCTGTGTGTGTGTGTGTGTGTGTGTGTGTGTGTGTGTATGTTTCTTTTTTCTTAAGCTCCCTTTTTAGGCAGGGAATGAGGGAGAGTTATGTTCTTTCTTTGCTCAGCAGTAACTGAAAAATATGTCCTTAACATTTCAAAAAGCAGATCGTCCCTGCGATATAACCACTAAAGCGTGGAGGTGAAATGGCACGAATGTCCTTTATGTCTCCATCTGTCTAAATTAATGAATTTAAGCATGGGTAACCTCAACCCATGGTTTCTTTGGAGAGCATGAATCTGATAATCCAAAAAAATTTCAGAGACTCAGATGCTCCAGTTCCTTTATATTACCCTTGTTTTTGTAAAGGATAATTAGACTGTACAGCAACAGGCAGTGAATGGCCACTAAGTTGCTTTCCATGTGCCTGTGCTCTCTGGCTATCTGGAGCTCAGGCACACGGAGGAGGCAGGTCCTGGCACCTTCCTTCCAGGTTTGCTCCATGGATCAGTGCCATAGAATGATCAAAAAGCCGTAGGGGTTTTTCTCCTTCTCTTTCCCAGACATGTCTGCAAACTCCATTTGGGTGGAGGCTCTGCCAGTGACATTTCTGCTCTGGGAGACGCAGACGCATGCTCCGACTGACAGAGGAGAGATTCCATGAACTGAAGCATTCATTCCAGCTGCTAATTACATTAATTCTGGCACACAGGTCACGGTGGCGGCTTGTCTGTATGCTACAGTGGCTCTCAGTTCTGCTTTCCACATGCTAAATACCTGTTCATATTCTTTAAACTCCTGCTTGCCAGAAAGCTGAACATGGAGCTTAGAAAAGCAAATGGGTGTGGCCTCCCCAAGGATATCAAAAGAGAACACATCAAAGGCTCATTTCTGAGGGTCCTGCCCTTACCTGGGTATGGCACTCTTCCTTTGGTGACCAGCTCTGTGAGTAAGATTCCAAAAGACCATACATCAGACTTGATTGTGAACCTCCCATACAGGGCTGCTTCAGGGGCCGTCCACTTAATGGGGAACTTTGCACCTGCAGAGTAAAGACCTGGTTATTCATCAGGTAGAGAGCCCACCCTTGGTGTAGGGAAGGAAGGAAAAGCATGTAGAAGTTCCTTTCAGGGGAGCAGGTTGTGAGGACAGAAAGGAGGTGACGTAGGAATGGTTTGGGATTGAGAAGAGATTCCTGTCATCCAGGCAACATCTCTATGTGTGGTCTGTGCCTAGCCCTGTGACCTTAAGTGAGTCTAATTTTAATTTTTACCATCAATGAGCTGGACTTCAAAGTTCTTCAACAACTCAATAAAGTGGGTCTGTGGGTACTGGCTTCTTGAACTTGAACCTATGACTACACCGAATGTAGGTTTGGTCTGGAGTAGGTTTCCTGACTTGTGATTTAGGAAACTGATTTACATATTGTTTCTTTGTTTTGAAAGCATGCTGTATTTTAATAAACACATACATGCTACGCTCATGAATCCTCTGGTATATAAGATCATAGTTTGCTTTTACAAAATGCACAAAAACCATCAAACCACTATGCTTCTCCCAGGGTGGAGACAATTGGACACAGCTCATATGTTGTGTTGAAATAGGCTATATTTCCCCAAGGCCTCCCACACTCACAACGGAGAAATGATTTTGCTTCTGGCTACCTCCCTCCTTATAAGTTCATTCTTCCCTCCATCTTTTCTCCCTCTAGCAGTCATCTTTATGCCTGGATAGCATTTTCTTCTGCACTGTATAATCCCTTTCTTTCCTTCTACCTTTCTCCTATCTGTCAGAGAAGGGACAACTGCATGCTTATTTTTTGTAAGAGAGGTCTTGCCTCTTTGACTAGGAATCACTGATTTAGGAATTCGCAAGAAGCGTATTCATGCAGAATACCTTCAAATTTCTCTGATCGTTAAAAGAATCCTCTCTCCAAACCAAAAAGTAAGGTGGGCTCCACCCTGCTCTTTATAGTGCTAGATGTGCTCAGAGAATTCAAATGGGCTCAGCAGCCTGTGTTCTCGGCAATGATAAAGTAGCTCCAGATATTTCATTGAACAGACTAAAAGAAAAACATAAGGAATTTTTTTATAAATGATGTAAACACAATTATATGTTTAATATATGTTAATTATGTGTAGGAGCGCCTAAAAATCATAAGACTGATGGAATCAGAAATCTTCATGGTATCTTCCATAAATAGTCACTACACACAAAAGTGGCAAATGATTAAAATTTTAAAATTAGCAAAGTTTTAATACCCAGACATATGATAAATTACAGCAATTAGATTTTTGTTTTAAATACAGTACACGATAACAACTTTAGCAAATCTACCCTGGCATTTTGTGGCAATATAATTTTCCTCTCCATCTTTTCTATGCCAGTGTGAAATGAAATTAAAAAAAAAATCTACTGTTTTATTATGTGGCATCTTGCATTAACACTGGTACAGAAAAGTTATTCTATAGTGTTCTTCTGCTTTTATGTATTAAGTTATTTTTAATTGGCTGTATTTCTCAGGCATAATTATTTACATTTTTCCTTAACTGGTGATGGTTCCACATAAGACCTGGTATTCTCTGAACAGCCATTTTATCTTAAAGTTTTTTTCCACAGCATTCTTCTCACACTTCCTACACTTGAGTATTCTGTTTGTGCAGCTTTGGACTCTGACCTACTGGGACTAATGTGATAGTTTTTCTTCAGTGTTGATAACAAACTCTGCCCTGGACCAAACCTCAGTTGGAGTTCCTTACTTCAGAGAATTAAAGGTATATTAAATTCATTCCTATTTAAACCATCTCTCAAGCCAAATGGCTTGGAAATCTCTGTCTCTGAAACCATTGAACTTTCTTCTCCAAAGTGCAGACAAACCCTGCAAATAAAATGACAAGCCAAAAGAGCCTTTCTCTTTCTCGACTCCTGTGACATTTGGAAAGGTGTGCAGGGTGTGGAAAGCAAACTGTATACAATTTGGATAAAGTAATTTTGGATTTTCTGAGAGGAGATTTCATAATTTCAGGCTTTAAAAAAAGCCAACGCATCAGCCAGTTTCA
This sequence comes from Sciurus carolinensis, assembly GCF_902686445.1. Taxonomy (NCBI): domain Eukaryota; kingdom Metazoa; phylum Chordata; class Mammalia; order Rodentia; family Sciuridae; genus Sciurus; species Sciurus carolinensis. Next base: position 52,021,743 of record NC_062219.1, on the reverse strand, counting down.
TTGGTCTGCTTTATTGTTTTTTCAGTGTATGATCTATGATAAGAGTAATAATATGTAAACTTTTGAAAGAAGGTTAAAACAAAGGCTGTATAATATGGATCTTTAATAGGAAGTCATTTGTAGATATGTTCTTTGAATTACTAGTAGGAGCTTATATAAATTTATTTTGCATTAATTTTCTTTCTAATGCAAACAATACTTTTATGCCAAGCAAAGTACTTGCAATGTATCCGGAGAGACAAGAAAATAAAGAATGTCTTTGCCCAACTTTCTCCCTCTTAGAATAGCAGCCTCTTTTGACGAAAATGTTTCTCTAAAGATAACTCATATTTTCTTTTTTCAAGGTAAAAATTTAACCTTTTTTTTAGTGAAAAACGATTAATGATTAACCGAGGTTCTGCCTGAAAAGAAATAATGGAGACCCATTCTTCTAGCCATCTCATGACCTCGGTTTCCCCTTGTCTTGGTTTCCTACCTTGTGAGGGTATGAAGCTACTGGCCCTAAAATGGGTCATGTTAACCAGTGACTTTTGCAAAAGGCCCTGCAGGTAGCACAATGCAAAACTTCATCTGTGAGAACTGTGCTGCTCAGGGTGTCCAGGACTGAACTAATGCAATTCCACAGGTGACTCTGCTGGGGCTGTATGGCTCTTTTCTTGGGTGACGTTAGAAGAGCTCAGACACCTGGAGGGAAGGAACTCCTGGATGTAAACATTGCCTTTGCTTGAAAATAAAGGTTTGCCTGGAGAGTTTTTCACAGATACCACGGAAGGCACAAAGTCAGGATCAAAGTTGTCTTCTAAGAAATATGGAGAAAATGTCAGGACACATTTTGAAAAATGCAACATTTTGAAAAATGAAAAGTTACACCACCAGGTGTTGTTACACAACAAGCTGATTCACTCTTCTTTGAAATTCTTCTGTTTGGGAGCAGGATTCAGATGTCAACCCAAATTTCTCTCCTTAATATTTTATTGGAGGAAAACCAGCAAACTATTCAGGTAATGATCATCCATGCCACTGATAACGGGAGCTTGGGGGACATGGTAACAGTGTACTTGTTGAATGCTGACACGAATTTGTACTGAATTAATGTAATGATTTAAGATTCACTTAAGTCAATACACAAAGGACATAAAGATCTATGTATGACTTGGAAGCATGTTTCCCACCCAATTGTTTTCCAGGTAGCTCTTGCAAATTCTACCAACCTCCCAGGGTAAACTCATTCCTGAAACCTCCACCTAATGCTATCACTGGGGTCAAGTCCTGGAACCAAAAAGAATGTCTTTGTACTTTAACCCTTGAACTCCTTGAACAGTATGTAGGACTAGTTAGCCTTTGGTTGAATCATTTCCTGTGGTGAGTAAATTGGTCAGTGTTTCAAACAACTTCTTATGTACATGTCAATCCTGTATCTCTAAATCCTGCTGAGATATGAAATGAGCAATCAGAAGCTCTGTGTAACAACGTGGATCTTATCTACTCTCGTGGCTTCAGTGATCATTTGACTCCATGGTGCTGGAGTTTGTATGGCAGGACAGAACTTCTCTCCTGACTCATATAAGCACTTTCCTCTCCAACATCTCCACTGGGAGGTCTCAAAAAGCCCCTCAAATAAAATAAAACATCCAACAGTTATCCTCCCCACAATTTGACATTTTTCTTTCTTTCTTTTTTTTCTTGTCTTTGTTGTCTTTAAAAACTGCCCAGGAAATGATACCAGGATCCTGAGAACCATCCTGGAAATTCCTCATCACTGCACGGTGCCTGTGGAGAAGTAGCTCAGTGAATCTTCACTGAATGGTCTCTGGACCCTTCTGCACTGTCCCTCTCCATACGGATGACATCCTTAAACCCTATCCAGTTGCTGCTCTTCAATGTGTCCTTTTCATCTTCATTGCTCTTGCTGAAGTCCTCACTCACCACCTCAAGTCCTCATCGCCACCTGCCTGGACTTCTGTCACAGCTGTCCAACTGGATCCATGTGTTTAATTGGGTCCCACCTACTTCTTGAGCCTCTTCTTATTCCAGAGTTTCTTTTGCCTCTTCTCCTCTTTACCTCCCCACCTCCAATGGGCTTCTTTGACTACTTTGCAAATGCCACAGGACAGGGTGTCATCTTAGTCCACCCACTGCTACTCTGTGGTAACTCCTGCCCTCTTTTACTCTTGACCTAAGTGTTACTTGCACAGGGAACCTCTACCTGATCATGAAGACTAAGGCAGGTTTCCTAGCCCCATGATGCCAAAGCGACTTGTTCTTTGTAGTTATTATTTATTTTTGAATTGAATCCAGGGGTGCTCTGTCACTGAGCTGCATTCCCAGCCCTTCAATTTTATTTGGAGGTAATTTCCCAGGATGACCTCAAACTTCCAATCCTCTTGTCTCAATCTCCTGAGTAGCTGAGACTCAGGTGGGCACCATGGTGCCCAGCGATAGCCATGACTATTAAAATGCAATGAATACATGAATTGTCTGAAGCCTGTCTTGACAGAGCCTATTCTTGAGGAATGGAGTGTGTTTTTCTGGATGACCACTGTGCCTCCAGTACTGAGCCTAGTGCCTGGTGCACAGAAGATACCTGATGATCATGCATTGAATGGATAACTGACCAGCCCTCCCAGTCTTTGCTTCCATGCTTCCTTACGGGGTTTATTATCAGTTGTCCCCTGCTCTCCCGTGAGTCCTTGTCCTTCCTGTCCTTGGTGACAGTATAAGGATCATGGTCTGTCACCTGCTGGGTCTAACGACTGCCAACTGCAAAGGAAAAGCACCGCTAAACACTGAAGAATCTTAAAAACACCAGAGGAACCTGCATTTTTACTGCCTAATGCAGTGTGACAGATCCCTTTCCACCTGAGTGAGTTGGTCTGAAGGATATAGAGGAAGGTCCACCCAGATTGCTTTGAGAGAAGCATGGGGCCCAGCTCATGGGGTGGCAGCAGAAAGACAAGGTGGCAAGAGGCCTTGGGGTACTCAAAGCAACAGAAAGAGGAAAGTCTTTTCTTAAACACTGGAGTGAAAGTCAGTGACTGGATGCCAATCATTTTTACCTCATGGAGTCCTGGTATTTCCTATTTGAAGTAGGGTTAATAATCTTCACGTAAGGGAAAGGGGAGGGTTGTACATTTATCCAATTTCAATTTGTCAACAACAACAGCAACAAAAATCCACTATGGTAAGCTGTTGGCTTCCACAAATAGTTTTAGAGTTTTCCCCATGTGCTTGGTGCTGTTCTTGGTTCACAATGGCAAACACAACCTCTGGCTCTCAGAGCTCACAGTTAAGTTTGGGAAGAAGATAAAATAAAGATGAGCTGGGAATGTAGCTCAGTGGTCAAATGCTTGCCTGGCATGTATGAGGCCCTGGGTTCCACTTCTAGAACCACAAAGAAAAAAAGAGAAAAAAGAATGGCTATTATGTACAGTGAACTATAACACAGTACTATAAAGAATAATAAAATGGGAAACAAGGACAGACTTAGTGGGGCTCTTCAAGATCCCCTAAAGACACTGGCTTCCATCCTACCGGGGGAAGGGGCCACTGAGCTTGTGAGCTGAATGTCAAACATCCCACTTCATTTTTCTCTTAGTCTTAAAAACATGGAAGATAGCATGTCACTACCTTGAGAAATGACTTGTGAAGAGACACAAAGTGAAGAGTATTTTGACTTTTTCAAAAACTCCTAAAAAGACAACAGGACATATCAAGGCCCATGGGTGTCTGTAAGCAATTAGCCATTGGGTAGATTATGCCTCTATTGTCATGTCTTCATCATGTTTGTGTGACTAGAGGCTCTTATCACATTTTTGCTATTTTAGCACACTTCTCACATTTGAATGATACCAATAATCTGAGGAACAAAGGACTAATACTTAGCATAGCATACACCAACTGCTGGAAAATTCCAACATTTCTTTGAGAAATGAACTCATTCTTCTGAGTTTATTCTTTCCTGATGTTCTTCCTTTCTTTCCAAGCGTTTATTTTGTCTCCACTGTAAGCTCTTCTTTATTCTCCCACTCTCTAAGTACAAGCGTCTTTGAGGCCTTGATGTTCCAGAGTCTCTTCTCTCCCTTGGGGACACACTGTCTCTCATGACTAACCCTGCTTACCATCGCTGTGTAAAGGGGATGGGGTACACCATTCACATCTCTCATCTGAAGTCTTGATTCCTTATCTCCAAATAGTTAAGGGATGAAGACTTCAGGGTGTCCTACCTATACTTCGAATATGGTGACCGAAAATCTGCATTTCATTTTTTGACAAATAATCTTATCATGTGTAAGATTACACAGGAGATTCCTGTACTGGGTGGAAAATTTTACTGCCTTACAAGTTAATTCTTTTTTTGATATCCTAAGATGCAAATGGAATCTACCTGTTTTTCCCCATTATTTCCTTTCTGGGGGTCAGATCACCATTCTGTCAGGCTTCAAGGTGGAAAACCTAACTTAAAAGCCATCTGGGACTTCTTCTGGGCCTGAAATCTCCAGGTCTAATCCATCAACCAGATATCTTGCTTCTTTCTTTGACAAGTCTCTCAAATTTGTCCTTTGCTCTTTAAGCTCACTGACAAAAACTGCTCTGGATCAACCCCTCTGTTAAGTCCTACTGCTGTGGCACCCTGACTTCAGCTCATTCACTGTCTTTCTGATTAACCACTTTAAACTGCAATTTCTTATTCCTCCCTCCCCAATCCTATTGGGGTTCCTATAGTATTAAGTTGAAATCCACCACTTGGTTTCGAAGAACCAACGTATCTTTTGTGTTTTTTATACTCCAAACACAGTTACTTTAGTTTAGTTTGCTTTCCTATAACCTCTTCCCTGTACCTGGCATGATCACACTTGCTTCTTTCCCATTACCTTATTTGAAATGCCGTCTCTCCCTCCATCTCCCTCTCTCTCCCTCCATCTAAACCTACTCACTTGAAATCCTCCCTCCTTCATGAAGTCCCCTGTTATTACTCCTCTCTTTGCTGATCTATCAATGCACTAGAGTCAATGCTTGTGTTACTTGGCTTTTGTTGCTATGACCTAAATGCCTGACATAAACAACTTGAAAGACAAAAGATTTATTTTGGCTCATGGTTTCAGTCCATGCCTGGCTGGCTGTATTGCTTTGGGCCTGAGGTGAGGCAGAACATGGCGGTGGAAGGGTGTGGTGGTGGAAAGTGGCTCAGCTCATAAATCCAGGAAGGAGAGAGAAGAGAAGAGGGAGGGAGGGAGGGGAAGAGAGAGAGTCAGTGAGTGAGTGTGCACACCTGTGCAAGGAATGGGCCAGAATAAGATACAACCTTCCAGGATGTGTCCCTACCCACTATGACCTACTTCCTCCAACTGGGCCCCACAGCCCACCGTTTCCATCATCCCCAACAATGAATGGATTAATCCATGGGTAACGTTAAAGGCCATGATCCAATTACCTCCTTGAAGGTCCTACCTCCAAACACTGCTGCATTGAGGACCAAGCCTTTGGGGGATTCCAGATCCAAACCGTAACAATCCTGTAAACAACAGTTTCATGCTTGATAACACCAGTTACTGGAATAACTAAACAGATACTGGGTGCTCGCTAAGTGTCAGGCATCATGCCAAGAGCCTCACACACATGAGGTAGATGCCAGTAACAGTTCTGTTCTACAAAAGAGAACACCGAATACAATGAGGTGCCAAGGCACATGTGTAAATGGTGGAACTGAAATTTGAAAGCCAGAGCCAGGGAGTTTAACATTATACAATATTCTGCCATGTCTGTGCTTCTCCAGGGCTCTCTAATCATTCTTGCATGTGTTATATTTTATCTTCTTAAAGACTGGAGACCATGTACTATGCTTATATTGCTCCCGAGTACCTTGCTGGTTAAACGACAGTTGCCTAATAAATGCTTTAACTGAATAAAGGGTCAACTCAGGTATTGAACACCCTGAGGGTCAAGGAAATCATCTTCCTTTACACAGAATTTTTCAAACTAAACACAGAGTGACAGTACAGTGGTATGACAAACTAATCATTTTTCGCTCTAGGAGTTATTAGGAATATAATCATCCTCACTACGCTCTAGGCCTGCCTGACTGATTATCTCAGTTTTTAAATAAAAATACGATGGGTAGCCAAAAGCATTGTTAGGATGGCCCATCCTGACCGCAGGTCACATTCTGTTTAATGGAGGCCCTCTGTGTCAAGTGACCAGGTGATCTGCTTTTCACTTCTGCCTCAGATAGACACAGCTCTTGACTGGATAACTTCCCATACTTCATGCATCTTCATGCATTAAGACAATAGCAGTGGTGTTTCAAATTCTCAAAAGAAGACAGCAGCTACTTCTGCTCTCAAGTCCCCTCTCTGTGCTAAGTGTACATAGGTCAGCCAGGAGTCAGGGAGTGAAAGCTCTCAGTGACAATGCAAAGAGGTCAAACTATGGGCTGAGTTGGGATTGAGTGGTCACTTGCAGAAGGGCCAGCATGATCATTTAGGAAAGGAGTTTCAGAGTCAGGAAGAACTGGGCTAGCATGCTGGATTTGCTGAGTGACCTTTTACAATCTTCCTGAGTCTCAGTCTCCTTGTCTGTAAGTCAGAGATGACATCAACCTCTTAAGATTGTGGTGAGAATGACTATAGATGTAAGAGGCTTGGCACAGTGTCTGGGACCTGTTAATAGCTAAGTAAATGCCAGCTCTTGCTACATTTGAATAATCACGCAAAGGCACCTGTGGGAAGCTGACCATGATTAGCAGAATAAGGCTTGGTTGAGCCATGGGACACAAAAGTCTGACTCCCAGGAACTGGCAGTCATGGGAGACTGTTTCAGACAGCCTGGGGTAGGTGACTGTGCAGAGAGGCTCACCGCCTGAGGAAATGCTAATTCTACTGGGATGACCAGCTAAAGCAAGTGGCTTCCCTAACCCCACCCCATCCTGTTCCCCACAGAAGAAGTACTTCCTGGTCCCCCTTTACCTGTATGACTATAAATAAAGGGAAGGTGGGCTTCTCCATGTTGTCACAGGTCAGATCTTGGTATGTCTCAATCTGTCACACCCTCTTCCATTTAAAAAAATAATTGGCTCCTGTGTATTCTATTAAATAAGTTTCTTAGTGATTAATCTACAGCTGGCACCTTCCTCCAACAGAAACCCTTTCCCTCAACCACGCTGGACATGACAGAACCCCCAATATGCACTGAGGTGCACTGGCAAATGCCACTGGCAAAGCCAAAGTTCTCTTCACTCTAGAGGTAGAAAGAGCATGAAAGAAATCCAACTCACTCATCAATCAACCATTGAGAATTTATAGTGTCCATTAAGTTCCCAGCACAGCATGAACAACTCTTGGGAAAGCCAAGTACAGGGCTCTTCCTGCCCTAGGAATCCCCAGGCACAGAACTCATGACAAACTTGGTAGAAAGCTAAACCATACGTGGCACTAGCTTTAGGAAGAAAGAAGCTCATAAAAGAGAGGAGAAAAGAAAGGGAGAGGGCTCCAGGGAGAGATGGATATAGAGAAATGACCCAGCAGGACCCATGGCTTTGCCTGAGACAGGGAGGTTCAGCACAGGAGCCAGGACAGGCCTGGTAGGACCCAGCTCACAGTACCAGCTTAGCGGAGAACTGGACTGTGGTCTTTTGCTTTCTGGTGACCAAGCCAATTCCACAACTCTGTCTCAGAGAATATCCCCTCTGGCAAAAAAACACTGGCCACAGCGGAGAAGGTAAAGCCAATGCAGAATGACAGAAGCCAGAACGTCCCTGCAGAGAATACAAGTTGTCCCCAACAGCATTTTCAAGGAGGAAAGGCATTAGCTTCAACAATAGACACTGTTTTTCTGAGCCAAAGAGCCACCCAGAGCCCTGTTTAATTAGGAAGCCACAAACTCTGCAAATTATTATATTCAATATTAAATAATGTGCAGTCCTCTGACTTTCAAGTTACCCTGGGGGATAAGAGAAATCACGAACTATGCCAGTAACAGGAAGCTGATTACATGGTGTGGGGTGGGGGAGGAGGGCAAGGCAGGACTAGGCCAGGAAATCCTGTGAAAAAAACAAAATCAAAGCTGACCTGATCTGGAACTCTGTGGTTACTCAAACACAACAGTGATTTCAAACCCAGGGAAACTTGGCAAAGCGCAACTCAGAATTTTCACACTAGGCCGAGGGAATGACTTTCAAATTTCCCAAATGCTTCTGAAGTAATACAACTGTGTGTTTCCAGTTATCCCGGGTGACACATTCTGTTGAAATTTCTACTTTAAGTCCGTAAGAGTTTCACACCATGTTTTAAAAATAAAAATAAACGAAAAGCCAATGGTACCATAGATGGAGAGTGTATTCCATCTGAAATTTCACATAATAGTGGGCAGGGAGTTTGGGAAGGAAGGAGATAGGTAGTAAGGAGGAGTGCTGTTCCATGGGGATGTGGCTGGAGAAAGGGCAAGTTCCAAGAGCTAAGAAAGTGCCAAGGAAGGCAAGACCCAAGGGCCAGAAGTCGGGCCTGACCATACTGTAAAGACAAAGGTTGAATAACGAGGCACAGAGCCAAAGTCAGTTTGGGAGGAGTCCATGGAAGGAATACTCAGGGAAGGGGAGGCCAGCAAGTTGAACCCAGAGTTGAGGACTGAATAGAGAAGGTGAGAAAGGCCCAGACAACTCGAGGACAGAGGGGAGTCAACTCAGTCAGTGGGGAGATGGGGACGAGGCTGGAGTTAGGCTGGTCATGCTGGGCTCTTGCAGGGAGGCAAGGACAGCAGGAAGGTGATCTGTGGAAGGGTGTACACTCTGATGGCAAGCAGGCTGTGACGTTCCTTCTAAATATCTAGGGGGAGCCAGAAGGGGACAAGAGGATGCTCTGGACCACCTGTGTTTCCCCATCATGCTCCTCACTATTATGACCAGGATAATTCTCACTGGTCCCACAAGAGTAAAGAGTGAAATGAATGGACATCTGAAAGCAAGGATATTTGGTCCCTTTACTCTTACAAAGGAACTGTGAGAACCTCCAAGGAAACCTTCCTTGAAGTGTCAACTGCTGGGGGGCTGATCAGGAGGTTGCCCTGGGTGGTCTTGGGGAAAGAGGAACCCTGCTTGCTATTCTAGAACTCCAAGACTCTGAAAGATTCCAGTTATCCTTCCAGCTTTCCAAGAACCAAAAAGGAAACAATGCCAGAACATAGTACTGATTCGTGGCCCTAACAGGATGGGAACTACTTCTGTGATTTTCAACCGAGAATAAAGGGCAAGAAAGTCGCATGTAGATTGCTGTAACCTTCTCTATGCTCCTGTTCTGGGAGGTAAAAAGAACTCACTTAAGTAACAAATGGAGTTCAACATAGAATTGAGTCTAAGAATCCAACCAACCCAGAAGGAGCAGTTGACCTGAGTTGGTCGTATTTCAGGCCATGCTGTGTGGACGTGCAGTATGGACAGCACTGGATTTGGGGACACTGTTGGGAACATGCTGGTCATGCTGGGGGTTGGTTGGGAGTTTGGGTTTTATTTTTCAAACTGTCCCCCCACCCGTGCAATCTGGCACCATGTCTATGCCTTTGGGACCCCCAGTGGGGAGACTGGCATGATGTGCCGAGCACCTTCCTTTGGTTAAAAAAAACAGAGGCTTAGGCGTGGGCAGTTTTCATGTGCACTGCCTGTCCCTGATTATCCAGATGATGCAAATGCCGGGTTCCTTCTGCCAGCAAAGCAAGACAAGGAAGCCAAATGACATTTTTGATGTTTGATGGCAGTCTGCAGTTCCTATTTACACACTTTAAAATCACAGAGGGTGACCATCTGCTTCCTTCTTGACGATTACCAAGAAACGTGGGATGCACAGACCCAGGGCTTGCTCCTGACCATTCATCAACAACCACCGAACAGCTCTGCCCCAAACAGCACAAAGCAGAAAGAGATGCTCACACAGAACACAAAGCTGGACTGCCCTGCGGCTGCAGATAAAGAGGTGTTAGGGAAGGGAGGGTGCTGTAGGTGACCTGGTCGGTATCAGGTTCCTCTATTCCCTGGGGCAGACCCTAAAAGCTGCCCCAGGGTGAAAGTGGAGGAAATCAGTCTCCTTCCTTCCCTCAAACATTTATAATCATAAAAGAGAGACTGGAGTAGGAAAGGGTGATTTGAAGTCCCTTTTCTTTGCACTGTTATCTGGCTTTCAACACATCCTTCCTAGGAGGGAAATATGAATGCTCTCTACCGTTCATCTCCATTTTCCTGCCAGTCTGACCTGCACCCCTGACTATCAATCTGGGCCTGAAGCTCCGCAGTGGCTCGGCAGATAAACAAAGCAGTCCCTCCCAGAAATGCCGGTAGAAGCCTGCAGCTTGAAGCGGTGGAATACAAATGAAGGCGATTTCTGCCTGGTGATGGAAGTGTACGGAACTCTGGCTCTAGGAGGCTTGATTACCAGCAGTGCGGTTCAGGCATGCAGCTCAGCTCGGCAGGAGTGCCCCAGGCTGTGGGGGCAGTGGGAGAGCGGGGGCTGCTGGGGCCGGCCTCTCCCCAGATGGCCCTGGGATGATAAACTCCCAACTGGGCACAGGGCGTGGCGTGGTCATTTCATGGCGGCTTTTCATGGCTGGGAACAAGCAAGTTTCCTGCTCTGTTCTTAAAACAATGGCTTGCATTGGAAAGGGTTTGCTTTTCATCAAAGGATGGTTTGCTTCTCCAGCATGGAAAGAATTAGATTACGCTCAATAATTAAGAGGGTTTTTTCCCCCCTCCCCTCCCCTGACTTTTGCAGTTCAGGTCACAGCCCACTGTGCAGGAATGGCAATGCCGTTGTTGACAGAGAACAAGAAATTCATGTGCTGAGGAGGGCAGAGGGAGGGCATCTCACGGCGAGATCAGCCTTGATCTGCCACCGGATTACAGGGGCCTCAGAGGTGGCTGATTAATAATTCTGCAGGAGCCCTTGAGCTGGAAAGCTGGCGCTCTGAGTCTAATAATCCCCAGCCGTTGTAATACAAAGGAAGGACAGGAATTGAATTCTCAGTTCTGAATTGTAAAATCCAGAATTTGAAAGGCACAGGATCCACTTCTTCCTGACTGTTTGTCAACCTAGCTGCCTGCTTGTTTGTGTTAAATGGCTACTGTGCTTTTTGAATCCAAAATCTGATTATATTTAATTAGTACCGGCATCTGGGATTTCTAATACACAAAGAGTTATTAAAGTAACAAATCTTTCTAAAATATGTTCTCCATGAACGAATGTGTTAATTTATGTGGTAACAATTTTTTAACATGAAATAATTAACATGAAAACTGTAACAATTATGAATTCTTCGTAGTCTAATTTCTACGTGAATTTTCCTCCAGACAATAATCTATTCAATTTAAACCCTCAATACAGGGAACATTTGAACAGACACATTTTTCTTCTCCTGTTTAATACACAAACCGGCAGTCTTATACAAAGTTCCAAATGCCCCTGTTTCTTCAGATATTCTAAAGATCAAAGACTACATTGTCTTGACATTGCTTTCCCCAGCAACGATTCTGTCGCTAATTTGGAACTCCCAAACAAACAACCAACCAAAACCACAGGACAACTCCATGTTCTGTTTTTCACAATGACAGAGGCTTGTAGGGCAGTTCCTCTGCATGGGAGGGGCCGTGGTGGGAAGGTCAGGAAATCCAATGCAGTACCTGTTTGTGGGTACATGCCTCAGTGTGTGTGTGTGTGTGTGTGTGTGTGTGTTCAGGGTTGCCCGTGACACAGTATGGCTATTAGCATGCATAAGATCAAGAATGATGATAATATTATTCTTACTACTACCACCACCTACAACTAGTTACTACTCCTTACGACTAACTCAGCATTTGCATTGTGCTGTGGGCTTTTATGTCTATTCCCAGGAAAGTCATTCAACAATTCTATGATGCAGATAATAATGATCAGGCCTTTTTTTCAGAGGAGAAAATCAAGGCTCAGAGAGGTTAAATAATTTGTCCAAGGTGTTATATAGCAAATTACCAGCAATAATAACATTCATACCAAGATACTTTGATTTCATGGGCCACACCCCTATCCAATTCATCCCTGCCATCTTGGGTTTGGGAATAGGGTGGGTGTGGGAAGAAGGAAAGAGGGTTGGCTACCCAAAAAGTCACCAAGCAAAGCACTGCTGGGAGGAGCAGGGGGGAGTGAATACCCACAACTTCTGCTCTAATCCTTAGAACCAACTTGAAGGTAACTGATGTCAACCCTGTTTTACAGATGAGAAGGATGAGGCTCAGAGAGGCTAGACTTCACACTCAAATGCAGAGTCAGCATTTGAGCACAGACTCATGTAGCTCCAAAGCTTCTGTGCTTACCCCAAAGACAATTTTGCAGTGTGCAAGGTACAGTGAGTGACCTAACAAACACGCCCTTATGAAGGTTCTTGCATTTGATTTCTGGGGAGTGCTGTGCACATTGCACAGAGAGCATGAGAGCACGTCTAAGAAGAGTGCAGGAAAGGGAGAGTGACTGTGGCTGCTTCCACTGCTGTACACAAATATTCACTGAACACCTGCTATGTGCTCTGTGCCCACAAGGGTGCTTTGCTGGACTTCAGGCCACATCATCCCTATAAAGAAGCAGTAAGACTGGCTCCACGGATAATTGGGATGATTGCCACCACAGTAATCATGCATGTATGTGTGTGTGTGTGTGTGTGTGTGTTGATATGAGGAAATGCTGAGAATGCCTGCCTGATACTCAGAGCTGACAAGATTAAAATCAACACAAGCAGCACAGAGTAGGAATAGGGCTCAATAGAGAAGGGAAACTGGGGGAAAAAGAAGGTCTGCCCAAAAAGTGATTCACAGCTGTGTTCAGGGTGTGGGGTCCTTCAGGACATATAAAACAACATCAGAGAGGTGACTGTCCAGATAAAGAAGCCCAAGCGATAAAATTACACACACACACACACACACACTTTTTTCTCTTAAAAGAGTGGTTCTTCTCTATTAATTACTAATAGTCTTTCTTTAAAAAACTTTTTTAGGTAATTAAGACTTTTTTTTTTAGCACTGGGGATTGAACTCGAGACACTTGACCGCTGAGCCACATCCCCAGCCCTATTGTGTATTTTATTTAGAGACAGGGTCTCACTGAATTGCTTAGCACCTTGCTTTTGCTGAGGCTGGCTTTGAATTTGATATCCTCCTGGCCTCAGCCTCCTGAACCACTGGGATTATAAGCATGCATTGCAGCACCCAGTGAGACCCCCCCTTTTTTAAATACTTTTTTTAGCTGTCGATGGATTTTTATTTTATTTATTTATTTAAATGTGGTGCTGAGACTTGAACCCAGTGCCACACACCTGCCAGGCAAGTGCTCTACCACGGAGCCACAATCCCAGCCCTAATTAAGACCTTTTTAAAGGAAAACATGTCAAGCACAAAAATTAAGGTTATCAGAATGATTTTTATATTTCATAACACAGAACTTTTATAGAACTTTAATCGTCACACTAATTATTTGAGGTAATTATTATTGTTATCTCCATTTAACAAATGAGAAAAAATACGATCCTAAAACTTAAGTGGTTTGCCCAGGGTCACCAGACTTGAAAGCGACAGAGCTGGTGCAAACCCAGAGCTCCTAACTTCCAACCCCTGGTTCCTCAGCGTCTGGGAGGGAAGCACCACACTGCTAAGTGGCACAGGAACTGTGTGTCTTCTGTGTCTGTCAGGCGGTAACCACACCCACTCACCTTGGCCTGTTGGAGACTAGCACTTCCACCCCCAGGAGCAGACCCCAAGACAGGAAGGCGAGTGTCCCCTCTCTGTTGAGCGTGGCCCTAGAGGGAGAGGGCCCCCATGGTCACCCGCAGCAGGATGGGTGAGCTGCGTGCACTGTGTCTGTGTCGGGAAGGGGAAGGGGATGCGGTGGCATGCGGCAACACGGCTGAATCTCACAACATACGGGTGGGAAAGAAGCCCAAGGAGAGAGGAACACTACTCGATTCCTGCAGATGGAGTTCGTTATAGCAAAACGAAATCTACAGCGATCGAGGGAAAACAGGCTCCCTCTGGGGGCGGCTACTGGCTGCCCGTGGGACTGAGGGCCTGCTGGGGCGCACGGATATATGTGAAAATGCACCCAGCTGCGAACTTCGGGTTTGTTCCTTGTACCATGTGAATGTCGAGGCTCAGTAAAAACGTGGAAGTGCCCACAAAGGCCAGGGGTTCCTACATAGGAACCGGGTCTATCCGAACTTGTTAGGTTTAAAGCGAGGCTCATCAGCACTGAGATGCAGGAAAGCCCTGGGGGAATGAGCAAGTCTCGCCACTGCTTCTCAGCTGCCGTGGGAAGGAACTGATGGTGGCCTGGAGTCCAGGGGAGCAGCATGCTGGTGGCCACAGGGGATGGGTGGAATGTGAGCGCAACAGCAGGAATGGCAGCCCCCAGTGCCCGTGGCCCAGTTGGGGGCTTTGCAAGGGTTCTGGGAGTGCTGGCAGGGATGCAGCTGTGAACATGCCCAGGGGAGGTGAGGGTGGCACAGACGGGAGATCCTGGAGGTGGAGGACCCAGCTGTGGCAGTGGGATCAGGTGAGGACACCCTGCTGACCCCTCTGGACTTGTATGTACCACCATGGTCACCTCGAGCTCAACCAGACTCATCCTCTGAAAGTAAGATCTTCTTCCACTTGCTCATTTCTGTTGTTAGTCATTCCATCCTCACCACTACCTTCATTTGACCACCTGGGAATTATCTGACTCCTCTTTTCTAAGTAGTATTTGACAAGTAACATTATTTACCACTCTCTCTGTGCTGGGCACTGGGCTAAACACTTCACATGCATTCTTTTACTTAATCTTGGCAAAAATGCACAAAGCAGGTAAGATGTATTTCCATTTTACACATATGCAAACCGACTGTGGAGTGGAGAAGTTAAATAACTTGCCCAAAGCCTCAGGTCAGTAGATGATAGAGCTGGGTTTAAAAATCTGTTCTGCCTGGCTTTATGGCTTTGATGTGCTCCTCCATGCACTGGCTGACTGCCCCTGTGTGGTCTTAGGCTTCTTTATTTTATTTTTTTGAGATAGGGTATTGCTCTGTTTCCCTGGCTGGGCTCAAGTGATCCTCCTGCCTCAGCCTCCCTCACAGTTGGAACTATGGGCCGGTACCACTGTGCCTGGCTTAGGTCTCTTTCTATCAGTAGCTACTAGCACATTCTTTTTACAGACAACACTCAAATGACAAAAGACTCTGAATAGAAAGAATTTAGCAAAGAGTTTATGGGGGCTAAAGAAGAAGTATCTGCTCTAATTGGGTGGGATATCCAGGTAACTGAGAACAAGCAATCTCAAATAATTTCTAGTTGTTTCTATAATGCTGTTAATGAGCTCCTCCCTGACATGGACCTTCTGCTCACAGTCAGGGGCAGGAAGGGGTGACAGGAGGAAAGGAGCACATGAAAGACTGCATAACAGCTTCAAATTCTAACCACAATGTACCCTGTGCTGTTATACTTTCGCCTGGGGGTGGGGGTGGGGGTGACAGACATTTCAGTGCACCCTGAGATGGAAAACTCACAACTGTTTTGCAAACAATTGTCATTCGCAGTCCTAAAATATCTGAGTTTGGCACATGTTTCTGAACACTGCCTGCACTCCCATAAGATGCGGCAGGGCCGTGGCCTGCGGGTAACATAAAACCCGACTTGCAAATATTATTAGGCACACGGACCAGCTGTCCGGAGGAGCTGATTAATCCCTGGTAAAAGCTTCAGCACGCAGCACGAATGCCATCTGCAGAGCACACCAGCAGATATACACCAGACCCTTTCTGGCTCCTGAAGAGGTCGGGTAAAGCAGACCCTCAGGAGGAAATTTATAAATAGCTGGTTGTCCCAGTGCTGGAAAACGAGTCTCTCCAATCCCCAGACACATGCACATTAGAAGGTGCCCCTTAAAACTTTCCTATAAAATAAGGGGAAAAGGGAACTTAAAACTAATCCTTTCCATTTCTACTTTCTGCTTTTTTTAATCACTGTCGTAAGCGTAGCTTAAGAGGATGGATGCAGTAAGGCGGGCCCTACCTGGCGCTGCCATGTTGCTAGCTGTGTGACTTTGCGCAAATGACTGAACCCCTCCAAATCTATTTTTCTTGCTTTCTTCCGGGTTCCGCACCCTTCCCCTTGCAGTCTGGGCTGGAGGTGTTCCACACATGCCCCTGCTCTTCCTTTCCCTCAACTGCAGGAGAGCACTTCTGTTCTCTGGAAATCCTGGAACTTCATGGGCTGTACTTTTCGCCCCCAGTTCAGTTCTCCAGTTCTTTGAATTCTTTTTACTTTTCTCTTTCCAGTGTTTTGCATGGATTTGAAGATGTTTGGGACAGGAAAGAAAGAAAAAAAGATGTTCTAAGAGGGAAGGATGGAACCTTCTATTTGGAAGTCATGTAAAGGAAATGCGAAACAAAGGGGTTGAGGCTGGGCTTTGGGAGGGAGTTCATAGGGTCCTGAGGGCCAGACGGTGGAGGTGAGGAAGGGCAGGAAGGCAATGGGGCAGAGACGTGGGGAGGAAGGCTGTGGGGCCACGGCTGAGGGCAAGAGCCCTGCACCCGCTCCAGAGCAGCAGCTTGGTGGAGAGGAAGCCATGAGAGGTGCCAATCCAGGGCCACAGCTTAAGGATCTTTATCCAGGCCCTGTCCATAGTCCTCTGCCAGCATCTGTGCTTTCTTGTTCCTGAACCTTCTCATTTTTTGATGGTTCCAGGGTGTTAATCACAAACTGTGGAGTCTAAAGCCTGATTAAAGGGAAGAAACAGATCTGGCCCTGGAACTCCATTCACTCACAGGAGCTTACCGGACTCCATCCTACTGCTTTCCTAAACCAAATGTTCAGGTCCCACAACCTGGGCCCACTGTCCTTCCAGCTGAGGGCTCATTCAGGATCAGCTCTCAGACGATGGTCACTCAGACCCTCTCTCAGCTCACCTTGCCTCAAAATCACACCAGCATTCCTCTCTGCTCTGCCAGTGCCAGTCAAGGCTGCGGGTACCTTTCATTAGAGATATGGTGCGCCATCTGTGTGTGTGCTCGCTGTGTGGGCATTTGGCTCCAGGACAAGAACTGCTGCGTGCAGGGGAAATTCAAATAGCAGAGCTATCTGACCGACATATAACTTAGCGTTTGGACTGTGTCTGTACCAGCCAGGGTCTTAGTTTGACATTTCCCCTTGTCAC
The DNA here is from genome assembly GCF_902686445.1 of Sciurus carolinensis. NCBI lineage: Eukaryota > Metazoa > Chordata > Mammalia > Rodentia > Sciuridae > Sciurus > Sciurus carolinensis. Next base: position 52,004,560 of record NC_062219.1, on the reverse strand, counting down.
TTGAGACTGCTGAAAATATTTCCATCCTCAGAGTCAAATAAAGAGAGGAAGGAACTGGTGTGAAGAATCAAAAGGAAGCCGGGTACTGGTGAGCATGCCTATAATCCCAGCAGCTCCGGAGGCTGAGGCAGGAGGATCATGAGTTCAAAGCTAGCTTCAGCAATGTAGCAAGGTCCTAAGCAACTCAGGGAGACCGGGTCTCTAAGTAAAATACAAAAAAGGGCTGGGGATGTGACTCAGTGGTTGAGTGCCCCTGGGTTCAATCCCCAGTACCAAAAAAAAATATTAAAATTAAAAAAAAAAAAAAAAAGGAAGAGGAGAAGGAGAAGGAAAGGAAGAACTCCAGGGATGGGGACTATGAAATTCAGTAGAAAGCATCACCCTGGTATAACATATTCCGGTCACTGCCCAGTCTTGCTCAGAATGATCAGGCTTTGCCTAACGATGACAGTGTAAGCTGCCCCTTCCCCCATTACAAGCATTATCATCTACACAGGAGCCTTCATCCAATTGCAAATTGTCTACTTAATTCCACACATTTTCCTGGTGGTGCTTAGGTGAAGATTGAGATGACAGAAAATATCCCTGGGAACTTCTTCCTGGCATCTGGTACTCTAATAGCAACTGAAATGCTGCCCCACTGGTGTGGCTGCTGGTTTGGGATGTATTTTCCTTACAGGTTAATTTCTATGAATTTTTGCAGAGGATTGGGGGAGGCAAATGATGAAAGAGGTGGGGCTTTTGGACGGACTAAGCTGTTACCTTCCACAGTCCCTCCAGACCTTCTTTCCACTATTCCCCTCCCTGCTCTGGACCCATAAGGATTCATGAATAGTCTCCTTTGACCTCTGGCTTCTGGCTGGGCCTGGCAGGAGCCCTGAAAGCAGGTATTAATCTCTTGATGTGTCCCTGCTGCCTCTCTACTAGGAGGCTCTCCCTCTGACCTCTGCTGCCCACTCCCTGCCTCTTACCTCTCAGACCCTGGCTCTGCTGCTGAAGCTCTGAGGCACCTCACCTGGCTCTTGGTTTTCCTCCATCCTGCCTTTTCCTTTGTAAAAAGACACCTTTATTATTATTGAGTGTGCTTCCTGTTTTCTGCTGGGATTTCGACGGCTGAGGAATGAGCTATAAATTGACTGACCCCTTGGCTTTCCATAGCCCTCTTTCTCTGAAAGCAGAGTATCCCAGACTTGGATGCTGTGAGGAGGGTGGCATGAACCAAGAGGACCAAAGGAGTGGACATTTGCTAACTGAAAAGCAATATCTCATCAATTTCCTGAACCTACTACAGTCTCCCACTAGCAGAGCTATCAAATTCCTGCCAGATCAAAGAGGTCAAAAATCCAGCTTCAGGATGACATTTCAAATATTTTCTGGAGGAAAAGATGGCAAGGAGGAAGGGTTGTGCAGGAAGTGAGTGTTTGCAAAGGTGTGATCAGGAGCCGCTGTTCTCTGAGTGCCCACCTTGTCTCGCTGTGTACTCATTGTCTTCAATCAACCGGGCCAATCCAAAGTCAGCAATCTTGCAAATGAGTCCATTCCCTACTAGAATGTTTGCTGACCGCAGATCTCTGTGAATATAATTCATGCGCTCAATGTAAGCCATTCCTGCAGCAACCTGTGGGAACCCAGAGAAGAGGCACACATGTCACACCACGATGCCATGTCCATGTTACCACATCCACCACAAGAAATCAAGTCCCGTGGGCCTACCTGTGCTGCCATGTCCACAAGATTTGGTAATTTCAGAGCTCTTCCTTCACCATCTTTTAAGAAATCAAGTAAACTTCCTGTGAACAAACATAAAATCATTTCAGTTTACTTTAAAAGACAGAAGTTTATTATAAGTAAGTGGCAGTTGATTGGAATGATGCCCTCAATAGAAAAAACTTTATATTAAAAACTAGGGTAAAAAAAATTCTATGCATTGAGAAGCAGGTTTTACCTTTCGAAAACAAATAGCAATGATTTCATTTCTAAGGATAGCAAAAATTTGCTAAAACCAGAAGACAGGGAACTCAATCTCCCTTTATGTCACAAAAAGGCACACATGCATGCTCATTCCCCAATCAGCCTTGCACAGAGGAGTGATGTGGGGAAAATGCAGTCCTGTTGAGCAGTTCAAAACCACAGTCCTGGGACCAGCAGCAACAGCATTTACCAGGAAACTTGTAGAAATGCAGATTCTCAGGCCCTGTCCCAGATCTAGCACATCAGAAATTCTGAAGGTTGAGTCTAGAAACCTATGCCTTAAGAAGCCTTCCAGGTGATTCTAGTATAGGGTAAAGGATGAGAATCACTGGCCTATCTTATGTATAGATTGTAAATCAGGAAAAGAATATGTGAGGAACATGGTGGAGCAGGTAGCTCCTCCTTGTTAGATCACAGCGGGCTAAGCCTTAAATCAGACATCTGAAACAAAATAGCTGGAGCTTCAGCCTGGGGAGGCTCAGAACTAACACTAAGGCAGAAATAATCATTTGCAGAAGCTGGAGGCTCATGATGGCTGTCAGTGATTTTTTTAATGCTTTAATCACAAAGTTATTTACAAAATAACCCTGGATACAAAGGACAAACAATCTGCCAGGAAAAAATTCCAATTATATTTTAAAAGAAACTATATGGAAAAGAAAAATTACACTGGTGTCCTCTGTTGTACAATGCATAGCCTTTTAAGGCTGTTTCTTGTTTGATTCATCTGTTTTTCCAAAACAAAGTGATCTCTGGCCTTATCCCCAACAATGTTGGTTTGATTATAAAGACACACACACACACACACACACACACACACACACACACACGCACACATGATGGTGGGGGGGTGTATGGAGAAAAAGGGAGAATAAAATGTATGCTGTTTCTTCATCTGCTATTTGAGAGGAGAACTGGAAAAAAAAAAAAAAGATGTTGAAATGATGGAGACTACACTTAGCCCAGAGACCTGTGTCTGATATTAATTGTTTAGACCTACAAAAAGGAAATTTAACTGAAGCTACTTGAAATCACTGCAAATCACTGCAAATTATCATAGGCCTCTATATTGCTCCTGATATTAAAGCGAATGCTGTCAATATAGAGAAGAACTTCGATCACTGACATGTGCAACACAAAAGGCTCTGCATTTCACCAAGACTTGGGGGCAAACTCAAGGTTAGTCTGTTTTAAAAACATTTCCCTTAATAAGGACACTACTGGTGTTTCTTGGCCAGAACACCTGATCGTGCAAAAACCAGGGGAAAAAGCAAAAAGGCAGATCCAGTTTCCTCTTTAAAACATCCCCTGTAAGTAACTGTGAGCTGGAGACAGCGCGTTGCTGACCTTTATTCATATATTCCGTGACAATGTAGATGGGCTCCTCAGATACCACTGCGTACAGCTGGACCAACTTGTCATGCTTCAACTTCTTCATGATCTGTGCTTCCTCGAGGAATGATTCTGGGGACATTGTGCCTGGTTTAAGGGTCTTTATGGCTACTTTTGTGTTTCCATTCCAGGTACCTATGAACATCCCACAATATTAAGTCAAACCCCAAATCTTCTTCTGCTGGGAAAAAAAGAGTCTGACTAATAGCTACTTGTATAAAGTTAGATTTTAAGTTTTAAAAAACCTAATATTGTTTTTGTGATAAAGACAGTCAATTGCAAGGACTCAGTCAAATATTTTAACAACAACAACAACAAAAAAAAAAAAATCAGTTTTTTTTTTGTGGCTATGGATATACTAAATTATTCATCTAATTTTTTTCCTATTGATGTATATCATTCTCTTTTTCTCACTCAGGCATATAATTACAATGTATACCATAGCTCTGGACCCTTGTTTACAATGATGAAAGTCCAGGGTTTAAAACAGGTCTAGCCATCTAACAGCTATCCCTGAGTTTGTAAATGTGGAAAAAAAAATTGATTAAGTTCCATTTTATGGGTATACCATTAAAAAGTGTGGCAACACACTGAGGATGTTTGGAAATTGACTCAAGACAGACTTTTGACTGTCTACAATGGATAAGCTACTTGACTGAGTCCTGGAACTGCTGAGCAAGCATGCACGAAAGCATTAGAAAGGAGCTCAAGGTCTCCTTGCCAATACTTTGTCAGGTAAGACAAATTCTTCAGGTATACTGATGGTCAGCCACAATAGGATTGATGATTTCTATCTAGCAGACTAGAGAACTTAAACAGCAGCTAACAAGGAACAGAAATACTTAAATTTCCCATGTTAAAATCCCTAGCAGATCCAGGGTAAGGCCTGGTTTATGATTGAGATCTGTTGCCTCATCTGTAAAACACAGGTATGGAATTGGATTATCTTTTGAGTGCCTTTCAGCTCCCAAATTAAAAAATAAAATAAAATGCTGGATTTTATGTGCATTTCATTGTTAGTCCTATGACTCTGAAGGGTGATTTTATAAAGGGAAAATAAAAATCTGCTAATTTAGATTGTTATTCTCTATTTGAAAGACAGGTTTGTATTAAGATTTACTTTTGTATTTAATTTATGACTTTAGGATCTAAGAATTCTGTAAACTGGAACAATTCTTCTTAGCCTGTTAAAAATGTGCTTCATATAATTATAATATGAGACCTAAAAAAATGAGTTATGGAAAAAACAGTGGCTTAAAGAAGAGTTCATTTAATTAAATCTCACAAAATATTTGCCAATAAGTATAAATGGAAAACTTGACAATTTGTAAGTGATCTTTGAGATTTAAATGGTACCGCCCCCTAAATTTAAATACATTGAGGTCTTCCTCTCTAATAACACCTGGGTAACTACATAGGCATCCATTAGGCTTTTGATGACATGCTGTTTTATGTTTCATGGGCAACAAAATCTTGGTGGTCTGAGTAATGATTTAAAGTTGATAATTATAAAGTTTGAAAATAAATTTTCTTATAGGGTCCCATTAGGGTCCATGACTTCAATTGTGAATTGGGTAGATGAGGGAGAAGATCGTATCAACGTGTCTTACAATACTTGAGATAGAGTCCAGAGAGAGATGGATACAATAATAAGGGTACTAAGTGACTCAGGATGGATAACAGAAATATACATACAAGTATGTCAGAGTATTTCTGTTATCCTCCATCTATCTATGTAAGTATATCTGCGTAGTACTTATTATTTACCAAGTCCGTTTGACCTGCATTAACATTTTTTTGGGGGGAGGATATTGGGGATTGAACCCAGGGGCGCTCAACCACCATTAAACTACATCTCCAGCTCTTTTTACTTTTAATTTTGAGTTAGGGTCTCACTAATTTGCTTAGGGCCTCCCTAAGTTTCTGAGGCTGGCTTGGAACTCACAATCTTCCTGCCTTAGCCTCCCGAGTTGCTGGGATTATAGGCGTGTACCACCATGCCCAGCTAACTGCATTGACTTTTTTGGGGGGGATATGGGGGATTTAACTCAGGGGCACTCAACAACTGAGCCACATCCCCAGTGCTATTTTGTATCTTATTTAGAGACACAGTCTCTGAGTTGCTTAGAGACTCGCTTTTGCTGAGACTGGCTTTGAACTCATGATCCTCCTGACTCAGCCTCCTAAATTGCTGGGATTACAGGCATGCGACACTATGACCATCTGCATTGACTTTTAAAATGCAGATTAACAAGACCCATATTGCATGTAGCCACAGATACCTATCTATGTCATTTTTAACAGACTCTAAGGAAGGAAGAAGAATTCTCTAAGCTTTAATCTTGTTTTACTGATAATCACTTTTGGGTGGGGTTTAAGTGTATGGATTGCCTATAAGCAAAGCTGCAACTGACCCAAAGGGGTTATGAAAGCAATTTCTAGGGCCCAATGCAGTTGGCTTTATCAGTGACAACAAAATTGAAGTAGGCGTGTCTACTAAACACATACAACCTGCAAGGGATTTTAAACATATTGTTCCAGGTAATATTCCAAACAACCATACATATGTAGTATGTACACATATCACTCTGATTTTACAGATGAGAAAACTGAAGCTCAAAGATGTTAAATAAGCCCCTTGTTTATTGTTAGTCAGCTGGTCAGAAACCAAACTCAGGTCTTTTGAGTAAAAAAAACCATGTTCTTCCTTTAAGGATATATATATATATATATATATATATATATATATATATATATAATCTTACCTTTCCATTTTTTTTTAGAAAAACACCCCATTCATAGTGTGCCGGTTTCCTGTTCTTTAGGTGTTTGATTAACCACATGGAGTAGGACAGGTGAGCACTGCAAGGTATCATCACCACATCCTGAAAATCTGGATGGCCTGTGCCCATCTAGTTATTTACATTGTCACCATCCCAGTGACCGTATATGTGTTTTTGTTCGACACTGTCCTTTCAATGGCTCTGAGATACAGCCAAAATGAAATGTGCCCTCTGCCTTACCACGCCACACCTCTGCGAAACACCCCTGACCCAGCTTCTTCTCCAGAAACAAGGAGTCACGTGCAACTTCCCAAGCATCTTTAGCCAATCCAGAAGTTTGTGGGGCACCACTCGATGAAATCACAGTTAAGTTAAAACACAAACCATCAGCTTTCTCTACAGGAAAGGAAATTAATAAAGAAAACACAGTCCTTATAATCCATAATCATGCATGCAACAGGAAAGATGGAAGGTGACTTGCCCTTTAGGGCAACACTCAACAAATATTTGCAGCTGGAAATGAAGGGTAAGACATTTTATGCAGGCTGGAACATTTCCTCTACTGTTTGTTGGTTTATGAACTAAGATGCATATAATAGCACAACCTGAGTCATCTATCAGTCTAGCCCACTTACTCTCTCTTTTCTAGAAATTCCAGAATCTTGAAGTTAAAATGAAAATTATCATTCTCTATTCAGAGTAATACTTTCAGGTCATACAGTCTTTATATCCACCTTCCATCTTTGCGATTTGGGATTTCCCAAATGAGGAAGCTAATAATAGAGTAATTGAATCTCAGCATACCCATCCATACTTCCCCAAACTGCCCATTTCCCAGTCTCTTGATCAACTGCAGGGATTCTCGAGGGATTTCCCAGACATCTTTGGTTTTGACAGACAGATCGGTAAGCCTTGGCATCCCTTTGTGACAAGGAACTACGAGGCGGCAGCAGAGACCTGCGGCTCTCTCTGATGCAGGAGCAGGGGCAGCGGCAGAGAGGGAGAGAAGAGCAGAACACATGTAACAACGACACGCACAGGTGCAAACCCACGCTCAGCGTGGCCCAGCGGGGCTCGGACAGGGCTGCTCAGCACAGGACGGCACACGCCTTGGAAGATCCGAAGCCACACGGTGAAACATATTCATTGCAGGTAGGATAGGGGACGTACTAAATTTGAACGACTCCGTGCCCCCAGGTGTGATACAGTCTATCCATAGAGACAAACCGTTTTGGTCTCTGTACTCAGGAGTAAGAAAATCACTGTCAGCCCAAAGGGCTCATAACATGTTTTCTGGGATCCTGAAAATCCTCTCCTAGATTTCAAAGAGTATAGTTAGACTAAAGAATGTCAGCATGGCCACCTCTTTCCCTTGCTAATGTCTTGATTACCTAGGGGACTGGAGAGCTCTCTGATATGAATACATTTAAAATTGTAACTAGTACAGGATCCTCCCACAGAACCCTGGACCTTTATGAACTGACAAGGCTGAAGGCTGCAGCTGTCGGGGAGAGGCTGCCACATGTCCAGAGATTTCTGACTCCATTCTACCAGTCAGATATACTAGCACTGCTTCTTTGATGTTTTCTATTTTTAAATTTTTTTAAAAATTGTGGTGCTGGGGATTGAACCCAGGACCTTCTACCAACTGAGCTATAACCCCAGCCCCCCAAACACTTTTATAACAGTCTCCTCTGTACAATTTAGGGGATTGAAAGGAGAAAGAATGGAAACTAACATTCACAGCAACTCAATGATATAAAAGAGGAGGGAAACTGTATCAGTCAGATGTTACTGGGAGCTCTTTTCTCTCTTCTTTCTTTTTCTTTTTTGGGACGGGGATACCAGGGATTGAACTCAGGGGCATTCGGTCACTGATCCACATTCTCAGCCCTATTTTGTATTTTATTTAGAGACAGGGTCTCACTGAGTTGCTTAGGGCCTCAGTGATCCTCCTGCCTCAGTCTCCTGAGCCACTGGCATGGCCACCGTGTCTGGCTTCTTTTTCTTTTCCTTTTTTTTTTCTTCTTCTTCCTTTTTTGTTTTTAAAGAATATACCTTTTAAAATCTAGCAATGTTAAGGGGAAATTGACTAAACACCATGTGAAAAATCAGTCAGGTGAGAAGAGACAGCAAGGAATAAGGACTCGGGGAAGGGATAGGAACTGCATAGAGCCTGGCTTGTGAGAGAGCCCCTCACGTCCCCTGGAAGCCCCTGAGATCTAGGAAATGCAAACACAGTGTTGCTTTTTCTCTGGAAACTAACTGTAACTTTCTGTTCCTTTCTTCTCGATGGAATCAGGTTCTGAGATATTTAGGCAGGAAATTATTTATGTGTCAATATTTCAAGGCATTTTATGTGAGAGAGGAGGGAGAGGAAAAGCCAATATAAAAACAAATCTAACTTGAGATGGGTTTTTTTTTTCTCTGAGATTAAAAAATGTCTATTGTTCTTCATATCCCTTCTCTCCTTCCAGCTTTACGATGTTATTAAGGTGCCCTTTCCAATACAGTATTTTCAAATGATCCAAACCCTAGGGATCCTGCTGATGTTTCGCTGTAATGAAATATATTTCAGCATTTGAAATCCTTACAACATGCAGGCATTTTGAGTATATCACTTAAGCTCAGGGAGATATTCTGCTCCATTTCTCTCAAATATTTCATTAGAATCCACATAAACCAAGTTAGCCAAGGCCCGAATCAACCAGTGCTCCTGGTGTTGTTAATTTTTTCAATTGCTCATTAGTGACCAGGATCAATATATAGACACTTCTTACAGTCATTTTCAAAAGATTGCTATTTTGTGCTAGAAATATACTTTTCAATGAATGTGCATAGAGCAACAGCAGAGGTCAGGTCATACATTCTGGAATCATGCCATTATTGTGAAGAACAATACAAAATGCATACGGGGTCACACAGAAAACTCCTGGGCTCAATGGGAAATAGAGAGGTACAGATAGAGATGTACAGATACAGATGTACAGATGGAGATATGTATTTGTATACCTGTATCTATATCAGGTGAATGTACTAAACGGGGGGATTCACTTACTAACCAAGTGAGGAAAGCATTTTAACAATTGCACATAAAAGCCACATTCTTGAATAAAATGTACAAGCTGCACACCTAAATACACAGAATTAAGGAAGAACAATAAATAAAGGAGAACAAAGTAATGGTGACACTTGGGTGTTAGGACAGAGACTAATGTATTTTTTAATACCTTTATTTTATTTATTTATTTTTATGTGGAGCTGAGGCTCGAACCCAGGGCCTCAAATGTGCTAGGCAAGTGCTCTACCACTGAGCCACAACCTCAACCCCTAATGTACTTTTGAAAAGTTCAATGCAGTAGATGTAATGGGTCTAAGAACCATGGGTCACGTAAGTCCAAATCTAGTTAGGAAACAGACGGCGGGGAAGCAAAACGTGGTAAATGGACTGGAGATTCAGGAGCATGAAATGTGTGTGCAGCTGTCCCACAGTAGGAACCTAGTGCTCCCTGCCTTAGTCCCCATGAAAGTGCCCTCCTGGCCACCACACCCTCTTCTTTTCACGGTTCTGAATCACATAATGAAGGGAATGGGAAAAAGATAACTTATAAGGGTTTGAAAATGAAGATGAATACACAGACAACTTTTGAGATTTAACCTACTGCTTCTACTTGTGGAATTAGAATGTTCCGAAATCTTCAGACAGGCACACAAAACTCATAATAACTGCTCTAGGACAACAGCAGAGCCACTCAGTCAAGCCCCACTCTACAGGGCTGAGGATGAAGACCAGTTCGCCAGTGACTTTGTAAAGTTGTCATTCCTTTCCCCTGGCTGCTCTTCCTTTGAGCTGCGTGCCTCCCACTCCCTCAGTGCCCGAAGGTTAGCAGGTAGTTATAATTAAAGTTACCTGAGTAATGCTGTACAAGCTGCTGAAGTGTCTCAAACTGGGCCCGGGTGGTGATGTAGTACCCGCCATTGTCAAGTTTGCGAATTTTATAATGTTTGACATGGTCTCCTTTCATATCATCCCAATCACGTATAGAAAGTGAATAGGCACCTGGCAGATAAGCAAAGAGTTAGCAGTGCCAATCACTTTGAGTACTAGATTTTTTTTTAGGTCTTATTTACTCGAATATTGCAATTAATAATTATTAAGGGAACACACATATACATCCATACACACATGACACCTCCATTAAGTAACAGGAGAAAGATAACTTTTGGTGTCTGGCAAATGTCAGAAGATTCTAGCAAATAAACTGATTTTGCCCTGGAGGCTGGAAACTTTCTGGATGCTTTTCTAACATACTCTATTTGGTACCCTTGTGTTGCCTCACACCTCGCAGACTCCTCAGGCAAGATGCAGAGAACAAGGACTTCCAGCTGAGTCTGCTTCCTGGGGATCCTTTCCCAGGGAGTATGGTGGAAGACAGGGAAAGTTTGTATAAAAGGAATTGAAGAGCTGTTTCTCTAGAAGGAGCTTCAAAGTTCTGCTTCACAGCAGTTGACAGGGACAGATAACCAGCAACTGAAAGACCAAGCTTGAACGCCACTACTCTTTTCCCCTTGACCTATCTCTTATGGGTTCTAATGAGTTGTTAAATAATAAAAAGGAAGAGAAGTTCTCAGTTAATGACATGGGTCACACAGAAAACTCCTGGGCTCAATGGGATGTAGAGAGGTACAATTAGAGGTGTACAGACAGAGATATGTATTTGTACACCTGTATCTATATCAGGTGAATGTACAAACAGTGGGATACACTTACTAACCAAGGGAGTTTTCTGTGTGACCCCTGTATATAACTGAGGACTTCTCTTCCTTTTTATTATTTAACAACTCATTAGAACTCATAAGAGACCCCCCGGCCCCCCCCAAAACAAACAAACAACCCACCCCCAAAAAATGAAAAACAAAAACAAAAACCACAAGGAAAGCAAAAACAACCTGTATGATTGGCACCCGGGGAACTAAGAATTTCAGAAAATCATAATTCTAAAAGACTTCTGAAACCCTGTGATCTGTGGGCCTGGAGCAGGAAAGCTGCCCGGCACCTGCTTCAGGAGCAAGTCTTGATCCTGAGCTTCTGTAGTTCTTTTGGAGCTGTCTGTAGTTCCGGAGCCTAGAGGGAAAACGGGAAGCAGGACTCCACTCATGAGGCAGGGAGGATGTGTGCCATTTAAAAATCCTTGTACATTACAGATAAGCCTTTCATCCCTTCTGACTAATCTGTAGATGTGAATGACAAGCCAGCTTCTTCGACTTGTTATCTTACCTTTGGTGGTTTCGCTCTCGCGGATAAGAAAGGTACCTCTTGGGTTTCCAAAGGACAAAAGCTGTCGCTCAGCATCTTTTCGGCCAAGTTTTCCAAAGTACCACCTTTAAATGAAATTAAAGGAGAGGACATACTTTCTAATGGTCATCTACAAGATGGACAATGTGGTCTTTATTTCCCCATGAAGCCCCTCACCTGCAATTATACCCTCAGCCTTTCCCTGTATATATTTTTCTAGCTTTATTAAGTTCTTTTCAATCTATTTCCGATTCTAACTCTACTCCATCTCTTTTACTCTAAAAAAGTCAGATGTGAATTGTGAGTTGTTTTCCTTCCCTCCAGGATGACAGGAACTGGCTTGTGTTAAAACTGCCACCTGCGTGCACAGAAAGAGAAATCTAAAACCTTGTTTTGAAATGGCAACTGCAGGAGATGCTTCCCACGCTCAGTTACAAGACCCTTGATTTCAGAGCATAATTACAACCCCTGGGAAATAACAAAACACGGTCTTGGTGTAGAGAAAGATTGTTAATCAAGTGGGTTTTTTTTTTTTTTTTTTAAGAAAATGACTCAGAAAGAACAAAGAATAAAAATGAACGATACTTTCAATAACTTCTTACCTACAGGAACTCTGAAAAAATTGTCAAGTCTGTCCCTGATTTAAGACGACTGCTGCCCTTATATGCTCATTTTGACTTTCTCTTCCTATCAAGCAGGTGTGAGGACTTGGATAAGGGAAAGGAGTTCCCCTGAACACCTGTTCTGTGATCTGCTGCACAGCTCCCCTTGGCACAGCTGCAGGGATGGTGAATGTACAGCAAGCCTTTCCTTAAAGATGACTTGGTGACGTAGACACTTGAATACTCCCTGGAAACCAATTAATGACACTTCTGTGCCATTTTAGGAGGCACCACCTCAAGGCACCTCAGGACCTCAGTTTCCTGTCTTCTCTCTTCCCCTAGGACTCCCAAGCCTGGCAATGAGTTCATTAGCATGAGGTGCTAAAACAGCAGTGGGTGTTCCAAGAACCCAAGGGAGGATTCTGGAGCATTTCCTTTTAGACTATTTGACTGTGAAAGGACCCAGTTGCATTTTTTTTTTTTTTTTTTCTTTTTTTGTGGTGCTGGGGATTGAACCCAGGCCTTGTGCATGGGAGTCAAGTGCTCTGCCAACTGAGCTACAACTCCACCCAGGACCCAGTTTTTAAAATGAAGTTTTAACTCATTATACCTGAACATGGCTATTATATGTTCACTGTCAAATTCTTTGGTGAAGGAGAGTGCTTCACTGAAGATAAGACACGCAACACATGTGAGTTTCTCAGTGACTTCAGAGGTACCAAAGTGTGTGACAATCCCTAACTGAGCACTAGTTCGTGTGAAGAGCTATCACACCAATTGTTTTTGAGAAATGTCTTTCTGGGTTTTTATCAATAACCAAATTAAAATGCTGTCTAAAATAGTGGTAAAAAAGGGACTTGTTAGAACAATGGATTGCACCTAAACAGTAGTACTTTAGGATAATACTAATTAATTGCACATGCAAAATCATGGCCATTTTTTTTTTTTTTAAAAATTGTTCTTTAACCCTAAGTACCTGTATGATTATACAAATGGTGTGTCTCTACATCTTACACAACCAGAGAAATGTACCCCATTTGTGTACTATGAATCAAAAAAATTTAAAAAAATTATTCTTTAAAAACAAAATATTTAAAAAACCTGAACATTTTAAGAACACTTTAAATTTATAGCCAGTAGATTCCCAGTTAAATCAAAGTAATGCTACATTTTAGTAGTTCTCTTTATTCTGAATGAACACAAAGATGTTTGCAAATCTGCCTAAAATAAAAATTCAATACAAATACCTTTATTCACCAATGATGAAACACTTACTAGGAGAAAACAAAACAAAACAAAACAAAAAAATCCCAGCTCAGAACCATTGAGTATTTGAAAGTGGAAAACAAAACAGATCTTCATAAGGGAGATACAAGGGAATTAAAGACAAGAGAATGATCCAGTTGGGGATTTGGCTAGGGTGTAGAGTTTAATCCTCCTTGCAGCTCTTAAACAAACCTACAGCAAAATTAAATATCAGAGCCAAAGGTTGGGCTCAGTGACTGACTTTTCTCCACTCCTTTTCTGGAGAGGCAAGTCCCCAAGGTGTTGGGGAGGAGGCCAAGTTCCCTGTGTGAGGAATCATGGCACCACCTCCTTTCACTCAGTTTGGAAGCTATGGTTGGCACACAGCCACTCTGGCAGGTCTCCCCTTCACAACTGCCCATTCGCTTCCACAGGTCAGGAGAACAGTAGTCATCCCTTCTTCCTACTGACCTGTCAGCCTACGACGGACCGTCTTCCTAAACTCCTACCACTGTACTATTTAAGGCCAAGTAACTGTCATCATTTACTATCAATGAAAACAACTGAGATCCCAGTAAAAGGAAAGGAATATTTGAAATCCGTCACCAATGTATTTCCCAAGCTATGGGACGTTCTGCCTGAGATGCATGGAAGCTATATCTTTTTAGCATGCTTTTAATAGTTCTGATTACACTGAGGACAAAAATATCTTAGTTTAATCTTTAATAATTACTTATCTCTCCCTGTCCCAGGAAGTCAACTGTAGGCCAACCTTGTGCTGTCAATAATATATGCTGTGGCGAGAATTTCATCTTATTTTTATGGTTATTTAAAAATCCATAACAAGTTATAGTGGGTTTTCATCTAGGGGGTAGATAAAAAGTTTCCTTTCAAACTAGATGTAAGCTAAAAAGTAGGCAGGCTTAAAGGAAAATATTAAGCTAATAATAATACAAGTATTATATAGCTATGACAAAAACCAGGGCATAAAGCTTGGGAAATACAGTGTTACCATATTCTCTCAAGGCTTAATTGCTATAGTGAATTTCTTCTCCATCCTGCAAAAGTCAATGGTATTTCATTGCAGCAACTTTTTAAAAGCAAGTAGTTAAGTAAAACAAAACCAAACAAAACATACTCTTCTGCCTGGATAGAGTCAACTGGAGCCACATAATTGCTGGGAATGTACCCCGTCTCTCCAGTTGTCAAGGAACGGGCTTCCCACCAGTCTCCTTCCCTGTAAAAGAAACAGAGAGAAAGAGGTGAATATGTTGCCTTTAACATTTTGCAGGTAGACTTGATGATCAAAGAAGTCTATTACCAGGGCTGGGGCTGTGGCTCAGTGGTGGAGTGCTTGCCTGGCATGTGTGAGGCACTGGGTTCGAGCCTCAGCACCCATAAAAATAAGTGAATAAAATAAAGGTGTTGTGTTCATCTATCTACAACTAGAAAATATTAAAAAAAAAAAAAAAAAAGAAGTCTATTACCTAGTCTGTCTGTCCCCTCACCCTTTTCTCCAGCCTGTTCCTTTCCTCTAGACTCCAACACAGCCTCTCCCCATGAAGGTTTACCATCTCAGTCACCCAGAGGTTGAAACCTGTGTTCTCCTGCTGTGTTTGTGAATTAAGAATGTGGGGCTCAGGGGTAGGGGCAGAGCTCAGAGGTAAAGAGCATGAGGCCCTGGGGTTGATTCCCAGCACACACACATATACACAAATAAATAAAAATAAAATAAAAATAATAAAAAACAATGTAGGTTCTGGCCATGAGATGGCTCTTTTTTGGGGAAGGCATTTTGCCTGGGAGGAGGCACAGCTGGACAGAAGGAAGGGATCCCAGTCTGAGCCTACTCTGTAAAAGCATTTTAGTTGCGAATGGTCTGGGGAGGGAAGAGTAGGAGGAGGCCTAGCCTGTGTTGCATGTATCTTGCCACTCTCTAGAAAAGGAGGACACACATCTTTCTGCAGGTAGAATGATCAAGATTGCAATAGGACAGGTCTTTCCCAGGCATTTTCTTTTTCTTTTTCTTTTTTTTTTTGTGGTGCTGGGGATTGAGCCCAGGGCCTTGTGCATGCGAGGCAAGCACTCTACCAAGTGAGCTAGATCCCCAGCCCCAAAGAGTTTCTTTTTTTTCCCCTGAGGTGCAGGGGATTCGAACCATGGCCCTTGCGCATCCCCAGGCATTTTCTATTGTAGGTTATTCTATCTAATATTCACAGCAAGACCTGAGTCTGATGGGTGGGTGAGGGCAGATGGGTGCAGCGGTGTGGGCACATGCAGACAAAGAACAACACTTCAAAAGGAGTGAGATTTTTGTTCTAGGAGCTCTCAGAGGACACTACTGTTAGTTTAAAGTCACTGAGTAAATGAGGCAGCTTCAGTTCATATGCTTAGGTTCACACAGGTTTACATGAGACCAAGAACAGGGATGGAGTGTGTGCCTCTTCTTGTTAACAGTGAGTAGGTAAGCTGGGTGTGGCCATGCCTGTAATCCCAGTTACTCAGGAGACTGAGGCAGGAGGATCCCAAGTTTGAGGACAGCCTGGGCAACTTAGTGACAATCTGGCTCAAAAGGAATTGAAAGGACACTACACAGAAGAAGAAATACAAGTGATCGACAAACAAAAGGAAAAATGTTTATCATCTTTTGCAATTTGAGAAATGCAAATCAAAACTGCCGTAAGATTTCATCTCACTCTAGTCAGAATGGCAATTATCAAGAATACAAGAAATAAAAGTGTTGGCAAGGATGAGGGGAAAAAGGTACACTCATACATTGTTGGTGGAACTGCAGATTGGTGCAATCACTTTGGAAAGCAGTATGGAGATTCCTTAGAAAACTTGGAATGGATCCACCATTTGACTCAGCTATCCCACTCCTTGGTTTATACACAAAGGACTTAAAATCAGCATATGACAGTGATACAGTCACATCAATGTTCATAGCAGCTCAATTCACAATAGCTAGATTGTGGAACCAATCTAGATACCTTTCAATAGATGAATGGATAAATAAACTGGTATATAAACACA
Source organism: Sciurus carolinensis (assembly GCF_902686445.1). Classification (NCBI taxonomy): domain Eukaryota; kingdom Metazoa; phylum Chordata; class Mammalia; order Rodentia; family Sciuridae; genus Sciurus; species Sciurus carolinensis. The sequence continues at coordinate 51,988,238 of NC_062219.1, read as the reverse complement.
ACGGAATATTACTCAGTAATAAAGAAGAATAAAGTTATGGCATTTGCAGGTAAATGGATGCAGTTGGAGACTATCATGCTAAGTGCAATAAGCCAATCCCAAAAACCGAAAGGCTGAATGCTTTCTCTGATAAGTGGATGCTGATACTTAATGGTGGGGGGGAGGGTAAGGGAAGAATGGAGGAACATTGGATTGTGTAGAGGGAAATGAGGGGAGTGGAGCCCACAGGGGGAAGGAAAGATGCTGGAATGAAACAAACATCATCACCCTTTGGACATGTATGATTACAGGAATGGTGTGACTCTACATGGGTACAACCAGAGAAATGAAAATTGTACTCCATTTGTGTACAATGAATCAAAATGCGTTCTGTCATGGATAACTAAATAGAACGAACAATAAAAAAAAATTAGTAAAAAGGAACGGGGATGTAGCTCAGTAGTAAAGGGGTCTTGGGATCAACCCCAGTACTGCAAAACAAATAAACAAACAATGGGTAGGTGCAGGTCATGTGTGTGGGCTGCAGCTCTGACTGGTGGAGTGTCCCCCCAGGAGCCTGTTGTCAAGCAAGTGAGGGCAGAGGGGGACATGATAGCCTGTGAGCACATCAGGCCTCTTGCACTGATTTTTCTCTCTCTCTCTTTTAATTACTTTTGGCTAGGCTTTGTGTCAAAGCTCTCAGTCAAGGAAGAACACGTTTTTGACTTTGAGCTGGGGTAAAGATCTTCCCCAGACTGACTCAGGTAGAAAACTAACCAGCCTCCATATTAGACCTGAGTTTTCCTTCAGTATTCTCTAAAGATGAACCTCTAAGCAAAGTGATCAGGGATTAACAATGCCAGGCAGGATGTCATAAAGCCATAGAACAAGCCAACCCAGGTGAACATGTGGGAAAATGTTTGCTTGCATAAATTACAGAACAGCTTATGTAAAACCAGGGTGCTGGCAAGGATTTCTAAAATGCATGTTTTAATTAGTTTCTCAATCTCTTCTTTTTAACTCTTTTAAATAAATAGATGAATCAAAAGAGGGAGATTATAATTCTCACATCCAGAAATTCCTTTAAAATCATAACCTTAAATTCAGCTCATGTCCAGATTTTTATTATGAAATTTTATACATATCAAAGAATACGTGAAGTCACTGCCCAACTTAAGAATTGGAGATCATTACCAATGTGTGAACGCTATACCAGGCTACTTCTCTGTCTGATGCATCCCTCTGTCTTGAAATACACACAGTTATAAGTTTATCATCTAAGAACATATGCAGATATTTATTTTCTTCTTTCAATACTACATGGATAAAGAAATGGTTTCTGGAGACAGTTTCTCTTTTAATATAGTGACAATGTTTACTGCTCTGAAATTCCACCAGATGGAGACATTTCATCACAAAAAAACCAACAACACCCATCATCCCCCCCAACCCCCCCAATTCTTCAACCTGGGAAATGCTCCAAAATGGCGAGGAAAAAATTAAGTGCTTGTAGCACAGGCTTAGTTTTCAATACACAATAACTTTCATCAAGTTAGTTCTAATTGAATTAAGAAAAAAAAAAAAAAAAGGCTAGCATCAATTTCAGGGTATGTGGGAATGTCAATGGGGACAAGAGGCCAATATATTTCCTTGCAAACTGGGACAAGTCCAGTCTTATTCAGGTGATTTGGCAATAATGAAGTAATTTCCAATTTAGATTCAGCATTAACTATCTCATTTTGGTCTAGGTACCTAAATAGTTTAACATAGATTAGAATCCAACTATTTGCTCATTCTAAAGCCATGTATCAAGAGTTTATGACTTTCTTACGTGACCCCATTAATCTCACAAGAGTTTTCAGTTACTAAGGAGAAAGATACCAATACTTGATTTCTCTGTTTCTAGACCATCAGGGTCACTTTCTCCATCAAAGGAGACACAAGGTGACAAAGACTCAATGTATTACGAAATGAACCTCACAATGTATTATGAAAAGAGAACCTCACATTTTATTACATTTACAGTTTGCTCACATTAGGCCCAGAGTCTGGTACAGACTCAAAAATGTCTATCACAAGTTATGGAACAAGTGAATAAATACCAGTTCACCTACAAATGAATAATACACTCACAAATTGCATTGATTTAGGAGAATAGGATCTCTAATACACTTTTATTTCTTTACTTGGGTGATTTTGGGTAATTAGCATTATTAAAACTGCATTTCTTCAAACTATTTTTATAGTTCAGATTTTTTAAAATTAATTCATACTTGGTGAGTTATTCTTTAATGGTTATATTGTTTTGATTCAAATGTTATTACTTAAACCCTGGTGCTGGTTTAGAATGGCTTTTCATAATAGCCCCCAATTTCTCTGATTTAAATCCCCAAAGATGCTATCAGGGCTTGTGGTCCTAGCAGCTGGGAGCTCAGGTACCCTGGAACCCTGATGGAGTCAGGAATTGGTATTTGCCAATAGCAGTCAGTGTGATCTGCTCAACTATTGAGAATTTTTATTATAAATGCTGAACTCTTTCTAAATTTGGGCACTGCCCATCTTACTTTCAGAGGACATAATAATTTTATCAAATGTTCTGGCAGGTGGCTTTAAGCCAGGATTTCTTCTGATCGCAACAGAAAACACTTGTAAAGAGGCCCCAGACAATGACCACTACTTCACTCTGTGTAAAATACAGTACATATTTTAAAGAGTCATTGTTCTGCGACGGTATGTCACTAGTCATGAAATATGAAAAAAGGGAATAAAATGGATGAACTTAAGTATTTTGCCAAACGAGTTCAAGTTTAACAATGTGCTGACACACCACACTGAGCTTTAACAGCAGGTCAATGATGTGCCCCTGCCAGGGTTGAGTGGCAGTGCCTCTGCCTCTGGGCACATCTGCACACACATATTCCATGGTGGACACCGCACAGTAAAAGAACCCTCGGCTGGGAGTGTGGCTCAGTGGAGAACACCTGCCTACTGAGAGCGAGACCCTGGATTCCACCCCCAGGACTGCAAACCCCCCTCCCCCCCAAAAAAACAAAACACACAAACAACATTCCAAACTGTGTGGCCTCCAGTCTTGATAGGGATAGGGAGTGGGAGGTGTGGCAGCTGTCCAGGGAGCCTCCCATCTGTCCCTCTGCTGTCAGGGAGGGGGCCAGAGGCAGGGAGGCTGCAGGGGAGGGGCGCCCACTGCCTTCACGATTTTCCCTGTTGTTACCCTTGACTCAGGGTATCGTATCTGTTACACAAACCTTATTTTCCTTTTCCATAACCTTTCAAAAGGGCCTTTAAGTGGCATGTAAGATGAGGAGTTTCACTAGTAAAAGGGAAGAACATTACAGGGGGTGGGGGAAGCTTTGTAATGGTTTCTTCCAGGAGAATAGGGTCGGAGGCTGGTGTGAAAATCACAAAATACAGACTGGATTCCCTCCCTCGCCTTCAATGTGTCTCCAAAATTCAGTTTGATGACCTAGTAGATCCTTTCTGGGTTAATGAAGGAAGAAGACATGGGTTTGACTTTGACAGGCACTGACTTTGCAAGTGCCCTACAACCTGATGCAGACCCGCCAGCACTGTGCAAGAACCCCCCTCAAGCAGAGCTGTGCACGGTACTTCCTAATACTCCTAGTTCTTACCATTTAAACTTTCAAATAGTTTTACGTTTGTAATTGGCCTTGCCATTTAGGGAATATCATATAAACTGGGGAGGGGAAGTGGTGTGTATTTCAGAATTTAAAGTTAATAGACTCTGACAAGAAGCATTCATCTGAGAATCAAACTAACAATAAGGAATCAGAAGTCATAAGAAATCAAAGCCAAATTCCCTCCTCTTCACCTCCCAGACAACTTCCAAACCTTCATGTAACTTGGATGGTTGAGTTGCCTTTGGTGGGGTTATGTGGGTCCTTCCAAGGTCACACCTGAACTTGTACTCAGGATGTGGCCTCCGCATCCCAGCCTGGGCTTTGCCACCAGCTAGCTTGGGCAGTTCCCTAACCTGGGCCTCGGACTCCTCAGATGTCACACGATGACTATGACACATACCTCAGACAGTTGTTCTGAAGAATAAATGAGAGCATTTATAACTCAGCACATGGCCTGCACATAAGGTGCCTTCAGTAAATGGCAGCTGCTTACTATTTTAAACAAATTCCTGTGGCTACAGGAGGAGGTCTCCTGGGGGAGGAGGGGCAGGTAATGTTCTCGACTGGGTGCTGGTTGCACAGGCAAGCTCCCTTTGTGAAGATTCAGCAAACTATGCTTTTAAGAAATTGTGGTGAAACAATGTAGGAAACATAAAATGTATCCTTTTAACCATTTTTAAGTGTAAAGCTGTGTGTCAGTGAGTACATTCACATTGTCGAATAACTATTGCCAAGTGCATTGTCCATCTGTGTACTTTTCTGCATGTATATCATTAAGTTAAAAACCAACAAATCTACCCACACCTTTGTGAATGATGACAATAATAGTAATTAAGAAAACCTCTGTGGCTAGTGGCTATGTAGATAGAGTCTTCCGATGTCTAGACGGGAGCTATTGGCGGCTCATGGAGGGACTCCGTTCTTGTTACTGAAAGGTGGCATGTTCTTGGTGTTCTCAGAGCTGGGGCACAACCCAGGGAGGGGTGGGTTTTCCCAAGGAGGTCGAAAGGGTGTTTTCAGGTCTAAGGGGAGTTCTGTTACGAGCCCTCCTCTCAGGGGAGGCGAGGGTAAGCAGGGCTCCCTCTTTCCTCCCGAGTCCTTCTACCACCATGAAATCCAGCTTGCTCAGAGAGCACAGAAGACTTGAAAGCAACCAGACAAGATGGCATGGAAGAAGCTCCCAGTGTGTCTGCCCCGCAGCGCCCACCCGCACCGTGGCAATCTTTCCTGACCACTGGAGAGTGCTCACGGGAACACTTGAGTTGCCTGGCTTGCTGATGCCAGGAGGACACCACCATTTTCCTGGGAGCCTGGATTTTTCTGGAGGGCCCTCATCTGTGCACACTGCCTTCAGCTAATAGAGGTGATATTTAAAAACCATAGGAAAATGTGACCCATATTTACTCTTGCTTGTAGAAGTAATAAGGGTAGAATTTGAGAAGTAAGTGTCATTTAATTTTCCCCACTCCCTGTTTAACGGTTGTTCCTAGTGGCCTGCCTTGTAGCCATTCACTGAACAGGTGAAACTGCTGCTTCTTTGGCCTCACAAAGATTTTCATTATGGGGACACGCCTCCATGGGCCTCACCCACTGGATCTGTTTAGCAGTTGTGAAAACAGAAGGAACTTGTTGCTGGCCCTAAGTGAGGGCTTAGCTAGAATGATATCCGAAATGTGAAGAAAATCTCAAGGCAGAGAGTATGTAACGTGGGCGGTCAAGCCATGTGCCAACCATTTGAGAGAGAAGTGCTGGGACAGTGGAGGGTAATGCTGCTGCTTCTACAACCTATAAACTAAATAAAACCCATGCCCCAAAACATGGACTCTGCTACTCTGGTATCCTCTAAAAAGCCCCTTGAACGTACAGCATTATACACCCCTGCACTGTGCCACTGACTCTTCTCTCAAATTACATGACTTTGAACTAGTGAATTTCACAAGCATTCTTTTATCTTTCCAGGCACTTGACAAGGCACAGGCTACACATGACAGCCCTTTCCCAGTCTGAAAGGCATGCGTGCTTCCCCCCTCTCCCACACTTACGAGCTGTTCAATATTTGAAATTTTTCTCCTTTGTGAAAACTCAGGTCATCTTCTGTCCGTGCTTCATAGTCATAAAGAGCCACAAATAGTGTCACTCCTGACAAAACAAGGAGAGAGAGATTATTACACAAGGGGACATTAATGCTAAGAAACGAAGTCTTTGCTAAAATCTCGTTCCCAAAATCTATGTTTTGTCAGCACCAATAACATGATGAAGTGTTATAAATAATGTGGGAAAACCAAGAGGCACAGGACCAAATTAGTGCCTTGGTTGTTGTAGGGGATCATTATTTTATGTGACAAAAACCTGGAGCTGGAGGACTTCTCTCTGTATACCTTTGAATGAGTCCCGGGGAAGAGACAGACTAACGTCATGTCCCAGGGCAGCAGCAGCATTATGGTTCAGATTAGCAGGACCCTGCAGCAGGGGCCAGCACCCTTTATCTCACCCACATTCTCCTCTGTGTAAACTGGGTCACTCTTTCCCATGGCACAACAGTCATGTGGAATGTAACAGGAAACTCTTTCTGTGGCTTGGGGAAACTTAGAGAAGGGTCTGAAATGCTCACCCCAATTGGAGGGTGCACGGCCCCGGGCATCTGTGGTTGCTTCTGTAGATTTGAGCTGCCTGGCCCCACTGTCCTCTCCCTGGCCTCCTCCTTCCTCACACTCACCTCTCCTTCCCACAGTCTTATAGTACTCACTCTTCCTTATACCCACTCTATGTCTTCTTATCTAGCAGTCGGTCCCCAGAGGCCCAGTCTGCCTTGCAGAAGTTTACAAACAATAGCAAAAAAAATGTCCAGACTTGCATCTGTCCCAAAACTTACTTTACACAATAGGCAGAATCTAAGGTGGCTCCTGCCACTGGTGGTCACTCCCTTGTGCCATCCCCTTCCCTCGAGTGTGGCCTTAACCTACTGATTTGCTTCTCACCAAGAGAACACATGAAGGTGATGGGATGTCCTTTAAGTGATCAGGGTTGAGACGATGGTGACTCCATCTTCCTGGAAGACTGTCTCTCTTTCTACATCAGCTTGTACACTTTGATGAAGCAAGGTGCCATGTTGGCAAGACCCATGTGACAAAGAACTGGCTAGCAGACAGGGAACAGAACCCTGTGAACACCACACCACATGACTTCAGAAGCAGATCATTCTCAGGTAACTGTGAGCTGACTGCAGCCTGGCCCACACACTGTGCCTGCAGCCAGGGTGAGATGCTGAGGCAGGGGACCCTGGTAGGTCATTCCTGGATTCCTGACCCCCAGGAACTGTGAGATGATGAATGTACATTGCTGTAAGTTGCTAAGTTTTGTGGTAATTCATTACTCAAGAATTGATAACTAAAACATTTCATTTCTCTGAGACCTGTTTTCTCACTTGGATCTCCACATACTTCGAAGTGCCTGCTATGGCCTGACAGCATGCACCTGCTCTTTTACCAAGCTGCCATGTTGCTGTGCAGGTTGTTCCAAGGAACAGATATGTCCATGGGATTTACAAGAGTCAGAGAGAGTGGAAGGACTTATCTTTCCACCTCATACCAAGTGGGACTAACTGCAGGAAAGTTGGCATTCAGACACCTGACCCTACAGAGAAGGTCTTACTGGGCAATTGGTTTCTTTGTTCGGATTTCTTCAAAAGATTAGAAAAGAGATAGCTATGGGGGCTGGGGATGTAGCTCAGTGGTAAAGAGATTGCCTAGAAAAGAGATTGACTTAAAACAAATATGTGGGTGCCTAAGTTCATGCCTATTCTTATTTCATATTCTCTTAACAGATTCTCTTCAGTATATAATTTAAAAACAGAGCCAAGATCATACTACAGTGATACATACATACCCATATTTATAGCAGCACAGTTCACAATAGCCAAACTAATGAACCAGCCTAGCTGTCCATCAATGGATGAATGGGGAAAAAGAAAATGTAGTATATATACCCAATGGAGTTTTATTCATCCATAAAGCAAAAAGAAATTATGCCATTTTCAGGAAAATAGATGGAACTAGAGACTATTACGTTAAGTGAGATGAATCAAACCCACAAAGTCAGGGGACATATGTTTTCTTTCAGATGCAGAAGCTAGAGAGGAAAGAGAAAAAGAAAGATGGGGGTGGATCTCATGGAAATCAAAGGGACATCAGTGGAAGAAAGAGATCAAGGGGTGGGAGGGGAGAAGGAAGGGGTGAAGTGTTGGGGATAGATATTGACCAAATTATATTGTTATATTGTGTGCAATCACGTACAAATATGTAACAACAAATCCCATTGTTGTGTACAACTATAATGCAGCAGTTAAAAAATGTGGAGGGAAAAAACAAAACAAAACAAAACAACAGAGCCAAATCATTCTGCTGTGTGGAAGCCAAAGAAGGCCCATGAAGCTGGACCCTCTTGCTCTCTCCTTGCATCCGCTGACAAGTTCTTACTGAGAGACTGAGGGCGGTATTGAAAGAGGTTACTGAGAAACGCAGACACTGTTCTTGGCCTTAAGGGACCAAAAGTAGCATTGGGAGAAAGAACTGCACATACAGTAAAACCAGTTAATAAAAAGCAGGAAAATATGTCATGTCTGGGGATATTATATTATAAGGGATCAGATGGCCTCTTCCACTAAGGTCATCCCTGGCTACAGTGCACACGCACATATTAGAGGCAAATAGCCTTCTCTTGTGAACCTAATGATTGATACCCGCAGACTAAGGGGTTCATGTCGAGCATTCATGAATGAGTGAACAGGGTTGGTGCCTGTGTCAGCAGAATTAAACAAGTCTGTCCTGGCAAAGCACTCATGCTTCTCACTGTCAAGTTGTGTGTGTGTGTCTGTCTGCACGTGCTGGGTGCACTTTTGACTCTTCCTTTATTGTGCATCCTCAAAAGATATAGGGCCCTAGACTGCCAGTCTGCCACTCTTCCCTCCTTTCTAGAGACTTTCCAGGAAGGCAGGAGGGATGGTGAGTGTACCACACAAAGCCTGGAGGAAAGGGAAAGCTAGAGCCACTGTAGAACAGGGGTGAACACAGATTTTTTTTTTTATCAGGTGGAGTAGCACATGCTAGTGTAAGAGAAGCAGACATGTCCAGAGGCTCTGGGTCAGGTGCCCTGATATAACTACCCTGCCATGTATTGCGTGCAGAGGGGAAAAGTCCTGCCGATGCCTTGTTAGTGGCAACTCCCCTGGTAAAAAGGCACAATGAGTCATTATATAAGGCAAAGACATCTGCTCCCAGATGAGATGCTACATTCTTTTAAACTTCTGTAATAAAACAATTTTGGAACAAATAATGTCAAGTATCTAGTTACCATGGTTCATATACTGGGAAAGGATCTGGAAGACTAAGGATGCATGAGATAACTTACAAATATTTCGGAAAACATATGTCTGAGAATGTGTGCCAGATATTTAACAAAGTATTAGCTAAGTCAGCAAATACACATGCCAGTAAAATATAGCGTTGTGGTATGAAAGACAAAGAAACTTAGAATAAAATAAAAAAGATACATGGAGGGTGGGGGTTGTGGCTCAGTAGTAGAGCACTTGCCTGGCATGTGTGACACCTTGGGTTTGATCCTTAGCACCACATATAAATACACACATACATAGCTACACAAATAAAAAAAATAAAGGGCCATTGGCAACTTAAAAAAAATATTTAAAAAAAAGATACATGGGAAAATCTGAGGGTTGATAGTCTCAATCATACAGAAGATAATGGAAATATCAGAGGGAGAACCAGTGATGAATGATCAAATATCATGCGGCCAAATGACCCCCTCTGCCAGGAAATGACAGGCAAGTTGAAGATCAGGAAGGTGAGAGAGAAGATGCATCCCACCAGAAGCGGTGGAGGGAGGTAGGAGGAAGTGTATTTATTTTGGAGAACTCAAGATACACACAGACCTAGTCCTGGAACTTCTGATACCCAAGATCTGGGATGGTGCTCAGGCAACTATATTATAAAAAAACCTGCCTTGACTATTCTGGGCAGGCCGAGGTGAAAGCCCTTGGCCTACAGGGCCTAGAGTATCACCGCTCACTAACTCATGCAGAATCCTTGCAGAGCAGCAACTTGGGATTGCCGCCCTCCTGTAGTCAGGCATTTTGATCTGTACATTGAGCTTTGTGGTTTTTTTTTTTTTTCTTATAAAGACCCTTCATCTGGTAGAGGATAGGTGGAAACTGACCAGTCTTCAATGTTGGTTCAAGGGAGCTGAATGGAGCATGCACGTTCAGTTGACAAAAGAATTAAGGACAGCTGTCCCCTCCCTTCCCTCAGTCCTCCTGCCTGCCTCACAGACAGTGGGTGCTTACCTGTTCCTCCTCTCGTACGCAAGGTCCCAGTGTGAGAGGAAGAGTTCACACCCCCAAAGACAGTGAGTCCTTGGCCCCCGGCTGCGTGGAAGTTGTTGTAGTTTGGGATGGAGGTCACGCCGAAGCTGGGGTAGTGCTGAGGAGTGGGGTCTGTGCCATAGCGGTACCCGGAGCTCTGGTTCAGGCTGCCATCCCTCTCCTCCGTCAGTTTTGTTGCTTCTTTATCCTTACATTGCACACAGCCCATTATCTAAATTCCTGAAAAAAAAAAACAGGAAGGAGATGCATGAACTTGGATGCTCTTTAGTTGCTGGGTTGCTTTATTGCTACAGAGATATAATTTATCAAGCTGGTCCTTCGCTATTTTAGGTCTATGAAAGATGTGAAGAAAAGTAGTAGCCAGGATTGATGGTGAGCAGGAATCTCAGTCCCCACTCACATTTGTTCCCCATGTACCCGGAAGACAGGATCATCACAGGGGACAGTGCCCACCAGGCAGCAATCTTCCTCAAACGAGGCCTGTACCCTTTCAAATTCTGTAATATTATACACAAATGATTCTTATTATGCTTCTCTTTAGTCATCTTAAAAATAATGTATACTCTATAAAATAATTCTAGAATAAAAACTTCCATCATGGCAAAGGAAACAAAAAGAGGGCCCAGGAGTACTGGAAAAGACAAAACAGGGTCCCTAAAACTCACCAGACCCTCTTCACTCATGGGTGCCCATTGTTCAGGCACAAAGTAATAATAAGAATCAAAATGAAGAACTAGTTACTGAATGGGAAATAAAATTGCCAGAACCTAAGAGGCCCAAGATAGCCCACAGTCATACAATCGTTTAAAGCTGCTAATTAACTTTTCAAATTTCCATTAGCTTTTGACATTCTTCAAAAACATTTTTAAAAAACCCACCCCTATGCTCTAGAGCCAGTGGTAGATTAAAAACTTGAATCACTGTCACCCTCCCCTCCTCAAACCCATTTCTCCCAGAATCCCCACCCCAGGAAATGGCACTTCCAAAGACCAGCTTCCTCGACTCAGAATCTGGAGAACATCCTTCTTCCTTCCTCCTTGTTTGTTTTTGCTCTTCCTGTCTCACATGCTACTGCTCAAACATGCCCAATATTTCAGTTCCTCCAGGATTCCATTCTTTCCCCCCATTTACCTTCAGGCCTTGGAATATAGCCTTGAACACTCTTTCCCCCTCCTCTTTGATATGCAGGGGATCTTTCATTCCTAGCGAATGCATCACTTCCTCTCCAAAGCCTTCTCTGACTCCCCCGGCTTCCCCCAGGCTGGGATAGTGTTTTTCCTAAGTGCTCCCACAGTGTCTTGATTTCCCTTATCATGGCACCTATGGTGCCCTTTTAAAATATGGCCTGGTCACTAGTCCCATTGCCCAATGGACTGCAAGTTGCAGGAAAGCAGGGCCTGTCCATTCCCCTCACTGCTCTATTGCCAGTGCCTGGCATACAGTACATGCTTAATAAATCATAACCAAATAAGTAAAGATTCTGCAGCTCATTATGTTTCTCTTTCACTCTTTCTCTTTACATCAAGGCCAATCTTTCTGACAGTGACCTCACAGGGTGCCCTACATTTTCTAATCTACTGGCATGTATTTGAGAAGTGAAGAAAATTCAGAAAAACAAGGTAAGGTGGTTAAATGGTCCACTTTGAACTGTAGACAGACGGGTAGGTAGAACTTGCAGTGGACGTCCCTTCTCAAACTCTGAGAAGCAGCCCATTTGGGACCACAGAGTCAAATAAGAAATGCATGACATCATGGGTAATAACATGTAGCCCCTGGGGAGGGAAGAGCTGGCACAGGACAGGAAAAAATTGGGGGCTGTGAAGTTTTTCTATTCTATCTTGCAAACCAATGTGGGGGCTGCCAGACAGGACAGGGAGACTCCCAAAGGCACTATTCTGAGCACTACTGTTCTGCTGGACCAGGTCATAGAAGCAAATATCAGACCTTTCTGAAGCCCTTGCAAATTAATACATGCTTATTGAATTGAGAGTCAGTTCTTGAGAATGGGAATGTTTGCAAATGAGCCGCCTACTGCTGGAGCTGAGATCACCAAATCTGGAACACATTTCCTAATAAATCATTTGAAATTAACTTAAGAGTCTACTGTGTCCAACACGCTTTCTAACTTACGGTAAATAAAGGATTTTAACAAGTTTCCAATAGGAAACACAAAATATCTCCAAGGCCTTCCATCATTTGTTGTTAATATTGCTCCATCAGACTGCTAAATATCTTGCAAACTCTATATGAACTCTTTTCATGGTGGAAAGTTGCTCTGAGCCTCTACAAAGGTCAGAGAGAAAACATTCTTATCTCAAGTGCTCCCCCAGTCCCAGGGATTTCACTGACCTGTAATTAGAGGATGTATACCTGGATCCCAGAATCACATCATTTATACCAGTGGTTTCCCACCAAGGGACATTTAGGCACTGTCTGGAGATAGTTTTGGCTGTCATGATGCAGGCGGGGAGGGGTAGCACTGGCACCCAGTGGGCAGAGGCTAGGCATGCAGCTAAACATCCTACAATGTACAGAGGGCTTCTCACGACAAATCAATACCCAGTCCCAAATATTAATAGGGTCAAGGTTGAGAAATCCTGATTTACAGAGAGGAAAGACTTTATACCTACATCTTTGAAACAGTACAACAGCTCTTTTTCCTTGTGTGCATGTGATTAACATGTAACCCAGAGGGCTTTCCTTAGGAAAACAGGCATGTTAGGAAAAAAGAGGCAGATTAAAAAATTGACATGAAAGGTTCTGATTTTTCTTTAGAAGTTTGTTCACCGTGATAGAGAAACAGAACCTAAAACCAAAGAGACCTCTCATTACAAACTAGTCTTCCAACTCCAACCAAGTAAAATAAACACATTGGAAACCCTGCGGAAAACAGGACCTCACATCTGATCAAACTAAGAAGATAATCTTCCAGAATCCACTGAAAAAAAGAAATACACTGTAATAAATGACCAACAGCTTACATATAATTTTATGAAATAATGGAGGGGAAAATCATCAACCCCTTAAGGCAGGGATTATTTTGTGGTTTTTGTTTCACAGTTGTATCCCCAGTACCCAGAATAGTGTTGGGCACACAGGAATACTCAATAAATGTTTGTTTAGTGAATTAAAAAAAAAAAAAAAACTCAACCAAAATAATTTTAGAAAAAACAATCCTCTTTTATAGAAGGAATAGCATGTCATGCATCCAAAATTTTAAATTAAGTAATGTTTCTATAAAGATCTTGTTTAATCTCATCTTTATTGACACACATGAAGAAACAGAAATAAGCCAGTAAAGACAAGCTTGAGTCATTAAAAGTTAATCACAATGAAAATATTTGTGTAAGAATTTGTGGTCTTCCTCCTCCCACATGGGGCGGACAGACTAACCATTTCCTATGGAAGCGTCAGGGGAAGTGCTGAGTTGTACTCAACGTGATAAGGCTCCTTGCCATGGGGCAAACTTCTGGGTTTGGGGGCTAAAGTAAGGCTACTGCTATTATATACAATTATGTGCTGTGGCTTTTATGTCCAATGCTGTTAAGTCCACCATCAACACAGAAAGTACTAATATGCTTGCTCTACATCTGTGGGTCACTGGGAAACACTGAATAATGCCTGTCTGGAAATGGGACACTAGAGTGTCTTTGAGTGGTGAAATATCACATGACCACATGGCTGTAGTCCTCTGCAGGCTGTCATGCCTAGAAAAGCCAGTAGAAGAACATTTCAATATGCCTGTGGTCAAGGTATGTGGATTATGGCTATGAGGCCTCTGTTCTTCAAACTTTTTGCCAACTAAGAGGCCATGCTTCTACTGTGAAAATAAAACCTGATTTACTTAAATTTTCCTTAGTTCTGTGGCTCTTTGCCAACAGCATTATGCAACTGGGAAGAGTTGCCAGATTCAGAATTTAAGGATGGCCACATCCTGCTCCCATGAGCATGGCAGACATTATCAACCGATCACAGTGCTTCCTGCAGCTCTGTCTTGGTTAGTCTCTGTAAACTTCACATAGCTCTCCAGTGATCACCTTAAGCTGATCTGGAGGGTTGGGTCTCTTTGCTAGTATGGGCACAGTGTCCTCCGACCCAAGGTAAATTGAACACATATTCACTCCTACTGAGGCCTTAGACCACAGTCTGGTCTTCCAGATGTACATTAAACACAGATAGTACTCATATTTCCTAATAAGCCGATCAAAGAATAATGCTCATATGCTCCAGTTCCCATGTCGCAGGACTTGTGAGGTTTAGGTGTATACTTGAGCTGGGTGCTAAAAAGGGAAAAAGGCCACTGGCAGTCTTTTGCACAGCAGAGTACTTTCTCTCAAGACACATACACTTGTAGGCGGGAGTGAGCGCAGGAAGAGGAAAGGTGAAACTGACAGGTGACTCTGATTTTAGCAGCGTGAGTACTTATGCTCAGAAACCAACCCAAAGGGTGTGGAGAAGTGACAGTCCTTAGCATAACTCGCCATCCCTGCTCCTGACAGCCCAGTGGGTGACTCAGGCTTTGGAGGATGACAGGCAAAGCAATGTATGGCCAATACTCTGAGGTGACATGTTCCTGGTGTTCCCATCTTCTAACCCTCTATCTCTGGTCTCTCCTTTACTGGGCAAGTATTAAAAATGAAAATAAGAGAACAAGGAAAGAAAGTAAACTGAGAACCTAGAAACAAAGTCAAGGAAATGAAAGGAGCACTATTGAAAGAAGAATTTAAAGCTGAGTTGTAGATCAACTGCAGTTTCATACACTTCTCTGGGAGAAAGGCACAAGTTGGCATCTTCTTGGGCAAATATCATTTTCCAGTCAGTGGCAATGGCCGAAGGGAAAGGATAAGATGTGGCAAAGGCACATCAGAAATCAGCTGACTTCAGGACAGAAGGTTCAAGGCAGGGGGCTCTTGATCCTTACAAAATTGGCAACACCCACAAGAATTGACCTGAGGTATTTTGCTACATTCTCAGTGGAGAAAGTTAATCCCTGAGAGTCTAGGGAAGCCTTTTTCCTGAGTTCTCACTACTGGGAGCAGGATATTTAGAGACTGCTGAACACCATGCTGGTAGCAATGGCAGTTGGGCCACAGAACCTGCCACCCAAATTTCCAGATTTCCCAGCACCTTTCAATTCTTTGCAAAGGGACTTTCCTCCTTTGTAGGGCATGGGGCTCCTGATCCTGACAGCCTATAAGTGAGTCCAGGCAGTGCTGCTCTGTGGGACACCCAGACAGAAGAGCCAGGGGTGCCTGGGGCAGCTAGGAAGAAGGAAGGACTGCACTGACCACTCTTGACAGCACGAGCACTCCCTGAAGTCCTGAGGCAAAAAAAAAAGGTGGGTGGGGGAGGCACAGCTGGGTTAGCACTGTGCTAATATCTGTACAGATGTAAAAATGTGAGGGTTGAGCTACATACACATAGGTGCTGGGCCCAGCCAAGGGCTCCACCCCAGCTATGGAAAGACGTGCATGCAGGGCTCTGCCTGTGTGGGAAATCCTCTTTTTGCTGTGAGCTGGAGGGAAGGAATGCCAAGACAGTGTAGTGAGAGGCAGAATCCTGAGCTGTCCCCCAAGACTCCTGTCCCTAGTGAGCATGCCCTGTGTGATCCCTCAAGATTTGTGAATGACAGAATGGTCACTCCCATGATTAGATTATGTAATTTGATACAGTCGACATTAAGAGAGGGACATTATTCTAGGTGGACCGACCTAATCAAGCGAGCCCTTGAAAGGGATGGCTCTTCTTGGAGATGTAGATTCAAAGTGTGAGAGGCATTAAGTGTGAGGGAGCTTAAAGATGGAGCGGCTATGGGCTACTATACATGTGATGGCCCTAGGAGCTAAGAGCTCAGAGATGGCAGAAAGCAAGGAAGGAGATCTCAGTCCTGTAATCACAAAGATCTGAGTTTGGTCAAGAGCCTGAATTGGTCGATGATGTGTGTGGCTCAACTGTCATGGTTTTACATCTGCACGGTGCTTGGAAATGGATTCTTCTTAGTGAAGCCTCCAGATGACAAAACAATTAGCTGCTGCGATTTCATTTCAGCCTTGTTGAGCAGAGAACACAGCCACTCCATGCAGAACTGGGAAAGTCAGCGGATGTTGTTTTAAGCTGCTGAGTCTGTGGTGCTTTGTTATGCAGTAGCAGAAAGTGAATACATATTTAGGTGGGATGGGGCACCATGGAGATGAAGGCTCCAATCTCCACAGTAATAACCAACATCCGAGCAGGGCTCCCTGCAGGCCAGGTCCTGAGCTGTACACTCGAGCATGCTATCTCACTAAATTCTCACAACCCTAAAACGCAGGTATTCTTATTTTTCTGCACTTTACAAGGGAGGAACAGTCTGGGTAAGGTGTCTGCAGCTAAGTCAGGTGAAGATAGGATGTTCAGCCACATAGTCTAAGTCCATGGTTGGTACAGAGAACCTCTGTACCAGAGTTCCTCCTGCATCCTGGCCAGTCTGTGCAAGGGTGTGGATATAAGGGTGGGGGCGTTGAGAGAAACACACACAGAGAAGGACTCACCTTCATGTGCAGACTAACAGAGGCCCTGATTTCAGGGACTGGACCTCAGTCTTCTACTCACACTCCACCTCCTAGATAGGCTCCTGTGGAGGTGCTGGAGCATGCCAGGTGTAGTGAGTCACCTCTTCCTTGGTGTGGTTTGGCATCTTAATGAACGTTTGAGTCAATGACACTAAAGCAGCCTTCAATTTCCTGACCTTTCCTGGTCGTGGCAAGGGTGTTTATACACCCCAAAGGAGTCAGCCTTGGTTTTCTTGGTATAAAAAAATTTCTTTCTTGGAATACTTAAAAGATGATTTGCTTTGCAGGCAAAATTTTCTGGAACATATTTACTGCCTAAATGAAAATATTCATATACTGCCCCCATTAAGCACAAAAATAACAGATTTCTACTCTCAATTAGCGTTCTGTGAGGGAGAACCCTTCTCCCCAGTCACAAGCCATAAGATAAGCAGTCTCCGAGGTGAGAAGACTGGGTAATGTGTAAACTGCAGACGCTGGCCACATTCAGCAATGGGAAAACAGAGCCCATTTAAAAATCAAGCCAAAGCTTTGCTTTAGAAATAATAAGAGGTGGAGTTGGACCATTCAATCATTTATGCATTATTTTGCAAAGGCCCTCTGGAGGGTAGATCTTGTCCTATGCAGCACAGCAAGGGCACTGAGTTAATATAAGTCACTCATAAAATATCATATTACTTTAAGAAAAAGCCCCATTCCTAGAACTAGAATAATTTTGTGGCTCCCCACCTTTAGCTTTTCTTGTTCAAATGGCCCCCAGGCTGAGAAGCAGTAGCTCCTGTCGCTATAATATGTTCTCCTCTCCCTCCTGCACAGCTTTCCTTTCCCCAGTGCCTGGAAATTCAAAAACACTTAATAAAATAGAGATGGAAGCATTAGACCCCAATGGGAGACTTAACACTGCCATCAAGTGAATGCTGGAACTGGTCCCAACCCTAAATGGCCAAAGATGCTTTAACACTAAACTATGGGAAGGCTCCAAAAAGAGAGTGAGAACATTTTCTTCTTACATTCATTTTGCTTTGAATTTCAGGGTGAAGACGAGAGCCAAATGGTGATAGAAATAAGGGCGATATGTTTTAACTGTGTTGGTGCCAAAGAGTTCAGAAGGAATGAGGGCACAGGATGTGAAGTTTTTCAGTCTCCACCTTTCTGCCCCTGCAAATTTTTTGGTCCACAGAAAATCCCCTTGTGGTTAATATTTTTATTTTTATTTTTCCATCTTGAAGATGTATTTCACAAACTGTGAAAGTTACCCTCTTAAAGCAAATAGTGTGGTGGTTTTCAGTACATTTACAAAGGAAACCAGTCGTTGCTAGTTTTACATTTTCGTCATTCCCCCCAAAAACCTATACCTATTGTGAAACTTAGGGGAAAAATACTCCCTTCAGGAGTAATCAGAGAAGCAATATCTTTCACCTTTAAATTCACAAATAATATTTTTTAAAGTCTACCCAGTGGTAATGGAGGTTCCTGGAAATGAATATTCTCCTACCATGCTGATAAAGCCTGGAGATTTTGGTAAAACAACTTGGTCATTATCAAAATCCTTAAAACTGGGCATGCTCTTTGACCTGTCAATTGTGCTGAAGAGATATCTTAAAAAATGACAAAGTTCTCCAAAGTGTTATTTACCATTTGAGAAATTAGAAAACTTGCTAGTTGTTTAACAAGAGGGTGGCTAAGCAAACTGTAAGGCATGCCCATAATGGAAAGTTAAGCAGAAATTACAATTTAGGGGCTGGATCTGTGACTCAGTGGCAGAGCACTTGCCGAGCAAATGTAAGGCACTGGGTTTGATCCTTAGCACTGCATACAAAAATAAGCAAATAAAATAAAGGCATGCTGTCTATCTATAGCTACAAAAATTTTTAAAAAAAAATTTTAGAAAAGAATTTACAACTTAGGGTTATAGAAATTATCAGTAATACAAAAAAAGTCCATGTTCTATTAAGAAGGGTTGCATGATTGCAAATATAGAACAAATGCCTAAAAAGTGATTCAGAGGGAAATATACCAAATTACTGGTGATGTATAGATAACACATAAAGGGAGACTGTTATTTCTTTGCTATTTATTTCTCAGGTTGTCTACACTGAGAATGCACCATTTTCATAATGAGAATATTGTCTTTATTTTTTCACAAGAAATCTCCCTTTAGTTTTAGTTCCTGATTGAATTTATACAGAAGTTGAAACAATCATACACTGATGACGTGTACTTTGTGAACTGAAAAGTTAAGGGAGGGAGAGAGAGTGATTGATTCCAGAGCCTGCTAAGAGGCAACTTCTCCTTCTGGAAGGTGTGAGACTTCTACGTGTGTTTTCCAGACCTCTTCCGAAGTGGGTAGTGAGGGGCAGAGCAGGGAGCAGGTAGTGAGCACACACATAATCTAATTAAGGACAGAGATAAAGAGAAGCCACATAAGGAGACCCCTGCAGGAGACCCCTGCAAGAGTGCAGAATCTGGGATAATAGAACCGACAGTGGGGTGTCTGGATTAGTGGGTTTTTGAGAAGCTTTGAGTCTCAGTCTTAGGTATTTGGGTAAACCCACCAAACTCAGAATGGCAGTGTTCATGCAAGTCAGCCTGGAAGCTGAGCAAGGTATCTGGTCTTGAGGTGTCTGCAGGCCTCTCTGTGAGCAAGGTCTGAGCTCTAGGCAATGGCCCAGCTCCAGGAAGGTGCAGAGGGTTGCAAAGCACTTTTGCTCTTTGGATTCCAGTTCATGGTAGAGGCAGGCGACTTGTCCTCATGCTTGCTGCTTTCGCTCTTTCTTGCTGGAACATTCAGTTCGGCATTTTGCTGCTTCGACTTTTGAGTCACTATCCCTAGAACTTGGGGCAATGCCAGCAGGCCAGAGGACAATAAGAACAAGGGTTTTCCTGACCTGAAATTCTCCAGGAGCACAAAAGGTTTAATAGAAACATTTCTCTCTAATGTTGATGTTCAGTCAAACTCTTTTCCACCCTCATGGGGCCTGTTCTGTGAAGACTGTCACAGGAAAACAAAAATAAAAACAAAAACAAAAATGTGGGCTTCTGTTCACGAACCAGCAAAGAGAGAGAGGAAAGTCAGTACCACATCTGGGTCACAGAGGCAGAAGAGCCTGGCTTTCTGGGCTCAGTCTGTTTCAGGAACAGTTGTGGCAGAACTGGCTGAGGGCCAGGGATCAGGGTGGCACCTGGTGCAGCCACCAGTAAACACATTAGCACAAAGTGGCTGTCGGAACAGAGGTTCCCTATCCAACCCTGCTCTGATCTCTCCAGTCTCCACACAGGTTCTTTGCCAGGAGACCCCATATTCTTTTAAAGAAAGAGGAATTCCTTTTCTGTTTCTTTAAGTCATTATTTCTGGTCATGAAGATCAACTCCTTTATAGCAAACGATGGACTTTAAGTAAGGAAATGTGGCCTTTCTTTTCTCTCTCTCACTCTCTCTCTCTTTTTTTCCCAGTAAGTTCATAGAAGGGTGTTTGTGGTCCCTTTTCACTGACGGTTTGCCTGGTTATAAGTCAGAGCCCAATCAAAATCTGAGAACTTGTCATAAAGTCATGTGTTTTGGAACACGAAACCGTTGTTCTGGACCATCTTTTCTTTGAAGAAGGGCCCTCCAGCCCCTGGTCTCTGGTCTTCACCTGAGTACTTTATGCAAGCTTCAAGGAACCAGCAGCACCAGCAGCTGCCGCATTTGCAACCCTAGAGTGGTTTAGAATTTCAAAGTTTCTGGATGGCTGTTGGGGTGGGAATGCTGGTAAATCAGGCAGTAGAAAATACACATGGTCCTCTCTAATGCTGGGACTCAAGAGAAAAGAGAACTTCTGCCATCCTTGAGTTACCTGATCCCCCGCCTGCCCCACCAGGCTGGTGAGCTCAGGTTGGTAGACAACGGGGTGTCTGCCTCAGTGTAGGTTTCCCAAAGGGTGCACACTTGTGGAAGCCAAGTTGTGCCACAAAGACACAGAGGAAGTGAAAGGAGGGAGATAAGTGAGAGGAAGAGAACGTGGAGCTACCGGAAGGCCTCAGTGACACTATCCCCAGCTCACATGTGAAACAGGCTTTGGGATGACAAAATGGCTACTTGTGTGGGATGAACACTGTTACATGGGCCACACCACTTGTAGATGACCTACCTAACCCTGATAAAATCCAGTCAGATTTCAATTAAAAAAAAAAATTAATGAATCTGAAAGAGGGAACAGATGGTTTATGAATAGCATACATTTTGTAAACACTGTTGCTTATAAAACTTACAGAAAAAGCACATGAATGATTTTTTTTTTTTTTTAGTGCTGTCTTGCATAATACTTAGATTTGAAGTTATTGCCTTAAAGACAGCATGATCTTCTCTTTTCTTCTAGAAGTGTGTAGGATTCTGGTATCAGGGTTGTCCTGGGCCTGAAACATGAAGACACACAGCCTGGACAACCTTGAGACCCAAAACCATATCACTGAAACAAAACAAAACTAACAAAACAAAACAGAAAACTGTGGAGGACACGGGTAGTAAGGAGTGTGGCAGTCTGCTTGTTTTCCCACAAACCCCATCCTTGCCCCTTCCACAGCAATGGAGCCTCAGCTGGGCTAGGGCTGGGCAGCTGAAGACTGCACCTTCGGCCTCTCTTGCAGCCAGGTTTGGCTATGTCACTAAATCTGGCCAAGAGGTTGTAAGTGGATGTGATAAATCCAACTGCTGCATCCTGCAAGTGGGAGTGGGTGTCTTCCATTATCCTTCCGTAACTGGCTTAACAGGCTGAGGATGACGACCCCGGTAAGGAATGGTGCAGTCACAGGACAGAAAGGACCCGTGTCCTGGAGGGCCTTGCGGAACATAACTGCTCATTCACCCTGAAGAGCCAGTCTCTGACCCTCACGTGAGAGAGGCATGGACACGTATCCTATGTGAACTGTGTATTTTGGGAGTTGTGGGCCTGTGTGTGGTGGGGTCTTCTTTGTTTTAAGAGGCAGCCTGCGCCTAGACACAAGAAGAGCGTGAATGTAACAGAGATCAAAGGCTACCTCTGTTGGGCGTGTATTCCTTCATCCACCCCCATTCCTATAGACCTGTTTTGACACCAACAGTTAAACCTGCATTAAGGCATGTTAATAAAGTAACACCACTGCTACTGAATAATAGAACTTGCTGCTCATTGGGAACTTATTTTTTACTTGGTATTTTATACAGGGTATTTCATGTCATCCTCAGAGCAACCTTGCAAGTGTTTTTCTCAGTTAAGGAAGCTTGGGAATCACAGAATTTAAGTAATTTGCCTTTACCCAGTTTGAGAGATTTGAATCTAAATTCACACCTATTGCAATCACATATTCTACATGTCAGACCACGTTATCTTTGAGAGGCATGCTCTGTTCCTTGCTATTTTCTAGGTCCAACTAGGTTGGTCCCCAGGTGTCCAGAGCTTATTAGTTTTGATATTGAACTCTCACTTGAGAAAAGTCCTGGAAGTATTAGTGTCCTGGAGCAAGACTGCTGAGTATCTCTGTGGTCTGGAGCCTGGTTTCCTCATCAGTTCAGCAATGGATTTCAACAAGGAGCTCTCCAACATTCATAATAAGGCCAGGACTCCAGAAGGCACAGAACCCTCTGTGCATATTCAAGCAGAACCACTAAGCCTGCAGGTTGGCCCAGCGCGTATCTTAGTGTCCCTTAGTTGAATCTTAGGAATATGAAGAGCTATGCAGAGACCTGACCACATGATCAGGTTTGGTTAAAAATGCTCACATGACCCCTGCCATGGCCAAAACCTTGACCATGACATATGAAACTCTTAATGATGTGAGAAGAGCTGAGCACTGCTATATCCTACAGTTTTTATTTTATTTTATTTTTGCACTGTGGTTTAAAGTGTTCTTTTTTACTGCAGTTTTCAGAAGGCCTGACTATGTCCTCCATGTTGCTAAAATGGAGAACAACTTGTGATCCTGCTCAACCAGCTCAGGCGCTTATGACAAGTTTTGGTCTTGAACCACCTCCTCCCTGATCACAAGAAGGTCCCAACTTTCTCTAGTTCTCGCCTAGGGTTTGCTAGCTATAGTACATCTCCTTCTAAGCTGCTGGGCAGGAGGAAGAAAGAAAACATTAACAAGATCAAAGAAATTTCCCCCCACCCCTCGCGCAAAAGTTACTCAGAGATCACTGTGGCGACAAATCATCCCTTTTCAACTGCTTCACTTCCCTTGTGTTTTGTCTCTCTGCACGTATCTTTAATTTATATTCAGCCCTGTCTCCAGTCCTTATTCATCCAATGTATTTTCATCCCCTCTAAGTGACAGGCACTGTGCAAAGGGCTTTGGCTATAATGTCAAGCAACCGTGGCCCCTGCCTTGCTTATATATACTTAAAAGGGGACAGGCAAGTAAATCAATGGTCTCAGGACAGGGAGGGAACGCAGAGGGGGTTCTAATTAATCAGGTCAGGAGTCAGGAAGGTGATTGGACACTGGCCTAGACAAGGAGGGGTGGGTGCTGCAGGCAGGTTAGCAGCACCTCTGAGGGCACATGGGACAGCATGTGCTTTCCAAGAACAGTAAGGGGTCCTGCAGTTCATTTGATTTCTGTCCATATGTATGGAGTACTCAAAGTGCCAAGCACATTGTGAGGTTCTGTGTGCTAAGGGTTAAGAAGAAAGGCGTCTTATCTACAGGAGCCTATCTGCACAGCTGTGAAAGTGGCTGCACATGAACCTGAGAAGCAGGTAGAAGCCAGATCATAAACAACTAGATATATGTCCCTTCCACTGAGTACTTAGTGTGGAGTCTGGAGCTTTGCTATGTGACATATGCAAATCATCTCTGATGCTCCATCAATAGCCTTGTGAGCTGGGTATGATTATTTCTATTACCTACCAATGGTGTTATTTTACAGATGGAGGAATTAAGTGTAGGGAGGTCAAGTTACTTGCCTCAGGCCTCACAGCTAGGCAGAACTGGATTTTAACTCAGATCTGGCTGAATCTAAGACCTACACTCTTAATTGTGTGCTGATATGCTAAAGCATTTGTACATCCCCCAGCTGATACTTATCCATTATTAAGTGGGAGTGAAACTGGGTCTTGACAGACACATACTGAAACCGAGGAGAGAGGAGGAACATGGGGAGCCAGAGAGGCCAGGGGTGGGAGGAGATTGCATCAGGTGGCTGGAGGGAGAGGCATCTAGGTAAGACCTGTCTTCCTAGGCTGGACAAACAACTCTATCCATATTGGCTACCTGTCTATGCATAATTCATACTCATAAATCATTCCCCAATGATAGAAAATTGGTAGCTTTTGTTGCATGTGAGCATTAAGATCTGAAAACATCGATGTCCGCAGACTACCAGACTATATGAATTGCATTACCTGAGAGCCCTGGCACAAAAAGAACCCCAGGATCTTTTGGACCTGATAGGAGTGGGAGATAGAAGCTTGTTGTGCAGCTGTGTAGGTGGCTGCCTAAACATGACAAGGACAGATAACAACAGAGATAAGACATCTGCAAGGCAGAATATCAGGGGGACAGCAATGCCCACGAAAAAAGCACACAGCAGATAATATCCAACAACAGGCTGCTGTCACAGAGGAACCTAAAAGAGTGGCTGGGGTTAGAGGTACAGATGAATGTTTCTCCTCCAACTGCAGAGAGTTTGCTCTGTCAAGTCAAACAGGAACATCTTTATTGTGATGAACACATGGCGGTTACACTTCAGTTCTGCATGAAATATGTAGCCTATTTTTCAGCCCCGGCAGCTCTGCTTACATATATAGGTTCAGCACAGAGGATGGAAACTCTTGCTCATCTGCTAGCAAGAGTCATCAGGCAGCAACTCCGGTAGAAGGAAGCACTTTGTCCCAGCACTGAGCAGAACTGGCCTGTCCCTGAGCTCTCATGCTAAGGTCCCGCGAAGCTGCCTTATAAGACTCCAGGTGACGATGACCGGAGTATGGCTTTGTGCTCTGTGCCAGTCCTGGTGCAATACAACCCAAATTGACTCAGCAAGTAACAATGGTACACGCTTGGAATAAACCCAGGCAACAGCTCTGCCATAATTCACTTTGACAAAGGCTGACTCTACAAGCTGATTATCAGCTTGGGGTGGAAAAATTGGTCCTGTGCAAAACCAGCCTACACACTATCCCACCAGTTTCATCTTTCATCTGGACATGCAGTCCCCAGATGCACTCCCCTCGAGAACCTTCCATTTCCTAGTTATCTTCTTTCTCTGTTAAGATTTGCATTTTCTCCATAGGCTTCACTGTTAAAATAAAAACAATGCTAAAAATAGTGGATCTGCATAACTCTTATGGAACTGATGGACTATTTATACCAATTCCTGCTTTTTCGAACCCACTGAATTGTTTTCTGACTTCTTTTCCTTAACTATACCTCAACTTTTAAAATTTGTTTCTGTTCTGATACACTTGCTGGTTAATCTTTTCTTCCATTCTTTTCACTATTTCTTTTGCACTTCAAACATTTGACTCTTGTTTAAGTTAAAATAAAGATCTCAAATCTCTTCTCTTTATTTTGACCATTTCTACATGAGAAAAAAAAAAACAAAACATGCTGTTATGGTTTGACTATGAGTTGTCCCCTCTCCCTGCAAGGCTCCTGTGTCAATGCAGGGATGTTTGAAGGTAAAATGATTGGATCGTGGGAATTATAACCTAATCAGTCCATCCTAGTTTGAATGGATTAACTGGGTGGTAACCATAGGCAGGTGGGGCACGGCTAGAGCAGGTAGGTCACTGGGGTGTGTCCTCGAAGGGTTCATCTTCCCTGTGACCCCTACCCCTTGATCTTGATCTCTCTGCTTCCTGACTGCCATGAAAGAATCAGTGCTTCTCCACTATGCTCTTCTACCATGAGGTTCTGCCTCACCTTGAACCCAGAGCAATGCAGTCAACCATGGACAGAACCTCTGAAACCATGAGCTAAAATAAACTCCTCTAAGTTGTCCTTGTCAGGTATTTTGGTCACAGTGACCCAAAGCTGATTAACACACATGCCTAGTGCACCAGGGAATACTGTGTACCCTGAAGGTCTACAGCAAGGCTCAGATGTCTAAGGAATCTTCATTTTTCACAGATTTACAGGTGATGCTATGGTCTCACTTTGCTGCAGGGATCTGAAATCTAAAGCATATAATTTCAACTCAAATCAGTCTTTGAAGTCAGATGCCCCCAAAGTCCAGGGTTACAACCACAGGAAAGCTCACTGGGGATGAGTAATGGGGACAGGCACATCCCTGGGGGCTGCTGATCTCTCAGTAGAGACACCTGAGGATCTGGGAAAATACAGCTCAGTATCCTTCTGTTTCCTGCTCTTCCTTCTTGGTGTCCCTGCGCCGCAGGGGCAAGGTTTGGCCTGTGTGTTCCTTCACTCCACCCTACCTCATTTAGTGAGGTGCTTGGAGTCGAACTGGTATTGTTCCCTTTTCAACACAAAGCCCTAAATTGCTTGCACAGACTGGGTGTGCTCTGAATGTGCTCTTCCTTCTGCCTTCAATAAACAAGTCCAAATGACCATGATCAAGTGACATAGTGAACCTCTTCTAAATTCAGTGAAGGAACTTTCTGTCTTCCTATGTGATTTGCTCCCTGTGTGCGCCCTGCCCTTGCTCTTTCTGTTCTTGTTCAGGGGAATTGTGTATAGGTGGCTCCCTGTCACCCTCACTTCCATCCATTGCTCCACTTTCCCCACCTCCTCATCTCTAAGAGGACAAGTGGGGAAGTGCCTGGCTTGGCCAGACAGGCTCCCTCTGTTGATCTGTTCCCATAATCCTCCTATTTTGAAACTGAAATATCCTTAAGGCAAAGTGCTGATTACTATGAAACTATTGTTCTTTTGAGTTTAAAATTATCTTCAAGGTGTCAAAAGCTCTACAGATTCCACTGGGCACCTGGCACCCGACCTGTCATTCAACACTAGTAATGTACTGAGGGTGGAGACAATTTGTTTGGTTTAAATTATTAACTCAGTGCAGGGTTCTGGCAAGATGCGTGTGTGTGGGAGACATTGGAGTTATGTTGAGAGGAAATGGAGATGCTATGATATAAATACAAATGGAGTTTGGAATGGGTTTCAAGGAGGACATGCAGAGCCTGTCTTCCAACATCCTGGCTCCATTCCCACAGCCTGCCAGGGCTCTGCCTCCGCATGGTGTTGCTGGAGTTCTGCTGGAGCCAGCTGATGTCTGCCCAGCTCAGTGTCTCAAGAGAGACCCTGGCCAGGTGGCTCATTGTTTGAGGGAACGAGTATGTGGGAGAAGGGTAGGAGTGATTTTTTTTTTTTTTTTTTTTTTTAATGGTTTCAATTCTATTCCTTCAGTTTGGAGACAGGTTTCCTTCCATTTTTTCTCCTCCTTTCTCATTCCCCCATGGTGTCAGAAGGTTAGAAAGCCAAGAGTGAGGGGAAGGGTTTCTATTGTGGGTAGGTGGTTAATACTGCTCTGACTTCTTCCCTGTAAAATGTGAATTATGCCAACTGCAGGGGTCTGCTATCAATTACTGATAGGAAGTTACTGGTACATGACCATTTTTGATCAAAAACAAAGTTGAAAGAACAACTTTATGCAGTTTACAGTAACTGAAAACACCTAGACCATCATTAGGCCACACAATAGGTGCTCAGCAAACTGCACAAATGACAAGGGTTGTGTCTGTGAGGACAGGATTCAGGCTGGGGCCTGGGAGTTTTCTCTTTTCCATGGCTGGCCTTTCTGTTCCAGGCACAAATGAGACCCAGTGACTTCCTAGTTGCCCAGGAGACAGCCAGTCCACCCACAGGCATCCAGCCGCCCCACCCAACTAATCACTGTGAATCAGAGATAACATCAAATGTGTTAACTGAGGACACAACAAGATGAATTATTGTGATAAAAGTTAAATGAAAATGAAGAAGGGAAAAATTACATTTCTGCCTAACATCTGATTTATACTCAGGAAAGAATATTTCTCTTGCAAAAGGAACCCTAACAGTCCTGTGAGACTCACATTTTTAAATGTATTAGTTGGAAGGTGGGGAGAGAGGGTTGTTTATCATTTTTGAAGAACAAAGCTTTTACCGTAACTCTTGGTTTAAAAATCTCAGTCAGAATCACATAATCAAAGGGAAAATTTCAAGGGTCACTATAACCAAGGCACCAGGACTGGACAGCATTTCTGCATGTAATAAGCTAATTTTCACCTAAACATTGATGTTCTAGCATTGATTTTACAGAATCCTACTCTCATGATGGACAGTGCAGAAAAGGGCAAATAGATCTCAGGACAGAAATGATTGTATTTAGCTCCATTACTTCCTTAAAACTATGAAAAGATAGTTTTGAAATCCTAGCATTTAGCCTTTTAGGCAGAGTACTCATGGCCTGGTATGGTTCCAAATCAGAAACTCAAAAGGAATAAGGTTTGGGGCAGCCACATTCAGAGTCCTCAGTGATCACTTCTGTGGCCCCATGAAGTATTCTTGGCCTCTCCCACAACATTGTTCCCCCAGAGAGTAGGGTCACATCACTATAGGATCTCTTTTTGAGGGTTTGAGAGAAGAGACTCCAAAAGACCTTCAAAGACCAGTGAAGCTGCTTAAATCTAATCAGTTACTAGATGCTGAGACATCTTAGAACTGTCAAAGCAAGGTCACTTGGCTGTCTTGACCTATGCTGAGATAAGGGAATTCTTTTATTAGATTAGACACAGACTCTCTGGCCAGAACTGGACAATTGGAGGGATGTGTTCTGCAGCTTTTTGGGTTAAGAGTGGTGTCAGTTGTTTTTCATTGCTGTGATCAAAATACCTGACAGGAATAACATAGGGGAATAAAAGTTTATTTGGGGCTCACAGTTTCAAGGGTTCAGTCCACTGTTGGCCAACTCCATTGCTCTGGGTCAAAGTGAGGCAGATCGTCAAGTAAAACAGCTTGGTGGAGGAAAGCTGCTCTGCTAATGGCAGTGAGGAAACCGTGAGCAAGGA
The DNA here is from genome assembly GCF_902686445.1 of Sciurus carolinensis. Taxonomy (NCBI): domain Eukaryota; kingdom Metazoa; phylum Chordata; class Mammalia; order Rodentia; family Sciuridae; genus Sciurus; species Sciurus carolinensis. Next base: position 51,959,691 of record NC_062219.1, on the reverse strand, counting down.
GCCAGGGACAAGATATAATCCTCAAGGGCATGCCACCAGTGACCTTCCTCCAGTCATGCCCCACCTGCCTACACTTACCATTCAGTAGTCCATTCAAGTTACTAATCCATCAACTGGATTAATCCACTGATGAGGTTGCAGTACTCACAATCAAATCATTTCACCACTGATCATTCCTGAGCACAAGCTTTTTGAGGGATGCCTCTTATCCAGACCCATAACAAGTGTTTGGACTGTGGCTTTTCTAAGGATAATAGTTCTTACTAACCATTTACCTACTGACCTATGTTATATCTTGGCTATAAACAGGCTCACTAGATTCAGTAATGTAAAGGAGGAAGTGACAGAGGGAACACAATTCATTTAGAAGTTTCTGGAGAATCTCCAGCGTGTCAAGGATGACCCTGGCTCTGTGATGGGACAGGCTGTCCTGTCCTGGAACAATGTGAGCTGATCCCCGGCCATGGGATTGAAGGTCTGCATATCCAACAAGAATGGTGCCGTGAAGTCATGAGTTGGGGGGCAGTGGCTCCTACGACATATAAAGTTCTGTCTTTGTCTTCAATTATCTGTTGAGAAAAGTCTAAAATGCTTCCAACTTCTGAGTTCAGGTCAAGTGCTGGGAGTGGTGACACACAGAGAAGGAAACCAAAAGACAGAACTGAAAACCAATTTGGTCACTTGAAAAGTTTTCTCTTTTTGATTTCGGCCAACTTCCCTTTTCTGTTAAGTAAAAAAGTGCTGTGTGACGTTTAGTCCTCCAGTTTTCCTGGGAAGGCACAGAATTAAAGTCTGAGCAGAATGGAGAAAATAACTGGTCACTGTTGGGACACAGGAGTAGGTAGTGACACCTCTGGTGGGTTCTCGGGGAGTCCCACATGGGAGGATGCCTGAGAGCACAGACCACAGCACAACTGTACCTGAAGAACATGGATCTAAGGCCCATCACCTGTTGTAAATCTGTGCTCTCTAATGACTTGAGAATGAAGATGATAATGGGAATATATCCAGTGTTACTAATAGACTCAGGAAAGTCTCCAAATGTATGCTATTCTTGGGCAAGGACTTCCCCTGATAGAAACTATCCAAAGAAAAGAACAAAAATGTGTGCAAAGATTTAAAACTCACCTCAGTGCCATTCATGATAATAGAAAAACTGAAAATAACCTAGGTACTCACCACAGAGGATTAACAAAATACAACATCGAACTGATTCCTCTGCAGCTATTAAAGTGATAATGTGGTAGATAATAAGATATTCATGGTATGCTTATGGGAGATAAACGCAAATTACAAAACACTTCATGGAAATATGACTACTTTTCTGGTTTGCCTTCCTCTCTCCATAATCCATCCTCTACCTGACAGAGTGGTCCTTTTTAAAGTTACTCTCAGGTTTAAAATGGTTTCCTAATGTATTTGGAATAAATTGAAATCATTTGGCGATCCTGCTCTGGCCCCTGCCTCTGTCTCCAGCTCCTTCTTTGCACCTTCTCTCCCACCATATCAGGTTGCTTTCTGTTCTTTGAACAGACAACACTTGAACGTACTCTAGGGTGACTGCACCAACTTCTTCCTTTGCCTGAAATATCCTTCCTCAAAATACTCAGGCAGCTGGCTCCTGCTCACGTCTTGCAGTTCAAATGTCACCTCCTCAGAGAGGGCTTTCCTGGCATCAAATCTCAAGTGGCCAGTGCCCCGGCACTCTATCATATCATTGTTTTATTTACTCCTAGCACTTAGCGCCCTCAGAAATGATCTTATTCAGTTAGTTATTTTCTTATTTATTATCTACTACCCTCCATGAGAATGAAAGCTCTATTGAAGAATGAAAGAATGAAATGAAGAATGAAAGAAGAAGAGACTTTGCCTGACTGTCTACCCACAGTCTACCCAACATGCTCCAAACCATGCCTGGCACGGAGCAGACAGAGGGTGAAGGCTGAATGGCTATGGTGAGATGTTCTACAGAGACACAAAGATGACTGTGCACGTGTGTCTTCACATACAAATAAAGGGCTGGAAGAGTGCAGCACAAAAGTCTCTTTGGATACTGAAATTCTGGATGGTGCTAAGTTTCTTCTTTCTCTTTATATTCATTTTCCACAATAATAATGTATTAACTTTGAAATAATAAGATTTTTTTCCTTCTGTTTATTTCTTAGCATGTCATCACACTAAGAAAATGACACCATAGCTGACTTGAGACTAGAACCACCAGACGCCAGAACTGGAAAAGAACTCAGAGAATGTTGGCTCGATCCCACCTCTCCTTTCAGAGGCAAGGAGGCTGAGGAACAGCACGGGAGACGTGAGAAAGTGGCTCAGGCTGCCTTTCACTACACTAGTGGTTCGCAAACTTCACCCACGTGAGAATCGCTTCATGGGATTCTCTTGGGAAGACGCAGCTGCAGGGATGCACTCCTGGAATTTCTGATTCGGTAGGTCTGAGGGGCGGGGTTAGAACCTGCATTCTGACAAGGTCAGGAGGCTGCAGTTGTAGTAAGTCGATGCCACCTCTGGAGATGCATCAGGTTGTCATGTTGCTCCTCATGGCTCCCTTGGAAGTGTCTTTTTTTTGGTACTCGGCACTGAACCCAGGGGTACTTAACCACTGAGCCACATCCCCAGTTCCCTTGTGTATTTTATTAGTGTCAGGGTCTTGCTGAGTTGCTTAGGCCAAGCTAAGTTGCTGAGGCTGGCTTTGAACTCGTGATCCTCCTGCCTCAGCCTCCTGAGCTGCTGAGATTACAGGCATGAGCCACTGTGCCCAACCCTTGGAAGTGTCTTATTCTTTGTGTAGAAATGGCAGTGATTAAAACAACAGCCCAAGTTGAAGTATTCATAGAAAACCCTGCCTAATAGGCTCCCTTTCAGATGTTCCTACTGAAAAGGAGGAAAGGGAACAGGGATAAAAATTTTTTGAGAGCCTACTCTACCCTGGGCATTGGGCTGAATGAGTTTATTTGTTTAAACCTTTTTACCATAGAAAAATCTAACTCAGTGAGATTAAGGAACTCAAAGCAAACAGGAAGTGGTGGAATCAAGAGTTCAAATCTACATCTATTTGCCAATAATGTCCATGCTTATTCTCCACCTTTTAGAACGGAAAGCTGTCACTGTGGCATTGGGGGTGGTAAATCAATGAAGAAATAAATACTCCCAAGAAATTTTAATATGATGTCATGCCCTTAATGATATGCCCATATTAATATCCAGCCTTTCTCTGGGGGTGAAGGCCTGGATCATTCAGCTGATATTCAGCAACTTGTGTCCCAGGAGGAAAGATGATGTGTTAACATGTCATCACACTAAGAAAATGACACCATAGCTGACTTGAGACTAGAATCACCAGACACCAGAACTGGAAAAGAACTCAGAGGATGTTGGTTTGATCCCAGCTCTCCTTTCAGAGGTGAGGAGACTGAGGAGGCTGGTTTATTACTGCCAGCCTCCTCAGTAAGGGAGAGAGCAAGAATTTATCACGGATCTCAGCCTGTGACAAAGGAAGATTCTCATGCATTTCAAGGGGGAAAAGCCTTAATGGGCTTTGTAGTTGAACAGAACTACCCCACTTCTCTAAGGAACAAAGTTTGAATTTAAAAGCCAAAAACCAAACATAAAGATAGGAATGTAACCTTTACCATTTGAGGCAAAAATAAACTGGGAACTAGTTGTTGCTCCCTTTCTATTTACCAAGGAGAAGTGAACAAGGGATTAGAAGGGATAACTAGGCGACAAGGTCCCTGCACCTACAAACACCCACACAATCAATGAGCTACAATTTGTCCTACACTTTGGTCACACACGGCCTCGAGTTTGAGAAGGTTCTGTAAATATTGATATAGCAAAGGGGCTTGGTGACATTCTCTAACATTGTAGTTTTGACCAGAATTCCAAATTAAGAACAAGGTTAAGTATCAGTGGGTTATTACAGGAACAATGAAAACAAAGATGTGGTTTTCTCTGTCTGTATTTCTTCCTTCACGTCATGCTTTACTTTCACATGATTTAGTCCAGATCCAAAAGAAGCTGATAAGTAGGTTTTACATGAAAATAAAAGAGGTCCGTTCTGAGTAACTATGGCGATAGCATCACAGGTGAGTCATGTGGTCAGTCCCTTCTCGTGTTCTCTGCTGAGGGCCTGGTGCCTCTTCTATAGGAAGCTTGTTTTCTAACCATGACATTTTAGCTAAAAAGACAGTAGGGATGTTGAAAGGAGGATAAGTGGGAAAAAGGAATTGGGACAGGGTAGATGAAAAAAACGACAAGAAGACCCCAGAGATGGGTATCTGAGAGCTGTTAAAATTGGATTCCACAGGATGCAGTGTTGCATGCCTGTAATCCCAGCAGGCTGAGGCAGGAGGATCTCAAATTCAAAGCCAGTCTCAGCAATGTAGGAGGCCCTAAACAACTCAGTGAGACCCTGTCTCTCAATAAAATATCAAAAAGGGCTGGGGATGGGGAATGTGGCTCAGTAATTGAGTGCCCCTGGGTTCAATTCCTGGTATAATAATAATAAAAAAAGATTGGATTCTCCTGGTGACTTTGCTCAAAACAATTATGGATGTATATAAGTTTTGGAGTGACTGGTCTCCTTGAGGCAGTGAATCTGTAAAGTGGACCAAATTCACAGCTCTCATTTGCTAATGCTGAAAAGATCCAGCTATTGCACTCCCAGCAAAAGGTTCAGGGTTTGATTTATTATAGAAAAAGAGAAGGTCTGAGAGATTTTGTAGAATGAGACTCGATGTCAAAGCCAGAGAGTCTTCTCTCAGTGAGCTTCTGCATGAGGCAGCTAATGTGGAATGCGGGGCTGGACTGCGCACTCTGAGCGAGTTCCCTTTACTCCTGATTCCTGCCCTTTATGAAGAGTTGGAGAAGAGCCATCTTGCCTTCCCCAGAGGAATTATACAGCTGCAGCTGCAAATGCAGCCTCAGCAGCCGTTGTCCTACTGTTAAATGTTTGCTTTTAAATATTACACTGGCCTAGCAAAAATAGCTGTCTCGTCACACACACCCAGCACCAGGGACAAAGCTCCTTATCTGCATTAGTGCCCACACCTGTATCCCGGCAGGGATTTAAGAAAAGGCATTCTCTAGTTTCTATCTGAATGGACGGGACAGTTGTTTACTCCCTGTTTCAGATATATTTCTGCAGAGAATGGCCGCTCTTGAATCTCACAGATTTCGCAGTGGCTTTCAGCCTGGGGTGGTTTTGCAGAAGACAAAAGAAGAGCTACTTGACAGATAATACACTTCAGGCCTTCCAGAGGGCACTCAGCTGGAAGGATCTGTTTTTGCTGGAGATGGGAAGTGTTTTTCCTGCAATTATTTGATTTTTCCTGGGAGCCTGTTCTTTTGAACAATCTGTTGGGCTGCTGGGAACACAGGGACTCCTAGTCTGGTCTCAGCCTTGTCACTAACCAGACGTGTGACTTTGGAAAAATCATCTCACTTTTACTTCACCAGAGTTTTCTCATTTGTGTGGGGGGGACACTTAACTCCCCTGCTTGGTTCATGGGATTTTTGTGAAGACAAAACTAAGGGGTATGTGGTAAGATATTTAGAAAACGTAAATGGCTAATTTATTGTTAGGTGATATTGGTATTATTTTCTTCCCTTGCCTGGTTGACATTATTAGTGGTATGTTTTCATTTTCTTCTTAGGCCTGGGTAGGAATTTCCCCCTGTAGAGGGGAGGTAGTGCAACCCAGGCAAAGAATATTGTCATGGTCTCACTACGACTTGGAAAAATAAGTAAAGCAAATAGGACCAGAATCTTGTAACACCATCCTAGAAAGTCTGCTTTTGCTAGGGTCACAGACCATTCTGGTTCTTATTTGTCTCATCTTCAGAGGCCCCACAAAGAAGGCCACTGTTGCAGTGCTGAAGAATGAACCGTACACCTACTCACCTGCCCACCACTTGTGGACAGGCCTGATGCATCCCAGTAGTGTGCGTGGAATACAAAGGGGCAGAATGTGTCTCCACTGTGGCCAGGCAGAGACAGTGGAAAGGATCTGTTCTGCACCAGTGTTTACCCATGTCCATCTACAGGGACACTCAGGCACAGTGCTCCAGGAGCTCAGGTGCAAGGCCACCATTTGGTCCGAGGAAGCTGGGTCAGTTTCTCAGAGAACGGGAATCTGCTATGGTTTGGGTGTGGTTTCAGTGATCCCTAAGGTCCACTGTGATTGAAGATTTGGTCTACTGGGCAGTGGTGGAATGTTTGGGATGTGGGCTTAGTGGCAGGTCCTTAGGTAACTGGGGGTATCGTATTATTTGGTAGTTTTCTTGAGAAGGTTGTTATAAAAGCCCCACCCTGTCCTCTCTGTTCCAGGTTTGGGATGTAATCACATGCTGTCTCCTGCCATTGCTATCTGTGCCGTGAGGTGATGCAGTCAAGGGGAGACCTTCATCAAGCCTGTGCTATGCTATTTGGGCTTTCAGACTCTGAAATGTGAGCAAAATAAAACTCTTTACTTCATAAAAGTAGCCTGTCTCAGGTGTCTTGTTATACCGACGAAAAGCCAACTAATACAGAATCTGAGCTGGACCTGTCTCACAGACTGGTGAAGGCAGGACTGGAGGGAGTGGGGTTGGGTGGGTGAACTGCTACCTAGGCTGCTTCTGAAGGCACAGAATCAGGAACAAGCAAGGAGCACCCTAAGGAGTAGCTTTGTTTGCTGTGACAAAACCCAAAAATGACCGAACGAAGGCAACTGGAGTTAGGCAGGACCTAAAAGAGAGAGCAGGCCATTGAGATTTCTAAGCAAGAGTTACACAGGGGACTTGTATTTTAAAAAAGATTGCTTAGTCAGGCACAGTGGCTCATGCCTATAGTCCCAGTGACTGGGGAGGCTGAGGCAGGAGGATCATGAGTTCAAAGCCAGTCTCAGCAATTTAGTGAGGCCCTAAGCAACTCAGTGAGATCCTGTCTCTAAATAAAATATAAAAAAGAGCTGGGGATGTGGCTCAGTGGTTAAGACCCCAGGGTTCAATCCCTGGCACCCCATAAAATAAAATAAAATAAAATAAAATAAAATAAAATAAAATAAAATAAAATAAATTACTTAACAGGATGGTCTAGAGGGGGAAGGTAAGAGAGCAGAAGATTTAAAATTCAAGATAAACATCCACATGTTTTAAAACAGAATGTGTTACAAAAAGTCCTGGTTTACAAGCATTTGCTTTCATATTCTGAATAAACACACACCAATAATAAATTTTTAGTAATAAGTTTCCCTTACACAACTTATGAAACATTGACTTCCCATAGGACTCTAGGACAATCGCACATGAAAAGGAAGATACTCTCTGTTTCTCAAGTGTGAGCGACCTGGTAGCTATCATTGAAGAAAATATATCAAAAATGAAAGGTAATTTATAATAATTTAGAGAGGTTTAGTAAGACATGGGTTTTCAGTTCCCTCCTCCCTCTTTTTTCCTCCTCCACTTCTTCTCATTTCCTCCCTTCTCCATCTCCTTCCTCCTCCTTCTCTTCCAAGTTTAGGTATAATTTATATACAGTGCAATGTCCAGACCTTAAGTGCACCATCCAATGAACTTCCATGCAGCCTGAACCCCATCAAGATACAGAGCATTTCATCACCCTAGAAAGATCCATTGGTACCTGCCTTGTAGTCAGTCCATCCCAGGTAAGCAAATTGTGATTTCTACTACAAGTCTGAGATTTCCATCATGGATAAGTTTTCTCTGTACAGAAATTTATATAAATATCATCAAACAGCATGCACTGTTTTTGAGTGCATTCAGGAAAGAGCAAGGAACATCCCAGGGAGTTCCTTATTGTACTCAGCATGAAACTTTTGACACTTATCCATGATATTGCACATTCAGTAGCTTATTATTACTGACTAGAACAGTAGCTTTTATTACTTTATTCATTATAGAAGTTTTTAATGCTTAGTAGTATTCCCTGCTATGGATACAACACTATTTCACAGTTTTTTTCATATAAATAATTTTTTATTCATATATTTAATTGATGCATAATATTTGCACATATTTGGTGCATGAGAGTTGTATATATGATGGGATTTATTGTTATGTATTTGTACATGCACACAATATATTTGATAGGTTTTTAATAGTTCTCTCTTTTGCTAAATAAAATATGCAACTGTCCATGCAAAAAAGAAAAGGCATGGATGTGCAAGCTCAGGTGAAGTTGCAACTGTTCTCTTCATTGTCAGGCAACAACTTCACTCTCAGAATCCTCTAGCAGCAAGAGGGGTTAAAACTCCAGATAAATCAGGATAAGAGAGAGACCACCCTCTGTACTATCTTGGTGCTATATGTTTAGACCACAGTAGCAGATGAAAAATGTTCCTGAAAAGAAAAATGTCAACTTACTGAGAATTCAGACAATCAGGGTGAATGTTTAGACAAAGAATTTAGGTATATAAATGCTCTTTAAAAAATTAAAATGTGCCCACATAGGCTTTTATGTGACTTGATATTTTATATTCTCCCACTATTTTCTTGTCCAAGTAGCACTTTAAAGGGGTCCAGCAGAGAAAGGAAGCCATTCAAAAACATGAAAGAATTCTCAAGCATCCTATGAGACCTGCACTTAAGAGTGTCAGGTAACCACTTTGTGTGATTTGATTTGTGTTCAACCAAGAGATAATACCTGGAAACTTTGAGGAAAGCTGACTCCAGCTAACAGGGTTTATTGGGCAGAGTCAAGAGGCAAGTTAGGGAAAGAAGGAAGTTAATCTTAAAAGTCTTACATTCTATAAGCTTTATTTCCTTACTCTGTAGAACTGTTTAAAGAAGCATCAGAAAAGATCCCAAATGACATCCCCAAAGCATATTCTGTCTAGCTGTCACAATTTACTATGAAAACTAGACATAGATGTGTTCTGATGATTTGAAGCACTTGCTTGCGTTGATTCTTCCCTCTGACATTGTACACTGACATTCTGACATTGTCTGTGCTTTGAAATGAACTAGTCATGTTGACTCCAACATTCCCATTACTGTTGGAAGAGATGTTGGTTCATGACGGCATGCTGAAGACACCTAGGAACACACAGCTCTCAACTCCAGGTGGAGTCTGATTTGATTCCAAGAATTGTGTGGATAATGTCCTGACAAAAATCTAATAGGCTTCCTTTCTGTTTTCCAGACTAGATGTATACATTAGTTCTGTGTTTTTCTCAAACAACTTTTTTTTTTTTTAATTGTATACAAATGGGATACATGTTGTTTCTCTATTTGTACATAGAGTCAAGGCATACCATTTGTGTAATCATACATTTACATAGGGCAATGATGTTTCAAACAACTTTAAAATATTTGTTGAGTATCAATTATGGGTCAAATATTGTGCTTTCATGCTTTATTCTCACAAGACTCTGAGTCAGGCACTATTATTATTCCAATTTCCAGGACAAGCAAAATAAGACCTAGCCTCAGTTTTCACAGTCAGTCATTCATTACTATTCTGTGTGTTGCTTCTCCCTAGTTGGACTGAGGTGGAGGTTGGGAGACGTGAAAGATGGTGCAAGAACAAATAGAAAGCAAAGTGACTTTCCTCTTGCATCTCCCCCCTTACATATTTTAACATTACATTCTGTAATTAGGTCAAAGTGAGAGCTACAGCTAAAGTCTAACAATTATTTCATAGAAGATTGCTAATTGGATTGACTTGGGACACAGGCTTTGGGGTATGTATTCATTTTGATAGCAGTTATAAGACAGCTCATAAATAAAGCTTTTTTGAACATTATCCACAGGAAACAGCTGTAGGCGGGGAGGGAACTTTTGACATTAAGGAAAGGCAGAATTTCATGGAATTAGAGGAAGGCAGGAGTAATATATCATACAGGAACACTATCTTAGCAAGAGCTTAACCATGTTTTTAGTAGATATACTCACTTTACAGCAATTCATGCTTGACTTACCTCAGTAGGTTTTCAGGAGACAAACATGGCATATTAAAACAAAAGTTCAAAGTAGTGTGAATTGGTTCTCAGAGACATTTATGCTTTCAAGGGGTAGGGGCCTGTGGTTTGGTGCACAGCTTGGGCCTAATCTGCCTTACAAACCTGCAACTGTGTAATATGGTGAATGAGCACTGACCACATGTGGCTGGCCAAACTGAGATGGGAAGTAATGCGGAGCACATGGCCAGATTCCAAAGACAGTATGAACAAAAGAATGCAAAACATATCACTAATAAATTTCAAAATATGGTTACGTGCTGAAATGATAATGTTTTGGATCTGCTGTCTTCAATTATATTATTAATACTGCTTTCACCTGTTTTTATTTATTTATTTATTTTTTGCTTTTTCAGTGTGGTTACTAGGATATTTAAAACTACCCCTGTTGTCTGCATCTGTGTTTTGCATTATATCTATAGGACAGCACTGGTATAGATACTCAGTAACTGAAAAGTTTAGCCCAAGTTGAAGATTTGGTGCATTTAATCAAAAGGGGTGAGGCGTCTGCAGTGAAATGGGTTCCCTAGGAGGTGAAAAAATGATTTCACGGGGGACAAGCATGCACACTGCAATTCTTCCCTGACCTGCTGGTGACCTCAGGTCAACCACTCACCATTCCTAGGCCTCATCCTCCACAGTGGTTGACCTGAATAATTGTTAACATTTCTTCTAGTGCTGATGTTTTGAGTCTATGGCAAATTCCTAAAGGCTGGTAATTCATGGGTTAAGGTGAATTTAAAAAAATAAGCTGTAGTGGGAACTGTCATGTCAAAATGAACTCTACTATTATGTATAACTATAATGCACTAATAAAAACATTAATAAATAAATAAACTAATATTTGCAGCCACAAATGTTGCCTGCTGATCTCTCACATGTGATGTGTCTTCGATGAAGTCTTTATGGAGCAACAGCAAAACTTGAATGGCAATAATAATCATGCTTATGATACACAGATTGGGTTACCCTAAAGGAAGGAGATACTCTCAGATCTATAGATCTATGTACCCAAATAAGTGGGTTTTATATGACAAAGTTATGCTTGTAGTATGGAAAAACTCATGAGTGTTTTTGTTTTTTGATGGTGGTAATAGGGCTAGGGATTGAACACAGGGCCTTGTACATGAATTCAAAATAGTCTACCATATCTGCCCATTGGGAAGGAAAACAGAATCAGTTGTTTTTTAAGTTCAGGATCCAGCCTGTTTCTTTTCCTTTTTGAAGCATTTAATTATCTGCTGGAAGTTATTCTGCATCTTCCAGGCAAATTAAGCACCTTTTAAAAAATTCAATTATTCCCGAGTTTCTCCTTTTCTTCTTCTTAAAAGGTACAAAACTTAAATTTAGATAACTCAATTACAACTATTAGGGTAAAGTTTTAGCACAACACTAGACAAATAACGTTCATGTCCCCATACAGATTTTGCATAAATGTAGGCTCAAAATCTGAGCATGAAAACAGATATGGAATGAAGAGTCTATAAGGATAAGTGACCCACAGAATGGAAAGCTGGCTTATTATGAAGACCTGCAGAAAAACTGCATGACTTCTCTTGGAGGGAGTGCCACCATTCATAACTCCAGGTCCGTAGACTGTCCCTATTGTATCTAGGTTAAATCCCTCATCTTTAACTTCTGATCATACAGCAAAGTGCACACAAGTGCTGCCAATCAATGTGTCCAGAGTGAGGTAGCCCTTGCCTTCATCTACTCTGCTGCAGATGGCTTTTGCTGTGGCTCTCTGCAGCATGGTCAGAATATCACGAATCCTGAGAAGCCCTGCCTGTACCAGAGGTAGCCCAAGAAATATTTGATGACAAAAGAAATTTTAGGGATGTAGGTTTCCTCCTCTTTCTTCCTCTCCTCATTTCTTTTCTGTTTTGCTTAGCCCACTTACATCATGCCAATATAATTCATGTGTTATTATTAACATTGAAGGCAAACTGGAAACTTTGACTCAATTACTGGAAAAAATGGCATGTATTTCCATACTGCCATTCCATACTTTTGGGGAACTTAGTTCAGAAAAGCAAGGAAGGGAGTTTTAAAGTCACAGCACAATGAAGGAATAACTGGCCACTTCTGGGGTGAGAGCTGGTTAACCCATGAATGAGAGCAGTTCTCGTGGGTCTATTGTGCAAGAGAACTGTTCTGAAAATGAAAAAAAAAATGACCCTGCATTTCTTTCTCTTTGCCATTATCTACAGAACCACATTTGAAAACACACACACAAACTAAAAATGAAAGAAGCAGGTCAAAATGAATAGTTTCTACTGACTTTTCCCTCATTTTATTCCTTTATCATTTTCTTGCTTAACAGTGTTCTCTACTATTCTACTTTTTTGGGTGTACAAAGGGGCGGGATGTCTGGGAAATATAACACTTATTAATCTGTCAGTTTTCTCTGTGAATTCTTTTCAGCATCTTTGTGTAGCAACAGGAAGGATGTGGGTTCTTTTCAGATTCAAATGAGGCAAATGGGCCCTGGGTCCTATCTCAGGTTGGGGTTGATGGCCTCTTGCTTAATGTTACCCTGTTGCCTGGGAACACCAGAGCCATCCTCTGCAGGTAAGGTGACTGGTTCATCTTGGGTCTTAATCTTTTTTTTTTCAAACATCAGATCCTTAATCCCACATCTCAATAAAACAACAACAAAGAACAAATAAAACCCCCTATGGGCATAGTATAACTAGAGTGAACTACTTTATTATGAGAATTCAGTTTTTTAGTGTTGAAATGATCAACATTTCCAAGTATTCACAGATGTTTTAAATTGTGTAGGACGAATTTTTCAAAGTGACGAGATCTCTTTTTGAATTATTTCTGAAACTTAAAGAATGTGGTAAGAAAAGTCCACCATAACTTTTCCCCAAATACATATTCCTAAGTGTGTAAAACTGAAGAGTGATATGTTTATAATGTAGCAGACAAGCTGGGCGAGGTAGTGCATGTCTGTAATCCCTACTATTCTGGGGGCTGAAGTAGCAGGGTCACAAATTTGAATCTAGCCTGGGAAACTGAGTGAGACTCTGACTCAAAATTAAAAAATAAATAAATAAAAAGGGCTGGGGATGTAGCTCAGTGGTATAATGCTTGCTTAGCAAGAAGAAGGTCCTGGGTTAGAGCCCTGGTATATATATATTTTAAAATAATATACCAAACAAACAATACTTTTGGTTTAATTTATAAAACCAGATGTTCATTACTAATATTTCCAAGAAAAGACCAAAGCAAATATTTTAATATTGAATTTGGTAACTGATTCTATCATTAACTCTATTAGACTAACTTTGTGATGTTAGCAAGTTATTTATCCTCTCTTGAGTCAATTCATCTATCTACCCAATTACCTATCCATCCAGTATGTCCTCATTACCACTAAGTGACATGTCATTGGTAAAATCAAAATATAAATAAGCTATCATTCTAGTACCAGAGTGGTTTTTGATAAGAGAATCATATAAATAATTCTAATGAGACACTGTGACTAGGAAGTTTCAGGGTGCTAATAAGAACTTATCAAAGAAAGAAATCTCTTCCAATGGAAAGACAGTCAAGGTTTCATTGAGGAGAAACATTTAGTTTATCGTGTGAAAGAGGAATAAGGTGGGTGGGTACATTCTTGGCTGCAGGATAAGTCACAACAAAGATGGCTGTCAGAGGCCTGGGGAACATTTTGGGAAGACAGATAAATCTACCAGGTGGCATAGGGTCTGAAGAAAGAGGCAACTCTTGCTCTAAGCAGACAGCCAAGAAAAGAGGAGTGAACTTCATCTGGAGCTTGGAGGGGAGACCCTGAAGGTTTTGAGCAAGACTGACATGGTCTGGCAGTTCCTTGCAGGGTGGCCCAGTCAAGGGAGCACCTGGAAGAGGGCCACGCAGTTAGAAAGACGTTTTAACAGCCCGAGGACGTGCAAATTAGCCTTGATTTAGAGAGGTGATGGCGAGGATGGAGAGAAAGAGATATTTTGACGGTCGAATGGGACTGGGGGACTTAAGTTTATCTCTAACATTTCTAGTATTTGACACATTCTAATATTTGATAGTTTAGCATAACTGAAGGAAAATGTTAACTGATTATAGAGGTTTGTAAAACAATTTTGGTTGACATTCAGTCCCATTTTTATATTTGAAATCTCAGCAATAGTTTGGTCTTACAGGAAAAAAAATGGTTATCTTATGGAAAAAGTGTCAAGGTGTGATATATGAAAAAATAAGCTATATTTGAGTAATCCTTCTAAAGTGTTTCAGCATGTGGTCTGGTCCCTCTAATAGGATGCTTTCACAGGAGGGTGGTTTATCCTACTATTTTGACAGGGATCAGAGATATGTGTTTCTTTACAGACTTCAAGCCATACGTCATACAAAAAGGCCTGTAATAATACCTTCAGAAAGAAGACAGGAAAATGTGGGCTGGGTACTAGGTCAGAAGTGAATGAGAATATTTAAGTAAGGCTGATGGGTAAGGTCCTGTCCATCTGGGAAGTGGGGCATAAAATGGGGCTCTGGGTTTGTCAACCGGTTCCCAACATCTCAGTTGGAAGATACAGAAAACTAGCTTGGTAAAATGTTCAGATGGAACAAAATTTGGGGGAGGTAGGCAAAGCTTTAAGTGACAATCTCAAGATACAAAAGCGTCCTGAGAGGCTGGAGTAATAGGCTCCAACTGAGAGGGAAAAAACTGGTAAAGGAAAATGTGAGGGTTTGAACAAAAGAAGTGCATAAGTATAGGGCAGAGGTGAGGGGGACGCTCGCTCGCTCGCTCATGGTTCAGCAGCAGCAGGTGTGAAAAGGATCTGGGGGGAATTAGCCGAAAGTGATTTCATTTTGAGTCAATGGTTTAACATGGCTGCTCAACAGCATGCTCTAATGTGGTATATTTACTGAAATGCAGCATTAGTTCCAGAAAGACTGAGAAACGTGGATCTTTTGATATAAACATGCTGGGCAAAGTTGCTTAATATACCCAGCTAGGCTTAACCAAAGACAGGGTCTGCTGGTCAGCATGGAGGGCCTCCCCTTACCAGGCCGAGCTGGTGAGGTTCACGGGAAGAACGATGAGCAATCCACAAACTAGAGGCTGCACATGCACATTCTGAAGACTTAGCTTTGATTCTTTAAATGGCAATGATAACAATACTCTAGGCACTAAGAGATGGACACCAAAGGACATTATTTCTCTCTATCCCTCATCACATATAATGCTAAGCAATATGAAGATACAATTTGCATTCTGTGTCTAAAGATGGTACCCTTCAATCATCTGAGTACTTCTGGGCCCAGGCTGGAGTTTGCTTGCTTGTTGGTTGGAGAGGATAATAAGGGTGAGAGTGGTGTACCCATGACCTACAGCCAAGACCTTGCAAGCACAGTAGGGTGCTGTTCCCACGGGAAGGGGGTCTTCTGACACCACTTACTACTACTGTCCCTAAGTGTATAAACCATTACTTCCAAACACAACACTTACCTTGTGTTGGCAAACAAAGGCCAAGTTTCTCCTTATTCTCTATGAGAAACAAAGTAAGCCAACAAAATTTCTAAATGAAGTTGGATTTTTTTTTTTTTAAACGGAAGATTTATTGTTATATATTGTTCTCCTTCCTTGTGCAGAATGTTGTTTATCTTCAGGAAAACATGGATCCTGGTGCACATGTTTAAGAACAATAGGCAAGAGTCAGACTGCTGTCTTCAGTTGTCTTTTTTTTTTTTTTTAGAGAAATCATATGATGAGATTGAGATTGATTGGTTTTAGCCTCAATGCAGGATATTTTCCTGAGAGTCTTCCTTAATAATTATGCAATAAAGCATTTCTTAAAACATATTTAGGTGTGTGTATATATGTATAATTTGACAGTCTTGTTTCAATTCTTGACTACATACAATCTAAAACTTATTCAGAAAAGAATAATTATAATGTTGAAAGGACCTGGAATTATGTTGGGAAAAACAAATACAAAAACTGAAGACATTTGCTTAGAGAAGACATTTAAGCTGCCTTTAAAGAAAAACACAAACAAAAACTGATGGGTTATTATATGGAAGAATATTTTGTCATGACTCATTTGTAATAAGAACATTCCAAAGGTGGTAGAGAGTATCTTGACACTAAAGATGTTCTGGTAGAATTTAATGAATAGATACTGGTGGGACCAGATAAGTTTTAAAACTCATAAACTCTATGATTTTGATAGTTTTTTTTTTTTTTTTTTCCTTTCTAAAATAGCCCACGGTGTAGAAACTAACAAGGTAATCTGAAAATGAATGCATTGAGACCAGGAATTCTGAGAAACTGGATTCCTAGTTGCTTAGAAGC
Source organism: Sciurus carolinensis (assembly GCF_902686445.1). NCBI lineage: Eukaryota > Metazoa > Chordata > Mammalia > Rodentia > Sciuridae > Sciurus > Sciurus carolinensis. The sequence continues at coordinate 51,943,402 of NC_062219.1, read as the reverse complement.
CAAAGGAAAGAATTCAAGTTCTGGGAAGAGGATAATGCCAAGAAAATGTCTTCCATACACTTCCTGGGCAAAGGATATAACCACTTATAAAACAAACCATCAGAATTACAAGGTGAAACCGACAAAACAGTGCAAGAGATTAACAACACCCTGCTTAGAGAGGGATGGACTAAGAATAGAGAAGATCTGAACAACACAATTAAGAGGTTGAACATAATGGTCGCATCTAGAACTCTGTTTCCTTAGCCCCATCAAGGAATATGCATTAAAAAAATCCATGGAGCATTTTAAAAAAACAGACCATTGCTAGGCCATGAACCAAGTTTCAATAAATTTTGCGGAACTGGTATAAAACAACATTCTTGGGCCACTGGAGACTTTGAGTTAGAAATCCATAACAAAATGATTATTAAAAACTATAATTCATTTGGGAATTTATAATGACACTTGCTAATGATTTATGAATCCAAGAAGAAACAATTATGGTAATTACAACACTTTAACAACTGAGTGAAGCTAAAAATATTTCATATGAGAACACGTCAGATTCCACTAGAGTCATACTTAGAAGAAAACACTTAAATCTTATCCTTTAGAAAGGAAAAAAAGATTAAATATTAATGAGTGAATACCCAACTCAAGAAGTCAGAAAGTAGACAAGAGTAAATTCAAAGAAAGTAGAGAAGAAATAAAAGACAAATTAAGAAAATCAGAAAACAAAGATATACTAGAGAGAATAACATAGGAAAAGCTATTTACTTGAAAAGATTAATATGCTAACTCACAAAAACTGAACAAGAAAAACAGAGAGGGTACAAATAATATCAGAAATGAGAGAAAGAATGTATGAATTTAGAAGAGATTTAAATATAAGAGTACACTATGAAAAGTGTTATGCCATTAAGTTTGAAGACTTCCATGACATGAAGAATTTCACAGAAAAATTGAACTTACTATTGAGGCAAAGTGAAAAGCCCGAATAGTCTGTAACCACTAAAGAAATTGGTTAAAAATCTACTGATTCCTTACCAAAGGAAATCAAATCAATAAACATTGGGTTCAGATGGTTTTAGAGATAAAGCCAGAGAAAAACTATTTTTAGGCAAAAACAAACAAAAAAAAACCAAACATCTCCCCACTCCCTCCAAAAAACTGATTTTTTACAAATGTAAAAATCCTAAATAAAATGTTAGTAAACCGAATCCAATAGTGTACAGATTTATATCATAACTAATCTGAGTTTTACCAATAATGCAAAAAATGTGCTTTCTTTTTTGTCAGTATTTGGTATTATATCCAGGGACTCTGCATGCTAGGCAAGCACTCTACCACTGAGCTATGATCCCCAGCCACAAAAATGGTTTAATCTTAGAAAACTGATGATAATAATTCCACCATTATCTGATTAAAAAACAAAAAACCCTAGGATCTTTTTTTTTTGTACCCAGGATTGAATCCAGGGGTACTTTATCACTGAGCCACATCCCCAGTCCTTTTTATTTTTTATTTCAAGACAGGGTCTCACTAAGTTGCTTAGGGCCTTACTAAAGGAATCAAAAAGAAACTTCTTTAACTTACGATTATGATTTTTCAAAAACAGAAACTCTTAGGAAACTAGGATCAAAAGGGAACTCTCTTAATTTAAGAAAAAGTATTTATAAAAACTCAATAGTAGGCATCATATACAAGGGTGAAATGCCAGGAGCCTTCCTTTTAAAGTCAGTAACAACCCAAGGATGTGTGTTATCTCTGTTTCTTTTTAACACTGTATTACGATCCCAGTCAGGATGACAGAACAAGAAAAATCAAAGACTAAAAAAGGAAGAACTAAAACTTACAATTATCTATAGATTAAATGATTGGGTAAACAGAAAACCCAAGAGAAATATAGATATTATTTTGGAATTGATAAGTTTCAGTTAACTGTCAAGTATTACTTCAATATGGAAAATTGTATTCCTATGCACTGGTAAAAGTTAGACAAAGTAATTTTAAAAAATAGAACACTGTGCTTATTTTTCTTGACCTTCATCTCCTGCTTAACAGGCACCTCACCCAGATAAGCACAGGATGATAAAAAATAATTAAAGAAAACAAGTAACCTAATTATATTGCAACACACTGAGAGGCAGGGACCGGGCTTTTGTGGGAGCCTTGAAAGAGTCCTTTCTATTCTGTGGTTCCCATGGAAAAATTCCACTTTGAAAAAAATGAGGCATAGGTGCTACCTTGAACTGTGGTGAATCACACTATTACTGGAAACACAAGCAGGAAGTTCTAGGCTCTGCGAAGCAAACCCTGCCTCAAATGAAAAATAAGGTTGACACTTTTTCTTCTACTCAGCTTATAATAAAGCCAGCAGGAACTGGCCCTCCAAATTGGCACCCACATCAAGGAGACAGGTGTCATTGTGAAGAGAGAGGTCTGGTTAAGATGAGGGTGGGGAGGGGCGTTAAGAAAGTTCTACAACACTTGGTTCCCCCATCTTTGTGAAGATGTTGAGGGTTTCCTTAGAATCTGTTGCAATTTCACTATAATCAAGCACAGGGTGACATTTGAATTGATTTGGTGGCAACCTCTATACTCTTTTTCTGAATTCAGGTACACCCATCAATATGGGGCCAGGTCTGCCCACATTTTTAATGGTCTCATTAAAGAAATGTGCTACATCACCTACAATATTCTTCCACTGAGGGGTTGATTCATAATCATTTTTGATGAAATGATAATACAAATGAGATAAAACCATGAACTTTCTGTATTTACTTGGATCTGACGTGGCAATTTACTCAATGAAAACAATGAAAATACTATGTTATAATGCTGCTTTTTAAAATATGTTAAAAAAAATTCACTGGAAACAAACCAAAATAAGCAAAACTAGGAGATTGACTTACTATTTGATTGACTTCTTAACGGATTAATTGGTACATTCTTACCAATTATTATTATAAAATTATTATAAAATATATTATAAAATAATATAGCACTAAAATCATACTGTGCAATAAACTTACACAGAAAAACTATTTGTGCATAAAAGAGTATAAAACATTAAGTGCAATTCAAAATCATTAAAAATATTTTAAGTTTACATTGAGAAAGGACATTGATTGAATAAGTAATTTGCGTGATTATCTTTGTATGATGGGATAGTAGCCGACTTTTGTTTTGTCCTTTGTGTTTCCTGTATTTCTAAGCACTCAACACTGGGGTTGGATATGGACGTGGAAATTATTTTTAAAAATCTACCATAATGAAAATACCTAGAGTTTATATAGCAAGAACTTTTAGAGGTCTCCAAACCATTGGCAAATAAGGCATAGTTTCATGGTGGTCAAAATAATCAACAAAGAAAGGGTCCTACTGACAGTTATACTGGAGGTTTTATTTTTTAATCTCCTGTTTTCCAGTGGCGTTTGGCCTGGGGTCCACCAGTGGCCTCAGAGGATACTGAAAAGGTTCGGTGTCATCCTAAGGGGGCGCTTACTTCCCTCATTCACTCTCACACCGTCAGTGGGAGATGGTACAGAGCCCTGTCCAGGATCTGGGGCAGTAGGACAGAAAGGAGAATTCTGGGCAGGAACAAAAATTCCATATACATCCTTCCTCTGTCTGTTCCCTGCTCAACAGCTTTCTCTCTCTGAAGTGTAGCTTCCACGCCTTCTACCCCGCTGCCCCTGCATCTCCTTCACCAATCTCCCACTGCCCCCATACAACCCTCAGCCAGGATGGCTGTGTCCACACCACTGAATGCACAGTGCCCACACAGTAACCACCGGCTGGGCCCCACTCAAGTCTTACCCTTCCAGGAAGCCTCCCTCTTAGCGCCTCGGGCCCACACTGGTCTGCCCCTCTCTCAGTTTCTGGGCTTATCCCCAGCACTTCATCATCTGTAGGTGGGGCATTTACATATTTCACTATTTCCTCTGCATGGCAGGTCTTGGAAGGGTTGGGGCTGTGAATCTCTTGGATTCTCCCCTCGCCTTTTCCCACTTCTTCCATGGGTCTGCAATATAGTAGGTTCTCAAGGGTCCAGGAGACAGATGTTTCAAGGAGGAGTAATTTTTATGGCACTTTCTCATAATTTTATAAACACTCTTTCCCTACCAGTTTGTCTATCTGTTTGCATCCCTCCTTCTGTTCATCCCATCCGTAAGATCAAAGAATGATATTTGTATTGCTCACTCCTCTCTCTCTCTCTTTCTATAAGATTTCCTCTGATGTCTTCAACCCCCATTTATCTATGTGAATGGATGGCAAATCCTGAATGCAGACAACCTGCAAGGGTGCCTGGTCCTCCTGCCTCTCATTCCCAGGGACCCAGGCACTCAGGGTGTTGCATCACACTAAGGACAGGGAACCTTTCTCTTGAGTTCTTGCTTTTCAGGACTTTTGTGGGCTACAGTAAACATTCATTTATTTACCCACTAATTCACTTCAATATATAGTTATTTAGCATCTTCTACATGCCGTGCACCAAATACCACTCACTCTACAACTACAGTGCAAGATCCCTATAGCAAAGGTTGTCTGCTACGATTATTTAATTATCACCAGAGAATCTAAGAGTGTCCTCAAAATGTGTTTGGGAAATATTTAACTGACTGACTGAAATGACAGAAAGAAAAGAAATAAAGAGAAGGTTGCAGTTTTAATTTGATTACTCTCCCCTGTGTGGTTTGATTAGAGATGGTGTAAAACTCTGGCTCTGGATGAGTGAATATACAGCCTTTATTTTCTCCTTTTTCTGAGACTCTGTTCAGATCAAATGAGACAGTGATGAATGGGAAAACATTCTTCTAATTTGCAGAATATTTTACAAACATGAAGTGTCACCATGTCACCATCCTCATGCTGAACATCATGCATTGCGTACCTCGCTATGAAAAGTTGGAGTCAAACAACAGGCAACCATGTCATTTTGCAAGTTCCTTCAACCAGCAGCAAAATACAGCCAGATAAAAAAGTCAACAGCCTCACAAAACCCAAATGGAAAATAAAAACGAGCAAGAACAGCCACATACTCAAAGAGAGCAAACCCACACTGTTGCAGACAGAAACCCTCTAATTGCCTCCACATCCCTCCTGCTTACTTCCATCTGTTTGCATTTAAGGAAACCCAACTACTGGGCTCCTGGCAGCTGCAGAAAAGAAAGGATATGCATCCCAAGTGTCTGGATGGCTGCAGCAGACAGGGGCCAACGAGAAGGATGGAAGATCATACGCAAGCTCAACTGCAAAGCCAACAACAAATTTAATGTGTGTTGTGCAAAACTGAGCCAACAAGCTCCCCTGGTAGTGAGGTCATGTGATAACAACGGCAATCATCCTGGGAGAATGGTGGCAGTAGCCCACGTGGGCAGGAAGGCTGCAGAGTTTGCAGGGAGCCCAGGCTGCAATTGGGTCTGGATAAATGACTGGAAGTACAGGCATCTGCACTCCTTAGTGTGGTGCAATAAGTCTCCCTCGGCAAAATATTCAAATGGCAATCCTAGTTTTACTTTTAATTTCTGTTTTACTTTGATCATTTCTCACCTGCTCTCCCTACATGAATATCACCAATTGCACAGTCTCCCATCTACCCTCAGCTTTCACCCCTTTTCTAGGGGCCTACCTGTGTCCTGTGCTCGGGACCTCCCTGTGTCTCCATGATCTGACAGGGACCCCTAAAGAGTAACTAGGTAATATATATTTTTTAAAAAAAACTTAATAATACAGCATTTTGAAGAACAGACCTTTTCAGATGATGAAAATGTAATGCAGAGATGCAGAAATGAGTTCACGCCACCAGCTGGTGACAGGGATAGGGCCTCAATATCTCACCTACACGTCACATATTGGGGGAAAAAGGAAATCAGCATTTAGTGGCACTTGATATGAAGCAGAGACAAGGCCAGGTGTCTTTACATACTTTCTGTGAGTTCAAAATTAAATTATCCTATGAGCTAGACTCACAAAGAGGTTAAGCAACTTTCCTAAATCTCAAATAGTGAAATTGGGATTCACTATCCAAGTCTGATTACAAAGCAATCTGATCTATACTGCCTAGAGATTTCAGAAGGAAGGAGGTTGGTGGAGAGATATGTTGCTCTTTGGGGCTTTATGTTCTGTTCATGGTATAGTGAAAGAACAGTATATAATGGTCTGAGTATCACAGGTTTACATGGGCTCAGGATTCAGTTGGAATTTTGGAAGGTGAAGCTAGAAATCAGTGGAGAGGGTTGATATTGAAAACTTCTTGGTTTCCTGGTGTGGACAACATTTTATAATTTGTGGGGACCCTGGAGGAGTCTGGAGAGTTGGCTTTTATATCTCCAGAGCAGGCTGAAGGGTAGAGCTGCCCCTGGCCAGAAACACTTGGCTTTAAGAACTGCAGGGTGGGCTGGGTAGTGTCAATGGCAGCAAGCTTGGGAAGAACACTGATTGCTGAGACACATGGAGGTCTCTGCAGAGTTGGGGGTGGGGGGTGTACAGGCTGCCTATTTGGGAGTCCTTGTACCTTCAGCAAGATAATGCTCCCAAGAATCCCATGACCTCCTCACCAAGCTGAGACTGCTCAGCAGTCACAGGTCAGGCCAGCTCACGCCAAAGCAGGACCTGCATTACACCATGGTGTTTTTTTCTATGTCACGTAAAAAAGTTTGCCTATGTCCTTGCATGGAAAGAAATAGCATCAAAACGCAGGCTGTGTGTGTTTATCCCTGAATAGATTTTTAAAAGAAATCACTATGAAGTCCTACCTGGAAACAAAGAACTGCCTCTCATTTTATCTGCCTCTGGTTTTCCACCTGCAGCCAGCAGTGACCGTGAGGATGCTTACTGAGTTGTGGGCCCACAGCTGAGGGGCCTCCCTGGGAGAGGCTCTGTTTTGGCATCAGGCACAGATCTCTTAAGACCTCTTCAGTCCCTGTTGATTACTTTCATTTCCAAGTAATCTCTATCCCTGGCTTGTGATTTTTAAGGTTAAAATTCAATGAAGTCTCAAATCTGTTTGGAGCAGATATCAACAGGATAGATATCTGAAAATAGCTTGTGAATCTCTCTTATCCACTGCTTGATAGTGAAGACAAACTTTGCTTCTATTGAAACTCCATGTACTCCCAACATTTTATTGTGAATAATTTCACTCAAAGTTTTAACAGTGTTACATTAAACATCCCAATGTTAGGGAATAGACAGATGTGAGTGGTGGGAACATTAGTTTAAGAGAATAAGTCTATAAAATGAGCCCACTGTACCGACTCCCACATTCTTTCTTTTTTAAGAAGCAATTTACCTGCAGCCCTACCTGGTTGAAGTGGACAAGATATGTCACATTCCTCAACAAACTACCTGCAGCAGAAATGCAGGCTGAAATAACGATGATAAGAGAAACCCAAGTTACCCTGACGGGGAGACTTTTGTGATCTTTTTCATAGACCCGGATCCCAAACCTCAGGGAGATAAGAATAATTCCTTCTAACCATAAAATCTGTAAGCATTTATGGTTAAGAATCCAATTAGAACAAGTCAGCATGGGCCAAGGTGACCTAGAAGAGGCAGGGCAGTGAGGACTTAAAAGTCTGACGTCATCCTGCTGTCAATCAAAAGTCAAGAGGTGGACCTGGGTGGGACTCTGGAAACTTCTCTGGGATCCCCAATAAAACTGGAGTACAGGACAGGTATATTATCCCTCTCCTCTCTGAGAGGACCTACTCTGTCCCTTGAGGATATCCCCTTTCCCTTTTCCTGTTCCTTCAATAGACTTATTTCTGTTACTCTGAGCGACATGTCTGAAATCTTTCTGACTCAATTATAAGAACTGGGTTTTGAAGGGGGGGGGGGCGGTCTTCGTGCTGCCTCAGTTTCTTGGAAGGCCCAGCTCTGTAACACCTATATTCACCACCTGGTTTTTAACATTAATATTCTAATGTGTTTGCCTTTGCACATAGCTGTCATCTGTACTACAAAGCTTCCAACTACACATTTGTTTCCAGGGTCTCTATTCTTCTAAAGCATAGCTTAAGGGGCAAGTATACTTTCTGCCCCCTCTGGGTGTGAATAGCTGCATGAGCACTTGCTAGCGGGGAGACCCGGCAGGTGTGTGATTTTGTAGAACTTTGGTTTTCATGGTTATAAAATGTGGGTACCAGGGCTTCAGGGTGCTGTGAGGATGCAGTATGGCAAGGGAAGCATCTGGCATACAGTCAACTTGGTACATGATAGGGCCATGTAACTGATTTTAGTTCTCAGACAATGCTCTCTCTTACCTATAAAACAATGAATTAGCTAACAAGCAATAGCATCTTCCAGACTGAGATGAAGCAAGAACGGAAGAGTTCTGGTTACTGTTGAAGGGTGTGTGGGGGTTCCTTATACTACACTGTTTGTAGCTATAAATTTGAAATTTTCCATCATAAAATGATAATATGCCTAAAAAGTTAATTAGTCACTAGATTTCATCAAGAAAAAAAAAAGGAATCCTATATTTTTCATACTTAAAAAATTTAAAAGAAGCCCTGGGGAAGTAATAAGATGTGGTGATGTTGGGGTTAAGGGTGCAGGGTTGGGGAGTCCCACATCCTCTTACTCTCCTGAGTGTGGAGGCAGGGTGGGGAAGAGGAAGAACAAGGCCTGGGTATTTTATAAAAGCTCCCCAGGTGATTTGGCTTGCTTCTGGGTGAGAACCCCTATACTGCAGAAAAGTGAGAAACCACACTTTCCAGCATATTAATTGTGAGAATAAATATTTTGCATAATGCAAAGCTTGTGCCTCTAGCTAATTTGCAGGCAGATGACACAGCATGAAGAGTCTCTGATTTAGCAGAATAAAATCTATTTGTAACTGAACAACCTCCCTCTGTTAAGTTAGGGGTGGGTTAACTAAGGACCCAATTAGACTGCATTCTCTAACATCACTTATCAACTTGTAGAGCAGAGGGGTTCCTGCAGTAGTTTTCAGAATTAGGGACCTTGAGAAATTTGCAGGAAAAAACCCTGTGGACAATGTTAAACAGAGAAGTAAAAGGAAAGACTTCATTTTTTTCTTTTACAACAAAAGTATCACCCTCCTGTTCTAGTCCCTTAATTCCTTCCCTTCCCTGCTGAGGCGCATTTCCCTTTATTGGCAGCTGGAGGTAAGGCGGGGGCTGTGATGGAACCACTGGGTGAGACAGCATGTCAGGAGCCCTCTCTGTGGGGGTGGAACACTGTCTTTGTCGGGTGGGATCCCACAGAGGTAGCTTGATTGGGCAGTGCAAGCCAGGCCACCACAGGGGAGCAAAGTTATTTGCAATTCTGCAGGCTTTCTGAATGAGGTCAGGGAGGAAGAAGAAAGTTCCTGAAAGAGGGGACCCCTGCAAACAGGAGACATGTGCACACCTGAGTACACACGCGTGTGTGCACACGTCCGTGCACGCACACACCACACTCTCAGATGATCTGGCAGAATTTTTATATACATGGGTTTATGGACTAAAGTGTGTCCCCCTCACCCCCTGACAATTCATGTCTTGAAGTCCAGGCCCCCAATGTGACTGTATTTGGAGACAGGGCCTTTAAGGAAGTAATCATGGTTAAATAAGCTCATAGGTACAGGGCCCTCATCCAACAGGACTCTTGTCCTTAAAAGAAAAGGAAGAGACACCAGGAGTGTGCATGTAGAAAAGGCCATGTGAAGACTCTGGGGAAAAGGCCAGTCACCTGCAAGCCAAGGAAACAAGTCTCACCAGAAACCAACCCTGCCAGCACCTTGACCTCAGGATGTGAGAAAATGTATTTCTGTTGTTTAAATGTCCAAGTCTGTGGTATTTTGTTGTGGTGACCTGGGCTGACTAATACACCAAGGACCTCTTCCTGATAGAAATGCTTGCCTGAAAAATTAACCTTTACCTGTTGCTCTGGTTTGTGCTCTCTGTTCCAGAACATAACCAGCCCTTTCCTTTTGTGTGTGTGTGTGTGTGTGTGTTTGTGTGTGTGTGTGCACGTGCGTGCGTATGTTTTAAGTACTTATAATGAGAAAGACAGTAGGACAGAGAGGTGAATTTTCCAGCCTGAGGGTTGAGGATGAAGTAGCATTTAGACAAGCCTTGCAGCAGTTGGAATTAGACTCTAAGAGATGGGAGGAAGGATCCCTAGAGGAAGTGAGTGTCTGAAGTCTGCTCGGGGCACAGAGATGGTTTGGTTTTGCTATGGGATTGAATACCAAGCAAAAGTGTTACATGTTGAAGAGAGAGAGAGATCTCAAAGTCCTTGAAAGCCAGGTTATGGTGTCTATGACATTCTCAGGGGGTAAGTGGAGCCTTGAAAAGGTTTGAAACAAGGGAATAACAAATCTATATCTATGCTAAAAAGGGAAAAGTGAAGAGACTTGACACTAAGCATTTATTAGTGCCAGGCATCATGTTAGCACATTTTTGTTTTAAATCTCTTTTAGTCCTCAAATCAAGTGCCATTTTGGCCATGAGAAAACTGAGATTCACAGAGGGAAAGTCACTTGCCTTTGATCCCCCTGCTGGTCAGTGTGCTGCTCAGCTTCAAGCATGTGCCCAGCATCAAATCAAATGCCCAATCCATCCTACCATTTAAAGCCCCAAGCCAACTCACACATCATCATCTCCTCCCCTTCCAATCAGAATGGCTATTTTAAGGAACAAGGCCTATAATTCAGATTGCTTTTTGGGTTGGAAAGCAGAAAAACTAACTGCAAAAGCTTGTAATACATGAGGAACCTCTAGAAATATCATTCAGTCAAACAAAGCAATATGTAAAGACAGGTCCTTGCTTTCCTTTTCTATCACAACATAGTAAGAAAGTGTCAAGATGAAGAATTTCCTGTTATATCCTGTAGCATCAAAGTAACCAACAATGATAACTTGAATAGAAGGCTGCAGGAATGTGTAGGGAGAATAGTGGTCCTAGGTGAGGGGCCACCCCACATTAACTGTTTACAAGGCAATATTAGCAGCCACTTTCAAATACCCTGTACTCCTCAAATTCTGCAAGACCATCTATCTTAGTTCGTTTTCTGTAGACTGGGTAATTAATAAAGGAAAGAGATTCATTTTGCCTCACTGTTGGCCTCATGATTTCTGGTGAGGGTCTCATAATGGAGAGACAAGAGGGGACATACAAAAAAGTCACATGGCAAGAAAGGAAGCAAGAGCAAGCTTAAGAAGCCCAACATGATGATGAACCCATTTCTGGGAGAAAGGACTGAACCTCTCTCTACAACTTAATTACCTCTTAAAGGCCCCACCTCTCAACATGGTAACTCTGGGCACCAAGTCTCAACATAAGTTTTGTTAGGGATAAACCATATCATATCAAAATGAACATCCAATATCCATGAAAACACAATGCTGTTTTCTGCGTCTACAAATGACAGATGCAATAAGGGATGCCAGACTTGATAATTTTGTCTAGCTGCTCTTCTAAAACCACCGATGCACTGAAAATGAGGAAGAGTGAAACTTAGGTTAGAAGGGCTAATGCTCCTAAAATATAAACATCAAATCATAGGGAAGGAGAGAAAAAAATGATCAAATCATTCCACAGCATGTTCCTGCAGAACAACTCACATATTCTTAAATGTGCTCTCCTTCAAGGGCAGAGACTTTTAGAATTTTGCTAGCAGTTCTTACAGAGGTAACATAAATGTTATTTTGAAAATTATTTGCAATGACATCCACTCTAAGACACAGCTAGGTCTAATAGTTTGTCAGAGGTGAGATTAAACTATGGAAGGCATCACTTCAATTCAGCATCCCTACTGTGCCACACACGTACTATGTGCCAGCATCAGGGCTGTGCTAAGGCTAGATAATCGGTCAGGATAAACAAACTGAATCACATCAGGGGTTGCTGACCTTCCCTTAAAAAAATAAATGGTATCATAGAGAAGCTATTTTTTTTTAACTTTAAAATCAAATTCTGATACCTACTCCTTTGAAAAACGGACAGCATATGCTTCACTTCTTTGCCTATTCATGCCTTAGGAGTCATGTTCTGTGGTTTCTCTATTAAGTTTTCTCAACCGGGTCAACTACCTTCCACCTTCACGAAGGCATTTGGGGTGGAAGTGGGAAGGTGTGCATTACACAGGTATGTATGTGTGTGTTGTGGGTCTCCTTCTTCTTTGCTTTGTAGCAAAGAAGTATATTACACTTTTCACACTGTATTCTGATTGCTGGATATTATTCTTATCCATCAACCGAACCCCTCTGTACCAAGTCTCACTACCCTGATTTTCCAGGCAGGAACAATGTCTAATGCTGCTCCTTTTCTGCTTACTTAGTGAATGATGAGTGTTTCAACTATGAGCTTTATCTTCAGACTTCAGAGTGTTTGATAGTCAAAATATTCTTCATGGCAGTGGGTGTCAAATTTTGAAAAATTTCAATACATGCATATAAATAGACTTCAGGACAAGTCGAGTGAGGTTTAATTTACACATAGTAAAATTCTAAGTTTTGATAAGTGGGTCCAATTAGAGTAGGTGGTCCTTACACACCTGCCCAGATCCTGTCCCTTGGTACTCCAGTCGAGTGAGGTGCAGTAGGGCCTGGGCACTGGGGTTTTTACTTCTCTTCAGGTGAATCTGATAAAAGCCCCAGGTGAAGGATCCAGGAGTAGGTGACGTTTTGCCATTGCATGTTACATTTCCTTTCCTCGCTTCATCTCCAGGCCCAGCCACTTCTCTCAGTCAACGATTAGGATTGGAGAAGAATCCACATCAAGTCTACTCAGCACCCTCCTTGGAAACAAAACCCCGAAACTCGAGACACTAGGCTGAAGTCAAGTATAATTTCTGGCTCTTAAGCAGAAATACAGCTACTAAAATGACACTGTGAGATGCACACACAACGTCCACTCAAGAAAATAAAAATGGCTTAGTATCAGAACAGATAAAAGGGTTGTGATTTGGGGGTGTCTAAGTGAACATTGCTTTAGGAAGGTGATCGGGTGAGAGAGGAAAACCAGCCCTCCCACTGCACTGTTCTGGTTCCAAACACAACCTTATACCTAGAGTTTTTAAATGGCAGATTTTAGGGGATCTGTGAATTGTAAAGTTGATATCAAGTCGCAGACTAAAGAACACAGTTCTCAAGAGAATTAGGGAAAACTCATTAATCTTCCAGGAGAGGGAGACTTTTGTGGTGCCATCCTTTCTTCAATTGCTGGAAGACGACACAGAGGTATCACCTCCTGTGTCACTTAACTGAGAACGCTGGAAGATGTAATTAAGAATATGAGACAATCTTTTCCCTATTCAAACCTCAATTCCTAGAGATCAGGGTTTGTATTTAGGTGAAGCTCACTACACAAACTCCAGGTGTCTATCACCATTCTTTTGTCATTCCCCACTCCCCCACTGGGATTATAGTTTAATAATTCAAGTAATGGGGTCAGTGGCTGGAGACTTGACAAGCAGTGGAATGAAATCCAACCTTTACTAATGTCTCATTATTCCAAATGAGATGGATTGCTGGGGAGTGTTGACCGGTCCCCCTCCAAAAAAAAACCAACTAATGAAAACAGAGATATATTTGGCATTTAAAAAGTTTAAAGTAAGTAAGTTAAGAATCTATAGATTAGGATGTTAAGAAACTACACATTAGGATGGATCTTTTAAAAAGGAATGAACTACAAAAATCATCCTGGTTTTGAAAAATGCTACTGGGTTACTCCTAAGAGAAAGAAAATCATGGAAACTGGCTGTGGAGAAATTTGGAAGGATGCTCTACACTATCATTTGCAGGCAGTGTATGTTGGTCTTGCCAGCTGCCAGGGCTGGAGGGAAACTGCTGAGGGGGCAGATATGGCCAAACCAAACATCTCCCTGTAATTAGAGTTGGCTGGGGGAAAATGGCAAAAGAGGATAGAAATATGTGGCCTCAGATTTGGGGGCGGGCAAGAATGCTGACGAGGTTTCTGTGAGATTTAAATTAAAGAACCTAGCTAGGTATGACCTTGGACTTTGTCTTCCAGAGTGCTATGCTGCCCAGGAAATAAGCCAGTGGGTACAACAAGCACCTGAAAGGTGGCTTATCTAAACTGAGATATGCTCTAAGTGCAAAGTACACCAGATTTCAAAGATACAGCACAGAAAATATTTCAATAAGTTTTTAGTACTAATTGCATGGCAAAGTAATAATATTTTGAATATATAATGGGTGAAGTAAAATATTTTATACAAATTAATTTCACTGGCTTCTTACCTCCTTTTTACAAGACTGCTCCATGCTCTTTGCCTTGGATTTGCACTGGACAAGTGCTGATGTATACCTTTGTTTCTGCACTTGTTAAATGTGAGTGGTGGTGGAGATCTGGGTGACAGGGGGTTCAGATGGGAAGGAACACTGTGGGGTGACGTGCCAGGGCAAAGCGTTATGGTTACTACTTGTTGAATGAGATCTTTAGGGAATATGAGAAGCAATTCCAAGAGACTCAAGCTAGTCAGGTCTGTCCTGAGTACCACTCCACCTCTCTGTGCCTCAGGTGACCAATCTGCAAATGGGAGGGCAGGATCAAATTCTTGCTGAATTTTGGGTGAGGTAGCACATGCCTAGAATCCCAGTGGTTTGGGAGGCTGAGGTAGGAGGATCATGAGTTCAAAGTCAGCCTCAGCAATTTAGTGAGGTCCTAAGCAACTCATCAAGACCCTGCCTCTAAATAAAGTATAAAAAAGGGAAAAAGGGCTGGAGATGAGGCTCAGTAGTTAAGTGCCCCTGGGTTTAATCCCTGCCTCAAAAAAAAAAAAAAAAAAAAAGTTCTTGCTGAATGAAGTGAAATCCAAGAAACTCTAGGTCTGCATTGTTGCCATCACTCCAAATTCATATGATTCTCACAAAACAATTAGACTGAAACTCATGGCTCTTTATCCTCAGCCAGGACCCATCCCGAGAAGCCTCGCTATTTATCTGCTAGTTGTCCTTCAGTCCCTTTCGTGGAACAAGTTTATAGATTCCCCTGTGGTGTGTCAACACAGGTGTAGAAACACAAGAAACAGTTGCAAGATGAATACAACAGGCTTCATGTCCTCTAAGGGCTCAAGACAATTTGAAAAGAAAACTCCTGTGGATGATATTCAGAGAAAATGTACTTGTTTTCTTTCAAATTTACCTAAGAATATCTGTGACTATGTTGTTGATCTATCAGTTATGAAATCTAAGGCTTTGACTTAAACTAATCTAATGCTTTAGATTAATTTAAAAAATCCAGTTAAATAAGAATTCCAGGAAACCCAACTCTCCCCTTCAAAAATCAAACAACCCTCAAATCAAAACAGTATCACTTCTCAAGCGCGTGAGTTTCCTAAGTGTAAAAGAAGATGTTAGAAACAAACATGCAAACAACAAACAATGAATTTCTTTTTTATAAGCAGCTTGACTCAAGGCCGCCTCAGCCAGCAGAAGAGCTGGTAGGGAAAACTGGCGACTCAGCTGATGAGTTTCAGAATGTGCAAATTAGTCGCCTACAATAAAAAGTCAGGATGGGTAATGTACAGATCCGGCCCCCTCATCTGAGGTCTAGCAGCACCTGCTCCTTTTGGATGTGGGTGGCTTGTGTTTCTCCAGCCACACAGCCCCTTCCTGGATGACTCTCTTGTTTAGCAACCTACCCAGCCAGGCAGTCTAGAGGCAAGAAATACAGGGTGGGAGGCATAGACAGAAAGAACTGTAGGGAACATGGGAAAAAATGAAAAGCCCTGGCTATGGGATTGACCCATCTGGTTTAATTTTAGTTCTGCCACAGGGGCTGAGTGACCTCGGGCAAGTCACTTCTCTAGTCTGAGTTGTTACATGGGAAAAGCAAAAGAAGTTCTACTTGCATCAGAAAACTGTGTGGTGCCTGGTGTGTAGTAAGTGTTCTGCTAAAGTTATTTTTTCTTATGCCAAAGGTAAGAAATAAAAATGTTTAGCATAATCTATTATTACAGCAAAACTGAGCTGACCACCAAGGAAGTGGTAAAAAAAAAAAAAAAAAAAAAAAAAAAAAATTACTGCAAATACAGGAAGTCCTAGAACATACACAACAAAGAATTCAGGAAAAGAAAGCCAAGAGCACACAATATGAGGCAATGTCCCAAAATAAGTGATCCAAGCCAAGATTATCCATGGCTACTCAAACCATTGGATGAAGGGTAGGTCGGAAAAGGAAGTTCGCAAAGGACCCTGTACCAGCCCACATGTGGTTTCTAACCAACTCAAAGTGGACCTTGACCTGGTCAGTCTCGTTACTGCTTTGGCCAAGGCATTGAACTTATCATGGAGGACGGTGGAACGAGTTGACATCATCTGCCCCATGATGTAATGTGTTATTTAACACACAACATCACTTACGAAGTATTCATGCCAAAAGATGTTTACCCTCCATCTAATAACAAGCCTCTACATAAAATGTGTTTCAGGAAGAGAGGAGCAAGTTATATGACACTGTGAAGAACAAACCCAGAGTGCAGGACATTCTCCACCATAACCAGCCTGCACTCTTCACAGAGTCATTTAAGAGGTTGGGAATGTAGCTCAGAGGTAAAGCACTTGCCTAGGATACACAAAACCCTCTAAAAATCCCTAAACACAACAACAAACATTAAAAAAAAGCCATACATTGTTTTACAGGGTAAAAGAAAAGTTGTTCAATCACATGTATCAAATGAATTTGATTAGATATTGGACTTGGGGGTCAGGAACTGAGCTAGAAAAGATAGTTTGAGATAGGTGGAGAGGTGTGAATATGGTTCGTATATTATATAATACCATGGGATTATTATTAAATTTCCTAGATGTGATAACAGTACATGGTAACTATGTAGAGGTGAAATGTCAAGATATTTGCTGTTTCCTAATGGTTCAGCAAAAATGTAAGAAACAAGTATGATTTTTATTTAGAATTTGAAAAATGACAAATTTAGAATGAATGGTAAATTTAGGTAAAGGACTTTAGGTATTTGCTTTACACTTCTCCCAATAAGTAGGGCTGAAATTTTTCACAACAAAAGGCCAGGGGAAAAATGGAAGAGAGAGCAAACAAAAGAAAATAACCCCACACATACTGCACATGCACACACACACACACACACACACACACACACACACACACAAAGTCAGGAAAAAAAGGAAAATAAGATCAGATAATATCACTACCTCCCTCTTTGAGAAGCCCCTTGACACTGATATTCAGGTCAGCTGCCTTGCATGCCTTCTCATTCAATACGGTTTTATTTTTACCAACTTAAATAAATTTCATGTGTGCTCATTCAAACTGACATATCCACTGTGTTGACTTTTTTTGTTGGTTGACATCAAAACCAAATTGTAAGCTGCTGTAAGAGACTACCAGGTAGGCATGAAGCCTAAGATAACAAATAGAAAGCTCCTGAAATTGATACCTAAATCCCTGTCAGGATGGTTTTAAGCTGGCAAGACTGGATCAAAGGCGGCCGGTAGAGCATCCTATTGGATTCTGATCTTTTACAGACAGAATGCTCTCTCTTACCTGCACTGGGCATCAATGGAGGAAGAACAGGTACAGGGGGCTGGTCAGCCAGGCCACTGAGGTTTCTGGAGTCTGTTCCTGTGTGCAGCATGCTGTGCCTGAGTCCTGTTACCCAGAATGACAATGGCATAACCTGCAGAACAGCTTCTCTGAATTCAATTTTTACAGTTCCCAATGAAGCAGGACTGGGAGGACTTCAACGTAGAGAGGGCTAGCTATAAAGGATCTGGATTCAGATAGTGTGGGTGTGCGTCTGGCTCTGCTGCATATTAACTGAACAAGCTCAGAGCCGTGTTTCTCAGTGGGTGTGCTGTGGCTGCTCTGCCAGGGATGACGCTTCATTGGGCAGGACCGTCCCAGGCACTGCAGGACCATCCCTGCCCTACTCCCTATAGGATCAAAAGCCAAGAGTGCCTCCCAGACCTTGAGAGGAGGACCAGAAGAAGCATGTCCACACACTCCCGAAAGTCCCCTGCCTTAGACAGAGGCTAAATTCGGGAACCTCAGATTTATCTGGCGATAATTTCAGCTCTACCATCTAAGAAGTGTTTGGGGAGGATCAGATGTGCTGCACTCTTTATAAACTTAAATTAGCTATACAAATGATATGCTAATATGCATCCACAAGGCAGCCTGCAGGGTGGGCCTGCCGCCACCTGGATTCCAGGTGGGACCTGTTACAGTCTTGTCAATCTAGCCATACACTACAATATACGACAGTTACTTACTCTGAAAATGTTTGCCCGTGATAAGTGGGAAATTTTGGCTTAAAAGTGTTGCTACAGATTAAAACCACACCGCAGTGTGAATTTGAGAGTGAAAGCAGATGGCAAAGACATGGGCTACTGTAGCAGATGAGCAGCATGGCACCCTCGAGGTGGCTTCACAGAATCTGGTTTAGGATGTCACCCAAACTGGCCGGGAATGGAAATGACACCTCTCTTGGCGAGCAAGTGATGAGAGGATGGTGGGATGACTTCGGAGATTGGGACTACAAAGTGCCACAGAAGATGACACCCCGCCCTCCTATACACAGGTCTGATTTTCAAAATAATGCACTTTAGAGACGTGTTTTCTACTTTTGGACAATGCTTTGGAAAGGGAGTCTTGGAGGCAGGGCAGACTAGCATACAGCCTCTGGTGGGACTGTAAGCCCAGAGGCTGAGGTGGGAGAAGGAGCTGGGACCCTCACAATTTAGTGCTGGAGAAGCCCTGGAGAGCCCGTCAGCATGAAGACCACCCACCTTGGGGTCTGGGAGCCTGGGGAGACCTGGGAGTTTCGAACCCAGGGCTTTTCCCATGCTAAGTGCAGGCTCTACCACTCAGCGGTGCCCCTCCCTGGTTGCACCTTTAAACCAGCTGTTTGGGTGTTTTGAACACAGGGAGCCACAGACTGCTCCCAGGACACTCATGGAGGCCTCTCCAGAGACTTCTCTGGTAGAGGACAGCCTTCAGCTCTCCTCAGGGATCATTCTTGCTCTCATTTCATGGCCTTTATAATTCAGAATTTAGGTAAAATGCTTCTCTGCTCCTAGGTCTGGGCTTTTTGGGGACGGGGGTGGTTTGCAGAATTGCTTGTTTTTTTTTTTTTTAACTCTATCTCTGCTCTTCCCAGTCACTGTGTAAATGAGAAGATGCTTTTATTGTGCTGATGTGATTTCTCCTTTATCATTCACTTTTAAAAAAAAAAATCTTTTTTAGTTATAGATGGACACGTACCCTTATTTTTATTTATTTATTTTCATGTGGTGCTAAGGATGGGACCCAGTGCCTCACCTGTACTAGGCAAGCGCTCCACCACTGAGCCCCATCATTCACTTTATATATATATATATATATATATATATATTTTAATAATCAGTGGACCTTTATTTTTATTTATTTATATGTGGTGCTGAGAATTGAACCCAGTGCTTCAAACATGCTAGGTAAGTGCTACCACTGAGCCACAACCCCAGCCCCCATTATTTACTTTTAAATGAGTTCTAGGAAGTGCTGACCAGACAGGAAGCTCTGACCTCTCCTTTAAGGCTCAAAGCCTCAGGTATTAACAGAGAAATGAAGGAGGCCACAGAAGGCTGGGACCAATGAGGCAGAAGGGGTAAAAGGCACATGTCTGGAAGAACAAAAGGGAAAGCAGATGTCTACTCCAGGGCAGAAGCCAGCAGAAAGGAGCAGTGAAATGGCTCATGAGGACTACTCGTGGGTCAGAGGGGCGCTGGGCACAGAGTGATGGATGGGTAGCTTCTCCACAGATCCAACAGTGTTTAGTGTCAACATGGTGTTTTTTACACCCTCACTCAACTGTTTGCCAATTGAACTTTGGTAAATTCCATTCATCTTAAACACAGTAGGCTGATAATGTCCACTCCCTAAATCTATGGGCCTGACCATCTGAAATGAGATCTTTTATCCTTCTCTGCTTTCCAGAATACACGTTCGTCACATTCTTGGAAGCAGAAAGACTACCCATAAAAGAAAAATAAAGGGGCATAAAGTCGAAAGAATATTATACCAAAGCTTTTGGAAAGAAAATATTTATGTCCACAGTACATGCCACACCCTTTCTGGGAGGATATTACTGGCCTAGAAGCTGGGTTAGTGAATTCCAAAATACACCTCACAAAAAGCACAGTTACCCTCCCAAAATAGGCCCTATAATTAAGTGAAGTCTTTTCAAGTGGATTG
Organism: Sciurus carolinensis; assembly: GCF_902686445.1. Classification (NCBI taxonomy): domain Eukaryota; kingdom Metazoa; phylum Chordata; class Mammalia; order Rodentia; family Sciuridae; genus Sciurus; species Sciurus carolinensis. Next base: position 51,923,233 of record NC_062219.1, on the reverse strand, counting down.
TTCTATATCACAACTTGACATATGTTGCTTTAATCTCTCTGCTTCAAGAAATGTAGCCATATTGGGCTACAAAAGCTCTCAGCAACTCACATTTAAGCCAGATTGTGGTGTCACTAGCAAACTGATGCAAATAAACAGTCCTGGGTACCAAAATACTCAATCTCAATCATCTGTAATGAGATCTCTCTCCTCCCTAAGCACATTTTGATCACACCAGAATCGCTACCCTTGATTCAAAAGGAAGGACAGCCCAGACTGAAATACCGTTTCATCTCCGAGGTCATCTGAAGACAAGCACATCTGAGCAGGCTGGGGCTGAAATTGAAAGCACGAGACTTCTTTTGTGCAAACACCGGGCTCACACTACGTGAGTCTTACTTTTATGTTTAGGGACCAGCATTCCGTATGAGCCACGGGAGGCCCATCATCTGGATTTATTTAGGTCAGTTTTTGCTTAGAGTCAGGGGTAATGGATGAGGTAACTTCTCAGGAGCCCTTTCAGCCCTCTGAATTCCAAACCAACTTGTTTTTACAAATTTTACATATAATATGTTAAAATATCTGAAATTGTAAAGATTCAAAGAAATGAGTACTTTAGGCATGTAAATTTTGTTACTGCTTCTAGTATGAGCTTCTCGGCCTCAGCACTCTTGACATTTGGGGCTGGGTCATTCTGTATGTGTGTGTTGCTGTCCTGGACCTTGTAGGGCATTTAGCAGCACCCAGCTCACTGGACGCCACTAGGACACACCCTCCTTGCCCTTAGTCGTGGTTTCAGATGCTACCAAATGTCTTCTGGGAGGGCAAAACTGACCCTGCTCCAGAATCACTGCTCACTCTCTATTTATGTGTTTATATCTCACCCCCTGGCATGGCCAGGAGAACAAAGGTCTAGGTTTTTCGAGGTAACTACAATTTTGGTATTAAGAATCTCAAACTTCCCCTGACTCACAATGAAGAATTGGGATCTGTGACACACTACCACCTCTCAATATTTATAAATGGCACTGCCGCTGTCTCTAAATAAGGGAGCCAGGACCTGGCTGCATTTCAGTCAGAACAAGGATGAGGACGGATTTGCTACCACCCAGCTCCTGGATGTGACCCTCCCTGCTTTCTGGATATCTAATCTTAGAAGACTACTTAACAGAAACCCTTCCTGACCCATTGCTAGGTAGTGACTGTCAAGAGTTAGGCACAGGTTTCTGTTAACATTGTCTACAAAGGTCATGCATCTGGGCCAGACCCCATGAGGCAGCACTTTGAGTACTGGGCATGTGTACAGCAGGGACATGGTCAAGGAGCTCTGCAGGGCGGGGAAGGATATGAATGAATCCTAGAATGGGAGATGGGAAGTTCAACCAAGAGAAAAGGTGAATGAGGAAGGAGAGTGTCTAATATCTAGAGAGCTAGCCTGTGGAGAGGGAGTGGACTTCCTTAGAAAGTGACTAAGAGCAGCAGATGACTCAGTAAATATTTAAAAGTTTATCCCATCCCTTCCAAGTGCCAGGCACTGGGATGACAGAAAGGAGTAAGACCAAAACCCTGTCCATATTATAGTTCTGTCTAAGAACTAGGTTGTTTTTCTTTCTGCCCATTCTCCCTCCTCTCTTTTCCATCCTTCTTTCTTTTTAACAAGTTGTGATAATTGTCCAGTTGTTTGTCTAACCGCTCATTTTTTTCACTTTAATAATTAAGGTTTAACTTACAGCAAAATTCACTTTTTTGAGTGTGTTCAGTTCCGTGGATTTTCACAAAAGCAGGCAACTGTACACATACTACCATAACTAAGCTTTGGAACATATTTATCTCTCCCCCCTCAAATTTTTCTATCCCCTAATTGTTTGTTTATTTATTATTTTATTTTCTTATTGAGACAAAACCTTTGTATATCCATTGGGTTCAGTATAGAGATTTGATCCATGTATACAATGTGTAAGGATCAAATCAGAGAAATAAGCACTTCCATCTCCTCAAAAATTAGTCACCTTTTGGCAATTTTGAAATATAGGACAGTTCCCCTACTGGGGTCCAGAGAGTCAGACCTAATTCCTCCTCTCTGTTTTGGTGCCCCAACAAATTGCCTTGTACAACAGTAAGTTCTTTATCCCTGAGAAAATTTGAATTCCCCTGTCAGGTATTTTGTAGAAGAGACTTTTGGTGATTGGGAGGTTGGAACAGATATCTCCCAAGGCCATGTCTATCTCTTTGATTCCATGAAACTGGAGCAGAGTCACCTATGGACATATGATCTTCAGTATCAGTCCATTTGTAGTGATGGGATAAAGGTTCTCAGCCCCAAATCAAATTCTTATAGTCAAAACTCAAAAATTTTAGTTCAATAATTGGATCTCTGAGAAGCTACACAATAAGTATAGGCCAAAAAAAAAAAAAAAAAAAAATCCAAAGGAAGGTTTGGAAATTAAAGCCTACATATGGTATTACCATATGTAATAAGGGTACTATCTACCCTTAAGCCCTCTTTGTCTTATTGTTACTGTGTTTCAAAATAATATTAACTCCAAAATCAAACAAAGCTCAAACAATGTGACCTCATTTGGTTGCAAAGGTAACCGGAAGGGAAGGCCAATGAGCTCTGCTTGTCTAAGAATGGGCTGCCAGGGTAACCGAGGTAGTAAATGCCACAGAGGTTATGGAGTGAATGCTGGAGAGCTGTGGCGAGCAGTTATGTGGGGCCCTGTGACATCAAATGGGTGTGACCAACCCATCCCAACAGCCCTCCTGCTGGAAGACACTTTTCGGTGGTGGCTTATTGTCAATGACAACGGTCTAGTCTTCAAAAAAGGCTGTCTATCATGAACAACGACAGCTTTATTGAGCACCTACTATGCCCCAGCACTACCAAGCTCATTTTATTTTCACAAAAACCTAGTAGGTAGCATTGGAGGCCTCCTTTTATAGAAGAGGAAAATGAAACTCAGAAAGGTTATATAACAGCCAATAGGTGCAGAAGTTGAACTTTCACCTAGGCCTCCTGATCTTAAAGACTATCCTTTTTATTACTGCTAGCAAGGTCTGGATGGTTGTTGAATTGAACATTCTTAGTCTCTTGGTCCACTGTATACTAGTCTGTGGGTAAGCTTACAGGCATGCTGGGTCCTTAAATTCTTTTAATTTCCTATTCCAAAAGCAGCTAGTTGTCTGCTTCTCTTTCATTTTAATACACAGGTAATAAGCATCTCTCTGCTTCAGAGACTATTTCATTCTTTTGGTCTGCAAGATAATTATTATTTTACACAGCTGGCTTAGAACGTACACTAAGCTGCCATGGTGTTCTTTATCCTGCACCCAGAAGCTTTCCTAAATCTAGACTTGCTGTATTTTAGAAAGCCCCATATTGCACAATTACATTAGTAATAACTAGGGGGAAAACATCATACTGTCAGAAAACACCAATTCAGCATTGCATTTAATTATAAAATTCTGTTCTAAAGTTTAGTGCAGATTTAGAGGATGCAGACAACAGAGCAATGGCTTTCCTTCATGAGCACCATTTTACAACAGAAAGTATTAGAAATAAATGCAACAACACTTACCAAAATTTCCGCCAACTATCACAAACTTTATATACACCACATGTCTTCTAAAACAGCAGCAGGACTGGTCCTGAAAAACAATACCAAAAAAGAAACAAAATTATCATTCAATGGGCATAATTTAACATACATTCCCCTTCTTTTCTGGAAAAGTTGACCTCTCTTCTCTGCTTTGATGGGCACCCATCAGTTTACCAAGCTCCACCTACCAGTTTCCTCTTTGTTTTTCACAGGAAGAGGAAACCAGTTACCTCAATACACACTAATAAAAAACCTGGACAGTGAAATAAACCAGAAACTTTGTTCACAAATAGGTGAATTTTGGGGCTGGGGTTGTAGCTCAGCGGTAGAGCGCTTGCCTAGCACATGTGAGGCACTGAGTTCGATCCTCAGCACTGCATAAAAATAAATAAGTAAAATCAAGCTATAAGAAAAACTAAATAGTTGAATTTTTAACCTCTTAAAATAATCAAAGACAAAAGAACAATGGAAAAATATCTAAAGTGGAGCTCATAATGATTTGCCCCCAAAACAATCTCCACCTCTCTGCCCCCCGCCAACATCCTCCCTTCTTTTCAGCTACCTGTGGGATTCTGAGCAATTTCCCTAACCTTTTTTTAGACTTCATTTTACTATCTGCAAAAGAGGGATTACAGAACTAACCTCGACAGGGTTGCCATGAGGATCAAATGATAGCAATTTACCAGCATATAAATGAGGCTTCAGAAAGGCTTAACACAGCATCTGGCACACTGTGAGCGCTCAGTAAACATGAGCTTCTGTTGTCATTCTCCTGGTCCCCCAGGCTTGGAACCTAACGTGGCCTTCCTCATGTCTGCTGCAAATCAAGGCCCAAACATGCTGCTGGAGTTCCACCGCTGGGCTGAGACTGGTTGCTGCTCTCCCTTCTCATCATGACACCCCATCTGGTCTGCATCATGCCTTGCAGAAACCAGTCCCTGGGCCGCGGGTCTCCTCCCTTGCCATCTACCTCTCCAGCTCTGCAAGGATTCTTCCTTGGTGGACACACTTTCTGGCTCCGCATCAGCTGCACACTTATTGGTGGACAGTCTGGGACTCAAGCTCATCCCAGTCTGATTCCCACATGATCCCAAAAGATACTGCAGCTCCAGGTACCTGTCCTGCCCTGGGCCTCTAGGTGGCCGGTCCCTTCTCTGAGGGCTGCTGGGAGGAGGTCCAGCTGTTTTCTAAGGCAGGGGCTTTTTACTTTTTTTGTACCATGGCATTCTCCAGACATGTTTCTCAATGTTTTTAAATGCTTAGAATTAATACATAAAATGCACAGGACTCAAAATAAGCAGTGTATTGATTTACAGTTATCAAAATGTTTAACAAAATTGGAATGGGTTTCTTTCAATATTTGAATAATTTCCAGAGAAACTCTAATAACTACTGTGATTTTGAAATAGCCTTAAATGATAAATGATGTTTCAGGATATACGCAACTGTAATACAACAATAAAACAGTCACAAGTTCTATTGGGAATAGAACTTAGGTAAGGCTGGAAGCTAAGGCTACTTCTATAATAATAGGAAATGTTAGACTGCAGTTAAGGGTTAACAAAAATGATGATTTTTTTCCCAGACAAGTTCACAGACCCCCCTGAAACTGATCCATGGACTTCAGTCTAGTCACCATCTATAAGGTCTCTCTCTCTTTACCTTTTCTACCTTGATTTTTCTAACTTGGTGTTAATCTTAATTCTCTTTTGTTTTTCTTTTTGAAATTAACCTGCTATTTGATATAGACACTTTAAATAAATCTACTTACTGTACTTCATATTTTAGATTTGTAAGAAAAGGCCCTTTTTATTCCATCTTTTCATTCCTCCTGTGGTTAATAATGCCCTGTCCTATAGCAGGCACAGTAGTGAGGTGTTCACCAGGACTGTTTGAGTCAGTCAGTGGATAAGAGTGTAATCCTGCTTGTCCTACATGCGCTTGGCTAATACTAATATTTTCTCATCTCTCTTTGGCCATCTATGAGGTCCTACATATGAAGATGAATACTATACTTAAATCATAAATGACTGAAGTTAGGAAACATTCTTTTCTTTTACTCCTTTTCAGAGAATGAATGCTTCATCTGTGCTGTGCTGTAGGTAGCTGACACACAGGTATGATACTCAGGCCTTCTCAGAGACTGAAGTCCAGCAGCTGACCCCAGCTTGTTCAGAGTAGCTGGGGATCCCTCGCCCTTCTACAATCTTTGCAGAGACAAGGAACTGTCATGATTTCCTACATGTGGGCCCAAGTTGGTGAGGTTAGTTGGAGTTGCCTGGCAACCACCAGAGACCAGACCAAGACCCAGTTACCCATTAGTCTCACAGATGTGAGGCTGTGGTTGTGGGGCTGGTGGGGTAAATGGTTGGAATGGTGAAATTCCATCTCCCCTCCAAGATATGCTATCTTTGCATATGAGATAAGAGACAGCAACCACCAAAGTGACTCACTCAGGAAGCTTGATCCTTGATCCCCACTGAGTCTGTAAGGGACCAGCCTCATGATGGACACTGGAACATCCTCAGACTTCTGGGTCTTTTTCCTAATTAGCTGCAGCTTGGGATTTCTGTGTATTTTGTCGATCAATCAATCAAACAAATAGAATAATCCTTCCTTTTTGAATGAAGAAAGCATAATGATTTTCTCCACTGAAAACCACTCATCAGGACATTGCGACCATTTGCTTTGGCAGAAATTCACCATTGGCAGCATTTCTCACTCCAGACATCATGTCAAATGACTCTTAGGGTGAGTGGGAGTATACGCTCCCTCCCCAATAACGACTGAGACTGATGAGCTCAGAGAACAAAGGCTGGATTTGGCACTCTTTTCAGACTGAAAGACATGTAGATGCATCTCATCGGAGTTTCTTTTTGAGACACGCTGGATGTGTGGTATTAATTACCAATAAAAATAACTGATAACGAAGAGGGTGGCATGACTGATTTGTCTTCTGTTTCTAGAATTACAATGTACGTACGTGTCATCATAGATGAGTAATAACATCTTCATGAATCCCTTACGCCAACATGTAGTCCTGTGTGCCCTTTTTGTTTCTGATCCACACCACAGACTGATGCATGGCTCCTGATTTAAAGGTAACATTTTCATTAAACTCTGGGAACAAATATCTCAACTACAGCTCTCATCTCCATGGGTCACTGCCTCTTCCTTTAGCCTCAGTGTCTCGTGGACAGGTGACAGCACTCTGAGCTGGGGAATGGGGAATCAACGATCCACAGTTTTGGAGCATGGCAATTAATAGCATTAGTATCACTCAAGAGGTCCTTAAAAATAGCAGTTCTGAGGCTCCACCCAAACCAACCCAATCACCGTCTAGCTTACAAGATTCCCCAGGTGATCTGTGTGTACACTGAAGTTTGAATGGTTCTGTTCCAAAGGAAACTTATCCTCTTGCTAGTGATTGGTTCAAGGATAGACACATGGCCCAGTTTAAGCCAATGAGACATGACAAATATTGTACCAGGTGTTTCTCCTCTTTGAGAGAAAGTCCTTCCTCCTGAATGTTGTGTGGGTGTGATGTGTGAACTACTCCAGCCTAAGGATAGAGCTGGTCAGAGACAAAAAAAACACAGGGAAACAGTGCAGGTTATTGCCCTGGTCGACCCTGAGTCTGTGGTATCTCGAAGCTTCCAAGGAATTTCTTACTGTCCTGGCCTCCTTGAGTTGGGTTTTCAATTATTTGCAGATGGAAAACTTTCAGTTTCCAAAGAAAGGAACAGAATGCCAAAGCCTTGGGCTCAGTCACACACTGAAGAGTCAGACAAGGCAGTGCATGCGGAGACCAGGGCAATAGTTCAGAGACCAGGGAACTGACCCAGCCTTATTTCTGGTACTTTCAACCATAGCTCTTTTGCGCATTTCCCAAAGCCTTCTAAATCTGCTGGTCTCAATGAACAACCAGAGGAAATACTGATCGTGTTCCAAGTATTTTAACCAGAGTGGCTAACGGTCGTCTTCCCAAGAAGTCACATGGATGTCATTTCCTGCAAGGACAATGGGAGACTAATTGCTGGGCCTCAGCCTCCAATAGGGAAGACAACCTGTGAAATGTGATTACTGCAGGGTAAATAAGGAAGAGCTCAAGGCTCGGAAGCCATTTCTGGATCTGCTCCAATTACTTGGGTAAAAGAAAAAAAAAAAAGAGCCAGCTGGTCTGGGAAAAAAATATGAGGGGCAGCAGCTAGGACAGCCACCTGAGTCATTTTTTTTACACATCACTGGTAGTTATTAAAGACCTTTCTGAGGAAACAAGTAGACCAGCTATTATACAAAACCATACATGGCTTTGGTATAATTTAGCTTCATATATAGGAGTGATGTCAAGGAGAACTGAATGTCTAAATGGACATTATCTCTCTGGTGTGTCCCAGCTTCCTAGCCACAAGAGGATATTCTGGGTTTGGGCTAAGGTTGGGTTTGTTGTGTTGGCTCAGTGAAGAATGTATTTTCTATCAAGGGCGGCTCACTGATTTGTTTCCACAGAATGTTTCCTCAGGTCCTATGTCCTTAGAGTTTTTTTCTCTCAAACCCTTTTTGTTTTTTCTTTCCTGGCACCTCATACTCCCATAATTCCAACTACCATCCCATGTGATGAGCTTCTCCTACATGGCTAGACCTATCACTCATGTTCCAAGTTCATCTGCTTCCCCTAACAAGGAAGCACCTTGAGGACAGCAAATTGATTTGATCACTGTTCTGTTCCCAAGGCCTAGTATAGTGGCTGCACTGGGTAAAAAGGTCCATTGAGTGAATACATTCAAGGCCTCACTCAGACTCCTAGGGACCTCATAAGAGTCCCTGCTATAATTTCCTATGTAGCCTCTCTGAATCTGGTCTCTCCTTTAATTGACACGCATGAAGTCCCTGGATCACAATGTTGCTCAGGTCCCTTCTAGAATGTCTCAGGAGGGAAGGACTTAGCAACTCAGCCCTGTATTTTCCAAGTGAGAAACTGGGTCCATGGAGGCAAGAGGCCTGCCCAAGTTTGTACTATTAGTGGATGGCAGAGGCAGGATTTTTAGTTTAGATTCAGTGCTCTAGCTACCAGGCCAGTAACTAGTGCAAAAACTTCAATGGTCTTTCAGTCAGACCTAGCACAAGGTCTGGTAAGGAACAGGCACTCAATAAATACTTGTTGACTGACTGAATAAAGTAATGGGTCTCATACATGTGCAAATGAACTTCTGTTTTTCTTAAAGTGTCATCCTCTCCAAAAGAAGCATAATAATACCTTAGGATCCAAAATGGAGGTGAGGGGCTTCTCTCTCCTCTTGCCCTACAGTACAAGGAGCCACCTTCAGGAGTCTTGGAGCATGAGGATACTGCTAGAAAACCAAAGACTTACATAGCCAAACTGACATTCTTCAGTTTTGCCCACAAAGCCACCCACCATCATTCCAAACCCACTTCATCAGCCTTATTTTTCATTTCTTCTTCCTCTCTGCCACCCAGCTTTCCCAAAGCATTTGCTTTCCCAGCACTCATTCCTCTTTAGGCCTTTTCCTACTTTGTTTCTTCCTCCTTACATGCCCTTGCCTCCACCTGCAAGAATGGAGAACCAACCTGTCCTTCAACTCAACTCTAATGTAAACCCCTCCTTGAAGTGCTTGCCCATTTCCTCCATTAAAATCAGTCTCACTCTATTCGTCCTTCTACGATAGCCTTTATCACACTACCTGATTCAAGGAAGACAGCCAACTCTTTGAGGGCAAGAACCTAGTCTAAATTCATCTTTGAATCACTGGGACCTTGCCTGGCCCAATGCCTTGCACAGAGGAAAGATTCTCCTGTTGCCTTGAAATGGCTTCTTTCTTCTTAGTTCACTTTTGTGGCTAAATTACACAGGTTGTGGTAAGTGACATTCCAAATCTTCCTCTAGTCTCTGAAGGCCAATGAGGCAGCCAGCACACACCTGCAGATCACACTAAGGAGCAGTGTCATATTTTTGAGTGTCTTTTTGAGTCATATTTTCAGAAGCAAACAATGGTGAGGTGAGAAAGAAGAGTTTCCCTCCCCTTCACAGCTGTCCTGTGCAACAAGAGGTCCACTCTGGGCAACTTCTGCACACAAACAACAGGAGACTTAAAATACAGTCCTGACTCCTTGCAAGTTACAATATTCTCTGTAAGCCTAGAGTCAATTGTCTGAAAAATTAAAGAGCTCCAAATGGTAGGATAATACATTAAACAAGCAAGCACGAAAACAAAGCCCAATTGCCAGGGACAATGGGGGGGGGGGGAGGCGTGGCTAGGAAATACAGGGTTCCCTAGGAAACCAAGCCCACTTTCTGACTGGCTGTGGCCTTGTCGCTTCACTGGGGGTTAGCGAGGTGCCCTGAGAAGGCATGACTGATCCATCTTCCCCTTCTGTCATTTCTCCTGGCTTCACTCCAACAAGCTGGATGGCCTCAAGTAAGGAAGGCTGTGGCTGTTTGCTGGAGTGGAAGTAAACAGCAGAGAGAGGAGAGGAGGAGGAGAGAGAGAGGGAGAGAAAAGAGACGAGCATGGAGTCACTTACCCAGCAGAAAGGAATTATTGATCACAGACAAAGAGGGTGGCAAGGTCAAACTACAAAAGCTGGTTGCTCCCTTTCATCAGCTATTTCCAGGACAAGAGGGGGTCAGAGGCTCACTGTGGAGTCAGGCCCCACAAAACCAGCAAGGAGCTCCTCCTCGGTCCGCTGTGGGGCCAAGTGAGGGCTCCAGACATGGTATCTGTGGGTCTGTTGTGGGCCCATGGGCACAAATGTATGAGCTGAGTCATGCGTGTGGGTGGCTGGTGGGTAGGGGTAGCACTCCCGCCACCACAATCTCCATCAACCTCCAGGCAATAGTAGTAGTATTGATATCATTTCATATTATTATTACTACATTGAATCCTGCAGGCCAAGGGTACACGGTTTATTTGGGAAAGAAAAATATGAAGTAAATGCCATTGAATCATAAGTTCACTGTCTGGTGGGGGAAAATTTTTGCTTCTGTAAGAGTCTTTAGAATGATGTATATATTTATAATAATGGCATTCTTCTTTGCTTTCGGGTAATGAGTTACTGTTGGGTGCTCATATCACTTATGGATCTGGTAAAAAGGGAAAAAAAAACAAAAGGTCTGTTTTTGTAGTATGTTTGAAATATTTTGTATTGCCCTTTTAAATTAAGCTTTATCTAGGGATCTGCACTCCAGTCTGGATAGAAATGCTGCTTTGCTATAATGCAGCTGCTGGACATGTCTCTTCCAACGAGACACTACTCCCAAGACACCCAGGAAACGTACTTAGTGTCACAGTGCTGCCCTGATCCAGGTTAACAATGGTGTGGGCGAAGACCCTAGAGTGCGGGCTGTAGGCTGGCTACAACATCAGAATCCCTAGTCTGATAGTTGTTAAGAAGCTTTTTTTTTTTTTAAGCACCGGAACTTACTTTATCTCTCCCTCCATTACACACACACACACACAAACACACACACACACACACACACACTTCCCTTCCAAGGCTTATGCTAAACTCTATTATAGTAGATAGTAGTGGTTTAAGGGGGAAAAAGACAAATTCTCCCCATGATGGCCATACACCTGACCCACTTCTCACTTCTGGGTAGCTCTAAGGTTCTAAGAACACAGACAATCCCAGACCTAGTCCCCTACTCAATCCAGTACTCAAACCTTGTCTCACCATCTCATGCAGGTGCCTGTGTGTCAGGTACACACAGCACAGACTAAGCATTCACTTTCTGAAAAGAAGTAAAAGAAGAGAATGTTTTGTTTCCTAACTTCAGTCATTTATGATCTAAATATAGTATTCATTCACATATGTACGACCTCATAGAAGGCCAAAGAGAGATGAGATAATATTACTATTAGCCAAGCGCATGCAGGACAAGCAGTTGTACGTTCTCAAGGCTGCAGTGTGGGTAACCCAATGCTTTCTCTACCAAGAACATAGTTTAACCATCCCTGAGGACCTTGTTTTGAACCAAGTTGCATTTGTGAACTAATTACTGATTTATTGCCCAGCTCTGATTTGGAGTCGGTGAGATCTCAATTTAAATCCCAGCCATGTTAAGCTTGGTAAACTTGGAAAATTTTCTTAATAACATGAATAAACCCAGTAGGAGCTTTTCTTTTCTCCCTTTTTGCATTTTTAATTTTTAAATTTTTATCTTTTATTGGGGTACCAGGGATTCAACCCAGGGGTTCTTAACCACTGAAAAACACCCCCAGCCATTTTTGTATTTTATTTAGAGACAGGGTCTTGCTGAGTAGTTTAGGGCCTCATTTAGTTACTGACGCTGGCTTTGAACTTGCAATCCTCCTGCCTCAGTCTCCCAGGTCACTGGGATTACAGGAGTGTGCCACCACACCCAGCTGCTTTTAAATTCATCAAAACAAATCTCTGTCAAAATAATATCAAATTCCTAGGAAAAAGTCCACAAATGTATATGGATATGTAAGACCTTTACACTAAAATCTATAAAACATGAAATTAGATTAAATAAAAGGCTTTTCCATATATGTGGAATGGAAGTCTCAATATTTCTAAGATGTCAGTTTTTTTTTTTGATAATTTAATTTGATTGAAAAGTTAAAAAGATAGTTTTTTTTCTGGTGGAAGTTAACTAGTAAATTCTAAGATTTATATGGAAATGTAAGGGGCCAAAAGCCAAGAAAATCTTGAATGAGAAAAACAAGCCCAAAAGGCTTTATCAGATATTCTGATTTATTATAGAATAATAGTAAGTAAGAGTAATATTTATGCAAGGATTAACAAATAGACCAATAGGACAAAACAGAAAGTCCAAAATCAGAACCTCAAAGATAGTCATATAATTCACTAGATGTTATAGGGCTGAATTGTGTTCCCCCGAAAGATGTTCAAGTCCTAACCTCCAAGAACTTTAGAATTTGACCTTATCAGGAAATAGGTTTGTTGCAGATGCAGTTAAAATGAGATTATGCTGAGTTAGGATGAACCTGAATCCAGTAAGACTACTGTCCCTAATCAAGAAGGAAATTTAGATATAAAGAAACTCCTGGGGAAGAAAGTCACCTGAGGATGGAGACAAGGAGAGTGTGCAGAATAACCAGCCACCACCAGAAGTGAGGAAGAGGCCAGGGGTGAAGCCTTCCCTAGAATCTTTGCAGGGAGCCCAACCATGCCGACACCTTGATTTTGGACAACCAGCCTTTAGAACCAGCAGAGAATGAAGTTCTGTGGTTCTAGGCCACACAGTCTATGATTCCGTTACAACAGCTCTAGGAAATGAATACATTTCATATCCATATAAAAAAAAAAGATTCTTAATATCTATCTCACATCATGCAAAAATCAGTTCCAGATGGGCAATGGAACTAAATATGAAAAGTAAAATAATAAAACTTTTAGAAAACAACACACAGAATAACTTCATAACGTGCAATAGGCCAAGATTTTTATAATGATGCAAAAAAGTGTGGACCATGAAAGAAAAATATGTTAATTCAGACTACACTAAAATCAAGAATGTCTTCATCAATTGACACTAACAGAATCAAAAGGGGAGACAGAGTGGAGGTGGTAGCAGCAATATGTATATCCATCAGCCCCTACGATCCAACAAGGAAAGCAGACAATCCAATAAAGAAATGGGCAAACATTCGAGAACACTAAAGAAGAAATGGTCAATAAGCATTAAAAAAAAATTCTAGCTCAGTCATCAAAGAAAAACAAATTAAAATGACACTGCACTGTCAATATGTACAGATTGGCTACAATGACAGGGACCAAAACCTTGAAGGATTGGTGAGGATGTGGAGCACATGGAAGCTGCACACACTTCTGGTGGGGGTGTCAACTAGAAACTGGCAGCATGCACAAAAGCTGAACATAACCACATCCTGTGGCCCAGGACCTTGCCACCCAGAAGTCTATCACACAGAAATATTACATACACTCATCCACTAACACGTCCAAAAATGCTCCCAGCAGTACTACCGGTAGCAACCCCCAAATGGAACGACTCAAAATCCCACATACCACAGAAGGACTAACAAAATTTTGGTCTGTTGAACCATATCATATTATACAGCAGTGAAAATGAACAAACTGTAGGTCATAACCTCATGGGTATAGTTTTATTTACATAAAATTCACAATAGATAAAATCAACCTTGGTTGTTAAAAAAGCATGCTGCTAGTTACCCTGGATGGAAGCTGGGTGGGTAGAGAATGGACAGGGGTGATCTTTCTCTACCTGGATGTTGCTTACAAAGGATTATACACTTTGTGAAAAATTCATTATCAGTGCACTTAAAAATTTGTGCACTTTTTTTTTTTTTGCATGAATGCTATACTTCAGTTTTTAAAAATCTCAGAAAAGAAAGCTTGGGGTTAATCCAGTGAAATCAGAAATAAAACAGAGCTCTTATAAGTACTGAAAGCAAAAGAGCACAGCAATTTAATTTAAGCAAGATAATTCAAAAATTTGCTGCACTAAAAGCTTAAAAGTCCCATTTCATTAAATTGTGTTTTTTATTCATTTAAGATGATTGTCATGCCAAAGCTGTTTTATTATTATATGTTAGGATGGCATGAAGCAAACAGTTTCAAAATAAAATAACCACATCACTTTAATTTTATCTTACTGGTTTCTTAAAGTGAAGATCTGAATTTTCAAGCCCAATCTTTTCTTAAACATCAGTTTCCTGGGACTTTGCTATAAGGTCTGCAACATCCCTAGAAGGGAAAGCCCTGGGAAAAGGTGTCTTGTCCTTGTGACACAGAGCAGACACTCAACAGTTTCCTTAAGGACATCAGCTCATTCCTGCCTTTGCAGACTTGCTGCAAAAAAATTAGGCAGTCGAAATTCTGAAAACAACTCCCAGAACACCATTCCTGCCTTTGTGAATTTCCAGGTTCTTCAAATACCCACTCTGGAATATACATGTTCAGGATATCAGGCCAGAATTCTGGCTTACGTCACTCAGAGGTAGGGGGATTCTGTCCTTCTGTCTTGGGGACAGCTTGACCTCCGCCTTCTGCCAGATGTTCTTCTGATTCTGGTCACACATTATCATTACACATGTATATGATGCGACTGTTCTAGTGGCCACCAAAGTAAATCCCTTGGTTAGTAGGTACTACAGGGGTCAGACTGGCTTTCTCAGGTAGCTTTGTTTCAGGACCCTCTGGTAAGAGAGATTTATTTGGTCAGTTAGACCAGTAATCTAAGATAGCAGGCAGCCTCCACAGGAAGCAAGAGAGAGCCCATGCACACCAGGGCCTATATTCTGGGCTGGGAGAGGAACTATAAGGGCTGTGGAGGATATGAGATTCCAAAGGAGGAACCTTACTCAGCTCACCCTTGGCCTGCCTTCAGGAGCCAGGCCCTGGAGCTGGGCTGCTCTCCCACATTGACTGTGAGGGATTCTGGGCCTTGCTTTGGTTACTCCATTTCCCTAAACATAAGCTTCCCAAAGAAGACCCCATCTTAGACTCAAGCTCTGTTTGTTACTGTGCAGTTTCCAATGCTTACTCTACCCCTAATTGCACTAACTGACAAAGATTATGTGGATCCTTTAAGAGGGGTTTTCCCTCTCACCAGTTAGGAGTTCTCCCTAATAAGAAAATAACATTTGCTTTTTAGATAATTTTTATTATGAGTGCCACAGAGATTTTCCTCTGAAAATACAGATAAATCACAAGAGTCAAATATGATATGCAGTTAAGGATTTACATGGACAGAGGAAAGTCACCCAGGTGGATTCCTTGAGAGCCTTTTAGCTAGATGACTGAGCTCAGTCATCAAGGGCAGAGGTCACAAAAGACAACTTGTGGGTCAGACCTGGCCTGCTGCCTGCTTTTAAATAGCTCATACATTAAGAATGATTTTTACATTTTTAAATGCTTCAAAACAAACTAAGAAGTATTTTGTGACAAATGGAAGTTATAGGAAATTCAGATTTGAGTGTCCTTAATTGAAGTTTTTTCAGCACACAGCCATACCCATTTGTTTAAGTGTTATCTATGGCTGCTTTCACATGAAAATAGAAGAATTGTCTCACTAGACTGTAAGGCCTGCAAAGATGAAAATATTTACTATCTGGCCCACACCACGCTAAGGTGATTGCTGTGTTTGCAGAAGGCTGACTACTCTGGGGTTCTGAGTCTCTCTCACGTGTTTTGTGCCTCTGCAGCTGTTTCCTTAATCAGTCACAGGCCAGATCTAATGCTGGGGCCAATTTTCCCCCAACCAGGTAACACATTTGAGTGTCACCTGCGGTCTGTAATCAGTTCAGAGGATTGTAAGGTTCAATGTAGTTGGTTGTACCCAGAATTTCTTTAACGAAACATGAGAAAAATATCAAGGGCATTGTTGTGGGTTGAATTATATCACCCCAGCCCAGCATTTGTATGCTGAAGCCCAAACCCCAGCACACTTTAGAATCTGACAGGATTTGGAGACACAGTTTTTAAGAGGAAATGAAGTTAAAATGAGGTCATGAGAGTGGGCCCCAATCCAGTACGAGGAGGAAATCTGGACCTCGACAACACAAAGGGAAGAGCACATGAAGACATAGGGAGGAGACAGACACTTGCAGAGAACCCTCAGGAGAAACCAACCTAGCCAACACATTGATCCCAGACGTCCAGTGTCCACAACTGTGGGGAAATAAATTTCTGTTGTTTAAGTTACCTGGTCTGTGATATTTTGCTATGGCAGTCCTAGAAAACTAACACAGGCATACACATAGCACTACTTTATGGGAATATTTTTTTTTTCTATCACACATGTGTATGCCAGACTTATAAAAAATTATTAAATTCTGTGTGTCACACCAAAATAAGTTGAAGAACAGTGTACTGGAGGGAGCAACATAAATATTTGGTAGCAAAATTACTAAGAAGGATAGTCTCATTGAACCTTGAAAGAAAGAGGAGGAAAAGAGCACTTACTGAACATATTAGGCCTTTTTTACCCTAAATACTGGGAATTGGAACTCAGGGGCCACACATGCTAGGCAAGTGCTCTACCACTGAGCCACACCCCAGTCCCATGTTAGGTACTTTGTATACAGCATTTCGTTTAGACCTCACAGTAATCCTATGTGATGAGCCATGTTTCATGGTACAGAAACTAAACCACAGAGGGGTTAAGTAAGTTACTGAGGTGGTAGAGTCAGGTATATCCGACTCCAAAGTTTATACTTTATTTCTTATGAAGAATCAATTTCTATTTCTATTTCTATGTACCTGAGAATAGGTTGTAGTTAGACAATGAAAGAAAACATTTATAAGTAATAGTAGTTAATGTTTACTGGATATTTTATGTGAGCCAGGTTTTATGCTGGATTTTATATAAATGACCTTGCTTTGTCCTAATCCACAACACAAAGGAATAGGTTTGACTCCCATTTTTCAGTTGAAAATTGAATCTAGAAGAAGAAATTCATTAACTTGCCCAGGATTGCAAAACTAGTGAGTTGTAGACCCATGATTCAAATCCCACCTAGTCTGACACTTGAGCTATATAGATCCTGCAAACTACAAACTCTCCTTTGAATTGACAGCATTTATTGCCACTCTAAGTATATAACTGTTCAACTGGTAGTTTCCACTTGACGAAAAAAACTGCATGCTTCTTTCATACATCCAATAAGTACTAACTGAGCATATACTATGTACCAGACACTCTTCTGAGAGCTGGGGGATACGATGGTGAACAAAATAGAAATCTCCCCATCATGGTGATCACATGGGTAAAAAAAGTGCTTAGTGATGTAACTGTACTGTGTGAATGAAAATCAGCTCCTGGGGAAGGGTAGTGACAAGTAAGATCCAGGTGTGTTGAAGGGACAAGCCAAAGAAATTGTCAAAATTATATAAAACAGAGGAAAGTGGTCAGAAGAAATTTCTGGTAATTTTATGTAATACCTCTCGTATCTAGATTTACCTATCATGTGGTCATATCTTGTCTCCAAGCAAACCAGAAGTTTCTCAATGGCAGGGCCTAGTTCACGTTTTAAAAAGATCTCCCTCAGTGCTTGACATAGTGCATAGTCATTTGAATTAATTAATTAATTTATTTGTAAACGTAAAGTTTCCAACTTATGTTGTTTATTCAGGGTCTATCAGATTAATGGCAAAAGTCAGACAATTCTTGGGAAATCCCAGTAGAGGAGGATAGATCTTGTTCCATGTACCAAAGATATGACCGATGAAATAATCATTTAACTAGAAGGATTTGGGCTAAGTCAAATGAGATACAACTACAGTGCTTAAGAAATCAAAATGAGTTCCCAGTTTACAAAAACATGAGAAAAAGTTAGGCTGAATGAAAGGAAAGCAGAACATGAAATATGAATTTTAACATGTTGGTGGAAAACATATTTTTCTTAGGGATTCTTTGCTTTTAATTTTATTTAGGATTCTTTTATATGCATACAAGGCTTATATTTTTACTTAGTCATGTCTATTAATCCTTCCATGAAGATAGAACCAGAGGGACCTTGGAATGTGGCTAACTGGTAGAGCGCTTGCTTAGCATGCACAAGGCTCTGGTTTCAACCACTAGGACCACAAAAAAGAACAACCAGAAAAGCAAATATTTTGAAACCAGAATATTTACAACAGGGTTATTTATTTATAATATTAACTATCAGAATATTTATTTGTATAGTAATAGAATGGTAAATGGCTAAATTAGCCTGTTCACACAATGGTTCTAAATTAGAACAATTTAATATTAAATGAAAGAAGCAAGATCACAATCACATGATATATATATATAATATATATGTATACCACACGAAAGAGGGGAAATATTTACATCATAACATTACACTCTCAATTGGTGTATCAAGAGAAATTCTTGTTTTCTTCTTTATAGCTTATCACATTTCCTACAGTGAAAACTTTAAAGTCAGGAAGACATAAGAAACCTTTTAAATAAGTTCAATCAAAGAGAGAGTATACCTACAGTACCCCTACTGTGCATCTGTGATTTGCTGAGGACTTGGCTACCTGAGGCCTCCGATGACCTTACCATGAGTGGCAAATTCAGGCAAGTTATTTAAAAATATATGTTTCTAAACTCACTTGCAAAGAACTTTCAAAATAGATTCAACAGTGGCCAAGGGCAGTCATCAGGACAAAATAATAAATTATAATGAGTTCTTTGGCTGCAACAAGACATTCACTTCACAAATATTTACTGAGTGTTTCTCATGTTCCAGGCACCTTGTTAGGTACCAGAGGGTCAAATTAGGTCTCTGGGAACAAATGACCCACAGGGCTGACATTGGTCCTATGCTTCTGGACCTCAGCAAGATGCAGCAAAAGGCAGGGCTGGGCAGCAATGGGTGGTTCCACCCACAGTCACCCTCCCCCCACTCTGGGCTCTGGGCTCTGACCCTCTGGGGATGTGTGGCCCTGAGAAAGACAGGCTTCACCTCTCTGGCTCCAGCTACCTCATTTGTAAAACCAGGATAATCCTGACCCAGTTTGAAGCACTGAGGGGAAGAATAAGTGTAAAGTATTCCAGGCTTGTTTTTAATCTTTCCAGTGCCAGATGGATTCTCCATGTTAATAGGCAGTGTTATTTCCTTCCTTTGGAAATTGTGTATTTATTCTTTAAGAGCAAATAAAGGGTTGGAAAAGAGGTTCAGTGATTAAGGGGATGATGTTTCGTCTTTTTCCTCTTCAGAATATTCAGATTCACAGAAATGAATATATACCATCCCAACCCCCAAAAGAGTATAAAGGGAGTTCAAGGTTCCAGGGAAGTTCAGTAACAAATTCAAGGGCAAAGCTAGGCGAGAGACTGTCAGTCATTAGGGAACTAATTCCATCATGATCAGCACTGTAAAAATCTATTAAATTAACTCACAGTTTTCCCTTTCTTTCATTTAATAAAGGTAATTTTTAAAAAATTTGAAAATAAAGTTTTATAAAACTTGCCATTTCTAAGTTTTTTCTAAGTGACTAAGGGGCATTGAAAGGATACTAACCATTATGTCCAAATCAGACATAAATGTGCAATTATTTCCTCTTCTCTCCCAAACTGAGCTCATTTTCCAAACATTGGAAACATCAGTACAAATTAATGCCTTGTTAGACAGAAAAGTGGGTGGAGACAGCTGGGGAGGGCGGGGGAACACAGAAACCTGAAGATGAGGTGTGTTCAGGGAGACCGGCCCCCTTTCTGGCTGTTGAAGGGGGCGAGTGACTGAAAAAATGACCCAGCTCCAACTCCCAGGGTCACACGTGACGGAGAAGATTAAGTGTATTTTCTAGATACAAATAGCTGTTTCCATAATATCTTCAGGTTTTTTGTAGTTCTGTCACAGCAAGAATTGGTAAATGGAATTGTTCAGACAGCTTCACAGATCCCTGGTCTAGAACCCACCCGCCTCAGTTATTGTTTCGTGATGTTATGGGAATAACCACCCAGGCCCGGCTGGGCAGGGAAGGCTCAGGTGAACAATCGCCTCTGTTTACTTGGCTCCGCCTTGTGGGTGGCAGCGGATTTGATTCTCACTCTGGGGCTCCTGTGCCTTCTCCACCCACTACACCTGTGTGACTTCTGAGCCTCCCAAACACTCCAGTCCCCCAGTGCAAATGCGCAGGAGCAGCAGTCTCGGTGGCATTACAACACTGATACCTGATTAAATCTGAACGAACCTTACAACTTCTGATCAGGAGGGGCTTGCACTGCACAAATGGCCACCGAGGAGGCGGATCCTGAAGGACACGATGGGTGTGCTATGACAGACTCAGTAATTGCTCTACTTTTTAAAAAGGAGTTGTAAAAATTATCTTTCAAATGGCTTGTTGATGCCCTGTGGGTATGAGTCACTTTGTGAAGCAGGATCAAAATGGATCCTCTTATTATGGGTTTCTGCCAGCTCTTTGATTCTAAACAACTTTATTAATGTTAATAGGAGTTATGCACACATCAATGAGAAAATAAATTCCTTGGGTTTAGGGGAGCTTCAATTAATGATCTGTAATAAGCAACGTAAAATGCTTTTTAATTTTCTTTCAAGTAATGATACACTACCCTGGAAGAGCTGAAAAATTAGGCACAGGTCTCAGCCCAGAGTAGGAAAGGCCAGCAGGGATGGGAGAACAAGGTTTTCTGGTTCTTTGGGGGTTCTTTGGGAGGTTCTGGTGGGAGTAGAGGGGGCGGGGAAGGGGTATACCACTTGCCGGAGGGATACAAATGTGCTGAAGGGAGAAAGAAACACACAGAGTGAGACTGACGCAGAAGGAATTTACTATCATCTAAAACAGGGACAACTGCAACCGTGCTTCCCAAATCTGTCACAGCATCATTCCATTGCTTCAGAGCCTAAGATAATACTTCACTGACTTCCAAAAATACCAAGACGAAATGGGAATTTAAGTTGCAAGGATGATGCAGCAGAATTCCTAATGAACAGGTTATTCTGCAGTGGCACAGAGTTAGTTCTGTCTCCAAAGGGTGGAAACCCAGCTTTCAGTTTAACCCTCTCCGGCCCAAGCCCACGATTCTCTCCTCAACGCTTCTCATGGGAAACGAAATGCCAGATCACCGATATCCTCTGAGGACAGTGAGTGGGATCCGCGGGGGGCTGCTGCAGAGACAAGAATCAAGTGGCAAATGCCTATATTCCATGATTTGAAAGAGAACAGATCAAAAATTTAATCTAACAATCTCGAAACAGTGTATGTTGTTTCATACTTAATCTCCTTAAGCTTCCTTACATTTTGTCCTAATGCTTAACAGATAGTAGAAAGAACTCTTTCAACAAATAACAAGACCACCAATATTAAGGAATGGACACACAGTGACAGATGCAAGGAGATGTCTGCACAGAGCTGCTGAGGGCCCAGTTTCATTCCTGAGCAATCTGGAAACACGGCCTATACCACTGACAGTGCCACAAGTGGTCAAGCAGTCCCCCAACCTCTGGCAGTAGAGGGACAGGCCTTTGAATCAGTGGTCACCTCCCACTTGGCAGATTACAGAGCAGTAAAGTGGGTATTGCATTTAGACATTGTAATGTAAACCATTCCATCACAATCAAGGCAGGGCTTCGTACACCTACGTTTTATTAAGGATCAGGTGGCTTTTCAGGGGAGTTGTGTATTTTTCCTATAACCCTTGCTTTGTCACCATGAAGCAGAATAAATGGCTAATTCTTAGGACATGTAGCCATAACCGAACAAACATTTATAGGGAGAGAATCTTGTTGGTTGAAGAAATAATTGGGTAACGATGGAATTTTAAAATTCAACAGAACTTCCATACTTGTCACAGACATATCTGGGAATACATTATTCACTTTGAATTATCAGTAACGGGGAATTCTTTCCAGGGGTCCAGATCACACTAGAAAAACATGAGCCAATTACAGAAAATAGCAAGTGCATCTGAGACTATGACACAAATGGTGTCCGTTTTTGGATTACTCCTTCCTCTCACTTTCACTGGTACTAGAGAAGCATATGAGTGTTCTGAGACAACAGACCTATGAGCAGAGTTTGAGAAAAGGCCCTGTTTCTTGCCTGGCATAAATTTATCAGGCCCCAGCAGAAGATCTCTGTGTAACAGGTGAGAGAACAGAGTCCCAGATCCTGGGTAGGTGTCAATGAAGCCACCAGAGAAGTATAAGAAACCATCTCAACATTCAAAATGTTTGCCAAGTACATGGCAGATAAGCTAAGTTAGTTGACACATCCCAAGTCAACCAACAACGCAACACCGAACCACTGACTACTTACCAAGATGGACATAGAGTGGGTCTTGAAGAAACCAGGGTAAAACTTCCCAATTTCTCAATCGTTTATGTTTTTCTTGGCTAGGAAATAATAAAATCTGGAACTAGAACATGACCAGAATCCAGCTGCAGTTCTGAGAATAATGGAAATCAGCAGACTTGCTGTTTATCCACTTTTCTCTAGTAAAAAGGACCCACCGGCTTTGAGGATGTTCACAGGCTCCTCCATCTGCCTCAGAACAGCTGCTCCTCACTAGGCTGTTACCAGAGCATGCTGCTTCTTCAATCTGAACACTGTTTCTGGCTAATTGATAATATATTTTTAAATTTTCTAAGTCAGATGCCTGTCAGGTAAATACATTTATTTGTCTCTTCAAAAAAGTAGTAATTCAATCACTTTAAATATTTGGTCTTCAGTAAAAAAAATTTTTTTTCAAACTGTGCTAATTTTATGACTTGACACTGGAAGTAAGGTAGGTATCACCTTATGAATCTTTTTTTCCTAAATCAAGAGATAATATTAATAAAGGTCCAAAAGGGTTTCTTATTCTCAAGCTGCTGAGTTGAGTAGTAAATGAGATTTAGATTTACCTCATGGTAAATCATGAGGCCAATCAGGTCCTGGCCAGTTTTATTCACTGTATGTCCTCAGCTTTTTAGTTTCATATTCTCCAACCTGTAAAGAGGAGTCAAGCATGAACATTAACAAGGTCACCAAGGAAGCAGCCCACTTCATAGTGTTTTGAGCCAGTGCAGTAAATCCTGGGGGATAGGTGGGGAAAGACTACCAAGGAGGGCAATATAAGGACCCTGAACAATGTGGTGTCCTTGCCTATGGCTTTAACTAGCTAACAGTGAACACTGTCACTCCTGAGACAGAAAAGAAACAACTTGTCGAGGACACTTTCATTTCTGTAGCCAACAGTGCACGTGTAGCATCACCTGAGGAAATAATCTGTGGGAGACAGATACACACAGAATTTCACTTCCCAAAGAAACCATGGTACAATTATGTGGATATTTTGCTTTCCAAGGAAATACCAGGCAATATCTGTCAAGCCAGGAATGGAGCAAACCACATGAAAGGAGAACAAGGAAAGCATCCTCCTTCCCAGAAATGACCTTCTCCCCTCTGAATAGTTTCCCACATGCTAATTTACCAAGGGGATAAGACAGTGTGAACACGGCCACTGGTTTCACTGAAGTCTTCTCATCCTCAGATCCACAGTTCATGCTGAACGTGGACATTTTAAGAGAACATTTCATTCCTGTGAATTTAAAAGCCAAGAAGAGACATCATGGTCCTGAAAGTATAGAAGGGCCATACTGAAGGCTTCAGGAAAAACAGAGCAAAGCCATGCCTTGGGAAACACCCGTATCTCTGGCCACCAGGAAACCCTCATCCCTGGAGAAATAGGACAAAACCGCTCCCTGAGGACAGTGCCTTCCTTTACTTTCCCCACGGGGTTCTGTTGGGGTCTCTGGGGGTTCAAAAAAAGAATGATTGCTCTATCACATTTCTGTTCCAGACAGGAATGGAATACTACATGGTCAAACCACTGTTTCTTTTTTTTTTTTTTTTAAAGCCAGAAGATAGCAAAACTTTAGGTTTCTCTTTCATTCTACCAGTGGCTAGGTTTGGGAAACATACATGACGTGGCCTGTATTACAGCCAACCTAACTGGGGCCTGCCTTCATTTCGGGCCTTAGCCTTTGCTAACTGGATATAAAGCAACCCCAGCCTCTTGGTAACAAGGGGCTACCCAGGCAGCACTTACACCAGCAGAAACGGAAACGAGGGCTGTGACTCATAAGCAGAATGTGGCCCTGCACACACGGGTGCTGAAGTCTGTGTGGAAACTTGGAGGATTCGATAAGAACCTGCTGTGTCAGCACCACCCTGTACAAAGAACTCAGCGCGGACCTGAGAAACCCCAGGCTCCGCTGGTCATTTTTCTTGTGACTTGAATTGTCACACAGCCTCATCGGTCCTCGGCTTCCTTATAAAACAAAGACTAGACCAAGTAATTCCTGTGGTTCTGCCAGGCCAGCCTTCACTCTAACCCCAGGGTTAACCTCCAGGAGTGTCTTGCAGCCCATATTAGTCCACCTGAAGGGCTTCTCAGAGTGGCCTGGCCTCAGTCCTGTGCCCTCTCTGCCACCTGACACACCACCCAGCAGTTTGATCCTACAATGTAACCTCCGCGGATGGTCAAGGGATGGGAAGATCAGCTTCGAAGGCTTCTTTCCTGAATAAGAGACTGTCCACCACCATCCCTCTTAGCCTTAGTTTCCCATCACTGAAGTTTCTGCAGAACTGTCAAATGTCAGGGGCTCAGCCACTGTGAACCCAATTGTCTCAACCACCAGATAAAATTCAGGATGTCAGGTTAAATTTGAAGTTTGGGTAAACAATTTCAGATGAACAATTTGAGACACACTTGTATTTAAAAGTGATTCACTGCTGATCTAAAATTCAAATTTAACTGGGCAACCCGTGTTTTTTATTTGTTAAGTCTGGAGACCCTGCGCATGATAGACACTGCTGTTTTTGGTGCTGGGTACCAGGCTACCTTCCTGACCTAGCCAGCCTTTATATTGAATTAAACTACTGCTGGTCTCACTCCCGGGTCTTAGGAGCAAAGGTCTATGGGGTTCAAGTTTTTTCTTCTTAATCCTCCCCATCCTACCTCTGACCCTTTCCGCTCCTCCTATTGAGGTTCGCCTCTTCCCCCGATTGTCTACTGACCACTTTCCAACCACAGCCTCTGTACCTTGGCCGGTGGAGCCAATGCACAGACACATGTCACTCATCACTTGATGAGTCATCTACCCACTCTGAAGCAACTGCCTTTTTTTTTAAAGGTCATTTACAGCCTCAAATTAAAATGATCAAATTACAGGTCTTCTAAAAATTGAAGTGAAAAGATGTAGGCTGTGTGAACAAAAGGTCCCGGGGGAGGGAGGGGCAGCTGGCACCATGGCCCAGTTGGCTCTCACAGCGGTCCCCCTAAAGCATTCCTGCTTTTCCTCACGTCTTCCTTTTCCTCTTCTGAGTTCACAACAGCGGTGGTTGAAGACCTTATGGATCAGGGACAAAGGGAAGGGGAAAGTGGAATGGGAGGAAGAAGGAAGTTGGGGTCAACTTATGAACTGATTTCCCCACTGCTGTCAGCTTGCTGCCACCTCCTAGGGTCCGGCGTGGCTCCTAGGGAACCTTAGCATCAGCCTCTAATTTAGATTGTGGAAAACACAAAACCTGACTTGACTGTCTCCTTTTTGACCACTTATGTTCAGAGATGGAGTACAATTTCATATAGCTTGTAACCCCTGGTGCCTGGGGCTGGAGGGGCTGGGGCTATAGCTCAGTGAGAAGGCACTGGATTTGATCCTCAGCACCACATAAAAATAAACAAAATAAAGGCACTCTGTCCATCTACAACTACAAAAAAAATTAAAACAAAATAAAACACACACACACACACACACACACACACACACACACACCACCAGGAGCCATTCAGAGCCATGTCTCTCTCTCCAGGGTGCACCAGTGTAGACAGCTCTAGATGAAAGCTATCCAGAGGAGGTCCATCAGTATTTCTCAAGCATGTCCTCCTGGCCAGGTGGATCCTCCTCAGGTCCAGTGCTGCTCTCCTGGAAGGGCCTGTCCCTCAGTCCTTCTAGCCAGGGTACCTTTCCCTATTAATATCCACAACCTGTTAGCTAAAAGCACTTCACCAAAACCACCAAAAGGAAGAGACTTAAAATGAATGAAATGGCAAAACAGAATAAAATAGTTAAGTAATCAGTCCTCAGCAGAGTGACCCTCCCTTGATCTTTTGGGAAGACAGAACTGCCACATGTCCTGGCCCACTACTGAAGGTGAGTAAGTTGGGACTGTGAAATTCAGTTTTATAATGGTGCACACACTCCGTAGGGTAGCTGGAGACACCTGGGGGTCTGCTCCACTGACTTAGCCAAATACATCTGCCAATTATCTTTATATCTTTGCCATGAGATTAGGATGTAATTTTTTTTTTTTTCAGGTAACAATAAAGTGCTAGTGGTGATGGGGAGGGTCTCGGGGACAGGGACTGACAATCTCTGAGAATGTCACATGCCCTAAGAGCTTTATAGTCTCATTTAATCCTCCCAACAGTCCAAGGAGAAAGGGGCCCCTGGGTCCAAGCAGAATTTGAGCTTGTGTCTCTGGGTCACCACGCTGTCTGTCTACCATGCCCCATTTGTTCCATGCAGGCTACTGAGCTCTGATTTCCCCTGGGACAGTGCAAGGCTGCTGCTTCCCCGGGCGAGCTCACTCATAGACACAGACTAAGCATTTCATGGGCCTATAACAAGAGCTCTACTGAAGCGATTTATTTTAACAGAGAACTTATTTATAACATTTTTTGCAGCAAAACAGTGTCCATTATTGAGATAATTACATTTCATATCTTGGGATATACTTTGGTAGTCTACAAGAATGTCTTCTTAGCAGACGATGGTGAGGAACTTCGCAGCAAGACAGACACTGACTGGGCTTTGCTCCTGGATAACAGGAAACAGTCTCTTCTCTTCAAAATCTTGCCAGTGAGTCAGGAGTCTGGTCCCTCCTGCAATGTATCAGTTCACTGGTGTTTACAAGGAGTTGAAAGAGCAATTATTCCCTTCTTTTTCAAATTAGCTTTATTTATTTATTTTTTTGCATTACATTTGCAGGATAATTCTTATTTACAACCAGAAGGTACTTCTCTTGATCACTCACTCATTTGCTGCCAGGTAACACTAACACATGGCACAAAAAGGAAGATTTAGTGCCCTTTAATAGTTACTGTTCAGAATGCTAGTCAGAATGCTAGTGAGTACCTTTAAGTGATTTCCAGTGACTGACAAAGATCAATGGTTGCATGGACCATCTTCAGTGCCCCCAAATCCAGAAGCCTGCCTATTCACCATCTCTGTAGAGGATTGTGGAACACCCCCCAGTTTAGGAACCATACTGGTATAGAACACATTGCAGCTAAAGCGGAGGTCAGAGGTCAGTCCCTCTGGAACCAGTTAGCTTTGCTGTGTTTCAAATGCACCCTGTCTGTCAGGGTACCAAAGGGAGAGAGGTGGCACCCTCAAATCATGATAACTTGAGGGGCATTCAACAAAGGGATATTTACAATGAAATGGGCAGGGACAGGAAAATCACAGGCCTTGAGTGGTCCAGTAATGAGGCAGAAGCCAGCAGGGGAGGCTTTATTATCCCCTGAGGCCTGAAGGGGTCAGGTGATGGGGAAGATGTCTGATAGAAAACCTGAACAGAAAAAGCACCAGGAAGTGTTGATCCCACCATCACACAGAGAAGAGCATCTCCCACACAACGGGGGGGGGGGGGGGGGGGGGCAAGCTGTGCCACGCCCACTCGAAGCACCTGATGCCACAGGTAAGGACAATTTCAAGAGGGCACAATTTTGTCCACGCAAAGGTGTATTTAAAAAATAAATTCACAAATTACTCATCAAATACTTATGGGGTGTCTGCTCAGTTCCTTAGCCCATTTATTGATTGGATTATTTAGGGGTTTTTTTTTTGTGTGTGTGTGTTAAGTTTTTGGAGTTCTTTATATATCCTGGAGATTAGTGCTCTATCTGAAGCGCGTGTGGTAAAGATTTTCTCCCATTCTGTAGGCTCACTCTTCATGTTATTGTTTTCTTTGCTAAGAAGAAGCTTTTTAGTTTGAATCCATCCCATTTATTGATTCTTGATTTTACTTCTTGTGCTTTAAGAGTTTTGTTAAAGAAGTCAGATCCTCCACTGAGTCGGTGAAGATTCGGGCCTACTTTTTCTTCTATTAGGCGCAGGGCTCTGTTTTAGTGCCAAGTCTTTGTTTCACTTTGAGTTGATTTTTGTGCAGGGTGAGAGAAAGAAGTGTAATTTCACTTTGCTACATATGGATTTCCAGTTTCCCAGGATATATAAAGAACTCAAAAAACCTAACATCAAAAAACAAAACAAAACAACCCAATCATAAATGAGCAAAGGAACTGAATAGACACTTCACAGACAGAAATATAATCGATCAACAAACATGAAAAAATGTTCATCATCTCTAGCAATTAGAGAAATGCAAATTAAAACTACTCTTTAAGATTTCATCTCACTCCAGTCAGAATGGCAATTATTAAGAATACAAGCAATAATAATTGTTGGTGAGGATGTGGGGAAAAAGATTCATACATTGCTGGTAGAAGTGCAAATTGGTGCAACCACTCTGGAAAGCTGTATGGAGATTCCTCAGAACACTTGGAATGGAACCACCATTTGACCCAGCTACCCCACTCCTCAGTTTATACTCAAAGGGCTTAAAATCATCATACTACAGTGACATAGCCACATCAGTGTTTATAGCAGCTCAATTCACAATAGCTAAACTATGGAACCAACCTAGATGCCCTTCAACAGATGAATGGATAAAGAAACTGTGGTACATATACACAATGGAATATTACACAGCCTTAAAGAAGAAAGAAATTATGACATTTGCAGGTATTTGGTTTGAGCTGGAGAATATCATGCTAAGTGAAATAAGATAAACCCCCAAAACCAAAGACTGAATATATTCTCTGATAAACAGATGTTGACTCATAAATGTGGGGGCGCTGTCAGGGAAGAATGAAGGAACTTTTGATTGTACAGAGGGGAGTGAGGGGAGGGGAGGGGATGTGAGAATGGGAAGGACAGTGGAATGAGACGGGCATTATTACCCTGTATACAAGTATGATTACACTACTTGTGTGACTCGGCACCATGTACAGCCAGAGGCATGAGAAGTTGTGCTCTATTTGTGTACAATGTAGCAAAATACATTCTACTGTCATGTATAACTAATTAGAACAAATTAAAAAAATACTTGTGGGGCAACTAATCTGTGAAAGAAATAATATTTTACTTGAGTCATATAGAAAAGGTCTTGGAGTATTTTATGTTTAAATTAAACTCAACAGGACTTCCACTAAGAAAAGTGATTTATGAAGCTCCCACCACCACTTTTTCTAAAAGAAGCAAAAATAAATATATTACAGAAAAGGAGCCTATCTGATTTCTAAGGAGAAAAATAGTAAGCTTCAATTGCACACAGAGGCCACTGTTTTCTTTTTAATACATATGTTTTTCCAGTTAGGTTTTCCCTCCATCTTAGCAGACAAATGCATAACGTTCTTCCAGGTGGCCTGAAAGAAATGGCTAAGGGATAGATTTATCCTATCTTTTAACTTCCGTCCCACTAACGTTAGCTTAAGAAGTTCCCAGGAGGCATCATGTTTGATTGGCGTTCTCCACTTTACAGTCACCTTCAGCAGGCATCCCATGAGTGACTTTTAAATTTCTCTGTATGTGTGTTTTTTCCCACTGGTGTAAGTGAGGAAAGCAGTCTCCTGAGTTCCCTAAATTGGCTGTGTGGTACCTGGTAGCACAGAGAATGGTGTGTGCTTCCGTGGCTAGCTCAGGTGATGTCAGATGCTTTCAGAAGTGTTCAGTGGTACTAGATAACGTAAAACCATAGCCTGAGAACCCATGGGGTTTTCAATACTTTTCATGCTTTCTCAAAGACCAAAGTCTCAGGTGGCTGGTGGCATGCCTGGGACACCTCTCTGTAATACCTGCCCCCTCTTTCATCAGAGAGGTGTGGATTTAGGCTTGGGATCTTCTGTAGGCAAGAGCATCTCTTAATTTCACTGACTGGTTTGAATTTATCTCAAATGACACTGGTGTTCTACTTGAGGTGGTCAGGTGACGTTTTCTAAAATATCAAATTTAGTAGAAAAAAATTTACGGGAAGACATAAAACATAGGTGGCATTTGTGGTGTGCAAATGACTACAGTTTGGGAAATTTGATGTAATGCTAACTGTACCCTGGACATCTAGGTTTTCGTTCTAACTGCCACTGAATAGGCAACAATTACTAATTTTACTATCTTATAAAGAAATGATTCTTTCATTGAAAGTAGTCGCTTTTCTGGTCACAGAGCTGCAGCTTAAAGAAAGTAATAAAAATTTAGTAAAAATAATTTGTAATCTGAATCCTATCTTGTTCATAGCATAACAGAGATGCCTGTGATAAGTGACTAAAGTTAAGGTCTAAAGATTGGTATTAATAGTAGGATAAAAACCAGGGGGTCAGAATTATGAAGGGAGATGAGAAGAAGCCAAATGTCACTCTCCTTGTTCACTAACATCAGGACTAATGAGGGGGACTTCGGCTGTCACTGGAATGTGAAGAGAAAAAAAAACCCTGATTCACATAAGGCCTTCACTGAGAGTCTTACAGGGCTATCGGAGGAACTGAATTACAAAAGCAATCTGTCATGGTATGTGAATCCTTTTGATGTTGGTCTGGTAAAAATACTGCATATTCTGTGGTGCTGAGCTGGGAAAACACTTTGAATAGTCACCTCCCATGTGAACTGTGAATCTCTGACATTTTTGTTCAGCCGTTTCATTTCAAGTCACCTCAAACTCCAAATTTTAACCTCTTCAAAAATTTACATTCATGCTCATGTTCCTTTCACGTTAAGATCTCAGGAAACACTAGCTTAACCAACGCATGGTGTCTTTTCTTCTCTCAGGGGAGAGTGAAGAAGCCCAGGGACTGGGTGCACTCACGCCCACTTCCAGGTCCATCTGCACACCCTTGCTGGCTCTCCCTGCTCCCAAATCCAAACCCACCCTTTGGGTAGAGTAAGAAAGGAAGGCTGCCCGGCCCACACCAAGAAGAGGTGTTTGAAACAGTGTCCTGTCCTCCTCAGCCCTTACTTACGCTCCTGCTTTGTTAAATCCCACATCTCAGTAGACCTCACTCGAGCTGGTGCCCTTTTCTTATAGACTGTCTGTTGTTTACTTGTTTTAAAAATATTTCTACAATGCATTCATTGTTTTCCACTCACTCTATAATTGCACGATATATTGGCAAGCAACTGTTCTTCCATGAATAAAAGTGTGTTTACCAAAGAATAACTGGAGTTGCTTGGCACCGGGAGCAGGCCTACCCAGCACCGGCTGATGTATGTTGCAAACATGGCTGTCCTTGGCTTCTGGCCTTGCTGAACACACAAGTAGTCAGTAGTTGTTAATTCTAGGCCCTCAGTTTTAGCCACATGAGATAGAGGGATGCTTTTTTATGACATATAATTTCTTCTGTGAATTTCTTTAAACTCACTAAGTTGCTAGAATTAGAGGAAATAAACTTTAATTTTACTTAAGTCATATAGAGTCAAAAGGAAAGGTTTTACACCTGTCCTAATAGGTATTAGGTGATTTGGGGAGGTGTTCATAAAGCATAGTGTTCAGACTTATTAATATATGTATTGGCATTACTGGACAATATGGGTGAAATTGCTTCTGTGCTTTTAATTTTAACAGAATACAGCATCACAGAGAGACTTGTTTGAGGACAAAGGATAGAACAGGGGGCAGGAAACACAGTGTCTCAAAGCACATCTATACTATATATTCTGTTGGGTCACTGCCTTGCCTTTGTCCCCTTTAATGGAAATCTGTTCTGCCTACAGCTTAACAGGTGGTCACGTGACCATAGTTTGCCTACCACATGGGTGGACAGGGGTGAAAAACTGACCCAAGAAGGCTCACCCTTCTGCTGGGTAGGAACACATAAGTTGTATGACTTGGTTTAAAAAGATAAACCAATCAAGAATTTGGAATTAGAAAATGGAGAGGCTGATACTAGTTAGCTGTAGGTTGCTAAGTTAATAGATCATGTAGACTTGGGTGCCGCAGGGTCCATTTGGGGGAAAGCTGAGGAAGTTGGTCTGAAGAATGGAGTAGACAGAGGACACAGAGACTACATTCACAGACGTGGAGAGACTAGACCTGGAGAGTAGGCTCTATTTTTCATGGCTTTCTGGCTCCCGAGAGGGTTGCTATTTCCTGTTCTCAAATTCTGGGAGCTCTCTCCATTCAAGAGCAACAAACTCTTCACCTGAGGCATCTCTAACAGGTCTCTGTTCTTGCACCTGAGAACAAGTTCTGAAGATGTCTTTGACCCACAGAGGCTGGCCGGAAGCACTCATGAATACAGAGAGAATGTGCACAGTGACATGAAATAACACTGAGGGAAATACTTGCAAGTGTTTGGATGACAAAATTAACACTCAAAGGCCAGTTTGAAAGAACAATCTAGGTGTTATTTTTAGAGTTACATGTAAAGTCTTTCACCTATGATTTAAAAAGTCATTTGCACGAGGACAGGATAGGGGTAAGCCAGGAAAGTGGGTCAGTATGTCACTATGTCCTGGTTGAACCATATTTGGACAACTTCTCTCCTCACCAGAAAGATGGGGTTATGCTTGCTCTGTTCACTTAGGAATACTATGGTGAGGCCCAAATGAAGAAATGCATGTAGTAACTGTGAAAACAACAATGCTCCATATAATATTCCATTTATCACTAGTATGTGATTAAGAAATCTCCCACACTAGGTTACTTGAATGGAAATTTTTGGTTTTCTTCAACTCTAGGACCCAACACTCTACCAAAAATACTTCTCTGGTTGAAATGTTTGTGTGTGTGCACACGTACATTTTTAATTTTAGAGAGAAGGACAGCAAGTAGAAATGACTGGAATTGTGTTGGACAGAACCTGGCCCAGGGACAGCCTTTCAAAAAGCATCCTACATCCTTGGGTGGAAGTTGGGCAGGCACAGAGCTAAACTGGTTGAAGTGGAAAGCAGAGCAGCTGCTATCAGCACTGTGTCTAAGTGAGCAAGGGGCATCTGGGAGAACAGGGCTGTGACTGGCTGGGCAGGGGAGGAGGGTGCCAGGCCTCTGGGAGGAGGCAGGGCAGATGGTGATGCTTCAGGGGAGTGTAGCAGAAATGCCCACGGCAAAACCCCGGGACTCTTTTCATCTAAATGGATGTGTTAATGGCTCCCATGGAGCGGGTATAAGAGGGCTTAGCACATATGCCTTGTCTACTGTACTGGCTGTAAATAACCCATGTGCTTGTCTGTGCCATCTGCTTGGTGTGTACTTTGTGGAAATGAGTGAAGAAAAAGAAGTGGAGATAAATGACTAGAAATGCTTTGGTTGTATGCTTAGAAACCAAATATGCTTACATAGCTAAATCATTACACTTTTTTAAAAGAGTAATTAAACCAGAAATTCTCTCTCTCTCTCTCTCTCTTTTAAATAAGTGAGAGTGGACTAGACAGTAGGAGGCTATACAGCTTCCTAAAGGTCAAAGAGCAGTTCCTGGACAAAGAATGAGGCCAGAGACAAGTCTCCTACCACTGGATTTAATCAATCTTGAGTTAGTCACACTTATCCATCTTAACCATTCTCAACTACAAATTCTTCCTCTATAAATGAGGGTTATGTCACTCATTCTCATCAGAGTAGTTTTTGAGAATTAAATAATGTCTGAAACATGACGTTCTTTATGTAAAAGACATTATGAACGTATGAAGTACTTTCGTAGTCATGTGCCAAGCATACTCATGATTATTGCCTTCATGTGCTCAGTGAGGTTGCTAATGCACTTTTTTTTTTAGTTCATCACAATTGTGTAAATAATATAACAAGTTCATTCATTAAACAGTATTTGCTATGCTATTTATTTCTTATATTATCATAAGATGCCTATAAGTATAGCTGTGTTGTAAAATCACAGACTTGGTGTATTGCAAGTAAATTTCCAAATTTATATAGTTGGATTTGTGTTCTCAAAAGTTAAATATCTGATATTTTTCTCTTCTAGGTCTGGGATTTTTCTACAACTTAGCAAGTTGAAAAAGTTCAGCACAGAACCCAACAACTCCAGGAAAATCCTATAAAACCCAGCATGGGCAAATGATCTAGGTAATGAAATGCAACCTTGTGAGAATCCTTCTGCATTAATCTCATTTATAAACCATGTTTCATCCCTTTGGGATTTCCCAGAAATAACATGGGTTAAATCTTGATAAAATGAATTTCCAAGATTGTTCAAATACTTTTTATGAACTTGCACCAGAATTGCAGGAGAGGTAGTGAGTACAGAGGTTAAGGTTAGCATGCAGGGCTCAGACAGACCCCTGCACTACTAAGAATAATCAAGTTATGGACTTCCATCAGCTACTTCACCTCTCTGGTCCTTCATTTTATCATCTATAGAATGGGGGTAACAGTAACCCCCATCTCCCAGGATTTTCAAGAAGCATCAGTAAAGGTCTTAGCACATGAAGTTCTCAATGCATGTCACAGAGACCTTCATTGAATGTTAACAGAATCTCAGAATCTACACAGATCCTGGAGTGTCATCAAAGAAATGGTCCTTGAAACTTGAAAGTGGGTCAAAGATGTATAGGGAGCTCCTGCTATTTCTAAGTCCCCAGGGACAGAAGTGCCAAGAAACTAGAGGGAGATAGCTCTTCCTTCCAATCTGTCTCACTGAGACACTAGCAAACCTTATTTTCTCATCCTGTCCTGAGTGCTTCACTGCATCTTGACTTATGTTAATTCTGTAAGGAGAAAGCACAGTGTTTGCGTTGGAGAAGGTTTTTTTTTTTTTTTTTTTTTTTTTTTTACTAGAAATAGTGTTGAAGTAAATCATTGGTGGCATGGGATTTTTTTTTTTTTAGTTTTTCAACTCTTCCAGTAGGTAAATAAAAGTCCATCTTCCCTTTCAATGAAAGGTTGAAAACATAAAGAACCTGAAATGGAAAGAAAGTTTATACAAAAAATTTTATAAACACAGTATTTAAAAATACATACTGTATTGAATAAGAGTTATAAAATACAAGCCTCAATTGTGAATTTTACCCAGGGATGAGAATATTTTCAAGTATGAATGCTAAATGCAATAAATATTTTTAAAATATCTGGTTAATCCAAGTCTTCAAAACAACCCCATACTTGTTCTATAACAAAAATCGGAAGATATCAATAAAGACAATGCTTTCTAAATGAAAATGAATTTACACGAAAGTCCTACTGTAGAGGGGCAGAAACGTAAAAGGATTTTGTTGTTGAAAATAGAAGCCTGAGTGTGAGAATATTTGAGTTCAGTAAACTTTATGAAATGTAATTCCTGGACAATCTCATCATGCAAGACAGCCAATTGGTGAAGTCACGGTCTTACATGCATTCGTGCTTTAAAACGTTTCACAGTTAGGAATCTTCAAAGAATTGGCGTTCCTTAAAAAAAATTCGATAAACAAAACTTTAATTTCAACTACTCAGTTAACACAACTGTCTCATGAAGCCCTGTTCAGCCACACTGGAAGAGACCTAGAAAGCAGAGAAAGGTCCAGAGCAGCTGCATGTTCAGGAAGTCCACAGTGAGTGCAAGACCACCTCCACAGCCGGTTGGAAGTGCAGCAGTGTGGACTGGCTCCCGCCACAGCCTCCTGTGGGCTGTAAACTCTTTAAACATTATTTCCCCAAGTAACAGAGAAAGCAGTCATATTATTTCTGATTGCATAATAAGCAGCAGATTGGACAATGAAAAAAGAGGAACTGAAGTGTTTATAGTTTTAATTGTCCAAAATATCTTTCAATTACACTTAATCTTCACTCTTACAAAAAACTTATTATAAATGTGAACACAAGCAAAATTCTCTATTCAACCAGTGTAAAAAAAAGTAAATCTAGAGAACCCTCCCTCTCATTGTTCAATAATGAAGGGTATACATTTGCTGAGATGCAAAATGCTGTATAGTTTTAGTATAGTTCTGCTTCTATAAAATAATTATCTAGAGGAAAAAGTACTAGAATAAGATATCCCCAAGACCAGACACCTTGGTCATTCTTGAATGGTGGAATTTCCATAAAGGAGTTACATTCTTCCCTAAATTCTTCTAATCTGGTTTAAATTTCCTATAATAATAAATGTGGCATTTTTTCTACATAATGCCAGGAATGCATGACATGCTTTCTTCATCTCACAGAAAATCTAGCTTTGCAAGGTGGGTGTTGTTATTCCTGCAGATGTGGAAGCAGAGACCAAGGGAATTAACACTTGAGGGCTAGGGAACCAGAACTCAAGCAAATATGCCCCATAACCATGGTGCGACTGCTGAATTTCACATATGGCAGGGGGGAAACCATATTTTTAAAAACAGTTAAATGCTACATAACCAGGTGATAAGCTAAATGGAGATAAAATGCTCCTAGGCATTTACCTCTTAAGATTTTTATCAGGTTCTCCCTAAACACCTCAATGACTTTGTTCTATTTTCAAAACTGGAATGTACAAAAGAAAACTAATCAAGATGTACAATTTTAAACAGATATTAAACTCAAAGAATAATTCTTACCCAAGACAGACTACTAGATTTAAATCTCTTCTAACAGTTACCCAATGCTAAACTCGACTTGGTTTGAGGTAGTGATAACATTGATACAACATCCTCTCAGTAAGGTTTCAGTTACTGGTGATAGGCAACCTCCCACTAATTTTAACCTGACCTTGCAGAACAAAGTGGAAAAGATCTTCCCCCTTAAGAGGGATAAAAATCAAGATAAT
Source organism: Sciurus carolinensis (assembly GCF_902686445.1). Taxonomy (NCBI): domain Eukaryota; kingdom Metazoa; phylum Chordata; class Mammalia; order Rodentia; family Sciuridae; genus Sciurus; species Sciurus carolinensis. The sequence continues at coordinate 51,886,384 of NC_062219.1, read as the reverse complement.
AGTTCATAAAGAAAAATAGACTATCTGGAGGTCACTATTTTTTAGTAGTTACAACTTTGATTCCAAGCACACAAGAAATCAAAGAAATGTAAGTTAAACAGTGGAAGGTCATTCTTCACCTGTCATAATTGCAGAGATGTTAACCAATAAAAAATACAATCGTAAGAGTACTGAAAAACTGGCACCATTATATACTTTTAGTAGAGAGTGATTAGGCAATAAATATGGATCCAACATTAAAATGCGCAAATCCACTGACCAGCCAATTCTCCTAGGAACTCATCTTAAGGAGAAAACGTAAGTATGCAAAGACATATGTTGCAGACATATGTTGATGTTCACTGCATGTTGCTTCTAACAGAGAAACCAATAATAACCTAAATATTCAAGGATAGAGAAGTTTCCTGCTGCTGTATCCCCACATTCAGTGAAGTGTCTACTATGTGGAAGGACTAAAAATAAATATTTGGTGAATGACTGGCAACATGAATAAATTAATAGAACACAGTTATACTAACTGAATTTTATATGTAGGCATTTAAAGTTTTTGATGTAAAACTATATTCAACAACATAGAAAGGAGTCCACAGTGTTTTATGAAGTGATCAAAACAGAATAAAGATTAGCCTGTGTTTACAATCCCAATTATATAAAACCACATATGTCTACTTCTGTATGTGTGTGATTTCCAGAGGGACAATATAGGTGGGATTTGGATAATTTTTACTTTTTTCTTTACACTTTTATGTACCATTTGGATTAAAAATGACAACAACAACACTAACCATATATTTTTGTACGTGATTGGGGGAAGTTCTGTCCTTTAAGTTTTTACCACACCCACACAGATGATAACGCTATTAAGTAACAGGTGACAATAAGAGGATAAAATAAGACAATTTCTTACCCTTGATTTCTCAAATATTGCTATACTAGAAGTATATCTTTTTGGCAAGTTACTCGTATAACTTGCCCCACAGAATAAACCCAAGGCACATCCACTTCACACAGATGCAGCAGATGCCCTGGTAGCCATCTCACCAAAAAGAGATTTGGTACATGCTATTTCACTATCTTAACTTTCTCTGTTCCTAACCCTCCTGAACCCACCTTGTTAACCTTCTGGCAGACCCTCATTACCCAAGGATGCTTTCCTGGACTCTATCCATCCAGCGCATTCACTACTGACCGTCCCCATCTGTCAGCTCCACATACAAAGACCTCAAGTTATCTAGCAAAGAGACACTACTTTTCTTGAATGCTGGATTGAGTTTAAAAATAGACAGCTTGTATTAATAACTAATGGTTTCTGGTAATCTTTGTTTTCAATCCAGGAGAAAATATATAAGTATTCCCTGATAAACAAATGACAAAGTGTCCCTCTTTGGATTCCAACAAGAGCAATGTGATTCCTCCACTGAGGCACTGTCCGGTTACAATAGCATTGGACTGCAATTCTGGCCGGTTTCTGAAAGCAGGAGTCAGGGCCAACAAATGCCACATCTATACACACATGCCCAGAAGAACTGGCCAACTGTGAGAATGGAAAAGAGGGCCCAGATGACTGGCAAGCCTCCTTCTCTGAAAGCCCTTTATCTGAATTACAGAAATATGTTGAAATTTATCCTATGTCATGCTGATGCCTGGGTTCACACCAAGAATAAGGTTTCTCCTTTTCCCAAAATAATTCTGCATAGAGAGAAAGGTAGAGGTCTGAGAGAAACAGACAACTGTTAGAAGAAAACACACATGTCTACTACTCCCTTCTTGCAATTTGTGGGTGCAACATCAATCAGGGAGTGTGCTGAGGATTTTAACCATTTATGTCCAACACACAAAGCAATCTCAGTACCTCAGGCGCGAGGTGGTTGGACTGATCTGATCAAGATGATTAATGAATTTAACGTTGTCTTTCTTTTAAAGGCATCTTTGTATATGAAGATAACTACTGGCAGGAGCTCCGAGTTATGTTTCCAGTGGTAGTGATCGTTTGTAATCACACTTGTCTGACACCAGCACCATTCATTTGCAAGCTGTCTGGCTAATCTAGTTCACTGTGTGACTCAACGCGCATGGACCATCTGACACACAAGCCCAAACCATGGGCCACCCTAGTGGACCTGTCTCCGTCCTCAGCAACAGGGAAATGAGCTTTTGCCTTGCTGCTGTCATTGCTGACCAGTTTCCTTCTGCAACACTGTCATGTGCCTCATCTACCCAGAGCTGTCTGCATCTGAGCTACAGCTATTTCCTGAGGGACATAAAATTCAACAAACTGCAAAGAAACAACAGAGAACACAGTCTCATGCTGTTGGGCTGCTGTCTCTCCAAGCTGCAGCATGGTGGCAGCTCCTGGATTTACTAGTACTTGACCCTCACTTTTCCCTTTCTGTTACTTCTCTCCCTCCATCCCTCGGCTTCCTCCAATATCTGACTATGTCCCTCTTGGACCACCTCACCTAGACTCTGGCTCTCAACCCCACCAGGCTACAAAAAATGTACTTGCAAATTTACCAGCAGCCTCTTAACTTCCCTGCTGTCTGTCTCCAAGACTCCCAGTGGCTCTCCTTGCTGGTCTTGCTTAGGTTAGATTGTCAAAACCATGCCACTCTCTTCTTCGTTTTGGTTGGAAGCCCAGAAACTCAAAGTGAGTCAAGTCTCCTCTCCTCCCTCCTTAATCTCCCACATCCAGGTAGGCTGCCCCCAGCAATCCTGGAGATTCAGTCTTCAAAAGACGCAGTTTTCACCAATGTTCACTGCAGATAAAATAAAATAACATTCCCCAAGGACTCCGTAAACTACAGTGCACTCTACAAATATAAGGAACCAATATGGGCATAATCATCACTTCTATTCTCTGCTAAAGTCATTTGAACTCCTATTCCAACATGTAAATCCTTCTGAAATCTGAGTCACCTTAAGCATCCAGCTAGATTTCAGCTCATTACTGATAAGAAAGCAGCTCCACCTCCCCCCACCCTTACCTTATACTCAAATAAAATGGAAAAATATTCCCACACACTCACCCTTCTGTCTTCTCCAGAGGGTCTGGCGATGAGAGAGTCATTAAAGAGTAGTTAAAAGTCTCATTTCAACTTGAGAGTGAGAAACTTATCCACCCCTGACAAAAACAGCTTAAGGATGAATTCCAAACACCCAAGTGTTATTTTCTTCACTCCACAAACCCCAGAACATTACACGACCATGACACAAGCTTGGAGGGCATCCCACAGCTATCAGATGATAGATGTTTTCTCTGGTTTCTTCTTAAATCAGGGCTATAAGTGGCATGATACTGAATGACCCTCAGCAATAGACTCAAATTGTATCTGACAAGCTCGCTTCACAAACCCCAACTATTTTCCTACTGAAGAGATGTTGTATTAAGGAGATTCTGTTTATACAACCAGTGTGCATTCATATTCCCTTTAAAGATAAATGATACTTTTATGAAGAATGAATTGCATACAAAATACTATCTTCCTTGGCAAGATGCCAAAACGCATTTAAGATACACGAAACAAAACAACCAGTCACCAATACTTCTCTCAACGGAGACAAGTGACATACAGATTTCTCTTTTGAATAGCAGGGTGATCTTGATAAGGAAAGCAAAATTAATATATTATTGCTAGGAAATGATCTGAAAAACAGATTAATTTTACCATATAATAATTACAATAATCTGGGTGCAGTGGCAAATACCTGTAATCTAAGCTACTCACAAGGCCGAGGCAGGAGAATCCCAAGTTCAAGGACAGCCTCATGAACTTAGTGAGGCCCTGTCTCCAGAAATAAAGGGTTAAAAGGGGCTGGGAATACAGCTCAGTGGTAGAGTATCCCTGCAACACACACGCAAAATTATACCAATGGGTTTACTATGAAGCTTAGGACATTTATGTTTGAATTTAAATTATGATTTAATTTAATATTATACACACAATATAAATTAAATGATCTAACTTAATGGGCAAAAAAAATTTTTACTGAATAAATATGTATTGAGAGGTACTCTGATAGGGAAATATGAGAGTCATAAGGATAAAAAATAATAACTGAAGTAGACAGCAGAGGAAGAAGCAGTAAAGCAGAGTGAGAGCGAAGAGCCAGAAGCAGAAGGAAATTCAGAAGAGGGAGCCACGGGCGACATGGAGGACGGTGCTGAGAGGCACCAGTGCAGCATCTATAGGTGGGGGAGGAGGACCTGAGAGAGGGCTTGTTGCACAGGAAGAGCTACCTCTCACTTGGAATGTGGCTGTTTCAGTGGGACAGCAGCAGAAGAAATAAGACGGCAGAAAGCCTGGTGTGGTGGCACATGTCTGTTAATCCCAGTGGCTCAGGAAGCTAAGGCAGGAGGATAATAAGTTAGAGGCCAACCTCAGCAACTTAGTGAGACCCTGTCCCAAAATAAAAAATACAAAGGACTGGGGATGTGGCTCAGGGGTTAAGTGCCTCTGGGTTCAATCCCTGGCACAGGCTTGCGGGTGCACACACACATACACACAATGCAGCAGGGAGAATATGGGGCAAGGGAAATGAGTTGCAGGGTCTGATCAAATGCCACAGGATAGGTGAGAATTGTGAGGGAATGAGCTGGGAGCAAGTGAAACGAGGTCACCCCCTTTTTCTCTTTCACATTGCCAGTGGGTACGGAAAAAATATTTGTCCATTTTACAAAAATCTAAGTGTGACTGTGATTGTGAATGGCAACCCATACTTGTGGCCAGAGACTCTAGCTGTGGGGACCCACAAGGAACCAGACGGAGGGCTCAGAAGCCACCTATGGGGGTGGTGGCTAGCAGCATCAGCCCCAGCAGTGGCTGCCAGGAGGTTGGCCTAGTGTTGCCATATCATCCTATTTTTAAAGAGAAGCCATAAATATGGATTTTTTTAAATGTTTAATATCTTGATTTTTAACACTGGCTCAAAAAAATTTTTTTTAATGAGCCTAAGCAAAATATGTCTTTGGGTCACCTCTAGCACTGAGACTTTCTATAATACTAGTATGAAGGAGAAAATGTCAAGTAAAAGAGAAGATATGCCCCTCCTTTCCTTTTAAAGAATGAGAGCTTCTCACATGTCGCTCTTCCTTATTTTTGAAATACCCAACATCTGAATTAAAGCAGTGCTCCCTCTGTTTCCCTTTAAGGTTTGACACACTTACAGGCTCTGCTGGTAAACAGTTAACCCAAACTCATATCATGGGAATGGAACAGACCTCTGCTGTTGCAAGTGTTAAAATACGTGTGGGTGGGAAGCACAAATTAACTGGTGATTTTTAAAAGGAAACCAGGAGGAAGAACAAAAAATTCTCACAGAAAATATATAAACACTCAAGTTGACATTCAGTTTATCAAATTTCCTCAGGAAAGACCTTCCCATTTGCTGCTGACTTATATTATAACAACACACCCAGCAATTTCATTAGAACGCTGTTTTTAATCAGCTCGGCATATCACAGTGCCTCAGGAACAGAAAGCTAGAAGTACACAGAGTCACAGCTGGAGATATAGAACATTTTGGAAGTCCAAGAACATCTTAATAGTTTGACCAGCATTGCATCTTCTGTGAGTGTGTGGTCTTTAAAAAAATCTTCACTGCAAACTTTGAACAACTGAAAAACATCCATTGAAACATGTGAGGAGAGAACTTGGTAATGACTCATGTGTGATGATAACATCACCAGGTGGGCTGCAGTCATGGGATCTGTCTTAAGCTCATTTCACTTTGCTCTGGTCTTCAGAGCTTATTAGGGGGCAATTTGGATGATGGTAAATGAGTGCCTCTCTTTCCAAATGACTTTCTGCCTGAGGCAGCAAATACAATGTCAGGCACATGGAAAGAGAACTCCTGGGAGACCCTCTGTACACCAGGCTTACCTTTCTTTTTCTTCTCTTCTTTTTTTGTACCAGGGATTAAATCCAGAGGTGTTTAACCATTGAGCCACATCCCCAGATCATTTTTATATATTTTTTTAGAGACAGGGTCTTGCTGACTTGCTTAGGGGCCTTGCTAAGTTGCTGAGGCTGGCTTTAAACTTGCAATCCTCCTGCCTCAGCCTCCTGAACTCCTGGGATCACAGGCATGTGCCACTACACCTAGCCTTTTGAGTAGAAAAGGCCTACTTTTCTACTGAAATGGAGAAGAGAACCTTGAAGCATTCCTGAGATCAGAAACTTTGGAGCATCTGTGATCACTGAGTGACACTGCTCTGGTGGCCTCCTGTGTCTCTACGGTACATTTTCTGTCCTGAGCCCCTTCTCTTCAGCTCACATATGGTTTTGCTCTAGCTCATCTTTCCCTGCTCACTATGTCCTGTCTATTTGGCCTTAGTTACTCTCACTCACTACTCTGGATTTCCCTTTATATTTGTTTAGTGTTGGATTTAACTATTCACCACTCCACTCTGGTCTCTTATCTCTTCTTCCATTTCTTTCCCCTTTACCACTCCCTGTCCAATTATAACAGTAGGTTTCAGTCAAGGTATTATCAGGCAGTCACAAAATGTCTCCCTGTTATGTCCTCACCCTGAAGGTTCTTATTTGTATCAAGTTCACAAACTCACACAAGGAACCAATGTGCTTGTTGGAAAGTATCTTTATCTTATACTGTGACAAATGAACTGCTTAAAGTTTATGGTATTTTTTTCTGTGTATTGCAAGCTTGACCTCAGATGGTTAGGTCTAACATTAACCTCACATCGTTTGTAAAACCTGCTTGCTAAAAGACTGAAAGGGTCAGAGTCATCACCTCTGATATGTTGGAACGGCCTTCCAAGATCTTGCTGGGATCTCTCTGGACTGTAAGTAGAGTACAAGGCAACTCTTTCTGCTTCCAAACAAGAAAAAATTCCACTCCTGAAGGTTTCAGGGGACCTCCTCCTTTCCATTTAGCTATTATACTTGCAAGATCTTTACTGAAAACAGATTTAGCTGCTTTAGTACAAACACCAAAAAGAGTTAGTTTTGTAATTTAGCATCTGAAATAACATGGGGACTCTGGAGTTTATGTTATTTATGGGTAGCATCATTTGGGAGGAAGAGCACAATTTTTATAACCAGGCAGACCTTGGCTCAAATCCTAGTATTGCATTACATGATTTGAGGCAGGTTACTAAACTTCTCTACTTCAGTTTTCTTCATCAGTAAACTGAAGATATCAAAACCTCCATGTAGGATTTCTGGGATGATTACATCGTAAGGGGTAACTAGAAAGAAGTCTAGCACAGCACAGCAAAAAGCAATGGTGTGAGAACCATGGGCCATGGCTAGGAAAGCCTGGGGAACTGGTGTGAAAGGGCTGCAGGGTGTGAGTAGAGCTTAGGGACTTCAAGGAGGATAGCTAAGATTCGGTGTGCCTTCGGTGGCATTGAGAAATACAAGTAAAGAACTGACTATTTTGAAATTAGTAAAAGTAGGCTGTACTTTCTTGACTCTTAAAACCATTATGAAAATAGATCCGTAAGAGTTAGAGTAAGTATTCTATCAGGTTTGTTTACTATTTAATTATCCAAATGTGGGAATGGAAGTGGTCCACAGGCAAGAGCTTGGAACAGGAGGTGAAAACAACTGCACCTCCCTCTCCTTGCAGAAAGCGTGTAGGGAGGCTGGGGAGCAGGGACTCATGATCAGAGGCCGGACGCCAGGCCCAGGACCCATGCCTGCTTTACCCTGATTCTGGTGAGTCATTAGCATTTCTGTGTTTCAGTTTCTTCCCTTATAAAATGGCGGGAGGGGAGGGCTGGATTATTATGGCACACCAGTTGGCCTTTTAAAAGTTGTTTGGAGGTAAGCCAGCAGCTTGGTCCTCCCAACTTCGGCTTCCATTGCTCCTTAAGCAGCAGAAGTAGTGTGGGCGAGTGGGTGTGCATGTGTACACACACAGAGAGAGATGTGTGTATGAACACACACATATACACAAATTCTGGAGCTACCCCTGCACAAATCACTAGATCATTTAAAAAGAAAGCCTTCAAACTGGATCATCAGATTTGATTAACCCCTTTATGTCCAAACTAGAATATACCCAAATCTAAAAAGATGAGTAAATTTCTTTTCCTAAAATATTCCAAGGAAGATGTTTATAACCTCCCCATTAACAACATGCTTGATTTTTCTCACAGCTCTAATAATGGAAAAGTTTCTCTTTGCGACATTTCAAAAGTATCCTCCAGCATTCCCCATTCTTCTTACACAATGTTTTGCTTTCATACAGGACATGTCACCTTCTGACAGCTACACAACTGACCTGTGTATTAATGCTTACTGTCCATCATCTCTTTTCCCCAACCAGAATAAGTGACCTTGTCCACCCATTTATCCCACATATCTCACTCCCAGGTACCACGTATTCCACAGGCATTTGCCATTAGGAGTTGAAGTCTTTGTTTAAGCTTCTGTAAAAATCATAAACCTATGGGGCTAGAAGGGACATTTAAAGATGAGGTAACTGAGGCCCTCTGAGGGAAGTGGCTTGCCTGCAAGTACACACAGACTTTCCTGAGCCCACACTGGGCACCTTCCACTTCACTCAGTGTCTCTGTACACAGCTCTGATCCTGGGGAAAGAGACAGCCTGGGTGGTAGGTGGCCAATGAGAGAGGCCAGCTCTGAACTCATTTAAAAGCAAGAGAGTCAGAGAGAGCAGGCTATAACATTTATTTACTGAACAGTAGAGCCTTGTAGAATAATAATAGTTTATGCAGCAGCAGCTTTCATCTGAGGATCTTGGAGAGCTTATGAAATTCTCACCCCACAATGCGAGGTATCATTATCTGCTCTCGGTCAAGTGAGCTAAGAAGCTGGGTGCTCCGTGACCCGATTGCAGGCTGGTTCAAAGACTTCAGGGCTCCGCGTCCTGGCCGTAGTTCTCCTCGTTCTTATCAACATCAAAAACAGCATAATAACACTACACCCGCTGCAGTCGCCACTCCAGTTTGTTCTCTGTGAGGCGTCCCCATAACCACTCAGGCCTGTGCTAACTTTTGAGCCTGTGTGTAGAGAAGTGACACTGGGCATCTGGGGTATTGAACCACATCGTGCCTCCTGTCAGGTCACCAGTGCTTGGGACTTCCTGAGCCGATTCCTAGAGAAAAGCCAACCACAGCAACATCTGAGGTACACGGTAGCTTTTGGAGGCAGAAAGAATTTTTTTTTTCTTTCCTCAGTTTACTGTCCTTTGACCTGCGTACCCTTTCTATCTGTGGAAGACAAAGCCACTTGATTGGAGTTCTAGCCCACCCACACAATTAGTGCTCACAATTGCCCCTCAACTACTTAGGAATTACATGAAGGGTCAATTAGATCCAGTCAACTCAACAAGTCCTGCAGAGGGACCCTTACAGTCTGACTGGGTGGCCTTCTTCTTTGGGACAACTCAGGTTGAATTCTGCATCCTGAGTGTTCTTGTGGTTGAGCTTTCCTCAGTCCTGCTGCAGAAAGGCAGGGGGGCCTCCCCTCCTTCACAGGCCAGCAACAGTGCCAGGCTAGCCAGTCACCCCTAAATGTCTGCAGCACCACAGGGACCTCCTGTTCCCATGCCAAGTTTATGGCATTATCTCCAGCTGAGGAGCTCTTGTTACAGTCAGTTGGCTGTGTACCCTGTGAGCTTCCTCCTCTACTGCAGTTCCCGGGACTGTGTTGCCGATCTTGCCCTTGGGCTGGGAGCTTCCTGGCCAAACTCCCCAGCCAGCATCCTGAGGTTTTTGGCCCCTTGGATCAAGAGGAAATCTTTTCTCAGCTCAGGATTTCCCAAAATGTATTCTGAGAAACCAATGTTCTGTGAAATATTTGAAGATATAATGTGGGGGAAAAAGAATTCTGAGACCAAATAAATTTGTGAAACTTGGGTATAAAAATATGTTAAACACAGGTGGTTCCTCAAAAAATCATAAATATAATTACCATAGGATCCAGCGATTCTACCTCTGGGTATACAACCCAAAGAAATGAAAACAGGGTCTCCAAGAGGCATCTACACTCAGGTTCACAGCAACACTATTCACTACAGCTAAAAGCTAGAAGTGTCTCAAGCATCAAAAGAAGAATGGATGAATAAATGTGGTCTATACATAGAATGGAATATTATTCAGCCTTAATAATGAAGGAATTCTGGAACATCCTGCAATATGGATTAACCTAGAACACATTATGCTGTGTGACATAAGCCAGTTGCAGATGGACAAATACTATGTGATCCACTTACATGAAATACCTTAAAAAGTCAAATTTATTTATTTAGTTTCAAGTTGTAAATATTTATTTTTGTGTTATATGAGAATTAAAGATGGTTGATTCATTTTTTTCATGGTTTTTCACCACTTTCCTTATCTAATATAATCAAGTGTCTTTAAAGAAATAGAGAAATAGGGTAGTGCACATATGTAGTCATTATTAAAAGTCTCTCCCATTTGGTCTGTGGCATTTTGCTATCTGTTCTATGAATACATACATCTTCAGGTGCCAGTATAATTATACAACTGCAGGGAGGAGCTAGCTAGAATTTGGCATGAAAAGAATCAGGAGTCTTCTATCTGATCTTATGTTGGTATTATCAATACTGAGAATTTAGTTACCATTTAATTGTTAATAGAAAAGTCAAATTCATACAGAAAGTCTAACAGCTGTTGCCAGGGGCTGGGCAGAGGGTGGCAGGGAGGAATGGAGAGTTGTTGTTTAATGGAGATAGAGTTTCAGTTTTGCAAAATGAAGAGAGATATGGAGACTGATTGCACAGCATTTTGAATATATCTAACACTACAGAACCGTTCATTTAAAAATGTCTAAGATGGTAAATGCTACTTCATGTGTATTTCACCATGGCTAAATAACAAACAGTCTTCTTTGCAGCAGGACTTCTCAGAGACTTTAAATGCTAATGTGCACTGGGAATCCTCAAGAGGAGGGATATAACAAGCAGCTTTCCCAACTGAACTGGCCAAAAATCCATTTTTTACAGTGTCTGGTGGGACTGGTGTGCTTTGGAACACACTTGAGAAAATGAACTACTAAATGGGAAATTGCTAAAAAATATGAAATCCTATTTTTTTTTTTTTTTTACAGTTACGTAAAGGAAGGTAAGACTCCAGGGCCTGAAGTCAGATTTTCAAGACAATTTTAACTCCCCATAATCGTCTGATAGAGGAGAAGAATGGTGTCACTCACAGGCTGGATGGTCTTCAATAAGTATTACTTACTCTTTCTGGACTTCTGATCGCTCACCTGATATATAAGAATACTTCCTGTTCAACCTAACTAAGCAGTTTATGGTAAAATCAAATTGAACACCTCCGTGAAAGAACCTCAAAAGTACCCAAAGGTTATTCAAAATATAAGATGATTGGTAAGTACTAGTCTTATTAAGGCATAGGTGATAACTGGAAGCAGGTAGGCAGGGTCCCTCATGTTAAGAGCTTAGAGTACTTACTAGACACCAGACAGACACCACCAGTAAGAATAGAGATAGAAGGGAAAAGAAGAGGTACAGACTGAACACTTGCAGTATAGAGAAAAGAGAGAACGGGAATCAGAAAACATAGGCTGAGAAGCTGACTTTACTGCTGCCCCTCCTCGGACAAGTCATTTAGCCTCCCTGATTTGCAGCTTGCTCAGCCATCAAATGAAGTAGTTGGAGGAGATAATCCCAAAGGTCACTTCCTGCCATATGAGTCTATGAAGTATTGAAACAAAGTTGGATACCTGCAGGATTCCTTCATTAGACACCTGAGGGCCTACCTGGTACCTGGCTCTGTGCTAAACTCTGAGAATCTGAGAAGAGCAGATGTCTCTATGCTCCCTATTGAACAAAAAGAGGGAGGCGCTGGCGTCCGCACTGGCCAGCATCAGATGAGACTGCTCCTGTGGGGCTGCCAGGGACCTAATTCCTCTGTAGGAGTCTCCTGATCCTCCCCTCCCCCACTTTTAAAAAAGGTGTATCCAAAGTATCTTTATTGATGTATTGTCTCAATGGAGCCAGGTAGATGGCACAGGAAAGTTGCTAAGAGAACAGAAGGGCAGACCTCCATAAGAATAAGGCTGCTGGTCCTGAGGAACCATCTCCTACAAAGTCCATGACTTTATACACAGAAAATGTGAGATGCCCAGTCACTGCTGTTTAGCAGACTGACAATCTGCCCCCCTAAATGGGCAGAGCGTCAGCAGGAAGACAGGATAAGAGTTCTTAAAAGGAATCTGTGAGGAGCCTGGGAAACAGCGTCTGGTGGAAATGGGAGTAGGCGAGTTGGTCCCCAATGGAAGAACTGGCAATTCTGAATCTGCTATGTGTGTTGAGCGAGAACCAGAGGAGGCGGCCAAAGAGGCAGGGCTCGAGGTAAGAAAGTGACTGTGTGAGGCAGACTGCATGTAGGGAAGACTCAGTTGGAAACCTGTACAGGATGGTGCTGGAGGTGGAGGCCACCAGGAGAGAGGAGAATGGAACCGTTTCAGGTCCAGAGGTTTAAGGCTTGCACGACAGCAGCAGGGACGGAAGTGGCATCTCTGTCAAAAGAACATGTGATAAAGAGGAATCTATATGTTTAGAAAGCATGTTTATGCTAAGGAAACTGTAAAGTTTGGGGGAGGTCAGGCAGAAGGAGAAGCTTAGGACTACCTGTAATGACTGAGGAAATAATGGGATGTGCTGGAAATTGCTGGTAGGGGAAAAGGGATCTCTGTTTCTGTCACATTTAGACTGAATTAGTAATGAAGATATCAAGTTTAAATGACCTATTTATAGATATGTACACATGGGCATTGGAGAGAACAGGCAAGGGACTGTGTGCAAAACAGATGGGGCTATTTGTACAATTTGCATTTAGGTAAAGGAATCATATTTGGGGCCCTTGAATAGGCATTTAGGGGGTCCAGAGATCTTTTGAGGTTGCACTTGGTGTAAGAGTTTTTGGAAGGTTTCTCTTCTATGGCTTGAAAAATCTGCTACATTAGAGCATATTAAGAATAAAAGTAAAATTGTATTTACTACCAAATTTAAGAACCAGGGAATAGTTACATTTCTATCATTTTGTCAAAATCAAGGTATAAAAACTCCAAAGACTATTGCTATTGGCAAACACATTTAATTACAATATTTTAAATTTAAAATGTTATAAGTATATTTAAACCCTTGCAAATATAGATTCCTTGCAAAAAGTTTAATATGTATGGTTCTTCTTTAATACAAGGGTACCTGATCTGTTAATACCTGTAGTCACACCAGATTCAAAGAACCTGCCAAAAACAGGCACTGGAGTTACTTTTAACAGTCATGACCTTTCCTCCACCCCTGCCCAAAAGGATGTTCTCAAGTAGACTGTGCAGTAATGACTATAACTGTGACGTGCCCATGTTACTATAAATAAATATCGCACATTCTTCCAACCCATTTAATTACCGTTCACCTAAAGCTGTGCAATTAACAAAACTGTCTGAATTCTGAAAATGGGAAAAGCCCTCCTGTCTGTCTTAGGTAGTTTTACAATCCTAACAATAGACTTAATGAAGCCTTTTAAAAGAGGGACTATTACATTAAAATGACTGGGGCATGTGAAAATTCATTACATAGGTCCTCCTACTGTCAGATTAAATGCCTCATCACACCCTAGGAAGAAAGAGGAACAGAGAATAAAGAGAAATCGCAACCTTCTTAGTGAACACCACAGGTCTGAGACCTAATCTGGCCCCATAAATCACCCAAGACTACGCCCCACGCCCCCAAAGTGTCATGAAGACAGGCGTGGTATATCAGATAGATCAAAAAGTGGCCCCAGGAGTGCTGCTTGCTGGATATAAATTGACATTATAATCCATCCTTGATGAAGGTAAACAATAATTATGCTATTTGATATAAGAGAAAAAAGATAAGGGACACAAAAGCAAAGTCTACGTCCTGGGGAATTGTCTGGGACCATTAAGAACCCCTGCACCCAAGTGACTCCATGGACAGCACCAACTGACAGGCTTATGTAACATTTATTCCTCGATATTTTATGTTTTCCTGGTACTACTGTATAGAACTGTTTCTTTAACTTAATTCCAGTTATTAGCTGCTCATATACAGAAATACACCTGATTTTTGTCTTGCATCCTGTGACTTTAGTAAATTCATTTAGTCCTTTCTGGTAGATGTTTTATACATTGCCTAGAATTTGTCTGTATAAACTATCTTATTGTCTATGAACAAAGACAGCTTTACTTCTTCCTGTCCAGTCGTTATGCCTTTTACTTCTTTTCCATGTTTTTTTCCCTTTCTTAAACTGCCCATTTTATCAACAGGTAAGTCCCATTGCTGCATTCTGGTTTGCCTCATGACAGTTTGGGCTGGTGCAGGGTCAAAGGAACCATAGCCTTGAGCAGAAAAGGTGCTGATTCCTCCGAACCATCCACAGAAGACCAGAGACCTGATTCAGTGCCTCAAACCTGAAGGGAGGAGGATTGACGTTGATTTCCTTTGCTTTAATTCCCTATCCATCTCAAGGTTCTAATACTTTTGAAAAAGAAATACCCAAAGAATTTACTGAATCTTTGGACTGTAGAGTTAGAAGGACCCTCAGAAAGTAAACCTCTTAGTTTATATCAAAACTGAGGTTCAGCATGTCCAGTGACTTGACCAAGGCAGGGGAAGGGTCTGTTAATCTGGATAGTACATGAACTGAGAGTGCAGAAATGTGGATTCTAGTCCCAAGTAGACCAAGAATGCACTTCTGCCTTTAACAGAATAGAGGTCTTAAGAGTCTGGGAAGAATCAGATGCATTAAATATGGTCCAAGTAGATGGGATGATGTGAGCCATGTGGATGTGGCCTGTTTTTCTGAACCTTTGCTAAAGAGTGTTCCCTAAATCCAGGGCAAGATTACCCAGGGCATCTAGACAATCTCAGAAATTCATCTTCCTCTCCCCATCCCCTGAGTAAACTCACCCTGAAATAAGTTGGACACTAGGATCTCACTGAGTATCTCTTGTTCTGTTTACGCCAAACTGCTAAACATAATCATCTCAATATTATTAGGGTCTTGTAACATCTCAGGGCTCACAAACAGTCTCTGGGGATAGCTGTTTTGTACCTTTCTCTTCAAAGAATTTGGCAGAGCCAAGAAAATCACTAGCCTGTTTAGCAAACATTTAACGTATTTCCTCCCCACTAGATGAAAGAAGTTAACAAGGATGTCCTCAAATTATCAAGCATATTTCTGTCAGTCAAATACATGTACTGGAACAGCTGAAACTCTAGGTTTTTAGGAAGTTCGGTTCTTCAATTTTTCCTTCTTGTCACATAAGGCCAAGAATTCTTACTCATCAATCTCTTCTCTAAAATTACTGTCAGTTGTCATTGCTAAAACAGAAGTTCCAAGAGGTCATATGTGTTTACTGAGGTCAAAGTCAGACCACAACTGGACAAAATAGAAACCAGGCATCAGTCTTGGCCATTGGATATGAATAATGAAGTCATTTTTACCAGAGAAGGGGGGATTGGGAAGGGTAGTAACCACATACTGGCTACTGCCTTAGGAATATCACCCTGTTTAACTACCAATGGCCATGAAGGGATAGATACCTTTCATCTCCTAAGGTAGACAACTCCACAGTTAAGTAGCTTGCCCAAGGTCAAATAGCTGATTAATGGTAGGGTAGCAATTTGAATCCAGATTGATCTCTCTTAAGTCTACCCTTTTAATTAAATTTACTATAAAAGTTATACAACCACATTAACAAACACAGGGAAGAAAATCCCCATCATCTCATAGCCTAGATATAACTGTTAGCCTTTTGGTACAGATTTTGTGGGTTTTTTCTACATAGGCATTTTGCCTTCACAGTTAGGTTCACATTCCACAGATAGTTTTTTATCTGATTTCTTCCTATTTAACAACCTAAACAATTGTCCAACTTATTTAGAAATTTTGATAATCACCATTTTACTAACAAATGATAGTTCGTGAAATATCACGGTTTACATAATGAAACCTCAATTGTGGGACACTCAAGTTTTTTTTCAATTTTTTTTGGCAAAGCACAAATGTTATTTCCAGAACACCACGCTGCCTCCCCACATATGTACTGGCCACCATTGAAAGTTTCAAATAGACATCCTAGTCAACAGATCACGACAACCTGTGATTAAAATACTCTGAAAATGCCACTATCAGCGATCTCTCTGGCCTAGAATCAAATAAATCTGATGAATGTTATTAATGAAGAGTGACCTAAAAATAACAAGTTAAAAAAAGCTGCTCCTCTGAGTCTTCAGAGACCACGTGCTTTTAATGATTTAATGCTCTACTTTCAGTTTCACAGGAATGCCAACAAAAGAAGTTATCCGTACTAAAATCTACATTAGAAGGAATGGAAATTCTTTGAAAAGAAAACACAACCTTTACATATCAGCGTAGTCAGAACATAAAAAGGAAGCCAATGTGCTCATCAAGGACTGTGTCATATTCCACAGTTAATTTGCTATTCAAAATGCCCTAGACCTGTTTTTTTCCTTAGGTCAGGTGAATGAATGGGCAACCCCAGAGCAGCTCTGACTTCGCATTAAGTAGCCCAGAGATTAAAAGAGACAGCAACTGTCAAATCTGGTCTAAGTTCATTGAATTTGTTAGACACAAAGGATAGCAGAAAAATCTCTGTGTTTAGGGAAAAATAATCTCCAAAATATTTTTGTGCCTCTTTGTGGATACCTGTTCTGAAAGCTTTATTAAAATCCATGCCACCATCAGTTTGATGTAAAAACAGCACATTTCTATGCCTGGCAGCATCTGCTCATTGGTGCACTAAAGGTCCTTGCTGCTCAGAGAGGACCGAGTGAAAACGGAGAGAACTGTGTACTTCCATTCCTACCAAAATGCAGTCTGCTCCCTTATGACTGTGTGACTGTCTACACAAGGTAACCTTTCATTCTTTACGTAGGGATGGCTTAAAACCTTCACCTTTCTCTTCATTTCCCCAACTTGTTTTACCCCATACTTTGGTGGGGACTCGTACTTCACCAGAACCAAATGACATCCTTTTCTTCTCCAACGATTAGCTAATCCTGCATTTCATCTTTTCTTCAGACTTCCCCTTCTTAGAAGTGAATGGTCCCTCAATGGGAATGTCAAATGGTACAACCACTTTGAAAAACAATTTGGTATTATCCAGTAAAGTTGAAGGTGCATAAACTCCAAGATCCAGAAATTCTTCCCTATAATGAAAAGCTGTGGCAGGATACACATTCATGAATGTTTATAGCAGCTCTGCTAAAAAGTAGGAAAAAAAAAAAAAAAAAGAAAGAAACAAAGAAAGAAACTGGAAATGACCCAACTATTTGTTGAAGGGAGAAAAGATAAATAAATTGGGGTATACGCATATAATAGAATACTATACAGCAGCAAAAGTAAGTGCATTTCATGTACAGTGCTTCATGCATCAATAGGGATGAATCTTTTAAAAAATGCTGATTAAAAAAAGCAAGTATCATTTATATATAGCTCCAAGGTAAATAAAACAATATTAGATTACTAAGGGAAATAAAGTACACTGAAAAATAAGGAAATGACAAACACCAAATTCACAACAGTTCCTTTGAAGGAGAGGGGTGCTGCTTGGGGCTAGCGGGTGTATAGGAACTTCCAAGGTACTGGTGATATTCTAGTTTTTATGCAGCAGGATGGGGGTGGGGTGAGGCATTTTTTTTCTCTCATTCTCTCTTGTGCACAACATAGATGCATGTATGTATGCACACACATACATTCCTTTGTACACATATATATTCCTTTGTATATATCATAATAAAAATGATTTTCCAGGATACCCTGCCTCTGCACTTTGTTCCCAGGACTCTGAAACTCTGCAGAGCCTCTACTTGGGCCTTTGGTTCAGGTTGCACACTGGCTCCAATCAAATGTGTTGATCCTGAGGACCCAACATATTGTCCTCTGCTCTCCACAGGGACTCGCCTGCAGGGTTTATCCAGCTTCCTACCACTGATGGGAAGTAAAGGTAGTAGTGATGTCTTGCTCCCAAGGTGGTACCAACCTTGCTCAAGGGGACCTGAAGCCCACCTGGAGGAAGGGGAACACACTTTCAATTCATCCACCCAGAGTACACTGCCATTTGCTGAGTTGTACCAAAGAGCTGCGTTGCTCCAGGTCTCCTCCACCCAACCAGCCCCAGGGTAGCCTCTGCTCACAAGAAGCCTTCAAGCTTGTCCACTGCATTCCTGCTACCACTGTCTTTGCAGGTAGCAGCCCATTACTACTGACTTCCCAAACCACCCCTTCTTCCTTCCTATAGGAAGTCTCAGACCCACCCATCTTTCAGACTCAGACTCTCAGCCTTGGCTTAATTCTCCATCTTTTCTCTAACCTTTTTCATAAGAGTAAACTCAGAGGTTTTTTTTTTTTTTTTCCTGCTCTACCCTCAGTTAGGAGTAGATAAAATAAGAGTTCTCATTGGATTTATTCTATTTCAAAAATGTTTATTCAAAAAACTTCTATCTCCTACTCAAAAATTAAAATTCTTAAGTGATTTCAAAAGTAAATGAAGCCAGGCACAATGGTGGGTATGTGCAATCTCAGAGACTTAGGAGGCTGAGGCAGGAGGATCACAAGTTCAAGTTCAGCCTCAGTGACTTAGCAAGACCCTTTCTCAAAAACTTTAAAAAAGGACTAGGGATATAGTTTATGGTAAAGCACCTCTGCATTCAATTCTCAATCCCAAAAGAAAAAAAGTAAATGAATTTAGCAAATAGTTTATTTCAAAATTTCTCCCCAATTTAATAGACTACTTGCAAACACATAAATTATAACTACTGCCCTAGAGATCTGGATGTTGGTGATTTGAATTTTCTTCAAAAATTGTTTCAGACCATCTGCATCACAACATGAAAACAGAACAGCACATCTCCATTTTCATCCTAATGAGTCTATTTTCATTGATCAAACAAACAAACAAAAAAACCCACAAAAACCAAAAAATCATGCATGCTAAAGTGAAGAATGAATGTGGGAAAAAAATCACAAGAGAAATAAGAAAAGGCTTATGCAGAGGTAATGAGACATTGTGAAGCGTATGTGAAATTCAGCCCCAAGAGAAGACACTGTGCTACTGTCACTGGGCCAGGTTAGGATGCCACCAGTGGAGAATTCTGAATTCAGAAAACAGAAAAGTTGAAAGACAAGTCTGAAATACCAGGCAAATTCCAAAGTGAAAGGTGACAAAATCTGGACTTGGGGACCTTGCTATGAGGAAAGGAAAAAAAAAAAAAAAAGGAGAAAGGCATCTGAGTTGGCCAATTCCTCCCATTCAGGTGGAGAACAGTCTTGATGATAATAGGGATACACTGATAGAAGAGGAAGCAGAAATCTGTCTCTCGTGTCTTACTTCTGAACTGCAATAGGAACGGGTAGTCAAGGCTAAATGTCAGGGGTGGAATGACGGCTACCTAACATTTACACGCAAACAGGCCTCAGACATGGATCTGGGCTTCACGTTCCCAAAGAAAATAAAGAGCAACTGTTTTCCAACCAAGAAGATGTGCTCTTTCCTGAACTGATGCATTTGCCACTGTTGGGTCTGAAATGGTTGTTTTGGAAACTTTTTGGTTTTTTTCTTTGAAACAACATTGTGCAAGATTTGTTATTATAAAATAGTACCATCTAGAAAACAGAAACCTAATTATATTTTCCTCATGGCCACTGTAGAAACTGAATAATAAAGAAGTTATTTGATTGGCTGGTAGTCAATATTAATTAATATAATTATGAGAAGATATAGCAAATATCATGGTAACTCTAAGTGTTTTGTTCTACCAATTTATGGACCATATATGAAAAAGGACTCTTGATATTTTACCTGCGAGTCCTCCCCACCTAAAACCTCACTATGGATCACCATAACAACTGCTAAGTCATTTTCAATACCTCAGGGCTACTCAGTGTCTTTCCCCATTAATTATCAAATATACTTTTTTACAATAAGCAACACTGGGATGCATATCAAGCACTTTCATGAGAGAGAAAATAATGGTTTTCCTTCATATGATAACAGCATAATAGGCAAAGTGGCTGTTATTTATTTTTTAATTACTGTTTTCCCTAGCCCAGAAGACTACCTTTCAGACTACCTTTTTAGATTATTCTAAAGATAGAAAAAAAATCTTCCCCACACAAAGGTATTGTTTGTCCTAAATTACTATAGCAACACTAAATCTCTGTTAACAGAGCAACAAAAAAAAAACTAGGATGGGGAAAGGAATCTTTCTTCTGGCTTGTCCTTCCATGAACTGTTAAGTCTACCCCACAGCAAAGCTGGAAGTTACCAATCCCCGCCTGGATTGCCCATGGAAAGGGGGGCCTCCAACAGAGTTTGGAAGCGATTATGATTTTCTCCCCTCACTGGCATGTCCTGCTTGGAGTCCCCCTGTGTCAGTTTCACGACCCTCCACACTCTCCGCTTTCAACACTCACCACAGGGTCAGTTTTATACTTGCTGATCATCTGCTTCTTCCACAGCCAACCTCATACAGCTCTTCAATGCCAGTCAGGACTTCCTGAAGCCCCTGGGTCCATACACCTTCTCAGGACATCACCTTGCCTCACGTTTGACTCTTGAAACTCTTCTCTTGCCGTCTTACTTGGAGAGATCACGTAAACAAGCTGTTTTATCCCCACTGTTAACAAAAATGATCCTCATGGACACTCTTGCTTCCTTTCTTTTCACTCTACACTCTGACTCTATTCAGTAGTGGCACATTTCACAATTTAATGAACACCCCTACCTCTTCCAGGAAGGAGCTGTGTTTGCCTGATAGTGGGGGCAGTTTTCCACAGACTACACATAAGGAATCAGTCTTTAGTAGAGGTGAACCGTTAAAACACAGATTAGTACTCTACAACTGAATATAGAATTCAAGCCCTTAAAAAAAAAAAAAAAAAAAATCACCCTTTGGCTAGCATGTGGGTATGTTACAGAAAGAGGGGCTTAGGATTTAAACCTACTGACACCACTGAGAACATCCAGCTACTTCAGTGCTCAAAGCAGTAGCCAGCTTGCCCTCCCCATGTTACTGCCCCATCTCAGGGCATTTTCACAGGACTATCAGAGTGACAGACCATAGAGGTAGAACACCCTGATGTTAGCAAAGCTCTGGACAGTCACTCAAAAATCTATTCAGGGCCATGCACAGTGGTGGCACGCCTGTAATCCCAGCTGCTCAGGAGGCCTAGGCAGGAGGATCACACATAAGTTCAAAGCCAGCCTCGGCAACTTAGGGAGACCCTGAGCAACTTAGTGAGACAATATCTCAAAATGAAAAATAAAAAAGGCTGGGAGATGTGGCTCAGTGGTTAAACACCCCTGGGTTCAATCCCCAGTACAAAAAAAAAAAAAAATCTGCGCAAGATGAGAAATTCTGGGCTAAGTGATAATTCAGTTTGGTAGACTTAGAATTGACTAAATGGCCATAGCCAAGGGCACCAACAATGAAGAAGAGAAACACTGACCTGAGGTAGGTCCTTGGTTCAGGGTTTTGCACATTTGTTTTTCCTCAAATAATGTTTTTTATCAAGATGTCCTTAGAGTTCACAAATGTATTCATTGGAAGAACAGAGATTCCAAAAAATTTCAATAGGCTAGAACAATAGCCACAACTGTCCAGAATGACACACACAGTATCAAATAAAAAACACACAAAAAAGTGATAAAATCCTGCTTTTAATTGTAAAAAACCTCTTGTATGTGTGCATGGGTACGTGTGCACATTAGGACAGTATCATCATCTGCCTCAAATTCTCCAAACTGCTCAGCTGGGACAACTCACCCTGCTTACAAGTTCTACCAGTGAACCCCTTTCCTGGGCTTTAGGCCATGGATAAGGCTCTAGGCCATAAATATTCAGAACTGCATCAATTTTATGACTCTGACTTTGACTAGGGTTTCCTTTTACTCTCTTGGACTCCAGGTCACTGTAGTAGTTGACTCTGGAGCTGGTTATGCTGGACTCAACTCTGGATTAGCTTCCTGCCTGGAGTCCCTACATACCTACACTCACCACAGCTGGTCCAGGACTGGCTCAGCCAGACAATTCTGCTGCCAAATATCTGTCCATCTAGAAGGCCATCTGTAGAAGAGATTCCCTGGTGCTATACCTCCCCAGACCATCCAAACTGCCTCCTATGCACCACTGCAGCTGAAACCACCCCCATGAGTATGTCCTAGCTCATATGCTATTTCTTCTCTTCACCCCTGTCTGGACTCCATCCTAAGTCCAAGTTGATCCCATTCTGCTACCAACACAGCTTCACATATTGTATAGCAAATGGAAAGAGAATGCATATAAAACAATTTGTATTTAAGAATTCCTAAGGTTTTTTTTCCCACCGAACACAAGCTCTACACAAGCTGAAGATGTGACAGGGTGACTAAGTTAGAAGTGCAACCTTGGTCTGCACTGGTATAGCACATACTGATGCAGAGAACATGCGCATCTCATGAGACCTAGTAATGACCCCTCACTCTGCTCTTGTCAAACCATCTCTGAAGTGTTGTGTTCATGTCCCAGTGCCATGGTTTCAAAGAGGAATATATCAAAGAGGAAGTGACCAGAATGACAGCAAGCCTGACATTAGCTGAGGTAAGGAAGCTGTAAGAAGTCGAGCTGTTGGCCTAGGAAAGGAGGATTTTCGAGGTGAGGTTTTCAGGTACTGAAGGGCTCTCAAAAGGATGATGACCTAGAGGCTTGTGCAAGAGACAGCTTACAGGTCTGGGGCAGCAGAGGAGAGACGGCTGCACTGGAGTAGGAAGTGCTTGTCTTATCTCTGCTCCTGACTGGGGTGACCCTCATCTTCAGCCTCAGTTTCCCCCTAAGACTGAGAGGGTATAAGTTCAAAGGCCACTCCCAGCTCTAAGGGTCCAGGATTTCTTTTCTTTACATTAATCTCAATTGAATAAAGAAGACCAGCAGGGCCTTAACCTGTTCTGAGGCCTGGGAGAAAAGATCAATTTTTAGATCTTGCAAGTACCCACTTCCAAGAAAACTAAATTGACAGAAGTAATGTATGGAATAAGTAGTCACAAGCTTTATGTTTTAGCAAAAGAAAAAGATAGAAATTCTCAAATGGAAGGCATGGTGAACAGCAGCTTCCCCTCCAATGACATTCAATATCTAATCCCTGCAACCTGTAGATAATACCTAATGTGGCAAAATGTAATAAAGCTCAGATCTTAAGAGAAGAATTTATTCTGGATTATCTAGCAGACTCCCAAACCATCACAGATGTCCCTATGAGGGGGATGCAGAAGGAAATGTGACAGAGACAGATGGGGTGAGGACAATGTGAAGGCAGAAGCAGAGACTGGAGCCATGCGGTCAGAGTGAAGGAGGAAGGAATGAATTCATCCCAAAGTCTCAGAGGTGGTGCAGCCCTACTGACACCTTGACATTGGACCTCTGCTCTTAAAGTTGTGAAGGAAGAAATCTCAGTTGTCTTAAGCCACCAAGCTTGTGGTAATTTGTTATGGCAGCCACAGCAAACGTAAAAAGAGGTTTACTGCTTAAATAAAAATTTATTGTGGTCTAAAAGTGGGCAATAACAACCTTCTTTAAGGAAAAAGTTTGAATTTTTTGTTTTGTTTTTTTGTGTGTGTTTTGCGGTGCTGGGGATTGAACCCAGGGCCTTGCGCTTGCAAGGCAGGCACTCTATCAACTGAGCTATATCCCCAGCCCATAAGGTTGAATTTTTGTGTATTTTACACCATATCTATCTCAGAACAAGGGCAGCTCTTCTTTTAAAAGTTTTCAGGGGCAGTGACAAAGCCGTGGTTTAAGTCATTCATCCATGTATTTTATTAATAATCTTTCCTTCACATGTGATTTCAGCAGACAATAAGTCTATGCAAGGCAGATGACCAAATGATGCCAACCTCTACCCAGCAGGCCTGGCTGCAGAAACAAATCACACAGAAACTCCCAGCTACAGAAGAAAGCTTCCTTGTAAAGCAAATGATACAATGTAGGTGAGGCTTCTCTCAATTCTCTACTGTAACAAGGCCAGTGTCTCTCCCGGCTCATTCCTGGCAATACCCAGCTCTTGTCTTCTGGAATGACGAATGCTACTAAGATAAAGAATGTAACAAAATGATCCCCACGCCTGGGAACAGCCCCAGAAAGAGAATGAGTATCCCACAGGCTTCCCCCACTCCTGTTTTCTAAAGAGTGTCATCCCTGGAAAATCCTCTCATACCATCAGCAGCGGGGAACATCTCACAGGGCTAGGTCAGGTTTAAAGAGATGATTCCTGACTGAGGTTCTAATTGCTTCTTGAAAAATATCATGATTACTACTTTAAAAGTCACAAATAAGGGAGAAGTTCTTTTAAATTCAGTGAAAAAAAAAAAAAAAAAAAGATGTGTATAAAAAGGCCAGCTAAATTACACAGGTTAATAATGATTCATTGGTCTTCTGCTCTGCTAAGTATCGGTGCAGGAGAACATCCACTGTGAAGTGGTAAGAGAAGAATGTGCTGAGTCTGAGTAGTACTTTGGGATCTGGCTGCTTCCTAGAGTCAGTCCTTGAGCAAATCATTTCACTTCTGTCCAGCTTCATCCTCCTCGTGTGCAAACTGGGGCAAGTGGCTAAGGCAACATGTGGCCACTGGTATTCCTTAACATTTGAAGAATGAATGAATGAACTATTCTGTATCAAAGACTCAACAATCCACACCAAAATTTTCAGCTCTTTCCTTGACTCACAAGGGTAACATTTTTATCTGTCGCTTTTCCAACTGTCATCAATATCTGCCTGAGTTTATAACGTTTAGAAAGAGGAACCTTTTATTATCTTGAAAAATTCAAATTGGCAGAGGGCATGTTTTTTCTTCTTAGACAGTAGCACTTTTACAATCCAGAGATTTATGTAAAAGAAAGTTGGTCAGTTATTATGGGTGATGCATAACAACTATTTTTGGTCCATGACTAAAAATGTCTGCCTTTGAGTCTAAAACAGAACTCTAAGCATGCTCCTTCCTTCTAGCTCATGCTCTCTCTTTCCCAGCCCAAAGCCATTCCCTTTTCCTGAACCCAGTGGTTGGGAATGTGGGCTGTATAAAATGTGGCCCTTACTCAGTTATATATTGAGGCTGGGTCCTTCCATTGCTCAGTCATCATCCTGCCATTCAGTCTGGGTGTGAGGTTGGGATAGGGGCATGGAAAACAAATGTGAACCTGACCTCCTACAGTCCCTAAGCACATGCACCAGGGAATCTATAAGACAACTCCCACCTGCTCTCAGGAGCTGCCCTCTCCAGTCCCCAGTCATCAGAAGGTACCTACAAGTACCCAGTGTCCCTTACTCCCCATCAGGAGAAGAATGATAACACAGGTGGCAGTGAGCTGTTCTTCCTTCCTCAACTTCCCTTTCTCTCTCACACACCTCCCTAAAGCAATCAGAATACACAGGCAGGTGGTGCACCCCCAAACCACCCGCCTCCCCCATTCGCACTGGAGACACATCCTCATGCCAACCTACAAGCAGCATTTTGAAGCTTTTGGATAACCCATATAAATACACTGACCTCCAGACCCCAGGGAATCCCATTTCCCCTACAAAAGGAAAAACTTATACATAGAATTAATTTTTCAACCTCTTGCCGAACTGTGTAAGAATCATATATGTGTGACTTTAAAGCTTAATTCCACACTCAGGCTCAAATTTCAAACCTTCAACTCTTTAGAACTACGTATCACCCCCGCAACACACAAGACTATTAGCCCCACTATTAAGAATCTAGGTTATTTTTTATCATTTCTCTTAGGACTTCAGATTAAAACCAAACCACAACTGGAAAATGGAACAACCTGCAACGTACATTTCATGTGTACAGACAAATACATTTTGAAGGGTTCACTCAGAGGAAAATGAAACATTTCTAAAACAGAAGGTAATTTTTCTGTTTACTTTTCTTTCTAAATGACAGGTTTTGTTTTGGAAGACTTCTGTGTCTATCAACTAGGCAGCAGTATTTGTGGCCATATTTGTGGCCTGAATGCAGCTGTCTAAAACCCTGTGAACAGTTGGAATGGCAATACAAGAATTCTTGGTCACATTGAAACTGCAGAAATGACAAGGGACACTCATGGCAAACACTTTTAATCACACTAAACAAAGGCCATCCTGGACACATGAAAATCAAACCTCTCTCTTCAGTCCTTTGAGAGTAGTAATGACCAAAGTAGATGTCTTTTTAATCAAATCCATTTAAATCATAATTTAAATTACTAAATAGGATGACTCAATTTAATCAGTTTTTTATACAAAAAAGTACATTTTTGTTCTTCTCACATAACTCAATTACATATTCTCCATAATTCAAAAGAATATGGATTTTGCTTTTAGAAAATATACTTTGTACATTCAAGCAGTGATTTATGGGGACCATATTCAGACTGTATCCCTTAAGAATTCTAGAAGATTCAGTACAAAAAAAAAAAAAAAAAAAAAAGATTTCATATTTCCTTTGTGCCCTTAAGATTTCTCCCTCTTTTATCTCTGAACTCTTTATGGGCCCATATTTCTTCATTCTTAAGAATTATCTCTTCATTTACTTGAAATTTTGCACTTTTGGAGAGAAAGCTAAGGAGTGATTATCTTATCTCCATATAATGCTATTAACAAGCATGGTTTTCACAGATAAAATCCCTAGATGGAGAAAAGAAATCATGATTTCCAAGGTGTAAAATGAGATTTTTTACTTTGCCACATATCAAAGTGGATTCAGTGGCTCTCATCACCCCTAATTTAGTCACGTGTCATTCATTCATGTCTGTGGTCAACATTTTAGAGGGTCTGCTAGGATTAGCACAGATAAGGATTCTGAGCTGACAAAGCTTAAGTTCAACAGGGAACAGAACTATGAGACAGCTATTGTACAAATAACTACACAACTCCAAAGTCAACTTTAAGAACTACATAGTAATAGGGCAACCACATTCAGGCTAAGGGGGAAATGTCAAGGAAGATATGTCTAGAAAGTGACACTGCTTTGTCATTACTTAGTGGTAAAACTTTTTAGAAGAGGGCGCACAAATACATTGTTTCAAACATTCTATCAATTCCAAGGGAAGGAGGAGTATGGGGAAAACATCTGATTAGAATCCTGGCTACAACTGCAATACCTCCAGCAACTCATGGCAAGGGACAAGGTTTCCTCAATGACTGTTATAATAGGTAAGTGTAACACATACAAAGCACTAGTTCAATAAATAATAGTTACTGAGTAATTTAGAACTGTGCTGATTTATGTTTGAGCTTTGACATGTCAAATACAGCTCCTTTCCATAGAGTTCTGTCATTACAAAAATGTTCAACCATAAGAGGAAATGCAAGAATCCATTTAAAAAACACAATGATGTCAGTGCTTTGTCTCACTTGGGCTGGCCAACAGGTATCATTTATTATACAACAGAAGCACTCCTCCTATATGAGATTCAAATTATGGCAGGTATACATTGTGAAAAAGAGTTGGTACATAGTGCTCAATAGCCTTCTATTCACAGTAGATAAAGATTCTGGATCAGAGCTTTTCAAACAGAGAATGCCCCTAAGATGGTCAAGAGTTTTTCAGGTCACTAACTGCTTGACTGAGAGGAAGCAGGCAGAGGCCTTTACAGGCAGCTCAAAGTTCACTTTTCTTCCCAAGAAAAATTTCACCCCTTCCTTAGCTTCCCTTATTTTGAACTCCCCCAGTACTTACAAATACCCACAGGACAGGGTCAGTCACACCTGTCCCTCCTTTGCTGGACACTCGTTGCTACCAGTGTTGCAGCAGGAGATAGAGCTGGCGAGACTCTGCCTTCCCAGAGCTCCTGCTCCGTGGCTGGCTCCATGGCTGGCCTTATCAAGTTCTCTTTAAATTGGTGGCCACTGGCCCTTTTTCCATTTGGTACAAGACCCAAGCCAGTAAACAAACAAACAAAAAAAATGTGGCGGTTTGTGTTTCCAAGTAAAAAAAATTAATAATTTTACTTGGACCCAAAAAAGGGACCACTTTCCCGATGAGAAAAATGAGGCTCAGAGAGGAGAAATGATTTGCCTAAGGTCTTACAGCAAGTTCACAGCACAATTGAAGCAAGGGTTTAACTTCTTCCAATCAGGCCCCCACCCCATTTACTGAGCCCTACTGTTTTCCTGGCTTTGGCCTGGTACTGGGGACCCAGATTAACCTTCCTGTGGGTGTAGGATTCATTCTGGCTGAGCTGGACAAGGCAGGGCAAGCTGTGCAGCCTGGGTAACACCAGCTGTTTCCTGGACTGTCACTGCCAGGTGTCCCAGCTGCTCTCTGCTATAAGGCCCTGAGGTGGTACCTGGCTCCTGGATGCCCCAGCCTGCTGTGGGTTTGGGCTATCCCAGGAAGGTCACAGTGCTGACCTCCCATGGGGCAGAGCCTTTGCAACCTCTGACCTTCATGGGCCTTATCTAATTGCACAAAGATTCTGAAAAGGCTCCCTCTGTCTCATCAGGACAAGAGTCTGTCTATTTCCCTAAGTTCCTCTGGTTTGTTTGAGCTGAAAAGCCCATGACTCAAAGTAGAGGGTAGGCCATTCTGTAGACACTAGAAGCCTGCAGGCAGTCAAAGGTCAGGGGCTGCTCATAATTATTACAAAACAATATGCTTCCTCAACTTAAAGCTACATTGGCTGCATTAGAATGGCTCTAGTTCAGGGAGAAGAACCTGTCTTGCCTTCAAATTCAAAATGAGAAATAACCCCATGAGGGGCCAGGGAATAGAGGAATGGAACTCAGAAAGCTAAAAATGACACCCCAAGCAATGTGGCTGGGCAGAAAGGATTCCCTGGGTAGCCACTGAGACCTCTGCCAGGTCAGCCTTTCTGAGGAATCTGAGGACCCTAGGAGATGAGAGAAGAGCAAGCAGAGATGAGTACATGGCTCATTCACTCAAGTCCTCCATCAAGGAGCTTTCTGGACAGCCCAGCCCTCAGTCTGAGCTTCCTGAGCCCCATCTGCATAGCTCTATTGGATGGTACCATGATTACAAAGTAATTGTCTGTCACATTCATTTTTGCCTCAACAGAGTCCAGTACGGTGTCTAACACTCAGCAGGCACCAAAAATGTTAAGCAAATGAATGACCTGTTACACAGTGACCACAATTTAAAGGTACCACTAAGGCAGAGGTAAGCAGTAGCCATCTGAGAGTGGAAGAAAATACAACCATGACTGGACTAAAGGGAAGTCCCTTAACCAGTCTGAAGACAAAGTACTCCCTATCCCTTAGCAGCCCCAAGGGTCAACAGCCATGGAACAGAGCTGTTCCATTCTATTTTGGGTGTGGAGAGACCTAATTTATAGATAAATATGTTTTCAAAATTACCAGAATTGAAGTGAACAAAGATTTTCTTTCTATTTCATGTACCAGTTCCATCCCCAACCCAACTTCTCTCTTAGAAACTTAGGCACGTCACTGCAACCCCAAGGTGAAAGTGAACTTTGACCTAAGTTGCCACAGGAGACGCTTCTTAACTCACAAGGCACATGCCTTTGGTGCAAAATGTGTCAACTTACTTTTTCCACGTCTAGAGCAGCATCCTGCTTCTTCAAAAAACTGTAGAAGGAGAAAAAACGAATAGTGAGACATCAAAAGAAAATCAAGCACTCTGTTCCTGTAAACCACCCACAAAGCACCACCACAGAATTTCCATTTGTTGCAGACTACCAAATTGCCCATGAACTTTTTCTCATTCACACAATTGTTGCTAAGTCACAGTTGCCACAAACACCTGCCTGAAACTGCAAAGACCTGGCCCCATACCACCAAAGGAAGCCAGGATGAGATTTTAACTCTCTGGAGGCAGGAAAACAAGGAAGGAATCCCTGAGTGTGTACACATGTGTGCCTATGTACCTTCTTCGGGGTCTCCATAAGTTGTCCATGGTGGGAACATTAAAAACAAGTCTTTTAAGGTCTTACTCAACTTACCTCTTGACTTACATCTCTTTGAAAGGGCCCATATATGCCCCACTTCCTGTCTTACTGTAGGTAGGCCTTATTGTCACACCAGCCTTCTTGAAATGGCCTCTGTTTCCCACAGGTGGGGTTCCCTTCTGCCAGAGGTTTGCCAACCCACCAACCAGTACCAGCTTGTCCATGGAACTCCAGCCCAGGATTACTTAGAACTTTATGCCAGCCCCCTGGCAAGGTTGAGCAGATTCTGAGGATACCCATAACCACTTCATATCATCTTTATAGTGCCAGGGGCAGGATGGCAGATTTCCAGTTTGTTTCTGCACTTTGCCTACAACCTGCCAATATTATGGTACATCAATTTATCATTTGAAATTTTAGCTGTTTCAATAAAACTTCAGTTTTAATAAAATATCTAATGGGAATAATACAAATGGTTATATGGAGTATGTTGACAACAATTATACGAAGGCAAAGTGTGAAGTTTGAGTTGGAGAACCTGAGATCTTAAAAAGGCAGAAACAATTTCTCCTGTCTTAGTAGAGATGCTTAAGTACTTTTCAGTATGATTCTCAGCATTTTTCTTCCTGGTCCATGGTTTAAAACACCCCCATTATAAATTACTATCCCCATCAAAAGCAACCCCTGACACATACATGAGAATTTTTACACTGTTTGAAAAGACATATAATTAACAGTAACATCTTTGTTTAGTTTAATCAAAGATGACTCAGAATGAAGGGGAAAAAAAAATGACCATGGGGAAGAGAATTAGAGACTCATGTATTGTTTTCTAAGATGGGCATTCAAATCATGAACTTGTTACAGACAAGCAAGAGACCACTACGGAGGCTGGAGGGAGAGAATGTGCTAATAAGCATACCACTAAAGCGGTACCTTAGCAACCCACCTCTTCGGGCTTCTGAGACATGCTGTCTTGCCCTAACCAAGGAGACATCAAAACATATGACCTTTCTTCTGGCTAACCCATCAGAATGCTAGACACTGTTGTGTTTTAAAACACGGAAGTTCTCTTTGTTCAGAAATTTTAATTTGCCTCCCTATAACCAGAGAAGGGCAATTCAGCACTGAGAACTTTTCACCAAAGGGAACATACTTACTGTGGAAGTTTGACTTCCATTCTCAAACATTCTAATATAGGTTAGAAGAGCTGTTCTGATTTATAGGTCATGACAAGAAGTATTCTATTTGCAAAGTGGAAGATTCCTTCATCTGCCACAGAAAGAACCCTTGAAGAATCTTTACCCTTTTCCAGGGTAGAAAAGAAACTTGCATATTGCATATCTCAGGCATATTGCATATCTCAGGCAGTATTGCAACAAGTCAGGGTGCCCAATTCTCAATAGGCTCTGAAGGAATGAGCCTTTGCTCCACAGTACTTCAGTTACTGATACCAGTAGGAAAACTGGAAGGCCATTTGGAGCTGCTGGCTCACCACTGCACAGTCTTATTCTCCATTTGTGTATACAGCATCATCCAATTTCTTTTTCAGGCATACTAAACAGATGGAGTTAACCAACAAAGACAATGTATGCATCATCCCGTAGCCACAAACCTGAAGAGGGACGCCACAGCCTTAACGCCAACAACTTCCAAGCAAGACTGCTTGAGATATTTTCAGGCGCCAGTCCCATTGTTTCAAAGAGGATAAGAATGGATAAAATGAATTTCCTAAAAGTAAAATTTACATGGTAACACCATTTGGAATGAAGAGTGGCAGAGGCCTTAAAAACCACACATAGTGCTGAGTGTGGTGGGCGTGGTTGTGCACACCAGCAGCTCAGGAGGCTGAGGCAGGAGAATCATGAGTTCAAAGCCAGTTTTAGCACCTTAGCAAAACCCTGAGCAACTTGGTGAGACATAATAAACAGTTGGAGTTAACCAACAAAGACAATGTATGCATTGTCTTTGTTTTTTTTTTTTTTTTTTTTTTTTTTTTTTTTTTTTTGCGGTGCTGGGGATTGAACCCAGGGCCTCCTGCTTGTGAGGCAAGCACTCTACCAACTGAGCTATATCCCCAGCCCTGAGACCCTGTCTTCTAAATAAAATATTAAAAAAAGGGCTGTGGATGTTGCTCTGTGGTTAAGCATCCCTGGGTTCAATCCCTAGTACCAAACAAACAGCAACAACAAAAAGAAAACCACCTACCTTTCTTAAATAAAAGTTATGTTCTAAAAAATTGAGAATAAGTAAGTTCTGGCTATCAAATGTTTAAGTGAAACAGTTTTTATTTAAATGACTTGCATTTAAAAAAATAATTTCTTCAAAATACTGACCCATTTTCCTGATTTATCTATATTCTAAATCTGATTCTTAGACAATCCAAGTTTTAGTTTTCCACACCTGGAGGCCCCTCCAACTCGCTGTGTGTAAGTGTCTGTAGACAGAGTCTTGCATGTGCAGTTATACAGACATTACAAATAGTTGCCTTCATGTTCAACTCTGGGCTTTGGGACATTAGAACATTTTTCATGCTTTTATTCTTCCTGCTAATGTTTTGTTTGACAAATAACTAACATGACCCAGATACCCCAGTGGAAAGGCTGATCATAAATGCTGTAAATGTTTGGTCAACTGCAGGAATTGAAGCCAAAGGACAAAAATGAATTAGTTCCAACTATTTAGATCAGAACCCCACGCCCCCCTCCAACTTTGGGGGAAGATACAAGTACACTAAAAATAAAACTGGGAAGTCACAACTTTGAATTCTCATTTGATATAGTCATTCCTCCAGCTTCCCTGCTCTCCTAAGTGCCCACAGTGCACGGCCCCACGAACCCAATAACAGGACAGCACAGGCAGAGGGACAACCAGATGGTCAAAGGAGCAATGGCCACATGTTCAGTGAATGGCAACTAGCTTGGTAGTGCTACAGGACAGAGAAGTGGCTAAGCACAGGTCAGATTGTGGCAGAAGGTATATGCCAGCTGAGAAGTTGCCAGAGGTAGGAGCAAACTTTTTTACAGTACCGCTCTATTTTCAATCTGTGTCTATCCCACCGAGGGGCAGGAAAAGAGATGCAGCCTCCAGCATATGCCTGGCACGGGGCTAAGTGCTGTCATTCCGATCTCGCCAACCCTGCTGGGTAAGTATAATTTTCTCCTCATCAGCCTTCAGGCCCAGTTCACAATCATCTTTTCACTGTTTTCTTTGCCCACACTTGTCTACAGAATTAGCTTTCCTCTCTGCTGTGTTCTTCCTGTACTTTATGCGGGGCCTGTTTCACCACCTCCCTGTTAGACTGCTAGCTTTCCAGTGACCAGGATGGCCCTGAGTGCTGTGCCTACAACATGCAGGCGCTGGTGCTTTCTCTGCTGATGGGTGAGTGAAGGGTCGACAAGGGGCAGTGACAGATAGTTAATGAGCCTACACTAAGTCAAACAGACTCCACTCCTTCCTGTATTATGAGGTGGTGTGCATGTGTTGGAGGGGTGGGGACCAAGCGTATAAATGCAGAGTGTGACCACATCCCACACACAACACGGCCCTTAACCAGAAGATGACCTTCTTCTTCAAGTTCAATCCTGAATCTTTAGCTTCAAATTAAATTATAGCGGGCTGGGGAGATAACTCAGTTGGTAGAGTGCCTGCCTTACAAGCACAAGGCCCTTGGTTCAATCCCCAGCACAACAACAACAACAACAACAAAAAAAAAAAAATTAAATGACAGAGATCAAATCTGGAAATTTTGTTATTATTTTTAATATTAAACAGCAATTCTTGTTATTTAAAAAATGTGATTGAGACATTGATATTCAATACAACATGGTCATAATCACAGCTCATACATGAATTCCAGATTTAAATCACTGTTCAGGTTTCTGCTTGATTGTAAAATGGGAGATGGAAAGAAAATGAGATATGCCTTCCTCTTGCTGTAGTATATTCTCTATTCTAAACTCAACCTCTTTTATTACTTACAAAAGATTTAAAGTATTTATTGACCTGCCAAAAAACATCTGCATGTTACTGGACACATCTTTGTCTTCACATAGTTACATCTGAATGGTTTCTTTTTGTCCCAGGGATCATAGCTCTATTCAATCGCAACTAAAGTGGGAACCTCAGAACTGTATGTGGCGAATGAGGATAAAATAGCCATTTGATAGCAACTTTCATATCAAGCCTGTCAACAGGGACAAGTGTTCCTTCGGTTATTCTTAACTTAGGATCCAAAGCACAAAAAAGACCAGGCAGGGCCAGACGCTGCTATAATTCCAAAGAAAGCTAAGACACATACAGAGCATACACAGAAGCTCCTCAATGCTCTCTGGTGAAGGGGAGGCCCCTGGCTCTTTGCCTGAAAGCCCAGGAACAGGCCCACTTTCACAGTGGGCTCCCCGAGGCCAGTGCAGCTGCAGACAGGCATGCAGTGTGTGGGACCATCCACGTTCAAGGTCACCACGATCGCCTGTGCGCCCCGCAGCTGGGTCAGGCCCCAGAGACAGAGCCCAGCTCAGACAAGGCTCTTTGTTGTGGGACATTTCTTGTTGCCCTGTTTCCCCAGGAAAAAGGCATTTTCCTCTCCCCATTCATCCTGGCCTCAGACTAACTCATTCTCCTGAGTCCTTCTACACACAGGAAACAAACAAAGTCAGAGATGGGGGCAACTATCTTCTCCTGTCTTACCCACCCCTAGCCCAGGTGAAGCAGTAAGTGTGTGTTCAAAACAGTGGGGAATGCAGGGCATGGCAAAGTCCTGCGCAAGACAATGCCACCCCAGGGGCATCTTTAGCACACTGTCATCCAGGGGAGAGTGGAGTCTTGTAAAGGACAGCAAAGGTGGTGGGGGATGTCCTTGTGTCTCCCACACAGGGAGGGTGGCACAGGGCTCAGTCATTGCTCTATGTGCTCTCTTTTTTTTTTTTTTTTTTTTTTTTTTTGCGGTGCTGGGGATTGAACCCAGGGCCTTGCGCTTGCAAGGCAAGCACTCTACCAACTGAGCTATATCCCCAGCCCTGTGCTCTCTTTCTTAATGACATAAATATTCACTTTGCCTCCTTATAAGGTAGTATATATTCACTGAAAACTTATGAGATATGAAACCTATGTTATGCCAGAGCTTTTCCTTTTTAGCCAGTGTTTCTCTGCACACATAAATGTAAGATTTATTGCCTGCACCTCTGTCTTGCATGCCACAGTGGAAAGTGCACACGGCTTCTGACAGAGACAACCAGCGCCCTTCACTGCAGGGCCTATTTTAATTAGGAAGGGATGAAATGAAGACTCTACCACCTAATGATGCCCCTCACCACTGACCTCTGAAGTACTCTCTAAAAAGAGAATTCTGGTCCACAGCCAGGGAGGAAGCAGTTGGCTGGGAAACCAAGTTCTCTCTCCAGCTTTGTGACTTAGGAGTTTGGTGACTGGGTGGGAAAGGGTGCAGCAAGGGGCCACAGATCAAAAAACCCACAGGGGTCAGGGAGATAACATGAGTGAAAGCAAAGCAGGTAAGCTGGGGCAGGACAGCTGAAGAGCCCAGCCCCCTTCCATGAGGACAGTCACGCACTGCCTGGGCAGACTGCTGTCACTACAGAAGGCACATTGAATTTTGCCAAACCTGCCATTTTTTTCAAGAGAAGCTGGAAATCCCGGTTTTTATATAAAAGTGCCCTCTTAAAAGCTGTTAGTTTACATTTTTTAAATGTGCCATGTAAGTCATAATGCCTTGGTTTCTCTTTCTGTTAAACAAGAAACTGATTGCTCAACCCCTGGGGGGGTTATTTAGGAACATAAAAGTTTTTATTGTCATATAGCAAGATAAGGTAAATAAAATTCAATTCATAGAGGGGTAAGGAGTCCCCCCCCCCTTTTTTTAAAAACCAGGGTTGACATATACAGGACTTGGTGCTTTGCAGAAATATTTAAAAGTATACTCGTGCATGTTAACCTCTTTAAAAAAATTTTAAAAAGAGGTAAACTGTAGTAGACTTAGACAATGAGGAGTGACAACTGGTGATCCTGGATCACAGAGAGGAGTGAAAGTCTGCTTAGAATGGCTTCAATTGCTGTCAAATGCTGTATGGAGATAGGTAAAGTAATAATCCTCTCAAAAAGCACCGTGGTAAAGAGCAGCAGAGAAGTGGGGTACTAGCCAGAGGAGAGCAGGGGTAAAGAGAGCGTATCTTTAAGAGAGATGAAATTACATGTGCATTCATTGCATGATTATCACATTAAAGCAAACAGACAAAAACCCCAAGTGCCACCCAAAAAAAATTGTGTCAGCAAAATACTAAACAGTGCTGGTGCAGTAAAAATTTTATTGGAGTTAAGAAGCCAGGATCCAGTTATTCAGGTTTTTCTAAACAAGAAGTCAGAAAAAGGAAAGGGGTGGGAGAAGAAAAAATGAGAAATCTTTACTACAACACACACTGCCCCACATTTTACACTGTGCCATTTCTGTATTTGTCCTTTTTAGCCTACTTCTCTCACAGTCTCTCTTTGCTGAAATACATTAGTTGCCATGGAAACGATGTCATAGTGTGTAAAACCATTTACTGTCCTTGGAAAGGCATTCATGATAAAACTGAGCAGTAGCATGTTTTGAAAAGAGAAGCAACAGAAAGCCGTTGTGCCAGAACACAGGGTCTCAAAATCGTGACTTCAAAGTAATCCTTTACCACTACCGCCCTATGTCCCTGAGAGCTTTTGCGTTTCAGTTTCCCCCAATCATCCAGAGGAACACCTTACCAAGTTATGTAGGCCACATGTGCTTAAACCAAAGTCTCTGATCTAATGCTGATGAAAACAATAGACTCCCTATAATTCACGCTTCCTTCCATGTGGTGGGGAGGGGCTGGGAGACTGGAATCAGAATGTTTGTGTGCATCACGAGACCTCTGCTAATGGAGATCTGGTCCTGGAATACATTGTGCTCTCTAACTTTGTGATCAGAGATAGAAATAATATTTAGGGCCCGAATTTCCTTAGTCCTGGGAATTAGCAAGACACTCCCTCTTTTCAACTCTAAGTAAGTCACATTCATTTCATCAAGGAACCATACTGAGCAACTCTCATGAGCCAGAGTGACAGAAAATAGCCAGGTAACTGTCTCTGGAAGCTTAATATTCAGAATGGGACAGATGGCCAAAGGCAAGGGCATAAAGGGCTTCCTGAGTCATGGTGGAGAACCAGACTTGATTTCAAGAGCAATAGGAAGATACCAAGGGAAGTGATGTAATCTAGATACATTTTAAAAAGTTCACTTAGCAGTTGTGGGAAGTAGAATCGGATGGGTCAAGAGCAGAGAAGGACAGGGCAGTAAGGTTACAGGACCAGTGCAGTCCAGATGACATACAGCAGATGGAGCAGTGACGTCTAACTAGGATGAGTGTACACCTTCCCTTGTCTGTGACAGTGCTCATCCCCCCCTGCTGCCCCAGCAGTCTGTCAGAGTAAGCATTTGTCCAAGATGTTTCACTTTGTAAATCAAGTGTTACTATTAGTTGCATGAACACACACCAGGACTGAGTTTTATAATCTCTATTTTGCAGCTCAGCTTCTGCTATGGTCTTGCATACCAGTGAGACAACTCTATAGCAAAGGGAATTCACCTTAGCACGTGATTAAATATGAAAGATGATCGACGACAATCCATCTTTTTTCCCGGCCTTTTCCAATCTTGGCGTGACACCTCTCTTTCAATGGCAACACACAGGATGCTCACCAATAAAACAAGAAGCACTTGAACATGAGTAATCTAGGAGAGCTAATGACACTAGTTTGCTTAGTGAGAGAAATATTTCATGCTGCTACCCCTCCCATGTATTAGTTCTCACTGTGCTGTGACCCATGATGAGCCTGAGAGGTACAGAACATCAAGTCAGATGGGTGAAAGGAAAACACAGCATGCTACACATGAAAGGTGCACATGGAATATTTGCAGGAAACAGACCTGCTGAAGATCTTTTAATGAATTGCCTGAATGCCCTCCGTTTAGTGTCTTTGTTATTTATTGAATGGTTATATTATTTTATTTTTGCAATATCCCTTTTGGTTTTTTGGTGCTGCTAGGCAAGTCATACCACAGAACCCAATTTTGTTTTTCAAGAAAGTTGATGATGGATGTTAATTAGCACAAAATTCTTGTTGATATTTACTATCCACTATGGGAGCCACAGGGGTGTCCCTGATGACATAAACCACAAGTCACAATCTGTTAAAGAGTCACTGGCAAATGTTAATAGTTATTATATTAAGACTGTGCTGATAATGATTTGACACATGAAGCTGCAGAAGGTTCACTATATTAGCACTTGGAGGGATATTACTCTTAGACCAAATGACTTGTTCTTAATTGATTCTACTCTTCCATCAGGTGCCATGGTGGTGCATGTCTGTAATACCAGTGACTCAGGAGGCTGAAGCAGAAGGATTGTAAGTTTGAGGCCCAGCCTTCCCAACTTAGTGAGACCCTGTCTCAAAAATTTTCAAATGAATAACAACAACAACAACAACAACAAAACCAGGGCTGGGGATTTAGCTCAGTTAAAAGCACCCCTAAGTTCAATACTCAGTACCACATAAATTGATTTAGATTATTTTTGACAGGGTTTGTATGTAAATGTGTGTCGTGTGTGTGTGTGTGTGTATATAAAGTGAAGTGATATCTTTAGTGTATCAGCTTCATTAGCGGAAGAAAAAATTTTATCAACAGCTTGATGATTCCAGTTTTATGTTAGAATTATCAGGTGCTTTAAACAAAATCATTTAATTCAAACAATAGGGTTTTTCTCCATCTATTTCCTGGGATCAAAAGAAAGTTTGGAGAAGTTTATTCTGTCACAGGTGAAACATCTCCTATTATTGTAAACGCTGCTGTAAATTGTACAAAGTTCAACACAGGAGATGAAATGACTTGTTTTTGCAGTGATGATACAGATATAAATTTTGTGATGCTAAAAATAATGTTTTTATTTCTCAAGAAACTTATGGAGCAGAAAGTGACAGAATTTGGGGTGACACATGCATAATTTATAACTACATTCAAACAAGTAGCTATAGACTCTCAAACATAAAATAAAAATTGTAGACATAGAAATTGACAATCTGTATTATATATGCCCAGTTAGAAAAACTGAACTACAAAATTTTTGAGACAAAGTCAAAGTTGAAAAACCACTTCAGCACAGCAGGACATGCCTCCCTTTTGCCACCTGTCATCCTCACCGGGGTTGTAGAAGTGTTTGAAAAACCACTCTCTAAATCGACCTGGGCGTGCCCTAACACTATGATAGGCAAGTCTTCTGAAGTTTGGGGGCATTCTGTTCCAAACCAGTTGGAAATCTTTGATCAAAGCAGTGAATGAAGCACCAAAATAGTCTAGCTTTTGAAGCCTTTGCAGTTATTGAAAATAAGGCTTGTGAGCAGAATATGTTGAAATTCATCCCAATGAAAGCAAAGGAAGGAGGAACTGAACACATTAAATGATGAGAACTTGAATACTATCCGAGATTTAATTCTGAAATTATACTCTGATGTTTTGTAATATCTTGACTCATGACAACTTTTTGATGGAGCTCCTAGTTTTAATTGGATGCATTTATGATCTGTACCAGAATGGGGTGAAACTGAGAAGACCCATGATTTTATATCATCTAAACCTGACAAAACATTCAAAAGGATCATAGAGCAACTTATTTCCTAAGTTTTGTCTTATAAAAACATTGGTTGAAGATAAGAATTCTCAATGAGGGGGAAAGACCTGTGAAAATACATGGGCAAAAATATTTACACATTTCCATGTAAAAAAAAAAAAATTTGTCTGGGAAGCGCCCCCATTTAGTAAAACTGTTCTGAGCTTACCAGGTACTTTGCACCTGCAGAAAGAGCTATTTTCTCAAGTAGAAATACTGTGGTATACACATAAATGTCAACTGAAGGTATTATCTTCAAATACTAACTTTAAACAACTCTGAAGGGATCACAGACAACTTTATAAGAAAATTAAAAACAGTTTATTCTTCGTAAAACATTATCAGTGATGTGGGTACTAGAGATAAGACTAAAAAACTGCACTGAGTGAATATGTAGCAAAAAAATAATTACTATCTTATGTTTTTGCTAATGCTTAGCTAACTGATACAAAAAACATTTTTTTCCTCTAATGTATACAAACATGCTTTTAAGTTTTAGAAATTTTGATTTTTAAATAGATTTTGAATAGAAGTATTTCACAGAAGCATTTTTTGAAAAATCTGCCAGTTAATACAAATGTATTTTTAAAAATTCTATTATTTTATCTATTTAGGACCTCTTCCTGATTTAAATTAATTCCACCTCTCTTGATTACCACTGACAGACAAGGAAAACATGAGCTGCATTTATGTTTTGAGATTTGCTCTGTATCATGGTAATCTTCTGGTAGGAAAATGTATCAACAGTGTCTCAATAGGCAGCTCCCCACCACACCCCCAGCCAAGGAATGCTTTGAAAGCAGGCCTAAAGATTTCCCTTCCAAAATTACTAGGTATTTCCAGGAACAGTAGGTTTTGAAAGACATCTTAAATGTAGCATCATCCTTGTATGAATGTCAGAGAGAGATGAAATGTAATTAAAAAGAGTTTTCCCCTCTCTCATTTGAGTGTTCTGGTAAGTACGTATGAATTATACTTGGAAATGAATCCTTTCATAAACTGGTGCTTTATTTAGTACATGGAGATTGAATAAAAACAAAGAGCATTTCCCCTTGCAGTTAGGGGCATGATTTCTAGTCTTCACTCTGTTACCTTTAAAATAAGGAAATGAAGAATTCCACACAGTAAAATTTCTTCTCTGGCCTCTAGCAAGGCAGCAAGTTCACTGATAAAGGCCTGAAGCTCTAACACTTCCCAGTGACCTGAGGCCCCCAGGCAACTGAGGTCCTTCCTTCCAGAGTACTGGAAAGAACTGCCACCGGCAAACAGTGGGCACCAGAATCCCCACCAGTATCTCTACAAAACTCTTTGAAATATCCAGTGGGCACTTTGCCTTTTGAGAGGACGGAATGCCTCCCATCTTGTCCAAAATAAGCTTTATGCAGGTAAACTATATCATGAACTACTCAAAGGAAAAGTGTAAGTAAATCTGCCCCCAAACAGAAATATAGCCCAGATGCAGCCCAAATGTACACTTACTACTCCACTACGTGTAAAAGATGTGACTTTATTTCTCAATGGTTAAATTTAACTTGATTATGATCACTGTGCTCCTGTTTGTAATGTATAAAGCTGCTTCCCCACCCTTTCAGGTGCAGCCATTTTCCCCACCTCCCAACCACTTGTCACTCTGTGAGCATCCTAGCTAGCTATTGGTTCATCAGTCAGCTTGCAAGTATCCTTCTCCGATATTGGTCCCCTGTTAGCCCAGCGGAATTCAACTGTTTACTATAGCTTCTCCGCCATCTTTTCCCATCCTTCTGTCTGTCCTCCTCACTTTCTCTATCCTCCTGGCTTTCACACTCTCTCTAGCGCGCACGCGCCCTTTCTCCTTCCTTTCTCTTTTCCTCTCATTTTCTCTCTTACCCTGCAGGGAGACACTCTGTTCGCTTAATAAACTCCCTTATGTGATTTCCCGTGTCCCGTGTGGTTCCGTGGGGTTTCCTTACACTGCTTATAGTAGAAAAACAATATTGCTATTTCCAGATAACTTAGTGTTTTCAGAATTAAAACTTCAGTTGCTTCTGGCAAGTAGTCAAATTACTCACTTCCAAATGCCCCTCAGGGCCGTTCCTTTCCCTTTCCCTTCTCCTTAGAGGGACAATTACAGACCAGGCAATGATGGCCCGAAGGTCTGGCCCAACTGCTGCCCTCCAAGCCCTCAATGGCCTGTGTGGGATGTGTTGTCCCAGTGTCTTTGGGTGTAGGCCAGCTCTGCTGATGTAACTGGTCACCTCCTCATCAGGGTTCAGCATATCTGGGGCCATGACCCCCGCTGGTCTCCACTGGTGAGGTCAGCATGCTTCCTTCCATGCCCTCTCCATTCTGATCCTTGGCTCCATATTCGCCAAGGTGACAAACAGGACTGCTGAGATTTCCCCTAAGCCATATACAGGCTTTGAGGAATTGAGAGGGAACACCATGCCTATAAATGTCCCACAGCAAGGTGCATTGCAAGGTGGTTTCCTTCCAGAGTTCCTGACAAGGATGAGGGGTACAAGTGCCCTATGCTTTTGGGACTTCCTCCAGTCTCCTGGGGCTCCTAACATCTCACTGGTCTCTCAAGCTGAAGTCCAGGGACTGGGGCATTGGATCTCAGTGACTCCCCCCTTTTCCATTTCTTAATTCTAGAATTTCTGCAAGTTCTTCCCCTAATCCAGGAAGGGCTTCTCTCCTTCCTGGACAAAGAGAAACTATCCTGCAGCCTCCCTCCCGCCCAGCTTAGTGTGTAAGACATGCCATCCCTTCCTGGGATCTGGTTCCTTGGAATCCAGAAGTCATTTTTCTTCTAACAAAGCCTGTCTCTTAAATGAAGGCCTGGGCTAACTCTGGTCTCTGAAATATGCTTGAAGGGCCTATTTTGAATGTCAAAAGCTAAACAATGCCTTCTTTGTCCCTGGTCTTGTTCTGATCTCCCCATGAAGTAATGGAATCCTTAACCTCAATGGGGGAGACTCCCTGGGTGATAAGAATTAGGAGGAAGGGAAAGTAAATTGAATACCAGTTCAAAATATTATTCCCACTAAACCAGCTGCTCGTGATGCAAGGTCTCTGAGGTCCAGAACATTCATCGAGGATTTAAAAAAACATAAATCAGCCACAAGCTGACATGTTCTTCTTCCAGAAGACATCATTTATGCATGTTTAACTAAGGGCAAAAGGGACTGATGGCTTTCCATTCTTGATTTCTTTACATCGGATGTCCTTGATCCCTACAGATATTCCCCAGTGGAGCTTCCTCATTCAGGGGTCTTGTCATCTTTGTCTCTTCTCTTCCAAACCTGCTATGTTCATTCATCACATCCCTGAGACCTCAGATTCTTTCTTATCTGTCACCCAGTCCTTCTTTACCTTATCTTACACAGGGGCTATCCGGTCTTCATCCCAACACTTTCAGCTGATTCAGCTGATATTTTTTTTTAGTCTTTGAGAACATCCTATACACTTGATTATTTGAGCCAATTCTTTACCCTATGTCAGTCACTACAAGGTCAGATTTTCCATTCTCAAGAGACAAGAATTACCAGGCAAAATCATCACACTGGGCTAAGGGGAACCAACCATTAAAAACCTGCAAATTCTAATGAGGTCTCAATCCAAAATATATTTTATCCATCTATTAACACCCTATCCTATAGTTTAGTGCTTGTTTGGACCTTTTCTAGAAGCTCTAAGCCCCTTCTGTTCATTATACCATCTCTCTCTCCTACTTCACCAAAAACCTTCCTCTCT
This sequence comes from Sciurus carolinensis, assembly GCF_902686445.1. NCBI lineage: Eukaryota > Metazoa > Chordata > Mammalia > Rodentia > Sciuridae > Sciurus > Sciurus carolinensis. The sequence goes on along the minus strand of NC_062219.1, from coordinate 51,843,049 downwards.
AGTGGCTCAGGGTGGCATAGTGGAGCATTGAGAGCCCAGGTGCTTTAGGGAGATCATAACTCTGGTTACAGTTATGGAGCTCAGCTACATGAGATCACTGTTGTGAGGATTGGCCAGGGAGCTTCATCCAATGAACACAGAACTTCTGTCACAGGGAAGGCAATGGGGCGTGCCTTAGATGCCCCAGATCAGGAACTCCAACACTTTCATGTACTATGCCCTTTCTGTATGGCATGTTGGGCTGAGGTATAGCTAGATAGCTTTTGGGGCTGCAATTTTCCAAGTGCCAATCCTGCTTGGATCTTATTTCTGAATAAAACAACCAGAACCCATCCCTTTCCCAGGAGCTACTTGTACCCACAGAAGATCTGGTTCTATTTGTTCCACCATAGTCTTTACAGATTATTCTCAGCCACCCTTCCATGGTCTTTGTTAAGTAATTCTCAGCCCCTAAGAAAATTACCTCCAACTCTTGGAACCTGAAATAAAAAATCTGCTGAATACTGACTATAAGATGGTGGGAATTACATGGTCATTACACTTTCATGAAAAGAAGGGTGAAGTGTAGTATATTATTTTATCTATGCTATGCCCTAAGTTAGAGGCAAGATAAAAAGGTAGACTCATTACATTTTCAACCAAGGTGGTGGAACATTAAGTAGGATTGAAACATTACACGCAACCAAAATCTGAATTTTAAACCATGACTTTGAGGATCCATCAATACAGAAGACCTAAGGTAGGATTTCTAGGGATGCATCTCCTCCTAGAGGTACTACTGAAAACACACGTAAGACCTCCCAACTTGGAAGCTTAGAGTCATAATCAACAAGCATTGAAAAAGTGTCTAACTTAATTTAGTATTACATAGACGTCTAGGAGCCTAGTGCTAAAAATGGACAATATTGACACTGACATGCACAAAAGTATCTACACATGAACAAGCTGGGTAAATACATGAAGTGGCGACATGATGTACTAGCAAAGGGGAAAGTGTGCTTTAGTCAGAGCAATGTGTGATCTACATTTAAGGCAGTGGTTGTGGTGGTAGTGAGGGGGGCCAACGGGGCATTTAAATCATAGACAGTGCTCTGTTAAGCAAGGAAAATCACCTTATCACCACTTCCCAAAGATTGAAATAGCATTTCAAAAAAGAGAAACACCAGGTACCCTGCCTCCTTCCTTTTGCTACAGTGGCTGGCCTGCATCCACAGCTGGTCTCCATCCCAGTGTACTGAACCTGGCATGTAGGTGAGGACCAGCCAGGGAAAGTCATTAGTGAAGAATCCCAGCATGCTGTGCCCAGGAAGCTGAGGAGCTGTGTAACAAATGCTTGACAAACATCACCCCTTGTGTTGAAATGTCTTTTGTTACAGAAATGACTGGAGTAGTCCCTGCCCCAACCATGGAAAACATGCTATAAAGCTTATTTTCTATTATTCTTTTGAAAGGTATGCAAAGAAAAGCGGGAGTTGGACTGCAGTGTCAAATCCTTACTTTATAGGATGGGGGCCCTTAAGTCTGGGATATTCTTCAGATCATACCACAAAGAAAACACCATTAATGCATGGAGAGAAAGGCAATCCCACAACCAGGCTGTGCTCTGTCTGGCTGAGGGCTTAGGTGAACAGTGCTTTCAGAGGTCTAGAAATGGGTGGGGGCATAATAAGCTTTCTCTGCCTCAATACCAGTAGCCCATTCAGCTACTCCTCTCTCCTATCATTCACTCTTGTACTCTTTCGAGGTCATCCAGATTTTGAATCATTCTGCATTATGAGTAACTTTCTTTTCTTTTTTTGGTTAAAATTGTGTTGGTGAAAATCTGACAGCAGAGGGCAAAGAAGTAACTACTTTTCTGATCACCTTAGATTTTTAACAAAAAAGATTGATTCTGATCGAAAGATCTTTAAACACAAAGATCCAAGATACAATGGTAGTTCCTAAAATGGTCTAGGACAATGACCAACCCTAAATCATGTGGGTCAGTAGGAAGTAAATCTGCAGCCACCAGAAGATAGAGAAGCTCAATGTTTAAGCAGATGACACCCTAGCATCCAGATGCCCAGCATACCTACCTTGGAAGTGACACTACACTGTCTGTCCACATGCTACAGGTGGACAGAAAGATGGCACCGCAAACAATATTTGGCACACATGGGGCTGAGTCTCGGTTTCCCGAGAAGGCAGGACCCATAAATATGGATTTCGGGTCTCAGCTAAATCAGTTACCGCATGTATGAACTTGGGCAAGTCATAAAACTTTCTGAAGCTTGGCTTTCTCATATCAGGATTAACTACTAATGCAAATCATCATTTACTAGAAGCAATGGAGAGATACAAATGTCTAATGAAAGAGAAGGAGAAAACTGAGATTCCAGTGCGGCCTTGACAAATGGATGGAATTCTAAGGGAAACGAAGGATTAGGGGATTCCAGGAAAGGAAAAGAAAGACCAGAACACTTATTTCATATTCATGAGGTAGCAGGTGGATGTCCAACTAATTAAGTGTTTGTGTGGTGATAGATGAGGTGAGCAGGTGTGACTGGGGAAGGATGCGGAGACTGGGGAAGGCACAGAAGGCCTGGCTCTGGAATCTGGTCTTTCTGCTTCTATTTATTGTGTTAGTAAAGGCAAAGGCAAAAGAATCACTATGTACATCAGCCAGTATCTCCATTTCGACACGGATCAACACCTCCTCACTCAATCTAGAAAGTATGGGAAAAAGTGAAGCAACTATTATTTGCAAGCCTTGGGAGAGGCTGAAGGGCACAGCCTATCAAGAGAACATCAAGAGAACAAGGATCCAGCAAAGGTGTACAAGACAGTCATGCAAGGACATTTTCAGGGAGGAGACAATGATAAAGGCTAGACAATGTTAGAATGTTACAGTTCACTGATAACTCAGCTCCAGAGTTTTAGATATGAAAACAATGAGGCACTGTGTTTGTATTTCCAGGTTAGAAAATAAATTAGACAATACAAGGTGATACCTTCCAAACTCTGAGAGAGCAAACAGAGAAACCATTAACAGAAATCAGAACTTTTTCAAGTATCCCTGTGAGTATGTATGTGCCTGACTATGGGGAACACATCACACCGTATCTGGGCTGGAATTAAAATAAAATTAAAACAAAAATCAAATTTCACAAGTGACAATATTTGAAATTGCTATTGCTTCTAAATAGAACCAACACATGCAGAAATGAAAGAACTTGGTGCTTATTTGCCTTTTCAGTAGAGCTTAAACTGGGCAGGATTTCACAGAAATACAGATTCAGTAACATTTTCTGGAGATTAAAAGAAGGCATGGGAAAAGTTCCCTGGGCTTTGTTGTGGGGAAGGAGATCTGGCTCAATTTTAATTTTCCATTAAAGGCCTACTTTTCAATATAAAGCAGATGGAATTCTTACACAACTCCTGAAAAGCCTACTATTTTTGGGTACCTCAAAGATGGAAGCTCTGAAGAAAATGAAAGTGTTTGAATTCCTCAGATAAAATCCCACCAGCACATTCAAAAGGCGCAGGTACTTGCAAATATTTAAAAGACGTTAAGAGGTCTTCCTGTGGCAGGCTGCGGCTCCCTCTGACTCCAGCTAGTTGATTTTTACTTCTCTTCTGCCTGCTCCCATCACTTGTGGCTAGAACTCCCTCTGCCTGCTTCATTCCCTGTCTTCCAAAAGCTGCCTCCTCATGATTCTATCCTCACTGAAAAGATTTCAAAGTGTTCCACCCTGCCTGCCCCATCCCTACTAAAACCAGAACAAGGCCTGGGAATTCACATTGCGGATCCTCAGGTTCCCATGCAACCCCTGCCCTTATCAGGAGACGAGACCTGGTTCCATATGTTCATTTTCCAATCTGCCAGGGTGAATGAAAGAACAAGAGGACCAAGTTTACCATGCACGATCTATAAGGTTCTGGGCTAGGAGCCGCTGGGTACCATCTTGCCCTCGCAGTTCACAGTCTCTTTTGAGAGCTGGAACCAATTTAGACTGAAGAGCCTAGATGCTGGAGCTGACTACCTGGGTTCAGATGCCCACTCTGTAGCATACTGGCTGTGTGACCCTGACTAAATCAACCTCTATGCTTCAGTTTTCTCATTTTTTCAATGAGAATAATAACGATAGTCCTCATAGCCTAATGCTGGGTGTTGGCAAGTCAACCACATGTAAGATAGAGTTACTGATTTCTAGAGCTCACAAATCAGTGTAAAAAAGCTAGCACCCCCCAGGCCCTGGCTGACTCCCTCTGCTTGATAAGTCAGGCTGTGATGAGGGTGATGACGAGGTGAACCTCAGTGCTCTGAGAGCACAGAATGAGGAGTGAAGGGAGGGCTCCTCAGGAGACAAGTCTTGAGTGGAGTCGCAGTGGAATAGAGGTGGCTTTGAACACCCCCCCAACGTACAACATATAGCTAACTGTGCAAAGGAAAGGCAAGGAAGCAGGGAATGGGGTATTCCATTTCTGAGCAAAAAGCAGGAGCAAGCTGAATGTTCTAGTTACAGCTGTGTGACAATAGGTAAGTCACTTTACAGCTCTGAGCCTCAGTCTCCTTGTGTGACTAATGGGAATAACAATACTACGCCTGCCACAGAGTTGTTATGATTTAGTAAATTAGTGTATGTAAAGCACTCATAAGCCTGCGGGGTTCAATAAAAGGTAAGTGTTGATATTAGTATGGTGTATTTAGGGATGGGCAAGTAGATGTTACACTGTGTACTTTTTGACACCATTAGAGATAGGGAGAAACAAAGCCAGAAACACACAGTCCTCAAAAAAGCTTTCTGAACAAAAATAATCAACAGGCTAGAACTTTCAGTTATAGATGGACACAATACCTTTATTTTATTTCTTTTTACGTAGTGCTGAGGATTGAACCCAGTGCCTCATGCATGCAAGGCAAGCACTCTACCACTGAGCCACAGTTGCAGCCCCAATGATGAATTTTATTTTATTTCTCCCAAAAGCTTACAGTTAATAGGTGCTCAATATATATTTGCCCAGTCCAGCAAGGTGCTGCTTGAGGTCATGGGCTTGCCAAGGCAGAGCGCATGATGAAGTCTGCTTCCTCAGAATACCTAAGAAGACCCAATAGAGCCTTCCATTCAGAGCAAGGCACAGAGCAGGCCACTCGGAAGCAGGCGGAGACAAATGGGAAGTGCTCTCATCCAAATATTACGACAACTTGGAGTCTTACAAACATTGTTAAAGTTTCATGAGTCAGTAAGCATTATCTTTGCTTCCCACGTTTTTATTAGGCCATAAATCCAGTTCAATTTATATCCTTCTAGGATTACTGCGTTCTAATCAAGTCTGGAGTGTCACTTATTCCTAAATTGTCTATACTGCATGTCACTCGAGTCCATCTGGATAATACTGTTCAGGCTACTTACATGTTTTAGTAGCTAAAAATTAGATTTGTTCAATCAGAAACACTAAAAAAAAATGATTATATTCCTCTAAATAACCAAATCACTTTTTTTGCAGCAATCAAGTACATAGCAGTCATAACCCATGTTTTTTTCCTACTCTGTAATTCACTCTACCTTTAGAAAGTCAGGATACATTGTGAAGTCAATCTCAAGGGACTTAACTGTAAATAGGTTAAAATTCTGGTTGTCTGACTAAAACAAAGAAACTCTTTTTAAAGGGCTGACTTCAGAGTGCTTTCCTGTTTCTATTCTCAAGAATAAAGAAGATTCAGTATTTCTTAAGAAGACTTACTAAAAATGCTACTTTCAATCATATCATATAAATGAAGTTCCTATCTTCCCTAAAAATTCTTGCTCCAGAAATGACAATCACCCAAATGTCTTTCTAAATTACTCGAAATTTCCTTATATGCACACAAAACATATCATCCTCCCTTCCCTAAAGGATAGATGTGTGTGTGTGTGTATGTGTGTGTGTGTGTGTGTGTGTCTGTATACATGCATGTACATAATTACCACAGCAAGCAAATGCATTGCTTTTCCTCATGGGGAACTCTATTCTGAGTGCTTTATACTGATCAACTATTGACTTCTCATAGTAGTTCCTACTCACCATTTTAAAGATGAAGAAAGGTAGGCACAGAGAGATTAGGTAACTTGGGCCAGCTCACACAGTTGGAAAGGGTCAAACCTGAACCCTGCCCCAACTCCATGATCTTAACCTCACCTCTCACCTGAGCTAAAAGACTCTAAACCTGATGACTTTGCCATCTTGAACAAGTCACTTGAACACTCTGTATCTCATTTCTTCTCACAAGTAAATCATTTTACATGTTGGACTATATGATCTCTAAGATTCTGGGTCCTACAACATGGGCTCTTGAAAACCTCTGCAAGAGTCCCTCACAATTCTATGTTCTGCAGGTTTTGATATGTACTTCTACCTGGACTGGGGAGCAGCAGAGTTTTAGATTTATATACTTCCATCCTGCTAATGCTACTCTGCTCAGGTTCAGAAATTGTTGGTGCTAAATCCAACAGCACTTTTCATTCTTTATCGTGTCTGCTGCCCTGGGTACAAACTCCCCCAGGCCTGTCCCAACACCCTGTACCTCTCCCACTCAGGGCCTGTGCTCCTCCTGCATTCCTGGGCTCACTCTGGCCCTGTCTGATCTTTATACTCAATGTACTCTCCCTGGGTGACCTTACCCAAGCCACATCCATGGCTTCAAGGATCTGTAACTTACTATTAACAAATTTATATTTGAATTCACCTCTTCCCTTACTCCAGATCCATGTATGTAACAGCCTAGGAGACACCTCCACCTGGAAGTCCAAAGTGTCTGTGAAGACATCTTCCCTTTGCACTGTTACTGTACCATCTGTCTCCCTTGTCTCTTCACCTCATTTCCCAATACCCCTTTTCTGTCTACCTCCATATCCTGTCTCAACTACTTTAACTGTCTTTCTCCACCTATCCCCACGTCATCCCTTCCATTTTGAGCTGCACCTATAGTTCATCTGAGTTTCTAGTAACTACTCTCCCTGCATCAATCGGTCTGCTTTTGACCAAAGGCCCAAACACTATGGCCCAGTGACACTTATAAAATCCAAATCAGGTCAAAGTCACATCTCCACTTATAACTCTTAAATGACACTCATGAGTACTTATAAGAATCTTCACAATTTCTCCTCCAGCCAGTCTTTTTCCTTTATCTCTCAATCACTCCATTGGGCCCTGAACTGCAGCATCCTCAAAGGTCTGTGCTCACCTTCTGGGTTGTTCTTTCTGGAGGAGTGGCCTTCCCACATTTAACCAACCAACTCCTACTCCCAGACACCTCTTCCTCCAGCCTTCATTGTCTGGTTGCCCCACCTCTTTGCTGGATTTATGATCCCTTCTGCATGTTCTCTTGTGTCCTGTGTGTGTATCCCTAGAATCAGTATTTATAACAATGGTCAGAGACTTCCTCCTTTCTCAGCTGAGCCAGTGGATAAGTTTCTTGGGACAGGATCACCCCCCTTTTGCTCCTAAAGCACTAGTTCAATGTCTGGCAAATGGTAAATGCAGACAATTCACCAACTCATACACACTTATCTAAATAGAAGGCCCTATAAAGAAAGACTCAGATTAAAATAAAGAAGCACAGAGAGTGAAATTATTTCCAGTATCAACATACTCTGCTTTTCCATTTTCAAATTTTATTTTTTGTTTCCCAAATGAGTAACAGATGAGGGTCTGAATGGAAGTAAAGAAGGTAGGGAATGGATATTTTTATTAGATATAAAGTTCTGTTTCCCATCAAGCAGAAGTCTCAGTTTCCAACGTATGCTAAACACCACCCCCCTCCTTGTGATACATGTTTAATTACTACCACGACTGTAAACATATGTAGTATTTTGAATTGCCCAGTGGCTTGGTGGAAGGGCTTTGGAACCAAACTAATTGGGTCTTATCCTGACTCTAGTACTCAGTAGCTACATGATCTTGGGTTACTTACTAGTAAGTTACTGAAAGTTGCTTCAGATGCCCATTTGTAAAACAGGGATTATAAGTGAAACCACTTCATATCAATATTGTTAAGATTAGAGCTTAAGCAGTACATGACATACAGTAAATTATCAATAAATGTTAGCTATTATTTATTATTTTTTTATCTCTTCTAGTACACTGTGAGCTTCTGAAGAGCAAGGACAGCAGGAGTATTCACTTCCACAGCCCACCCCCACTGTCTTGCACAAAATAACACATTAGGCTAATGTTTGCAGAATAGATGAATAAAACTAAGTGTTCAAAGCCAGAAAAAGAAAAAAAGAAAGAAAGAAAGAAAGAACATTATTAACTATGATTACTGGTATGGACAGAATTCAGAAATGTTCCAATAATTGGAAGACCTGTGGAGAACAGGGACTATCCAGAACACTAGCAGGTTCCCCTGCTCCTGAAGGTCTGGAAGCTCACAACTTCCATGGAATACACAGGGCTCAAAGACATAGGACAGTGGCTGAAGGAAGAGACCAGGTGGAGCTGAAGAGCTGGGCTGGCTGAGCCTCTGGCCTTCCCTTAAGAAGCTGTGTGTCCCAGCGGTAGAGCCTTAGCATACACAAAGCCCTGAGATCCACCATCAGCATGGCCCTGGGGCAAGGTGCTTCACCTCTCCTACTCTGCTTAATTTCCTCTTAAGGAGATAAAGAGAAGGTAGTTCTGTGATTTCTAAGGATCCTACTAGCCACTGTGGAAGTCTATAAAATCACCAGACAAAGAACTAGGCCAAAGAAGGTGCTTCTGGAGTAAAACCACCACATCAAAGTCAACACAGGAAGCAACAGATGGGCTGTATGATAGGGATTACTAAGTGAGAAGTGGTCCCTTAAAACATGACAAAAAGCAAGATTTCTGAAATATAAGATGAAAATATCTGAACTTACAAAATCAAAAGAACAAAAGCATATAAAGGGTGTCGGCTCTTAGACTTCCATTTAATTTAATTACCATCAGCCTACAAATTTCTTGGGGGTAGTGGATATGCCTTGTTAAGTAGTAGTGTTTGGTAGAGCTGTTCATCAAAAATACATTTCTTGTCTTCTTTTCTGGGCACATGACTTACCTACATTTCTCAGGGTTCCATGCAATTAAGTGTGGCCACACACATAGTCCTCATGTAAAGACTGTGCATGGAAGTGAGGTGGGTCATCTCTAGGTCAGGACATTTTAAAAGCAAGCACATCCCCTCACTCTTTTGCCCAGTCAACTGAAACATGAAAAGCCAGGTAATTGTGCAGTTACAAGATAGGGGTGTGGGACCCAGAATCACTACATGGAAGAAAGCCATTGACCAGAAACACCCATTTTGGACTATTACATAAACAAGAATAAATGTATATTGCTTTTGAACTATTATATGTTTGCAGATCCATTTGTTACAGTTGCTAACATTATCCTAATTAAAATAGGTGTTGAGTACATACCAAGGATCTAACTCATATTTGTTGATTGTTAAATGAAACCACTGACTACCTACTAACATAACATTTGGTAGGAAATGAGACAAATAAGATTAGTTTCCTTTTCTCAATGTACTAACCAAATTAATGGTAGAAGCAGCATGATAAACATAATGCCTGCTGCTGATATTTGAAAACAAAATTGCTTGGAAAAGAATTAATGAAGTTGTCAGAGGGAAGATGACATTTGTGATGGACCCTAAAAGTTAAAGAGAATTTTAAGCAAGTCAGATGAGGTTGGAGACTCCAAACTGAGGGGAAAGTAGAGTGTACATTTGTTCACATTCAAACTTATCATTAAGTCTCTTTAACTTGGTCAACAGAGTACAAGTTTATTGTGCACTGACTTTCCTTTCTGGGTCTGGCATCAAACAAACAAGACTTTGTTTTTACAGTACACTCATTAACCCTATTGCTTTTTTTATGTAAAAAGTTCCACCATGAACGTCCTTAGAAAGCGCAGAAGTAAATGTTTAATGAATCATAACAACTCTTCTAATAAAATTCTTTAAGAACAAACTTGAGACTGTTTTGTTACTTGTAATAGTTGAGGAGCCCTGCTCTTAGGAATTAAAAGGCCCAACATAAGTTTTGACATTACTGATTGAGCGCATGTCACTGGTTTACAAAAGAACATCAAGCCCAAATTTTTCATTAATGCTTCTACTTTAAGAGCAACATCAGACAGTCCAGGGTTCAGAGTTCTACATCTCCTGTTCATAGCTAAGTGTTCCTAAGTCTCAGATAGTTAAACCACTTCCTCTAAAAGTCTGTGAGTTTTTTCATTTGAAAGCACAGTGCCCAGGGGGTAGAGACTGGGGAGGAAGACTGCACAAAGGATGGAAAGTACTATAGTTGCTTGGGTGGTAAGAGGAAGAGTGTGGGCATCTGAAGGCTACTGTGAAGCAGACAAGACAGTCTCCATGGTTTTGCAAGTGCCAATTCAATGCTGTATTATCCATGTCCCCAGTTACTTATTTAAATAAAAAGTGTAACAGCTTCATTGGGCAGACCAGATTGCATTTCGAAAGACTCCAGCAAAGAGGCCTTAGACTAGATAGAAGAAACAAATCAGGTTTTCTCACTATTCTCAAACACCAATTTAATTCTAATTCAGAAACAAAATTCTTTTGATCCCACACCAATTTATTCTATCCCAACTCTTATACCTATCCCACAAAAGAGAGGGGGTAAAATGAAGGAGTGGGGAGGTTACCCTAAAAGTAAACTCTTAAAACAGCTGGAGTAATTTCCCCCTTAAATCTAAGAAACAGCAGCTGCCAGTCAACACTACTGGGTCTATGAACACAACAAAATGCCGGCACCTGCCACCGGGCATCTAGGGGCCTTTCATTTTTTGGTAAATGTGGCAGGAAAGACTGAGAGAAGATCAACTGCTTGGTAGGAAAGAAAAGGAAGCCCCAGGGAAAAGAAACAAGAAGCATGGAGCCTATCCTTGGGTACTTTGTGTGTCTCCTGCCATGCACTGAAAGGGCTCTTTGTGTCACACACACACACACACACACACACACACACTGCGAGTCTCTGTGATTTATTGGGGGAAGGAGAGGCTAGAAGGGTGATTTGATTATGCCTCTTCCCTGAGTGTCCCAGCAAATACCTCCTGGGCCCAAGCTCGGTGGCCTCTTCTGGCCCAGTCCCCCTCCGCCTGTAGCCGCAGAGATAAGACAGAGGAGGAGACCAAACAAAAACAGCCATCGATTTGGGGAAGTGGAGAGGAAATTCAGCGAGTGAACTGGGAAGGGAGGAGAAAGGAGCTTAAGGGAGCAGCAGGGGCGGGGGACAGAGGAAGAGGAGGGAAGGCTCCGACATAGGGGAAAGGGGAAGGGTGGGTGGGTGGTGGCACAGGAAGAGTGAAGGGGAGGATGGGGGAAGTGCAAGGGAGGTGCCAGAAATAGGCAGTAGGATGCGCTGGGGAAGGCGACGGCCGCTGAGGGAGGAGGCCCAGAGGTGGAGGAGTGGGGCAGGGGTTGGGTGGGGAGGGAAGCAGCACGGGGCATCAATTATTAAGTGATTACATCATCCCTGACATTAAAACAACACACACAGCCCCAGTCCCCACGGGGGGCCCCAAAAGGAGGGCGGGGGCGGAGTCTGGGCCAGCCTCGCCCCCAAGCCAATTCCTATTCTCACCCGGCGCGGGCTAGCAGGCAAGGAAATGAGCCCCCCATCCTTGCGCTACCTCGGGGCCGCACCCCACAAAGGTGTCCTGCGACAGAGCGGCGGGAAGACCCCAAGCGCTGCCAACTCGCCCGCAGCCCCGCGGGGTGCCCCGGAGGTGGCAGTGGCCAAGGGACTGCAGCGTGGGACCCCAGCGGCGGGGGCCGCCCTGTGCGGGGGCGCCGGCGGCCGGGCGTCTCCGCAGCATCTCCGCGGCCTCCAGAGGCGCATCCCCGGCCGCTTACCTGTGCAGCGCTCAGGCTCCGAAGCCCATTCACATGGTCCTCTCTCCGCCCTCCTCCGGCGCGGCCGAGGCAGGTCCAGTAGCTCCGCCGCGGGCCCGGGAGCCGGTGGGCCCTCCGAGATCGCCCAGGGGGCGGCGCCGGGGTGTCCCCGGCCTGGCCGCCGGATCCCTCCCTGGCGCGAGCCGCGGCTTTGTGTGCGCCCGGAGAGTGCTCGGTGCGCGGGGAGAAGCGCCGTGCGCCGGGACAGCGGTGGACGCCGGTCTTGGAGCGCAGCCTCGCTTCTGCTCTCGCGGCCGACCGGCGGGCGGGTCTCGGCGGCCTCGGGCTCGCGGCGACCCCTCCTCCTCTCCCGCGGCAGCCCCCTCCCCGCCGGCTCAGCTCTTGACAGATGGCGCAACTGCAACGACGCGCCGCCGCCGCCGCGGCTGCTTGCAGCTACTCTCGCTGATGCTCCGGCCCCTCCAGCTCCCGAGGGGAGCGAGGAGGGGGCGGGACGCGACCGGAGAGTGGCAAGTCGCTCTGCCCTATCCAAGGGCCTCTTGGGAGGTGCGGGCCTCAACCATTGGTGCGTGGGACGGGGGCTGGACGGCCATGGGTGGTGCCGCCGAGTGGGTTGAGCGTTACTGTGGCAGCGGGCATCCTGGCGTGCGTGCAGTGTAGGGTGTGCGAGAGGATGCTAGGATGGAGGAGGACGCGCGCGCGCGCGCGCGTGTGTGTGTGTGTTAAGGATTGTGTGGAGTTGTGAGTTGGTGGGATAGGGCGAGAGAAAGAAGGGAGAGCATGAACTGCAGTTTCTGTTTTGCGGTAGGTTGCAGCTACTACTAGAAATTGGTATTTGCCTTTCCCCACACCATGGGATCCTGCTTAATAAAGGGCTATTTTGCCTTTTTTATTTGAGGGTGGTAGGATAAGATGGAAAGGGTTAGGGTGGTGATAGCAATGTATCCTCCAGTCAAACTAAAAGAAAGAAAGAAAAAACTGTGCGGAGCAAAGTAGAACCCCATTACAGAACCCTGGAAAAACTAAAAAGAACCCTGGAACCGTCCAACAAGTAACCAGGAGAAAAAGAAGAGGGAAATAATATTATTTTATCAGTCTCCTACTTTCCTAAACACACATATATATTTCTCTTTGAGCAAATTGTCTGGAGGAATACTGAAATTAAAGGGCTGGGCAGTCAGTAAGGAACTCCAAATCACAGAGTAATGATTTCTTTGTACATTTTTCCTCAAAATCACTGTAATTCTAGCCATTGGTTGTCCTCGGTTTCTTATGACTTTCAAACCCCTTATTCCGCCCCCCACCCTTGATATATATGTGTGGACACACACACACACACACACACACACACACACCCCTAACAACGAGTCTAAGCTTTTGCTCAGATTTTCCTTGATGAAATAATTGCCGGTTTAGTATACAGTTGGAAGTGCATCAGTCTTTATTTCCTATCCAGCTTTTCTATGGCAGGATGTAACTTCATAAAAAGAAACACTTTGGCTTCCTGATTTTCTTTATAGGTAATTCCTGTTTACTGAAAGTTCTGCTTTAAGGCATGCTCAGGATCATTCTCCTTAATGATTTTGGCAAGAACCCTACCCTTCACTCTCAGCAAATCTAATGTTCTAAGAAATATAAGTGAATCAGCCTCAGCTTCTAAATTCAAAATCTATAATATTACCTTTCCTGCCCACTATTTTTTTACTGTAGTTTAAAAACATCAGTCACTTTTACTGACTTTTTTCTTTTTGTACACTGTACTTTTTTGAAACAAATTACTAACATTTATTAAATAATCCCCATTTTGTAAATGAAGAAACTGAGGAAATGAGGAGTTTAGCAACTAACTCAGTATAATAGTATATGTAATTACTGGAACTTTCCCCCCTTGCTCTTTAAGCAAAATGAGAAACCGAAGTACATTTAAATAGAGTGTCTGATATTTTGTTCCATAGTCCCATGAAACAGAATCATAGCTGGGACTGGTATATTTCCATCCAGAGTAAACCAACTTCATCTATCCAAGAATTGTTTATCTTGAGAGAAGGGATAGCCTGCCACCACTGTCCTAGATTTATTTAGATTAGAATGGAGAGGCAGTTGCCTAGAATAATGGTTATCAAAATTGAGCATGTATTAAAACTGCCTGAAGAGGCTGTTAAAACACAGATTGCTAACCATACTCCCAGAGGTTCTGATTCAGTAACTTTGAGATGGGGCTGAAGGATTGCACTTCTAACAAGTTGCCAGGTTATGTTGTTGCTGCCACTGGTCTGGGTACTACACCTTGAGAACCACTGATAAAGAACTGGACTATCTAATGTACTAGCCACTGGATACAGGGGCTGTTAAGTACGTGAAACTTCAGTACTCATATAAATTGAAATAGAAGGTAAGTATAAAACATTCAATTTCAAATATTTAGCATGGGGAAATGTAAAATATTTTTATATTGACTTCATGTTTAAGTTATAAGAGTTAGATTTATAATGCTAAATAAAAAAGTTTTATGTTTAATATTTCTCCTCCTCCTTCTCCTCCTCCTCCTTCTTTTCCTCCTCCTCCTCCTCCTCTTCCTTCTTCTTCTTTTGTGGTTCTGGGGTTTTGGGGATCAAACTCAGGACCTTGCTCATGCTACCTACTGGTCTATCACTGAGCTGCACTCCCTGCCCTTCTTTGACTTTATAAATGTAGCTAGAAAAGTATTCAAAATAACATGTGACTTGCATTACATTTTTATTGAACAGCTCTGGTCTAGAGTTCTCTCTGATTTCGTCTTCATGGGGCACTATTGGGAGCACATTGATGAGGCAGGTCATTTCTCCTTCTGAACTTCCATGCCCCCTTCCATAAAATGCAGGAAATAACAAAACTGATCTCACATTCATTCTGTGAAAACTAAATGGACATGGAAGTAATTGATACACACCTTTCTTCATTTTAAATATAAACTTCCATGTACTCTAAGAAAAATCACTCCTAGATAGAGACCTTGGAATTCCGCGTTCAGGTCAATTGATCCCTTCATGAAATCTGGAGTAGACAGTAAGTTGTTCTGTTGTTTATAGTTTCTTCAAGAAGAGTCACTTTTTAGCATCTGCAACTCTAACAGCTTATTGATCTAATTAGTGAACAAAGAGAAAAGACAATATGATTAAATTGACAGATGAATCAGCTCCCATGAAGACTTCCTTCTGTGTTTTGTAATCCTTTTCTTACCTTCCTTTTTATCTGCTGCTCTTCTTAAGTGTAGCTTTGAGTGGATTTGGCCTCCTTGGGGGGAGTTGCTAATAGTCTGGACAAGTGTAGAGAGCCCTGCAAAAGATTTTGGTCCTATTGCCCATTTTGATCTGCTCTGCAGGTCTCTACAGAGAATTTGATTAAACATCCAAGACACTACCCTGACCTACCCAAGCAAGTCATGTTGTCCTTCACAAGTCCCAGTTTTGTTTTCTTATGGGAAGTTTCTATTATACGTAGACATTTCTCTTTCATTTGATTGTTATTTATTTATTTATTTTTTGTAGCGTTGGGGATCAAGCTCCAAGTTTCTGCCACTGGGGTACTTTCCTGGCTTTTTTTTTGAAATTTTTATTTCAAGATGGTCTCTCTAAGTTGCCCATGCTGCCTTCAAACTTGTAATCCTCCTGTCTCCTCTTCCTGAGTAGCTCGATTCCCAGGCATGTACCACCACCCGAAGTTTCTTCCTTCGGTTCTATCTTAATTTTGTCTCACCTGAATTTCTCTTGCTTTCAAAGTAATATTTTTCTTATTTTAAATTTATTATTAGTTTTGTCTTATCATTTTAGTTTTAATCTTAAGTGTCAACTCAATAGTAACACACGGCACACCTAAGA
The DNA here is from genome assembly GCF_902686445.1 of Sciurus carolinensis. Lineage (NCBI taxonomy): Eukaryota > Metazoa > Chordata > Mammalia > Rodentia > Sciuridae > Sciurus > Sciurus carolinensis. Next base: position 51,827,329 of record NC_062219.1, on the reverse strand, counting down.
ACCTTTGATACAGAGTTCTTACAAATGAAGAAAATAAAAATCAGCACTCCAACTGAAAAATATGTGCAAGGGAAATGCATGTCAAAATAGCTGGTGGATGCAGTAGGAGAGTCAACTTCACTTGTATGCAAAACCATGTGAAGACATAGTTTTTTTCAACTGCCTAATTGATGGAACAAAAAAAGATGCGGGAGATGGATACCTACACTCTAGTAGTGTGAGTATGAATTGGTACATTTCTGGAGGGCAATTTCATAACATTTGTGAAAATACTGTTATGAAGTATATACCTTTACCCAGCAGTTCTACTTCTAGGAAAGAATGGAATAAATTTGCAAAGTCGTACCCATGATGGGAATAATGAGAATATCCTTTATAATAGTGAAACATTGGGAAAAATCCATTAATATAAGCTTTGATGTACAGATTGTGTTAGAATATAGCTATAAAAATAATTATGATATTGATTGACTTATGTGGATTTTCACCATAAATTAAGAAAAAATTAACAATGAATTAGTATTATATTTATATATGTATGTATGTGTACAGTGCACATATATTTATATCTCCATCATTTTAAAACTCACTTATATTTTAAAATTGTCATAGTAAAAATATGAAAGAAGTACATACAGAAAATTTCTTTTTTTTTTTTTTTTTTTTTCCTTTCTTTCTTTACTTTTTTCCCCCCCTTTTTTTGTACTGGGGATTGAACCCAGGGACTCTTAACCACTGAACCACATCCCAACCCTTTTTATTTTTTATTTTGAAACATAGTCTTTCTACATTGCTTAGGTCCTTGCTAAGTTGCTAAGGCTGGCCTCAAACTTATGATCCTCCTGCTTCAACCTCCTGAGTTGCTGGGATTATAGGCATGTGCCACTGTGCCTAGCTTTTCATACCTAAAATTTCTAACAATGATTTTCTCCAATTTGTCAGAATGTAAGTCAACTTTATTTTGTTTTATTTTTAAATTTTCTCTACTTCTTTGAATTGTACATTTATTATGTGATTAGAAGAAACAATAAAACTAATTTTAAACTTGTTTCTTCCTTTGCTACTATCATTTTTTTCCCCTTTTTTCTTTCTCTTCTTCTCTGCTCCTCCCTTTCGAAAGGGGTGGTACCAAGTAACCAGGGTCAGTGAAGCCTATATCTGAATTACCAAAGGCATACTCTTGGAGGTCTATTAGCTCACAATAAAACAAAACCAACAAAAAGCAAAAACAGACAAACACAAACACCTGCTGGCTTTGCAATGTGGCTCTAGTGTCTTCCCACGGGGGTGGCAAAAAGTTGGGCTCAGTTCCACCAAAAATGATCAGGCCTAACCAACTTGTCCCCGCAAACAGGGGTATACTGAGTGAAGATAGTTGTTTCTGAGTCTTTACCCAACTTACTTAGAGAGGCCCGGATTATTATCTGGGGAGATTCAAGTGTCTGGGAATGGGACTGAGTCAACCTTGATTATCTAGATGGAACCCCTTCTAATGTCATAGAGTTAGCTTCAAACAGACCTCCTTTCTAGAGGATTGTAGGAGGGGAGGCTCTTCCATCATAAAGTGACCTGTCCTTTTCATTTACATCTTAAGCAGCCATACCACTCACCCTGGATTCCTTGCTCTTATTTATTTGGGGTTCCACTCTATGCAGTGATGGTCTTTGAGACTCTGCCTTGGGACTCTCCTGTTTGCAGGGACAAGTTGGTTAGGCTTGATCATCTTTGGTAATTCAGATATTATAATTCAGATAGTCCTAAAGAAGAAGGAAAGGTATCTCAAATTTTAATTGAGTGATCTTCATCTGCATGAGACATGGATCTTATAACATGTATCTTGCTACTTTCAAGAATTCAAATATTCTGTCAGTTTGTCAACAGTAAAAATAAACAGAAGGAAGGGGAAATTATTTTATCAGTCAAGGTTCTTGGTCACAAGCATTAAAATTAGGTAGAGGGAAGTGAAGGGAGGGTAAGGGGTATGGGGGTAGGAATGATAGTTGAGTGAAACAGACATTACCTCGAGTACATATATGACTGCATGACTGATGTGATCCTACCATATGTATAATCAGAAAAATGAGAGATTACACTCCATTTATGTATGATCTACCAACATGCATTCTACTGTCATGTACAACAAATTAGAACAAATATAAAAATTGCTTTAAAAAAAAACAAACTTACTATGTCTCATTCAAGCAGAAAAGGAATTTATTGGAAGGCCATTGACTGACTCAGAAGACTGGGAGTTAAGCTCAGAGAATAAGCAATAAACAGGAACTGGACCAGGGCCACATGTGAGAACTGGTTAGAATACCTCTACAGAGGCCTGCACACTGCCAGAGACTTCTGTTGCTGTCGGGGGATAACACCACTGGATGAGCATTCTAAGCTCTCTTCTGTCTCACCTGTTGAAGACCCAGATTCCTTGTTGGCAACACCCACTAGGCTAACATACCCTCGATATGAACTAGAGTGGGAGGGAGTTGGGGGCAGGAGGTAGAGGAGTAGGAGAGGAGATTTGTTCCTTCAGCTTCTGTGGAAAATGATGAATCCTTGCCCCCACTCAACTGAGATGGCAGAACTCTCCTGAAAAGGAAGAGAAATGAGATTCTATGCCAGAATTTTTTAAATGACAAATGTCCATTGAAATTGTTCACCTGATACCGAGTGTTCCATGACTGAGTGTTGCTACTTATTAAACAGGAATTTCTTCCTTTCCAGGCATGATTCTGTTCCCTGCCAAGAGGATGACAGGCTCGGTCCCACCCTTATGTTCTTAGCAAGGTACACAATATCTGTTTGAATGTAGTGTTCAAACATGTTCAGAAATGTTAGAATGACCTTTTAACTTTTATTTTATCTATGTTTCCCCAGGGAGGGTTAAATGTCTCTGAGAGTGAATGTCAGGATTTACAACAAGTCTTATAGGGATGTGAAGCTTCCTATGAATGGGAAGATTGATGGAATTTTTATCCTTTCTCCCCCCGCCCCCCCAGGGTTGGCATGAGAGGTTCTGTCAGTCTTCGTTTCTTTTCTTTTTTATACTTCCTCACGTAGGAGGCATTCTTGTTAGGGTTGCCCAGTTCACAGGACTCCTTGTCCCTGTGACAAATAGCTCCCAATGCTCAGGAGTGACTCCTGAGCCACGTCTGTATGAAGGGATCCTGCAACATTGCAGCCCAGCTATAGCCAAATGATCAGTGTTAGACACTTGTCCCAGAGCGAGTCAAGAATTATGTATTGAGAATTTAAAAATTGGATCAGATATACAGACCTTTGTGTTTTAAGAAATACCAACTGCTTTAACACATCATCCCCAGATTCCTATGGCTTTACATACAACATCTATTTCTCTCTCAAGTCACAGAGCAGACAAATTGGATTTTTGATAGGCAACTGTTCACAAAGTGATTCAGAGAGGCCCAGGCCCTCTTCAACCAGGATTTCAGTGGATTCTGTTCACACAACTGGGAAATAAGGGAAGAGAGAGAATTGCATGGCAGGTTTTGGGGATCAGACTTTGACACACATTATTTCTGCTTACATTCTATTGGTCAGAACTAGTCACATGGCCACACCTATATACAAGGGAGCCTGGAAATGCATCTTGTGGGTTCCTAGGAAAAAGAGAAAATGGTTTGGGTGGGTATCTCCTCATGTAACACATTGGGAAATGGGTAAAATTAAACAGCGCTCTGGGAGACAGTAGATATGCAATTCACACAGATGCAAAGTAGAGTTTACACTTTGCATAGATATAAAATATAAAAACATAAGATAATTTTTAAAATAAACTTAAATAACATCAGCTATCCTCCTCTAAATTTTGTTTTGGTTATTGCTTTACTAACTTGGCCAGCATATTGTTTTGTTTAAACCTAGCAGTCCTTATCAAGGCAGATTCTAAGAGGGCGAAGAATGTTTTGCCATGGTGCATGTCAGATGGTACTGATTTTAAGTTTGCGTCCATTTGTTGGTAGTATGTGAAGGGCAAAACTTCTTTGAGAAATCTTAAATGTAATTTCCATCCCTCAGAAATGTTCAAGTTTTATTCCTCATGGCTATACTTTGAAAATCCTTCTGTGCACCTTATTTTTCCTCACTCCCTATTTTCTCCAATTTACTGAAGGCAGGTTCTAAGTGAGCTGCACTAAAGTGGAAGATAGAGGAGAGGGGTGAACTCTTCTATCAGATCCAAAGAAATTAAGTCTATTTTAAGGCACAATACAAGTGCATCAATTTATTTAAGCACCTATTGATAAACATTTAAGACATTTCCAATCTTTTATGATTATGAAAATGCTGATTGTTCTTTTTTATACTTCATTTTGTTCATGTACAAAAACATATCTGACCACCTTGAACAAAGAAAACATGTATGAGACAGATATGGAAATATCTTACTGAGTCCAAGATGAAGTCACATAGGTATATTTTGTGAAACGTATCTATGTGAAAATATATTTGTTTGTATACATACATATACACCTATTTGTTTATGACTACCAGAACCAAGAATAAGAGTAGAAAAAACTGCCTGAGGTGTATGAATTTGGCAAGTGTGGGTATGGAACCCCAGATCTCTGTTACATTTTGCAGGTTTAATTTTTTAGCTTACAATTCAAGCTTAAATGCCCTAAATGTTTAAAGTCCTAGATAATCTGAGGAATCAGTGCTTCTTCATATGATCCCTGAAATCAAAATCGTAATGGAAATAAAGCAGTCAGAGAAGATCTCAAATAGACTTCAACTTTCTAATGAGTTTATATAAATTAAGCTCATTTTAGGTCAAGAAAATCAAGTTTACTAAGAATGGTTTACTAAAAAAAAAATTATATAATAATTCAAACTGGGGTAAAACTAAAATTTATTCCATCCTGCATTTAATTTATCATTTTTTAAAGAAGTTTCCTTTGAAGAAGCTGTGTTTGTTCCCTAAACTCTTCCTCTTTCTCTTTCCCAATAAAAACAGAAACATTCTATTTCTGTTCAAATCTGAAATTGGACAAGGACATTCATCTCACCACTAATACTTAACATGGTTCTGAAAATACTAGCAAATTCAATAAGACCAAAAGAAGAAGCCATATGTAAAAATGATGAAAAAGAGACTCAATTTTTATTATCTTCTGTTAATGTAATTGTCTACCTGAAACCAAGAGAATCAATTGAAATACTATTAAAACTAACAGATGAATTCAGTGTGGGAGATGGTTTCCATAGACATTTAGGTTAGGTTCTAAATACAGTGAATGCAGTGAAAATTGTACAGAGCCAAAATCACCCTTGGAAATTCTCCAAATTGTCCCTACATGTAGTGTGTGTGTATATATGTATGTACACTACATATATATATGAGAGTGTACACAACTCTAGATGCTCTGTCTATTCAGATGTATAAGATATTCAATAATTTGCTGCAGGTAAGAGTATATATGTAAAACTACTTAACAATTTTAATTTTTGCATGCCAAGAACTTGTGTTTGAATATGTTGTTATATGCATATAAGGTATATATCTTCCATAGGAAAAAAAATCAGTAACTTATATATCTAGTTAGAAATTTTTAAAAGTTCTATTTATAGTAACTATAGAAAATAAGTAGGGTTTATGTCTTGGTTTGTGTTCCCCTAGTACCTGACCCTGAGACAAGGAGGAGTGTTAGATTTGTTTATTGAAAGAGAATCCCAGGTAACCCAGTCAGAGAATAAGGGGAAGAAAAGAAGTCAACAGAGGGAGAGTAGGGCACACCACTCAACTGGGTGCACTGTGGGAGACACTGTGAGTAGACCTCAGAGTCATCCCAAAAGAAGTCCAAAGAAGTTGGTTGTTTACTCAATATATTAACCAGGGAGTCCACAGAAACAGTACTTATAAGATATGTAATTATATAAATATGAATAAGTATATATATATTTACATATATATGTATATAAACATACGTACATATACATGTACCTCTGTCTCTCTCTCTCCCTCAAAAAAGAACATATACATATGTTATAAAAAAAAGAATATATAGGGGCTGGAGTTGTGTCTCAGTGGTAGAGCGCTTGCTTGGCATGTGTGAGGCCCTGGCTTCGATGCTCATCTCCACATATAAATAAATAAAATAAAAGATCCATTGATGACTAAAAAGAAATATTTTTAAAATATTTTAAAAAAAGAGCACCTGCTCTGTACTGGCCATTCCATTTAAGGGAAAAAAAAGAGAGAGAGAGAACATATGTACATATCTATCAATCACATGAATTATTATAGAGACTGGAACATGCAGATATGGAGACTGAGGAATATGAGGTCTCTGCAAGTTGGAGACTCAGGAGAGCAGGTCACATAGTTCTCAGAACCAGAGGTTCTGAAAGTGTGAGTCCCAGTCAAGAGCAGAAGACTGAAGTCCCAACTCAAGCACTCAGGCAGAGAGTGAATGTCCCCTTCCTCTGCCTTTTTGTTCTATTCAGGCCCTCAATGGATTGGATGATGCCCAGCTGCATTCAGGAGAAAAATGTACTTGACTCAGTCCACTGATTCAAATGCTAATCTCATCTGGAAGCACCATCACAGACATGTTTAGAAATACTATTTAATTTGGGCACCCCATGTCTCAGTCAAATTGACATAAAATTAGCCATTATACCTGACCCCGCTATCATTGTCTTGGGGAACATAAAGTCCAGATTTCCAGATTGTCCTGTTGGGAGGCTGAGTGGGTCCAAGGGTCAGAAAAGATCTCCAGAGAGGGGCAGGGATGCCCAGTAAGTTGCCCCTGGCAAGTAAATGGAAATGTCAGGGGCATTAGGTGAAGCAGGAACTGGCTGGGTCTATCATGTTAACCTGAAAAGAGTGGAATCTATTTGTAAAAACCACACACTTTTACTGAAAATCATAAATTAAAAAGAATTAAATGGAGAGATAGACTATGTTCCTGGGAGGGAAGACTTAATAATGTTAGGATTTCAATTTCCCCAAATTAAACTATAAATCAAATGCAATTTCAATTCAAATTCTACTGAGACTTTTTTTTTTTTTCTTTTAAATTTATCTGGAAGGAAAAAACATGAATGAGAAGAGGTAAAATTTTTTGAAATCTTGAGTGTGGACAATGGGTATTGGCCTTAACAGTTAACAAAATCAAGTGTTATTGATTCAGGAATAAACACAAGTAAAAGGAACAATTTGAAGATTATTGGAATACAACCAAATATTTATAAGCATGTAATATATATTACATGTATCATTTCAAAAAAAGCCATGAATGAAGGGAATATCAAGTAAATATTATTTAGATAAGTTATATCTTGCTTTATGTCATATAAGAAATCCTATATGAATATAAGATTGAAGTATAAATAAATAAAAGTACTGAAATTCCAGATAGAAGAATATGATAATGAATATTTTTTAGTTCTTAAAATGAATAAGTCCACTGAAGCTTGATACCTCAGATTGAATTGTAGAAGAAAGGATAAAATTGAGTACGCAAAAGTAAAAACATCTATAGGCCAAAAACACTGCAAAGAAAAAGTAAAAAAAAGAAAATATTAATATAGTTAACATTTAAAGTGTGCTCAAATTTCTTGAAAGTCAACAAGGAAATACTAAAACACCAATAAAATGAAACTAGATAAAATATTCATTTATCTCTTATTCAACCAATATTTTTAAGAGCCTGTTATATGGGAGATATTGTGCTAGTCATTGGATATATGCTAACAAATAAAATGATGTATTGTGCCCTTTCCTGGATCTTAGAGTCTAATAGATGAGACATGATTGACAAGAGACAAATATATAGCCAACTGAAGTGGCACATACCTATAATCCCAGTGACTCAAGAGGTTGAGGCTGAGGCAAGTTCTAGGTTGATCTGGGCAACTTAGTGAGACACTTTCTCAAAATAGAAATAAAAATAGAAAGGGCTGGAGATCTAGCTCAGTGGTAAAACACCCCTGAGTTCAACCCACCAGTATTGCAATAAAGAGACAAATAAATATGAAATTATAAACTGTCATACATGTTATGAAGAGACCAATCAGAGCAGAATAACCGTTAAGACAGAGGGGCAGTACTTTAACAGAAGTCCTCTATAAAGGGTTCGGAAGTCCTCTATAAAGAGTGGCATATAAACTAGGTCTTTTAGCGCAAGAAGCAGCTTGCTAACTTAAGCAGGTGGGAGGAGTGGCAAGACATTTAATGAAACAGAAAACAGAAAAGAAGCCAGTATGGCAAGGGAGAGGGCAGGCAGGGTGGTATGGAGGGAGGCTTTTATGGCTTGGGATATGAGGTGTCCACCCAAAAGCTCATGTGGCAACACAGAAATTTCAGAGGTGAAATGATTTGATTTTGAGAACTATAACATAATCAGTGGATTAATTCATTTAATGGATTAATTGAATAATGGATTACTGGGTGGTAACTGTAGGCAGGTGGGAAATGACGGGAGGAAATAGATCACTGGGGACATGCTTTGGGGTACATATTTTGTTCCTTGCTTCTCTCTCTCTCTCTCTCTCTCTCTCTCTCTCTCTCTCTCTCTCTCACTTTCTCTCTCCCTCCCTCCCTCCCTCTCTGTCTCTGTCTCTGTCTCTCTCTCTCTCTCTCTCTCTTTCCCCTTCCTGGCTGACAGCTTTCTTCTGCTGCTCCTTTCCACCATCATGTTCTGCCTCACCTCAGCAATGGAGTTGGCTGACCATGGACTGAACTTCTGAAACCATGGGCCCAAAACAAAAATTTCCTCCTCTAAGTTGTTCTTGTTGGGTATTTTGGTAACAGTGACAAAAAGCTGACTAATACAGAGGTTGAAGAGGAGGAAGTCTGCTAAATGAAGACTGGAAGTTGGAGGACCAAAAGGGAAGTTGTAGTGGTGGTCTAGGTTAGGTTTGGTGAAATTAACTTGGACTAAGGTTTAAAGAGGAGATGGAGAGAAGTAAGAGGGTCAAGGTATGTTTTGGAAAGAGAAACAACAGAATTTGTTTATGAGTGGAAGGCCAGAGAACAATCAGGAATGACCCTCACATTTCTGATCTATATTTCTGAAAACAGTGGTGACATTTCCCAATAGAGTGAAATCTGGGAGAAGAACAGGGAGAAACCATGTTTGTTTTAGAACCTGATAAATTTGAGATTCCTGAGATACATCCAAGTAGAGATGGCACTGTCATTTGAATGAATGAGTCTGGAGCTCAGAGGTTTAGAGATACAGATACGGTAATTAGTGTATGTGTTAATTAAAGTCATGGGGAGTGAATGAGATCACCATCAGAGAGGGTCCAGGACTGGGACACAAGGGTCAGGGTAGAGTTCCTTATACTGATAAGGAACAGGTAGGGAGAGAAAGAGAAAACCAGGAAGATATAAAATCTTGGAAGTCAAGAGAAGGATGATTTAGGGGAGGAAGTGATAAATGGTGTAAAATACTGTGCTACCCAAAGGTCTAGAGAAAGAAGATCAGGAAAAGGACTCCATGATTTAATGAGAAAGTGGAAGCAGAGAGTCATCCTCAGTGTCAGGGACTGGCTCCAGTCCCTCATAGATACCAGAATCTGCCTTTACTCAAGTCCCTTGTTTAAAATGGCATGGAACCTATCTAGTTCTCCTGTATACTTTAAGTCATCTCTCAGTTATTCATAATACCTAATATAATGCAGATGCTATGTGTGAACAGTTGTTATGCTGTATTGTTTGGGGAATAATGACAAGAAAAAAAGTCTACACTGTTCAGAATAGGTGCAATTATAAAATATATTTTTGATCTGTGGTTGTTGAATCTGTGGATATACAAGGCCAAATGTACCCCTCTTTAAGAAATTTGGTCCTGAAGAAATGCTCGAATAGGCATGTCACAAGACCAAAACACAAATGTCTATGAACAATTGACAAAGTTTGTCACCTCAGTAGTATCTCATGAAAAGCAAGCTAAAGTAGAAGGGGCAAATCTTTTCTGAAACTGTTAAACTGGCAAAATATTGTATATGTTCAAAGACGGGGGATGTGCTCTTTCACACACTACTCTAAAGGGATTGCAAATTCTTACGACTTTTCTGGAAACTTGACTTTGTACTAACCATTTAGACTCAGCAATTTCATTCCCATGAACATCTACGAGGAAATAATCATGGATGCGTGCAAAAATGTGGCTGTGTTTTTGCCTTGGTGTCATGTAAAATAATGAAATGCTGGAAACAACTGAAACAGCCCAACAATAAGAGACCAGTTAGGTTATAAAACAAAGGGGATTTATTGCTCTCATATAACCAGAAGTCTAGGGAGAGGCAGTTGCTGGCCCTGGCTCACCTTGGTGGGGTCATCAAGACAAGGATCTTTCTGTCCTCCTGCTTTACCATCCACGCTGGGTGGCTCCTCACCTGAGGACTCACCCCTTCATGGTTGCAATGTGGTTCCACACCATAAACATCACAGTGTTAGTAGGCTGAAAATGGTGGGGCGAGGAGTGGAGGGAGGGACCAGGGATGCCTGGGTGAAAAGGAACTTTCTCCTTCACATTTCTACAGCTTTTCACGAGGAGCAGAATTTCCCAGTTGACGTCCCCTCACATCTTCTTGGAAAGAATCCAATCACATGCTCATCTCACCATGGACCACTGGCCATTGCTATCTTTCTTGATATCAAAGGCTCGCAGTCAATAGTCGAATAAAATGGGAGGAGGGTTGTTAGGTAAGCACTGTAGGTCTGTTGGGGTCTCCTGCTCATGACTATTGAACCAGAGCTCCTTCCCCTCTCTAAAGATGCCTCTGTCTCTGATGCCCATTCCCCATTGCCTATGTCCGACTGTGGATTCTGACAACTTCCCACAACATTTCTGACAAGGATCCTGCAGATAGGACCCTTGCATCTCTATTCTGCAGACAAATCTATTCACCAATTAGTTTAAAGAAAAAAAAAAAAAAAGCCCTTTATTTCTTCTTTATTACCCCCAGAGTTCTGAACCCTAAAAAAGCAAGTAAACCCGGAGTGATGAGTGTTTTGGATTTTAGCCAAGCCATTGCAGTTTCAATACAACTTGAAGTCTACTGAAACTTGTATGTTGGTCACACACATCAGGAATATGAGTTTGTCTTTGCAAACTTTAAAGAAAAAGCCAGTGAGTTCCAATTATAAGTTAAAAGCTTTCATATGTTGCCAGAGCCCACATTGGAATAAAGAAAAAATAAAACAACTACTTTTCTTGTGACATCTTTAAGCGGATTCTTCATGCAGTCAGTTCAGCTTCTAGCGCTTTCTTTGTGGTAAATATTCACCTTGTGAGTTCGTAAACAGAAAACAATTACTGAGGATACAGTTGTGGTCCAGTGAAGCTGTAGATTTCAATATTCCTGGAAAAGAGGGCTAGAACTTTAGTCAGATCAGGCAAGACAACTAGAGGAAATATTTGATTTTTTAAAAAAGTTACTGGAATACTTTTAGGTTGTGCAGGATTTGGCTACCTGAAAGGTTCAAAGTACATGAAATTATTTTAGAAATAAAATGATGTGAATTGCTTTAGCAAGTGCTACATCGTGTATTTGCTCCCACTAGCAAAGTAATAAGGCCGAATCCCGTGATTCTTGGTAGGACCTTGTTAACAAGCCATACATGAATTTAATTATTAATTCATTGGAAGTTCTCCTCTCCCTGTCTTCTAAACACTGCCCAATATCTGAATTTTTTTCTAGCATCACAGGCTTGGAATTCTGCCTACATTTCTGGTAAAACTTTTAAGAGGCAGGATTGCTCCAGGATCTATTCTTTTGGAATCTATTAAGAGGGTTTCCTCTCCGCTCACCCCATGGTGTGTGTTCTTTCATTCTTTGTGTTCCCATAGCTGTTTCCACTGTGTCTTTCAAGTTGCACAATGCAGTGATGAGGAGAGGGAAACTGGCTGAGAATTCTGAGGATTGGAAGATTGGGTCCCTGCCAAAAAGTATGAGCCTGTTTCCCCTCTTTACTCATCTACTTGCTTGGTTCCCTGAGGACTGGAAAGGCTGAGGCTGGGTTATCATTTGTCAATAGAAGCAAGTGAACACACAGGTTTCCACATTTTGAGCAGATCTCACACAGCAGATCCCTGAAAATTAGTATGTATGAAAACAGCAAATTTGTTCTGAACCTTTTAAAAAAGATTCCTCTTTATTATATGACCTGGAACTCTGATTCTTTTTCATTTACTTCCTAGCCCCTGATATCTTCCTCCAAGATAGAAAGGGTCTATCCCTTCACCTTCAGGAAAGAAGATGGTGGCCTCCTATTTAACTGGATTCTTGTGACCACCAAGCCAGCAGCAGGATGCTTTCCCCATGGGAGAAGGAGAACTGTAACCCCACCGCCCCGAGAGACTGCTTCTAGAGAGAAGTGCAGAGGGAGTCAGAGAGACCTCTCAGGGGCTTTGCTTTTCAAAGCTGTTCTTGCCTTTTGGAGGAGAGAAAGGAGAATCAGAGGGTGGAAGTTCCAATATGGCACTTCTAAAATCTGCTTAGGACTTTATTGCTGCAGAACCAAGAGTACAGTATATAATTGGCATGCCCATTTCGTTAATTCAAGTAGAAAAGAAAAAAAAAAAATGGCCTATACTCTCCAAGATTTAGAAACAAAAGCCCAGGTCTGTGGAAGCAGAGGAAACAGACCACCATAACTGTATCACCTTCCCTTCCGAGGAAAACTGACCAAATTTTGCTCATGAATGCTGGGAATTTCTGGCAAGGTCTCCAATGAACTACTGTCAATGATTACCTCTGGGTTGTGTTCCTAGGGCACTTTTTCATCTTTTGCTTAACACCCTCTGTTCTGTTAGAACTTTTAATAAAAATCTATACTTTTTTTATAAAAAAAAAAAACTAATGATTCCACTTTTAAACTATTGATTTATTACAATTTTTTAAATGAGCTACTTTACTACTTAACATAGAGAGGTAAAGAGAACCACTAAAGGAAATTCTTTGTTCTGGAATCCCCCCTCTCCTATTCCAGAACTAAAATGTCAGCTTGTCTCTTTAGATAGAAAAGAGGGACTGTATGATGGTGGCTGTTATGATCTGGATGTGGAGGTGTCCCCCAAAAGCTCAGATGTGAGACATTGCGAGGTTTGCAGGAGAAATGATTGGGTTATAGCCTTGACCTTATCAGAGAATTAATTCCTGATGGGGTTAACTGAGTGGTAACTGAGGTAGGTGCTGTGTGGCTGGAGGGAGTGATTCTCTGGGGTGTGACTTTAGGGTATGTATATGTATCTGGCAAGTGTAGTCTCTCTCTGTGTTTTCGGATCATCTTGTGAGCTGCTTCCCTCTGCCACACTCTTCTGCCATGATGTTCAGGCTCACCTGGACACCCTAGGCATGGTGCAGGACTTCTATGGACTGAGGCCTCTGAAACTGTGGGCCCCTAAATAAACGTTTCTTTCTCTCCATTGTTCTGGTCAGGTCTTTTAGTCACAGCAGCGAAAAAGCTGACTAAAACAGTGGTCACTTAGAAGCAGGAGAATTTGGATCTGAACACAGTATTACCAACATGAATGCCCTTGATTGGATTTATCCTCTTTCTTTTTCTGTTCTGGGACTTTCTTGTTCGCTTTTGATTTGTGGTACAGTCTTCCTACAACCAAAAGGAGTTCTGGGCCTTGCCTTCTGGAATCCCATTGTTTCTTTGAGTTCCTGAGATCTCAGTCCCACAGGATTGCATGTATCTCAGGTTTCAATGAGATTTCTTCCTTCTGTTTCAATGTCTGCATGTAAATTAAAAACTAAAAAGCATGCTGGTTAGAATGAACAAAGGCTAGGAGCAGTTCATCCCCTTCAATTTAAAGCCCTAAATACAAATCATGGCTTAGAAGAAGGGAGCAGGGGAAGATGAATGGAATTCATGGGCATAGTCTCATTGTACAATTCAATAGAGAAAACCTGAATGGATATATGGATATTTCTCATGGATAATGAAGCAACATCTGAAGTGTTTCTTGATTTCTACAATCGAAGAACTTCATAGAAGTTGTGTATACCTATTTCTTCTGCAAAATCATATAATCACTTATGGGCTCATGAGAAGTTTCCCATTGAAAGGGCTCTAGGAATATTTTTATATAACTCATTTCATTGATTTTCCTTTTTAAAAATATCCCTTCAGTCTTTTTCATTCCATTCATTCTTCCTTACCATCAAACAGACTTATTTATGATGTTTTCATCTTAAAACAAATTAAGGAAGCCCTGCCACATCTCCTCTAGCGCTCTCTTCTTCCCTTCAGCTAAGATCCTTCAAAAGGTAGGTCTCCCCCAGGTGGTCAGCCCCCTGGATATGAAATCCTGCAAGCATGCTTTCGGTTTCATTTTACCTGACCCTGCAGGGTTCTTTGCTGGAAAACCCTCCTCCTCGAAATGTTTTTCTCACTGGATTCATGACTTTATTCGGTCAGGTTTCCTTGTACTTCTCTTGTTCCGTCCCATCCTCCTTTGTGTGTTCTTCAACTTTAAATATTAGCACGTTCCATATCCATAGTTCAGTGTTTTTTTTCACTCCCTTTGAGATCATATTCATCCATTCTGATATTTCTTAAGTGATTAGTGTGAATCAAGCAGTCCTCAGCTTATGGACTAGTGGTAGTGACTTTGACATACGTGCTAAAGACAACTGAGATTAACAGTCACCCTATATCTTTTTCTTGAATTCTAAACTCATAGAACTAACACCTCTTGGGCATTTCTACTTAATGTGTCTCATAACCACTAGTGTTTCATAGTCATGACCACAAACTAATATGCTAAAAGTAGAATTGTTTCTGGACATGGTGGTACATGCCTATAATCTCAGCTACTCAGGAGGCTGAGACAGGAGGATGGTGAGTTCAAGGCCAGCCCTGGCAACTTAGCCAGATCCTGTCTCAAAATAAAATATAAAGAGCTGGGGATGTGACTCAGTGGTAGAATGTCCCTGGGTTTAATCTCCACTACTGCAAAAACAACAACAATTAAAAAAAAAAAAAAAAAAAAAAACAGAATTGTTTCTTTTTCCATCCCTACCCAAAACATTCTCCTTCTTAAAGATCTGTGACTTCTTGGTCATCCAAAGTGAGGAACTTGGAAGAATTTCATGGTTCTTTTTTTCTCCTTTGTGCATCGAATTTGTCACCCAGGTTAGTTGTTCTTTTTGAACATGACTCGAATTGCCCTCTATACTCCCATCCCCAAAACATCCACCTTAACTCAGACCTTAATCATTTCGTGCCTAATGGTCTTCCTGCTTCTACATCCACCCTCTTATTTCTTTTCCATATTCTCCAATAAGTGGAACATGCAAGTGTGATCATGTTATTTGTCCATTTAAAGACTTTTGTTTCCTATTGCTCGTTGGACAATATCCAAACTCTTTAGCATTACATAGTAAGCAAAATACTAGGCATGTGTAACATTATAGTACTCTGCCTTTCATGAACTTCCATACCAGCCACGTTAGTTTGTATTGTGCACTTATTTATAAGTACTAGCAAGTTACCTGAATATGAAGGCTGTTCCCGGGCCTTTGGGGCTTTGCATGAGCTCTTCCTTCTTTCTGGGAATGCTTTTCCTTCCCTTAACTGTCTAATTCCCACTTTTTCCCCTAAGATGGAGGTCAATGTTATGTGGACCAGGAAGATTTCAATAAACTACCAGTGCAGGTGAGATGCTCCCCTATGAAGTATCCTCTTACCCACATGTTCAGATCTTGTGTACCATGGACACGTGTGTTTACCAAATTAATTCACTAGTGAATGCTGACTATTATCTCCTAATTTATTTTAGAATCATAAACTGGTAATAGAGGGATCTTACTGAGTTCTGGGTCTACAGAGGAAGAAATCAAAGCTAGTTAAGTAGATCTTGTGCTCCTATTATTGTTCTTTTCATACTTTCTGAAATCTATTTCTATATTTCATACCTGCTTAAGGTGAAGTATCTTTGTTATGAAGTTTTACCTACAGAGTGACCAAAGTTATTCGAGGGCATTAGCGTAGTGACTGGCAGGAGACCCCTAGCACCCCCAGGATTCTCCTGGGCTCACCTAGGAGTGCATGGCATCCCTTGCTTGCTGCTATTTAGCATGCTGCCTTTATTTGGTGTAGTTATTTTAAAATTAAGCCTCCTTCAAAGGAAGGAGGTAATATGCTTTTCTCAGGTAAGAATTTGGTTTCTCCTTTTTCTTTGTAGTCTTTTCCTTCTAATCATCATCATCATCACCTACAGAAGTAAACCAATAAGCAAAGAGATTGCTGACACACTGGAGACCAGCCAATAAATGACAATATGGGTTAGAGGGCATAAGTTTAAAAAGCAACAAAAATAATTTGGCATGCGCAGCCTAGAAGAATGATCAGAAAATAAGGATACGGTGATTTATAAATAACTAAGAGCTACTAAAAAGAAAAGGAGGAATTTTATTGGACACAAAGTGATCAAGACAAATGAAGGGTGAAAACGTACAGGGTTTTGTGAGAAAGACATGCATTTTTTTAAAGCTAATCATTTTCAGAAGTGTCCTAATGGCTAGTTCCATTAGGTCTCATAAAATGCTCCGCCAAACAAATAGATGGTAAGTTCTTCGGTTCCTTCTTTCAAAATATGCTTCCCTGCTCTGTTAGAGTCACATTACACAATAGAGGCACCCAGAAAACTTGCTCTGAGGGAATCTGTTTAACTTTCCTGCCCAGTATTCCTCCAACTTCTATAATTCCGGAACCTTCTTTCACAGAACACTATTAACATTCTGTGGAACTAGTGCACTATGAAACAATTTTGGGAAATGCTGCCCCAAATATTGAGCAAAGAAAGTCTTTCAGAGAGTGAGGCAGAATGCTTGGAATTCATTCCAAGTTGCTCCCTTTCCTTAATCCAATCCAGCATCTTTGCATGTGAAATGCACATTATAATAATAGATCTAACATTATGGCCCCATTTCTATTTTTGAGTTGAGGAAAATAGGTTAAAATTTTCTCTTTAAAACATAGCTTTATTTTTTGGTAAAAATAATCCCTAGGTCTCCCTGGCAGCATTGCCACCTGTCTCAGCAGAGCTCAATGTCAATCAGAAACCCGCAATGCCAGGAGTGTTTTCCTCTGGGTGTAGCTCTGACTTCGTCATCTCTGTGATTTCCCTAGCAGAGGGACTGACACACGGTAGGCACCCAAACTGTCAACGAAGAGATGGGTGTGCATTATAGATTTGTGTACTACAATTTTACACAAATAAAATGGGGCCCAGAATTTTATAGAAAAAAAATCTATAGAATTTTATAGATAACAAAACAAAACAAAACAAAACAAAAATAGCAGCCCTGGAAGGACTAAGTGATTCCACCATGGTAACCTAGCTACTCTCGATGCAGCACCTTGACCAGACTCAGCTCCTTTGACTTATAATTTTGCATTTTTTCGCATGCATAACTTGAGGTTGGAAACTTATTTTTTAAATCTAAAATTCAAATGTAAGTTGAAAAAATGTTTTTGCATTTTTTTCCCCCTGAGAACTGGGCTTGAGCTGTGCTAAAGGGAATTGTGCCAAGAAATCAAGGTCTGGGATTTTCTTTCCTTGGAATGGTGGAATTTGGGCAAGAAAGTAAGCACTGGTCCCAGTTGGAATCTGAAGCTACCAGGGCCCAAGCAGTGAAGGAGTGATGAAAGCTGAACTGCAAACATGCGTGGAGCTGCGCTGTGCTGCCGTGCGCCTCATCTTCAGCTCTACTTATTTACACACCCAGTTTTTGGAGCAGCAGCTCTATCATAAAAAAAGTAGATCTAAATACAACCTAAGCTATGAAGGCTTGAAAAGATGAGCCACTTGCTTTTCCTTTGTGATTTGACTGAGTCGCTCAGCCTTCATTATAATGCACAATCCTAGGGTACAGTCATGGAGAAAAATACCATTTGTGCATGATGGGAACCTACATTCAAAATAAGTCAGACACTCCAAGGATAAATTGTTTGCTTAAATTATTTATTAATATTCTTAAAAAGTGACTTATTTTCTACCTTTTATAGGGAGACGCTGTCAAATTAGAAACCGCAGTCTCTTAAACTCTTTTGTTATTTTATTTTATTACCTTTTTCTTTGGTGGTGCTGGGGATAGAATCCAGGGCCTCATGCATGCTAGGCATGTGCTCTACCACCGAGCCACGTCCCTGGGCTTTCCTTCACCATTTTAGGTATAGTTGTGATATTTTTAGAGAAGGAGAATTTGATGTCAGCAGATTTCGTAAAGCACTCTTTGAGTCCTTTTGTCTATTTCCATTTGAAGTTATGAAGGTACTGAATAGACCATCAGGTCCTTTCCTGGACCCCCAGTTTGCCCTCTTGACCTATTCTTGGGAATGACAATGTGAACCTCTTGTTTCTTTTCTCTTTTCTGCATGCCATCCCATGTGTTTTCTCTACTATTCAATTTGATAGCAGCACACCATACTTCTGTAATATTTCATTTAAGTAATAATGATAGCAATTCTCCCTAACACTAGCACGGTGCTGACCTCACTGTTCAATATAAATGCTTGTAGAAAAGCACTGGACACCTAAAATAGAAGTTCCTTTTCTGGGAATGGGAATCAAATGTGAGAAGAGACCTTCTTACCATTTGTTTGCAAAAATCTGCCAACAAGAAGACTCTGTAGATCATAAATCAGAGGTCAACACTTTTCCTGGTGTAGAGGACTATTATTTTTCCCAGTCCTTACCTCTGATCCTTGACACTGGTCTACCTACCAGCAGGACAAAAGGCATTTGGGCCTCACCATTGGAATTAGCAGGACTTGGCTATGGAAACTGGGGCACTTAAACCCTGCATCTAGTCTCTCATGCTGCTTTTTCTGCACATTTTCTCAACAGTGTGGGTTCAACTCCTGTACTTTTTTGTTTCTCCTTGCTAGATAATCCTTTTCATTATTCCAATGCCTGATGGTATAGATTTAAGTAAAACTGACACATGAGATAGCCCCTTATTAGGGATGGCATCTTCCCTGCTGAAACAAGGCCTGAGGAGGCGTTGGAAGGGAGGGCTCCTGGGCTTGGAGTGGAAGATTTGTTTTGGGCCTGTTTATTAGCTGCCTTGTGCAAGTCACTTAACTTTGGGAGGCTTCCCTACTTTTGAGTTCAGGTGGGATTAACTCTGCCAGCTCCAAAGCAACTCATAGAATTTTCAGGAGAATAACAATAAAGACTAACAGATTTGAAGGATGTTTAGAATATAAAAAGAATTACACAAATGTAGCAGAAATGATTGATTTTGCCATGTAGATATCTGCTGACCATACTCTTACAGGTTTAACAAAAACATCTACAGAAAGTAACAGTTTCCTGCTGGATGAAGCATAGCGTTAGATAACAAGTACACTGACATTTAAGAAGGCTATACTTTGGAAAAACAAAAATGTGAGTTTGAATCCCATCTGAGCAACCTGGGGCAGATAATTTAGCTTCAACTTCTTTATAACACTTTTATAGGGGTGAAATGAACTATGCAATACAACACACCAGTGGAGCTGGCTGCAGTTACTCAGGTCCCTTGGACTCGGGAGACATACGTACATGTCATCTTGCAGAACAGAACCAGGAACCAAATAAGGTTCATTCTTTTTCCATGGTACAGATTCTTATGGTGAGTCAACACTTCTTTTAAACAAGATGCTGACTCTATCTGTAGGAACCCTTATTGCCCACTATCAGATTGAGGTGTGTTGGTCTTGTGTTTCACTGAGACTATACTACACTGCATCTTTTCCATACCTGACATACTAAAAGTGTTTGATCTTTCACTTTACCAGCAAGATACATTTTGTAGTGCAGATTCTTTTTTGAGACTCAATAATGAATAAACTCTTCCAATATATATGAAGGGCTCAACCTGATTAAGTTAGTATCTGAAAGAGAATACTTAACCTTGGATTCTTTCTACATTCTGGGTTTCATTCTTTCTTTCCAATTTAGTCAGAAATGATGGAATCCAAGTGTCAGGGATGAAGATGTACCTGTTCAGTCTTGTCTTTTTATGGATGACAACGCCTGAGTGACTTTCAGGTTGCTGACTCCCATCTAGCATTGTGAGTTTTAACCTTGCTGAGATTCTAAGTAACTGAGCCTCCTCAGTTCCCTTTCCTAGCCTCCTCCAGAAACTTGTTATACAAGGAAGAATAGATATATACAGTAAAAACCTCTTTAAGTGTTGTTTGTTGAAAAACCTGGTTCTTCCCAGAAAAGGATGTGTTATTTTCTTAGAGTAAAACTTAAAAACAAAATAGCCTTCAATATCCTCTGGAGAACTCAGAGCCCACCTCAGGACCCCTGTATTAGAGAATAGCTCTTCTCAAATGCCTGGAAGTGTCTCTTTCTTTCAGGTTCCTTTGGTAGTCTCCATTTTGATTTCCTAATCTTGTGCTTTAGCTTAGTCTGATAAACTATCTCAAATCCTTTTGAAAGTGAGCAGGTTGTGTATCCTAAATAAATACAACTACTGCAGCCACTGTGAGCTTGGCTTTGGGCTCCTCTCATGGACAACGATCTGTGACCTCTCTCCCACATTTCCTGATGTGGGTTGCAGTGACTGCCTCCCTGAGGCTCCCATAAGCTCTGACTGCATCTCCCAGACAGCTGTGTATGCACTAGGAAGAGATAGTATTCAGGCTTTCATTTTCCCTAAAGATGGAACAGGTGGGGCAGTGTCATAATTGGAAATGCATTTTATTGTCAATTTAATAGACAACTGAGCTTCTGTCCTCTTACAGTAACTAGAATGAAATGTTGCTTGAAGTTATCAATTATCCCCTACAATAATTAGCCCCTGAGACTATAAAGCTCCTCCCACCCAACAATTCAAACTGGAAATTTTGTTATTCCAAACTTTTCCTCTTTTGCTGTGCAATCAGACAATCACTCAACCTGTTGACTTCTATCCTTTAAACCAGTGTTTTCAAGCCTGAAGCCACATTAGGGCACCTGGGAGGCTTTAAAAAGGTGGTGCCTGGGACTCACCTCCAGAAATTCTGATTCAGTGGCCTCAATGTAGGACCTGGCATCGGGGTTGTTTGTTTGTTTTTTAACTCCACAGAGCATTATAATATGCAGCCAGGAATAATAACCATTTGTCTAAACCTCGATTTAAATCTATACCCTTGCTACAAATGCTATCATTTTGTGGGTACATGGCCTCATTGTGCCTCTCTTGGACTAGTGAATAGCCTCATAACTGACTTACCTGCCTCTGTCTCCTCTCCAAGCTCTCTTGTCACTCTGTTTTGATTTTCAAAATCAAATTGAGGCTAAAGCCTTGTGTCCCTTGCCATCATTTGCAGATCCTCTTACCTGGGAAATGGCAATCACCAACATTTATTAAGGAGTAACTGCACGCCAAGCCTTGTGCTAAACATAAACACAGTATTTCATTTGATCCTCACAGCAACCCAAGAGGTGGGTGGTAGTGTTATCCCCACCTTTCAGAGAGGAGATTGAGACTTCCAGAGGTGAAGTAAATTGCCCTGAGATGATAGGTGATGGAGGCAGAATTTAAATGCAGATCTATCTGTGCTCTTAGCCATTACAGTGTTTTACCACTAGTTCAAGTTAAAGACAGAAGAATGAATGTGGGTTTATAGCCGCTCCTTTAGGAGATCCTACTAAAATATTTGCAAGTATAAAGAGAGTAGGAGAGAAGACCCTAATCAAAATACTTCAATCATAGTTCAAGATAGAAAAGAGGTGGAGGAGAGGCATCTTACATAACTGCATGGAGGATACCATATCTTAGTGGACAACCTTGGGAGGGGTACCCCACAAGGAGAGGGGGTACCACAAGTCCTGTAGAATCCCAGAAGCTCAGGAATTATGACTGAGTACAGCACCAAGTGGGAGGAGATGAATACATGAGGAATAGTCTACCCACCTTGCTTACAGCCCAGGGATGGGACTCCAGCCACTGTGTAGGTATAATCACCTCTAAGCAGGAGGCAGATCTGTTATTTGGAGAAATAGGAGAGAAGAGGCTCAGAATTTGGAGATGACATGCACAGCATGGCAGGAGTCAGGCTTAGCAGGGAACTCATTGCAAAGCTGCCCATGGAATGGGGAGACTCTCCATGTCTCTCTTTCCTGTGTTCCTGTAATGCAGGTAGCCACTCAGGACATCGGAGGAGCCTGTGGAGAAATGGAGCAGTTCCTGTGGAAAGATCATTGCATACTAGCATTTTGGAGTTCTCCAAGAGGACTACTTCCTAACCAGTCACCCCAAAGTACATCAGCATGGAATGGGCTAAAGGAAGGAGGCACTGAACTCGTTTCTTATTGCTGCTGTAACAAATTACAATAAATTGAGAGTCTTAAAACAACATAAGTTTAGGATCTTTCAGTTCTGTAGATCTGAAGTTGAACATATCTCCTGGGCTTATCTCCAAGACTTAACAGGGCTTGTGACCCTTTCTGGAGACTGGAGGGGAAAGTCATTTCCCTCCCCTTTTCAGCTTTTAGAGGCTACCCCTTTCCTTGGCTCAAGGTCTCCTTCCTCCATCTTCAAAACCAGCAATGTTGGCAGAATCTGGCTCGTACTGCCTTCTCCTTCTCTTCTGCCTTCCCATCCCCTCTGAGGGGCTGGGCGATTACATCAAGCCCCCTGGGGCCATCCAGGCTACTCCCACCTGAATATTGGCTGGGTTTCAACTGCAACTCCTTCTGCTATCTCAGTTCCCCTTGGCTATAGCACATAACACACTCACGGGTTCCAGAGTTGGGAGCATGGACATCTCAGGGGTCATTATTCTACCTTCCACACTCCTCGACCTTAAAGACAATGAACAAAAACAAGGGAAATCCATGACCTTGACATAGTTCAGAGACCTCTAATGAGGTGATGATGACTAAATGTACTGTGAGATTCTAGATGGAATCCTGGAACAGAACATTGGGTAAAAATTTAGGAAATCTGGGTAAAGCATGTGTTTGTATTAATAATATATCAATACAAGTTCATTAATTATGACAAATGTACCATAGTAGTAAGATGTTAATAATATTAATTACTTTGTTAATAATTAATAGGGGAAACTGGGTGTGGCATACACAGAAAATCTTTTTACTATGGTATTTTCTGGTAATCTAAAATTATTCTAAAATAAAAGGGACTTTTTAAAAAGAGAAAATAAAGTTGGATTCAGGGTGAAGATATGGTCAAGAGTGAAGATATGGGCAATAGGCTTCTTAATTGTAATCTCTAAATTACATTTTAAAATAATGTACATATGTTATTCTGACAAAAAATCAAAAAATATATTTACATATAGTTTCTCCTCTTTGTTCTGTATCTTCCTCCTGGAATGCCTTCTCCTCATCTTTGTCCAGTACATTTTTCTCAAAACTTTAAGTCCCAGGTCAAAGGCCAAAGACTCTGGGAAGTCTGTACCAGCTCCTCCAAGCAGAGTTACCAGCCCACTTTGGGCTACTTGTGCATTTGCACCTGCTGCTAGTGTAATCTTAAACTATTGCACTGCATCATTTTTAATTGTTCAGTGTCTGTCTCTCCTACTCGGGTGTGAGCCCCTTGAGGGCAGAGACTGTCTTATTCATCTTTAGATCCCCAAGGATAATAGAGTGCCTGGCTCATAATAGATACTAAAGAAGTACATATGGAATTAATAACCATGAAAAATGAGTCAGTGAATCAGCAAGTGAACAAATTAATGGGAGGGGCAATGCATTGGAGAACCACTGGTTTATTCAGCATTCTTTAGGTCTAAAAAATTGCACTGATATTCCTGATAAGTACAAAGGTTATCATGTCTAAATATGAGATCAGATTAAAAGAATTACTATCTTGGAACACATGAAAGGAAGATAAGCTGGTGCCTGAATATTGGGTTTGTCTGCAAAAGAAAAGTGTATCTGAGTTTTATATGAATTAAACATAAGATAATTATAAAGTACCTACAAGACAACAAGGTAGACCTGGGGGTGTAGCTTAGTGGTAGAGTACATATAAGCCCCGGGTTTGATCTCCAGCATTAGAAAGTAAGAAAGAAAGAAAACAAGTTAATGTATTCACTACTGAGAAGAAAATAATACACCGTTTTGTCTAATAATATGATAAAATAAATTATATGTGGATTTAATGACTCAAAATGGACTTAATGTTATAAAATATGTATTGAAAACATCTATACAGTTAATGTAATAGTATAGTAGGTATCAGTTTCAAATAGGAAATAGCCCTGTTTACATAGTGTTTTAAGCCCTACCTTGTCCAATCATATTTCTGTAAATCTTAATTCCTCCTTTTTTTCTTTTTTGGTATGGGGGTATTGAACCCAGGGGCACTCAACCACTGAGCCACATCCCCAGCCTTTTTTAATATTTTATTTAGAGACAGGATCTCCCTAAGTTGCTGAGGCTGACTTTGAACTCACAATCCTCCTGACTCTGCCTCCTTAGCTGCTGGGATTACAGGTGAGCACCACCACACCTGGCTTACCTCCTCCTTTTTTTTTTTTTTTTTATTTTAAATTTTAAAAATTAATTTGTTCTAATTAGTTGTATATGACAGTAGAATGCTTTTATACATTTCGATAGATCATACATAAATGGAGTGTAATCTCTCATTTTTCTGATTCCACATATTGTAGGATCACATCAGTCATGCAGTCATACATGTACATGAGGTAATAACGTCTGTTTCACTCTGCTGTCCTTCCTACCCCATACCCTTTCCCCTCCCTTCACTCCCCTCTACCTAATATAAAGTAACTCTATTCTTCCCTAGCCTCCCTCCCTACTTATTGTAAATTTGCATCTGCATATCAGAGAAAACTTTCAACCTTTGATTTTTTGGGTTTGGCTTATTTCGCTTAGCATGATATTCTCTAACTCCATCCATTTACCAACAAGTTCCTGAGACAACAGCTCCTCCTTCCTAAAGAGCAACATTCATCTAAAATCATCCAACATTCATCTAAAATCATCTAAAATGTGCCTGCCTCTGAGCTCACCTTCCCTTCCTGCCTTTGGTCTCCCAGAAGGCCCTGCTCTTTCTTGTCTGTGGAGCCCTGTGCTCAATCCCTCCTCCTGGTCAGCTCTTCGCTCTTCCTCTTTGTGTGTTTGCCTCCTTCAGGTCTCAGCTCAAATCCCTGCCTCCTGCAGGGAGAGCTTCCCTGACCATCTCCTCTGTAGTGGCAGCACCTCCAGCTTACTCTTTCTTACATCACCCTAGGTTCTTTATTGCATGTGTCAACCATCAGTAATTATCATGCTTATTTATTTGTTTGTTTTTCAGATCTCACCTTTTAAGTGTGTGTTTGTGTTTTATCTCTCTTGTTAGAAAATAAGCACCACCTCTGCCCCAGATAACTAGTGTGCTCCAGAGTTCAAGTGTAAAGACAGCTTCCCCACCCTCTGCTGGGCCCCTGTAAATGGATCAGGGAAAGGGAAGAAGGAGCTAAGGAGGTGGGGTGGGAGCTACACAGCTCAATATTCTCTCTTTGGTTTCCTGAGTAGCCCAGGCCTGAGGCAGGCAATGTCTAAAGAACCAATGATTAAGATTCACTATTTTCTTCTTTTGGGCATGACCCAGCCTTCACCCAATCCGCAACATATGTCCTAATGTGGAATGGGTAGACCTTGAAATTTCAAGGGCTTTTCAGAAATGCATCATGTACAAAACTAGACTACCTTCTGGTCCGCAAAATGCCTGCTAATAGGCACTTAGTATGGTGTTGTTTCTTGCTTTCTTCACTTGTGTTTTATCTTGAGTATACTCTTTGTTGCCCTGGGATCTGAGGTCTCCCATTTTTGTGGGCAGCAGGGAGAACTTCTGAGCCTGCTTCTTCTAGCAGGAAACACCTTCCAGACTTGGGCCCCAGAGACAATGTGTTCCCAGTTGAGCGGAAACATGCGCATCATTATGCCTTCTAACAAATATTGCTCTTTAACCCTTGCACTGTCATTTGTGCTGCCTTAAGAAAAAGAAAAGAAGGAAAGCAACAGAAAGGTAAATCATTCATAATAAAAATGATAAGATGCAAATTCGGGGATTCAGAAGATAAGAGGTGATGCAAACTTACAGCAGTGGTGTCTAATTGGATTCAGATTGCAGCAGTATGAAGGGGCATATGACTTGAAGGATTAAAAACAAATAGTAAATAAACACAAACGATGTTTAGCTTAAAAACCATTCAAAGATATTCAGATTCATGTGATTTAGTGATATGGCCACATACCCAGTAAATTAGAAACCATTAAATGTGCTAGATATTTAGATTTGGCAGGGATGAGGACAAAATAGTTTCCTTGAATGATATAGATTGTCGACCATTAGAGAACATTCTGGAGAGAATAGTTCACATGGGAACCATCAAATTGGCCATAGTGCTTGCCTTGATAATCCCATGTTTGAAAAGATATTCTAAAGAAATATTTGGAAGAAAGAAGTGCTTCTTCAGTTGAAGATGTTTATAGTTATTCTATTTATAGTGAAAAACAATAAAACTGGACAAAATGGAAATGTCCTATATCAGGTAATAGGTCGAATTTGGTATATTCAATATCTTGGCATCAAAATCATAGATATAGGGACTATGTGGAGAAGTGAGAAAGTGCATTTTAAAAAGCATTAAAATATAGTGGTGCATGCTAGTAATCCCAGTGACTGGGAGGATGAGGCAGGAGGATTATAAATTTCAGGCCAACCTGAGCAACTTAGTAAGGCCCTAAGCAATGTAGCAAGACCCTGTCTCAAAAAAATAATAATTAAATTAAATTAAGAAGAGTTGGGGATGTAGCTTAGTGGCAAAGTGCCCTTGGGTTCAATCCTCAGTACCAAGAAAAAAAAAAAAGAAAGAGAGAGGGAAAGAGGGAGGGAGGAAGGAAGAAAGGTATTATATAGTGATTATACTGAAAGAAAGAAAGAAAGAAAGAAAGGTATTATGTAGTGATTATAGTTCTGTCCATAGATCTTAAAGAACATAATCACATAATTGTGTATCAGCAGTGGTTATTCATGAAAGTAGAAGGGGAACTATTGGGGAAGGGAAAGAAGTCAAGGGTCTGGGTGGGGTTTGGGGGCAAGAGGAAACTAGGGAGAAGCATACCATCAAAGTTATTCATTGTATGAATATTCCTGACTGTAATGTCTAAGGTGTATCTTATACTTTTTATCAAATTAAAATGAACTTCCATCACTTTAGGAAAAAAAAAAGTGGTCATAAATGTTTGTACTGGATATTTACAGAAATGGGATAGCTTAGTTTTAAAAAAATAATTGTCTTGATATTTGCTTATCTTTTACTGTAATGTTGGCTAAACATATATTTATTGAAAACTACAGCAAATAGAATTTTAAAATGGACTCCATTTGCAGGGGTGTGTTGATTTGCCCCTTCTGTATGGTCAGAATGAGTAAGTTACTGTGGGCCCCTCCCTGAAGGGCACTTGTGGTGCAGGAGGGAGAACATGCAGCTGCATCCATGACCAATCTCATAGGCAGTGAGGAGCCAGTAGAGACAGAAAACTGTCCGCTGGCATCTCTTCTCTTCTTCTGTCTTAGTCACCAGCTTCCAATGTCTAGCAGAGCACAGAGTCACATGGAGTAAAGACAGCACTTACTCCCCTCCTTTGCATGTACATGCAATTAGGTGATAGAATTCTGGTTAATAAGTGAGCAGATGTATTTTGAGGAACTTTCAAGAAGTGTTCCAAGGGTAGGGGTGGTTTTTGTTTTTTGGTTTTTTTTCCTCTTTCTACTTCCAGCCCCTCTGGAAAGCAGACAGGATGACTGGAGCTCCAAGAATTCTCTTACATCATGAGATGGATGCTAAATGCTGAGGAGAGCAGAGTAACAAGATAGGAACCTATTCCCTGAGACACCCTGGGATGCCACTTGAACCCTAGCTTCACAACTCTGGAAATTTTACTTCAGTGAATAAAATCTTGTATGTCCAAACTACCATTTATTTGGATTATTTTACTTCCAGAAAAAGTATATGTTAAGTAATGGTAGCCTTTTCCAGTTTACTTAAAATCTGTAACCTTGTTTCTTAATTTAAAAAAGAGCAAAATAGCCTGGATTATCTCTAAGCTTTCTCACTACTTTAACATTTCTTAAAATCTGAAGTGGACAATTTTATGTTCCAAGGAATGATTAAAATCTTTTCCTCAAGATTTAACTAAAACTTTAAAAAGATAATAAAAATAGGCAAAAGGGAGAATGATTTACAATTCCTCTCCCTACGTGCACACTGTTAATGTCATGCATGTACTGTGGTCATTGTTCTATGTACACATCACACCTATTTTTTGTAACCCACTTTCCCATTCACTACACTGTGTACACATTTCCTATTCCTTTCTTCCAAAGATCATTTTCCCCTTTTTTTATTAGTGTATTTTAATCACACAGAATAATGAGTTACATTGTGGCATATTTGTATGGAAAAATCTGATCATACCCACTCCCTGTACCTTCCCACACCCTCCCCCAACCCCTTCTTCTTCTCCAATAGTCTCCTTGCTACTTTCCTGACTTTTTTCTTTTATTCCTAGATTCCGAATATGAGGGGAACATGCAATACCTGTCTTTCTGTCTGGCTTATTTTGTTTAACATTATGATCTCCAGCTCTCTAAAGATCATCTTTAAAGAATTCACTTTGTTCCACATCAGGAGTGATGTGCCATATTTAACCAATCCCATAGGCTTGGACGTTTAAGAAGTTTTCATATTTTCTGTTATTGTGAACAGTACTGTTATGTATCCATTTTTAGCCTTATCTTTGTATGTTACATTTACCTAATGATAAACTTCCTAGGTTCAAAGAACCTAGGAAGAACCCTGTATCAATTTCTCTTTTCCATCCTAACTCACCAATGTATTAGAGTGTGACATTCCCTATACCTTTATGAACATAAACTCCATCCATTTATTCAAAGTTTTGTTTATGTTTTTTAAGTTTTTACAATTATGTCAAGATCTTCATAACAAAATTTGTACCTTTAAATATTTTCAAGTGCACAGTTCAGTGGCATCAGGAAACTTCACAATGTTGGGATTCAACAACTCATTATTCATCTCCAAAACTTTTCACCATTACAAACTGAAATTCTGCACCCTTTAAACAAATAACTCTCCCTTTTCCACTCCCAACAACCTAAGGCAACCACTGTCATATTTTCTTTTTCTATGAATTCGACTACTCCAGGTATCTCATATGAGTGGATTCAAAACTGCGTTTGTTTGTTGTGTTGTTACTGGCTTACTTCACTTAGTGTTGTTTTCAAGGTGCAACCATTTTATGGCATGTGTTAGAATTTTTTTCTAGTTTGAAAATATACATTCTATGTATATATCACATATCACATTTTTATTCATTGATCCATCAGTGGTCACTTGGATTGCATCCATATTTTGACCTTTTGCTATGAACATGGGTGTAAAAAATATCTGTTTGAGTCATTGCTTTTCAGTTCTTTTGGGTTTATGGTCTATGTTTAAATTGTTAAGGAGATGCCACACTATTTTCCATAAGCTTTGCACCATTTTACATTTCCATAAACAGCACGTAAGAGTTCCAATAGCTGTCCATCCTAGCCAACACTTATTTTCCATTTTTTAAAATATAGTAACCATCCTAACAGGTGTGGGGTAAGATGCTATTTCATCATGGTTTTAATTTACATTTCCCCAATGATTAATTATTTGGGCATCTTTTCATGTGCCTATTGACCATTTGTATATCTTCTTTGGAGAAATGTCTATTTAAGTTCTCTTCTTATTTTTATTTGGAGTTTATTGTTGAATTAGAGTAGATGTATATTCTGGATGTTAACCTTGGCTATTCATATAGTTTCTGCATATTTTTGTCAAAGTAAAGCCTTAGGTACTTGGTATTTTTTGCTTTATACTGTGAATGAATGCTTATCTTCTTCCTTCTCCTATACACATATACAGTATATTTTCTAACTGTTTCTTACAGGCTTATGAGAAGTGCCTTTTTTTCCATTAAAAATGTTATTTGCAAATGCCTCGTGGATTTGGGAAACATTTTTTTTGCCCATGTCTTACTGAGAAAATAGAGTTTACTACATTCAATAAAATGAGAATGTGATTAATCTTGAAGCCAAGGACATGTGTGTTTTGATTGTGTAATGGTTAACTCTGACCCATCACATAGTTTCTCTCTCTCTTTCTATCTGCTTCTAGCACCTGCCTAAGCAAAGTGTGGTCCCCAGACCAGCAGCATCACTATCACCTGGGAGCTTGTCAGACTTGCAAATGTTTGAACCCTCTTCCAGACTTACTGAATCAGAATATTCATTTTAAGATCACTGGGTAATTTGTATGCAGGTTAAAGTTTGAGTGGTACTGCTTTAGGAGTTAATGAGATAGTTTCTTTTCTGTCCCTTTAAGCTTTTCTTCCACTTCCCAGACACGAGTAATTAGATAATATGAAACACTAGCAATAGAGCTTTCAAAAATAGCAGTTAGTAGACTGTGAAATCGTAAGATGCTAGAAGGGGAAGTAGGTTTGGGAAGTAATTAGTTCAGACTATCCAAAATTCAATCATTGTAGCAGCCCCCTGATTTTGGATAGAGTGGGATATTTCTTGTACAATTATTTGCTCAATAGTTTTCTTTACCTGAACTCACTTCTTAAAAAATACAATTTTATTTCAATGAAAGTTTATATCATTTCCACAATGAAAACCTATATTACTTGCCAAAAATAGAGCATAACTGTAAAATAAGTTAATGAAAACAAAAGAACACAGAATAAAAATTGGCAATGAATTACAAGTGATAATGAATCTATTTGCAGAAATATGTATCTGAATAACTTCCTCAGTGAAAGCAATGAAACCATTTAAAATGGACTGGAAACTTGTTGCTAATTTTAAGATGAAGATAAGGTTCTACATCAGTGAAAATATTTTTAAAAGTTATTTAAAGTCAACATGTATAGAGGTCTTACCATGTACCAGAGGCAAATCTGAGAGCCTAATGCATACTTAATCCTTTCAAAGGCCTTGTGAGGCATTTAGTAGTGTTCTCCATATTTTATTGATGAGGAAACCAGGGCTTGCAGAGGTTAAACATTTTATCTTGTCTGAGTCATTTTCAGGTTTTGTATCCAGGCATGTGCAGGAGTCAGGTGTGTGTTTAGTAAACAGGACCAAGATACTTGCCTACTTTTTCCCAATTATATTTAGGTTCCTTGATGTAGACATTTTACCCTAATCCACTATCAACATTTGCAGGGGATAGCTTGTTGTATTGCAGGTAAAATACAATGATGTAACTACGAATTCAGGGAATCCAGAATCCAAGTTACAGAAAGCACCTACTTTAACCATATTTCTGAGTGATTTTGGTCAAGAATCAGACTCTTAGATCCCATGCCCATTACACATAATCTTGTTAGTCTGAATGCCTCCACCAAATTCTCCCCAAAAGAGCATATTTGGAGCGATAGAGGCATTGTAACCTGGGAAATGTGTACCATGCTGAGTCATAGTCGAGACCATAGTTAAATCCAGAGAGGCAAAGAAAGACAAGGGTTTGTAAAGGTAAATGGGGGTTACATAAGTTGTTCTGAAGCAATTATCCTTGGCTGCAAGGATTAATAACAAGGGTGGCATCAGTCCAAGTTTGAATAGGCAGTTCCTGGGTAGACATCTTCACCGAGGTGGCCTTTGTGCAAGGTTGCATTTCTTTGTACAAGGTTGTGATTTAGGCAGTCTTTCGTGATCCTTCTTGTCATTAGGTAATCATGCATAAGGACCTTTCTTTCATGGCTTCCTGCCTCCATTTTGACACAGTTTGGCACAAGGGACTCCATTTTAGTTCTGACAACTTTTGCAGAGGATGGAGTGTACCACTCCCCACCCCCACACACTCAGAGGATGCAGTGATATGGTGTTATCTCGGAAGCTGAGAGCAACCCTTGTCAGATACCAAATCTGCTGCTGTCTTGAGGTTGGACTCCCCAGCCTCCAGAACTGTAAGAAACATTTCTGTTCTTTATGAAATACCCTGCCTTAAGCTATTTTGTTATAGCAGCAGAAAAAGAGTAAGACGATTGGAAAAAGAGATAGTTTAGTAAATTCCTCTCGCATAAATGAAATAATTTAATTTTAACCAAAGATGTATAATAATTAAAAACTAAAATTTCTGGAGCTGGTCTTGAATAATGTGTCATAAGTAATGGTGAGCATGCCTTGTTAGCTGTTCTCACTGAAGACAAGCCTACCTTTGATTTCTCTCCAACCTTAAATCAGCAGGTCACACAATCCTTGCATCACATTTGTAAATTCTTCAGGTATGATGTCAATGTTTTATGCATAGAACTTGCTTATCCATGGCTAAAATGTAACATTTGGCAATATCCCTTTTATATAGGATACCTATGGCTTTCCTGCTGAGTTTAAGACTAGTATGGACACTTGGTCACCCTGTTTCTACCCCCACCAGTTCCCCCATCTGAGGGCCTCTGGGTGCCCTGGCCTGTCTAGATTCTCTGTGCTGATTCATAAGCTGGGGTGTGGAGCACGGTCTGAGTTCAGAGAAGCTGCCCCAGCTCCTGTGCATGCGTGGGCCACCAATATTGGGGCTTGGTTGCTGCTGTGGGTGGGGCACAGGAATTGAGCAGAAGCTGGCCTTGAATGTACAGTTGTCTGCAGCCTTCATTCCATACTTCCTCTTGCAGTTATTTTCTTTCTCTTCCCATGCCCAAGCTCCAGCTCCTTACAGATAGAAAAGTGCCTCAGGCTACCCTGCTATCTTCCAGTGACAGGAAGCCAGCCAGGACTCCAAACCTTCTTTCCCTCCAGTGCCCCACAGGGGACAGGCTGCTGTCCTGTATATCCTTTCCCTGGTCCATCAAGTCACTTGCTCTGCTTCTGACTTTCAGAAGTGAAGCAACCTTCAACTATTCCTGGGAATCCACCCACCCCCAGAAGAGAATCCACCCTTGGGGAATCTAAGATGATTTTCTGGTACTTTTCTTCCTGGAAAAGTCAGAAAAACACGTTTCATCATTAAAAAAAAAAAAAAAAAAAAAATCAGCCACACAAACAAAAAAGATCAATGCTTATGCATAACTAATAGTGATTAACCATGGAGAGGACACAGCCTGGATTCTGGGTCAGAGGAACTGGGTTCTCCAGCCAGTTCTGCCTACTGCTGAGTGCTCTTGGTTAGGAAAGTCGTCAGACCTCTCTGGGCCTCAGCTTTCTCATCTGTTAAGTGGTTTGGGGGAGGGCTCAGTAGTGGGGTGGATGTTTCCTACTGCACAGCTTGGTTGGTAGGATTAAGTGAAATTAGAAAGCCACAGGCTTCCGTTGTAAATGGTATAGCTCTCTTCAGCGTGAAGCATTACTGCTCTTATTGCTTTTGTGTCTTGTCTTCCCATTATTATCTGCAACAATTATTTCAGAAAATCCTGAATTTTTGTCTATAAAGATAAATCAACCAAAAGTCTCTTTTTGTGTAAATTTGACAGCTTAATGTAACCCCAGATTTTAATCTGTGTCATGAAAGAAAGGACAGGCAGCCCCAGAGAGAATTTGGAAGCATCCAAAATGGGTATTTCTCCAATTCAAGCTGTATATTACCACTTAACCTGCATGGTAGTCTTCAGTCTGCAGAGGTAACTCCCTCTCCTTTTCAAGGCTTGGCTCTTAACCCTGCTTCTCCTGAGCCATCTGTTCTTTTGTCTACAGTTACTCCCATCCCTAGAGCCTACTGGTTCCATCTGGTTCCTTTCTGGATGGTCTGGGGGTATCAGATGCTAGGAGAAGGCAGAAGAGTCTCAAACTACAGCGTCTGCTGTGGAACTTGCACAATAATCAGCCTTTTTCCGCCCAGAGGAATAATCCTGTAAATTCTTCCCTTGGGTTTGTATGTCAAAACAACTGCCTGACCTGGATGAGAAAGTGGAGAACATGAATTTTCAGTTCATGGTTCATGGCTTCCATCAAGTGGGGATCCTTTGATGACTTTAGTCATTAAAGTTGGATGTTCAAATAAGTTTGGAAATATCCATCACCCATCAAATAGGAAGCTTTCTAAAAGCCTTTTACTCCCTAAGCAAATGGTCTCTAAGTTGTACGTGGTCACTCACTCACTCACTCATTCATTCATTCACTCATTCATTCATTCATTCATTCATTCATTCAGAATTTAAAAGTGCCTATCAGTACCAGGTCCCCATCCAGGACTGCTTCCTTTGGCCCATTCCTGAATATCTGTGAGCCCAGCCAGTGGTTGGAATTGTTATTATGGCTGCTGGTCACCAACTTATTTCCCCCACTCTGAGATAATTCCCTGCCTATCACCTGAGGAGAACCAACGCCTGCTTTGTTTTGTGTTAATAAGAACTAGCTGCTGAGAAGTACTTGTTTTGTTGTTCCAGTATTTTTAAATTTTATATTTAAATTCTGAAAGTCCCTTAGATACTATCATTTGCAACCCCAACTCTAAAAATACCAAATTATGAAGAAATTACAGTACAATCACTTTTTATCGCTTGCAATCAGGTTGACAACTAAAAAAATGACTTGAGTATTATTTTTTATAAACATCCAACAATTAGGCCTCTTGTTTTTCATCTTGGAACCTGATGAGCCCTGGGATGCATGTTGCTTAATTCTAAGGGAACATGTTCTAGCCAAATAAATTTTAATTTCTTTATTTAAAAAATCCTCCAGATGAATTTGGACCTTTTTGAAAGAACTTTCAGCAGTGTTCTCTTAAGAAACTTACTTCCTTAATAATAACATAAACATATAAGAACCTGAAAAGTATCTCCACAGATGGCTCTGACTGCCACCAGAAATGCACAGAGGGAGGATGTGGTCATTTCCCAGTGGGACTGTACCCCAAGCTACCCGCCTTTTCTCAATTCCCCATTATGTCTCCTCCTTCCATTAATTTATTTTCTTTACACTCTAAGAGGGGAAAAATCAGATTTAGATATCCAACAAGAATGATGAATTTCTGAGAGCGTATCTTGTCAACATAATTTCCAAGGTTGTAAAAACACTTTATTTTTAGTTTATTGAGTAAACATTCACAGAGCAGTGCAATTATCTGCCATCAATGACATCAGACTTTTGGGAGGTCCAGGGTCACAGTCTAATTTGAAATTTACAGTTAGAATCTGATGAAATCACAGTGGGTGTTGCAAGAGACACCCTCGCAGAAATTTGAAGATTAGATTGTAACTGTTTAGTTAGTGTATCCTTTTAAATGTATATTACTATATACGGCTCATGAATTATAATTAGCTTAGGAGTTCTGTTAGACCATAAGTATTATCAGTGGCTTTTGTAAATTTGGATTTGTTTCATAATTACTCCAAGTAACTGAATGCCAACCGCATACATACATACATGTTCACCTTTAATCACTTTACATTTCTGCCAAAGACTTAATTACAAAGGAGGAGGTGGGATCCTTTCCAATCAGCTTTGTAATCTCTCATAAGGCATATTGTGTAGGGGGATATTTAGAATTCCAAGTTGTTTATCTCAATTCCTACAATATCTGCTTTCTTAATATTGCATTCATTTATTCATTCTATCTTTAGTGACTGATACTGATGTCAGGCACTGTCCTGGAATCTAAAGACAGAAGTATCAGAAAACAGTTCAAGCAATGTTTTCAGTCCAAATCCAATTAACCAATATACTTAAGTTGGAGCAACTAAAAATGAGCCATATATTATTGAGGGGCAGCTGTCGAGCAATTTTGTGAATAAGTTTATTGTTCTAAAATGTCTATGGATACTTTTAGCCAGCAACTTCATGTAACTGTGGGTGATAACTATTAGAAATATATTTAAATAGGAAAAAAATCTGGTTTGTTTCTTCTGTGGATAATTGTCATGATTTGATTGTGTCCCCCGCAAAGTTCTGTGGGTTCAAAGCCTAGTCACCAGTCTATGGTAGTAGGTAGAATTAGTAGGACCTTTCAGAGGTGGGCCTAGTAGGAGTGAGTTAGATACCTGGGGAACTTGTGTGCCCTTCAAGGAGATATTGGGATCCCAACCCCTTACTCTCTTTCTTTTGCTTCCCAGCTGTCATGAAGTAAGCAGCCTGCTTCACCATGTGCTCCCATCATGATGTACTTCCTCACTACAGGCCCAACAGCAAGGGAATCTCTGAAAGTGTGAGGCAAAATAAACCTTTCCTCCTTTTAGGTTGATTTATCTCAGGTAGCTATCACAGTGACAGAAAGCTGACTAACACAATAACATGCTGTGGAATGAAAACTCTGGGATGCTACAGAAAGATATGAAGGTGTTTTCTGTTGTTGTGTTCATTAACATTAAAATATTTTAATTTTTGCTATTCTCTCTGAATTTGAGATTTTTTTTGGAAGATCAATCTAGAAGCCACAGTTTTGGAAAGTGACATATGGATGAAAGTGAATCTGTGTGGACAGAACCTGATCATGGTGAGACCTGACCTTTTCCCTAGCCTCCCTCCTGGATAAATTTGGTCTCATTGCCATATGCTTTCCTCAAAGAAGCTATTTAAAGGAAAACTATATCTACTTCCCTCAAACCATCACTGTGAAATAGACACTGGCAATTCTATAGTATTTTGTTTCAATAAGACTAAAATAAACACAAATTACATCCATTTAACTTTTATTTTAAATCATCTGCTGGGATTCTAGTCTCCTTCTAGAAACATAATTGTGTATCAGTTAACAATCCAACTTAGGAAGATTATAGGTATAATTTTGGGCAATAAAATGACTAGGGAACATTTTCTATAATTGTAAATTGAAATAAAATCTTTAGAAAGAGCTAAATGACTTTTGACAAAGTTAAATCCTGGCCAAACCAACTGAAGATGATTGGTGACATATCTAGCTCTCCAAGACAAGTTTCTGTTACATACTGGACTTTGATGGTTGACCAATGAGTTTGAATTGTCTGTTTAGCTACTTTAGGTTAATTTATCTACCTACCTTGTTCTGTGGCATTCTGAGATATTGGTTGACATGTGTCTGTTTCATGTAGGATATGTGGTTGGCTGCAAGTGACAAGAGACCCCAAATAACAGTGGCTTAAATTAAGATAGGAGTTTTATTTCTTTTATATTAAAGTCTAAGATGGTATAAGGAGTCTGTTTTACTAAGTCATCAGGGTGCCACACCTTTTCTACTCAGTCCAACTTACCTCCTCTTTACTGGCATGGATAAGTAAGGGGAATTGAAGGCCTGCCCTGTCCCTTTAAAGGTACAACTTGCCAAGTTGTACACTTCACTACTGCTCATATCCCTACAGCTGTCACTAGATCACTTGTCAAACCCAGCTACAAGGGAGCTAGAAAAATATTGCCATATTTTGGTTGGCTATATGTTCAGCTAAATAGTCAGGGTTCCTATTACCATAGAAGAAGGGAAGAATAGATATTAGGGAGCAATTAGTGAATTTTAGCTAAATATTGTATTAAATACCTGTCCTCAGGATCAGTGCTACATTCTGGTGGTTCTTAAAGTGTGATCTCTGGACCACAAGCATCAGGATCCCTTGAGAACTTGATAAAAATTCAGATTCTAACATCCTCCCTCTGATTTGCTCATGAATCAGAAATTCTAGGGGTAACACTCATATTATGAGTTTTAACAAGTCCTCCAGGTGATTCGGATGCACACTGAAGTTTGAGAACCACCAAACCAAGGTGGTTATCCTTAGTTCCTTAGGGTCTAAGGTGTGGTTTTCCAAATAGACAGCTAGGAGTCTAGGCATTAGAAAAGGAGATGGAAATGAGTTAGGAAGGCCCAGCAGTGGCCAGCTCCATATCTTCAACTGCTACGATCCTTGTGAAGTCACTCCTTGTCAAGCTCTCTTCCAGAGGTCCTGCTCAGTGACCCAGAGGTCAAAGCCATTCTGTTTGGTGAGAAGATCGTGGCATTATGAGCGACCTTTCCCAGCAGCATACCTCATCTTCTTGTGACCCACTTTCCTCCCATATAAAAAGAGGTGGAGGGAGGGAGAGAGGGTAAATGACCTTGACAATTTCCTCCAGCCCTGCTACTTTGGCCCTGCGCATTGCCCTGCGAGCTCACTGGGATCATGGTTTTTGCCTTTCCCACCTGCAGTGGAGCTGGTACAACCTGGGGTGTACACCAGGGTCGGGCAGGTTTGGGTTTGAACCAAGGCACCCCCGCTTGCCAGCTGTTTGGCCTTGAGTAAGTTGCTTAATTTCTCTGGGTCTCAATTTCTCACCTGTAAATTAAGTATAAAGTTAGCTCACTGAACTGCTCTGGGAAGTAAATGAGATGTGTGCGTGTGAAGCATATAGGATAGTTCCTGGCATGAAATGATGCTAATAAGTGTAACCATTGCCATGATATGAATTTTATATTTTATTGGGGTATCTTATCAATTGAACGATTGTTTCCACATACTTTAAGTTGTGAATTTTAATTTTATGATCATTTTCTCTTTTTTGAGGTCTTATAAGCCACAGTAAAGAGAGACCAGGTTGATACACAATTTTCTGGAAATCTCAGGTTTTCCTTACATAGAAAGAGGCACAGCTGTATTGGTAAAGTTAGTCACAAAGTCTGTTGGTACATCTCACATGGGCCTATTGTGAATGGGAAGGCAGCTTTATTCCTAGGTACAGGCCAGGAAACTAAAGCTCAGGAAGATTAGGTGACTGAGACCAGGACACCCAGGAAGGTGATGGGGAATTGACTTTCAAACCCTCACGTTGGAACTGGGTGCCTCCATAGAAACCACAGTTTAGCTATGTTGTAAAAACTCTGTTCTGTCATTTATCTCAGTACCCTATACATTCCTTGCATCTTCTAGTTTTTGCTTTGCTTTTGGATCCCCAGCACCTAATCTGGCACTTGGCATGGAATAAATGTTTAAAAATATAATTGTTGAATGACATAATAAAGTAAAGTAATAAAGACTTTGGATTCCCACCCCAAGCTTCTACACTCCTGCCATGACTTCTCTTTTCCAAGTTTTTGGAATCATGGCACAGATTTTATAGATAGAAAAGCTTCCTAGGCTGTCCTTGGGAATGTGGCTCAGCCTGCTTTTCCTGGGTTGTTGCTTGCTAGCATGGAATGGTTAATGTAGCAAGGCAGGGACCTGATTCTCCACTTACCTTCCCTCCTCCTGCCTTCCTCTGGGACTCACCAACCCCAGCCTTTGTCTCTAGGTCCTAGAGTTATTTTTATAGTAACTCTGCAGAGCAGATGTCCCTGAGTGGGCACCCAACTTCTCTTATTGTAATGTCTTTTACCCAAACAGCCAATTATGAAGCTGACATCCCTGGACTCCAAAGATGGGGGATGGGAAAAGATGAATCAAAGACGAATCAGTGCAATGAGAGAATTCTGCCTCTCTGATATCACCCTCTCCCCCTCCCTGTTGTACCCACCTCATCATCAACATTGGTGCCTGTCAGCTGGTGGCCAGACACTTGAACAGACTTTGCCAATTAGAGAAGTCACACCTCTTGGTTGGCAGGCACATACTATTGTGCCTGGGCCCCCAGCGGGGAGCCATATGGCTTTCAGGCAAAGGACTTGCCAGGGAAAACAAGGGGGCACCCCTGAGGGCAACTGGTGTCAGATGGGAGGCCCATCTGAAAGCCTGTCTCAGGTAAAGATGAACTGTTATTTAATGTGGAACAAGTTGATTGTTGCTCCACTCTATCACCTTGTTTCATTCAGGGGAAGCTTACACTGAATTTGTCTTGGCAGCTTTACAAAACATTCTGCCCTTGGGTTCTTTGTTACTCCTCCTCTGTTTTGGTGAACTGAGTTTGGTTAGTCTCTACCGGAAAATGTTCACAGGGGAAAATAACAGTAGCAAGTTCTCATAGTTGTAAAGAGCTTTACCCAGGCCTCTCATATCACTATTGCTTCAATCCTCCTACAGGAGCCCGTAGTGGTGTCTTTGTTTACTGAAGAGGATGCTAGTTCCAGGTGGATTAGATGACTGTTGGAGAAAAAACAGGATAACTAGATTGAGAATCTGAATTTTAATCATGGGAGATCAGAGACTGGCTCTATGTTCTAGATCACTCTACTTCCTTGGCATTAGCCTTCTCATTTGCAAGTGATTCCTGAGTCTTGGTGGATTTCAGGAGCTTTTATTTCTAAGGTCGCTTTGGTTATAAGTGACCCAAATGAGATTAGAGGATCACATGGCCATGTCTGGCACAGAAATTGAACCACTAGTGAGTTAATTTTTCCTTCTAATCTTAATGATGAGACATTCCAAGCACACACAAAAAACAGGGAAGCCGTAAAACAGCTTCAACACTGATCAACATTTGACCTGTCTTGTTTCCTCCAGCTTTCTTTTAAAAATTTAAAGGTTTTTCTCAGCAAAGGATACAATCAATAATGTGAAAAGAGAACCTGCAGAGTGGGAGAAAGTCTTTTCCACACGCACTTCAGATGGAGCACTAATTTCCAAAATTTATAAAGAACTTAAAAACTTTACACCAAAATACAAAGAACCCAATCAATAAATGGGCCAAGGAACTGGACAGACACTTTACAGAAGAAGATATACAGGCGATTAATAAAAATATGAAAAAGTGTTCAACATTTCTAGAAATTAGAGAAATGCAAATTAAAACAACTCTAAGATTTCATCTTACTCCAATTAGAATGGCTATTATCAAGAACACAAACGATAATAGATGTTGGCGTGGATGTGGGGAAAAAGGCACGCTTTTACATTGAGTTGCAAATTGGTGGTTCTTAAAGTGTGAGAGTTGCAAATTGGTGCAGCCACTCTGGAAAGCAGTGTGAAGAATTTTCAGAAAGCTTGGAATGGACCCGCCTTTTGACCCAGTATCCCACTTGATTTATAACCAAAGGACTAAAAATTAGCATAAAAATTAGCCACATCAATGTTTATAGCAACTCAATTCACAATAGCTAGATTGTGGAACCAACCTAGAAGCCCTTCAACAGATGAATGGATTAAGAAACTGTGGTATATATACACAATGGAATATTATTCAGCCATAAAGAATAATAATATTATGGCATTTGCAGATAAATGGATGGAATTGGAGAATATCATGCTAAGTGAAATAAGCTAGTCCCAAAAACCCAAAGGCTGAATATTTTCCCTGATAAGTGGATGATATATAATGGGGGTCAGGGGTGAGGGGTGAGAGAAGAATGGAGGAACTTTAGATTACGTAGAGGGAAATGAGAGGGAGGGGATATA
This sequence comes from Sciurus carolinensis, assembly GCF_902686445.1. Classification (NCBI taxonomy): domain Eukaryota; kingdom Metazoa; phylum Chordata; class Mammalia; order Rodentia; family Sciuridae; genus Sciurus; species Sciurus carolinensis. Next base: position 51,786,122 of record NC_062219.1, on the reverse strand, counting down.
AAAAATGGTGGACTGAGACAGACATCATTACCCTACATACATGTATGATTACACAAATGGTATGAATCTACATCATGCACAACCATACAAACCAAAATTGTACCCCAACTGTGTACAATGAATCAAAATGTAGCCTGTAAAAATAAAAACAAAATTTTAAAAATTTGCAGTATTTCATTTTGTTATTTTTTTATTATTTAAACATTTAAAAATATTTTATTTTATTTTTTCATAAAATTGTGTTTATTGTGTACAACATGATGTTTTGTTTGTTTTCTCTTAAAGCTTTGAAATATATATACAATGGGGAATGGCTTATGTGAGCTAATTGACAAATACATTACCTCATATAATTATCATTTTTGTGGTGAGAATACTTTAAAACCTACTCTCAGAATTTTTCAGTAATATAAAATATTGTTATTAACTATAGTCACCATATTGTACAATAGATCTCATATTCCTCCTCTTTAAAGGAAATTTTGTACCCTTTGATCAACATCACCACACTCTGCCATGTCCCCTGCACCAGCCCTTAGAAACCATCATTCAAATTTGTAGCATTTTAAAGGAAATTCTAAACATTGTACTTCACCAATGCAATACAAATTTTAGTATGTATCTCTAACCAATAGAGATTTTAAGAAAAAAAGCATAGCCACCATGTCATTATCAGATCTAACAAAATGAACTACCACTCCTCACTAGTATCTATTACCCATACCACATTCAGATTTTGTGATTATCTCGAAGATTTCTTTAGAGTTTGTTCCTTTGAATTAGATGCGAATGAAGTCTGTACATTGTAGTTGGTTATTAGGTCTCTTCCATGCCTATCAGTTTTTCTTCTCATGCTCTCGATTTGTGGAATAAAAACAGGTCATTTGACAGGAGAATGTCCCACACTCTTGATTTAGTTAATTGCTTTCCTTTGTCCTTCCTCATCTATGTCTGCCATTTGCATTTTCCTGTGAATGGGTAGATAGAGCTCAAGGCTTGATTAGATTCAAGTTCTATTTTTTATTTATTTATTTTTTCTTTCTCTACTTCTAGGTATTACTGTGCACACTGAGTCTGGTGGCTGATTAGAGGTTCAGATATTATCAAAAGGATCCCTCCATCATAAGTGAACTCACTTTTTATTTGCATTTTTCTTTAGCTTACATATTAACAGATCCATCAAAATTTAAAAAATGTAAGTCTTTATCCTATTCTCTTTAATCTTTTTCAGGCTTTTCCTATTTCCGATGGTAAATATTCAATTTCTTCCTCTCATGCCTCTGAAATATTAAAGAAGAATGAGAAGCAGTCTACTTAAAAAAAACTTCAAATATATAACCAGACCTTTGATTTGGCATAAGGACAATCTGCTACTCATTACAACATATTGATAAAAATGAATTTTGCATTGGTGGTTTGTGAACTGTTTGGCTGAAATTCTTAAAAGTAATTGAGAATTTATACTTGGTAAATTATGTAAATGAAGGGCCTCAGAGAAAATAATAGTATTCTCAGGAATGCAGTTAAAGTTTTTTTTTTCTTTCTTTCTTTTTTTAAGTTAAGGGTGTTTGAAATATCTTTTTGCTCAGCAGGCATGTTTCTGCTTTTATTGCCTTCCATGCCAAAATCAAAACTGTCTAGGGGACAGCAGGCTGGAGGTGGACAGAGCCAGCATTGCTGATCTCACCTGCAGTGGAACTATATACAAAAAGGCATAAAAATGGAGTCTGAGTTACACCCATCACATGTGCATTTTGTTATATTAATTTGACTTGGGGACACTGATGAACATCGCAGGGTGCATACTACTCTAAAGAAAGCAGGAGGAAACTGTCAGAATTATTTCTAGTCCTCTGTAGTTACAGGGGGTCTTACACATATTCATATGCATTCCCAACCCTACAGAAATGCAGCCCACTTTTTAAAGGAAGTCCTATGACCATAATAGATAGTTGAGATTGGTTTTGAAAATATAATACCTTCTTTATACTTGGCCTGCCAAACCAGTTTCCTAGCTATCTGTCTTCCCTCTTTTCTTTTCAGTCATAGGACTCCCCCTTACAACTAGTGTGTGATTGTGTGTTAGGCACTAAAAAGCTCCAGCCTTGATGGCCTGTCCCTTACAGGTTTATTAGTGGGGCTCATAGTACATAACTTTGATTAACTGGGAGCATTAAGGAGATGGGGTACAGTTAATGGCGGGTAGACCGGGTAGCGCTATATGTTCTAAGGGTGCTACTCTTGCCTTTTATTCTGCCCAAACTTGGGAGTTTAAGACCCTCTGGTAGCTTTCCTGTCACATGTTGCAACACAAACTCTTTGAAGGACATACAAGACCTGCAGGAGCCAGTTTCTGTCCTCTCCAGTCTTTTTTCTCTCCAACCTAGACTCTGTCCAAACCCCTCTCATCTCCTTACTTTGCCTGTGCTGTTTGTCCCTCACCTCCTCCTCTTGGATTGGCAAACACAACTCCAATCTTCATATTTCTTTTAGACATGACTTTCATCTAACAACTCATCTCTAGGATCACAGGGTACTATCAGAGAGCACTTACCACTCACTTCTATTTTCTGGCTCCCACTAACCTGTGCATTTTTCGAGAGTGGAATCACTAAGACATTTGTCTTCATAGTTCAGATTCCTCTCAATATAAGGCACACAGTTGGTGCTCAATTTATTTGGTACACAGATGGATAAGCCACTAAGTTCCAACCCTTTTTTCTTTTTAGCAAACTAATGTCCTTTTTTCTTCAGCTTATTTTTCACATCTTAGAATTACCAGTTCATTGTGTTCAACATACATTTTAGCACCTTATAATATATATGGTCACATTCTCTAGTTTGTGTGTGCATTTTGTCCCAGTGTAAGTAGACCCAACCCCTATTGTGTTAGTTATCTATTGTTGCATATGAATTATCCCAAAACGTAGCAGCTTAAAACAACTGAAAAGCTGGGTACGATGTTTCATGCTGTAATTCCTCTACCTAGCAGAAGGATCCCAAGTTTGAAGCCAGCTTGGACAACTTAGTTCAAAATAAAATTTAAAAAGGTGGGGGCAGAGCTGGGTATGTAGCTCACTTGCCTAGCATGCTTGGAACCCTGGGTTCAATCTCCAGTTCCACACAAACAAATAAACAAAGAAATCATAAAGCCAAATGAAAAATCAACAGAATGTATCTCACACGGTTCTAGGGATCAGGAATTTGGGAGCCAGGTAGCCAGTGATTCTGCCTCAGGGTCTTTCAGGTAATGAGTCAATTCATTGTTGAGGGCTGCTGCGGTCCTCTGAAGGCTTGACTGGGCCTAGAGGACCTGCTCCTCAGGTGAGCACACATGGCTGTGGGCTGGAGGCCCCAGTTCCTGACCACATCCATTTCTCTTTAGGGTTTTGCAGGTGTCCTCACAACATGACTGATGGCTTCTCCCAGAGCGACTAGAGAGAGAGCACAGGAAGTCTTCTATGACCTGGTCTCTCAAAGTCTGACGTCATCACTGCAGCTTTCTCTTTGTTAGGAATGAATCACAGTTCTAAGTGCCTGGCTTGTTTCTCCTCAGTTGATCTTATAACACTCAGAGATCATCTCACATCAGATGGTGAAGGATAGCTAGATTGATCTAAAGTCTCTTGAAAAAGGACTAGAACCAAAATTCGAAGATGCCGGCATGAGTTTTACGTCACTATAACAAAATATTGGATTCAATAAACTCATTAAAAGATTTATTTTGACTCATGATTCTGGAGGTTCCAGTTCAACATTGAGTGGCCCCTGGCTTTGGGCCTCACATCATAGTGGGAATGCAGGGTGGAGCAAAACACTGACCTCATGACCAGGAAACAGTGAGACAGGAAGAGGAGGAGACACAACCCCCAATGACCTAAGGGCCTCCCACTAGGCCCTGCCTCCTAAAGGTTCTAGTGCCTCCCAATATCACCACCCTGGGAACCTAGTCTTTAACACATAGACCTTTGGGGAACATGCTTCCAAACCAGAGAAGTCTTTGAATTCAGAACCCTTTTCACTACCAGTGAAGGCCACAGCTCAGCGAGCAGCTTATGCACTAGGAGGATTTGGGTTGTAGGTTATATGTCTATTTGTATACACACAAATATAAATGTATGACAACTATAATAGTTGAAACTCATAGGCCATATACTTCTTAACATCTAAAAATAGGGAAAAAGAAAAAAACCATACACATAATAGCAAATTTCTTTTCAAAGTTACTTGGGTACTTGTTCAAACTCAACTGGAATTATCTTTATCTTTGCCATTTTATTTAGGCAAATGTGCTATCCACCCAAGGTTTAAATGGAGATTTTCTTGAGTTTATTCTTTGCCCTCCTGATAAAATATTTACTTTATTAAACTTATAGTACTTGCCATACATTAGGCACTGTTCTGTCTTTATTAATTTAATTAGCTCTTTATGAAATACCTTATGCTTTCAATAGTTCTATCAGAAGGCACTAGTCCCTCATTTTATTGATGAGGAACTAAATTACAGAAAATTTAATTAACTTTCCAAGGTCACTTGGCCTGTGAAGGACAGCATCAGGGTTTGAAACCTAGCAGCCTGTCTCCTCACCATGTCACCTCTTATAATGGCTTGGATCTTAACTGTCCCTCAAAGGCCTTGTGTCAAAAGCCTGATTGCCAGCTTGTGGCACTATTGAAAGGTGGTGGAACATTTAGGGAGTAGGACCTAGTGGAAGGAAATTAGGTCATTTGGAGTGTGCCCTTGAAAAGGATATTGGGTCCCTGACTCCTTTCTCTTTCTTTTTTGTGTACTTGTAACCATGAGGTAGTCCTTCTCTTCCACTGATGTTCTGCCTTACCACAGACCCAAAAACAATGGAGCCAACTGACCATGGACTAAGTCTCAGAAACCATGAGCCAAAACAAACCTTTCCTCCCTTTAAGTTGATTTTCTCAGGTATTTTGTTACAGCAATGGAAAAGTGACTAACATACTTCTCCCATATGTTCAGGTCAATTAGCCAAAGTCTGCAACTCTGAGTATATCAGAATTCATGGCTAAAATGGGTTGTGACATTATTTATTTTGTTGGGGAAGAAAATCCTTTCTCCCTTTACATTGGTAATTTCTTGGCCTCTTCAATTAACGTGTATGCAGTTCGCAGTCAACACTCAGTGCTGCTGAATGAGGTGTGCTTTGTGAAGACAGTAGAAAGCTCATTAGAGTATCTGGGCTTCACTTGATGCAGGCGTCCTGATTTAAACATGAATCCCTTTACTTGGCCTCTGTCTGTTGACCAGCCAACCAGTGTCTTACACTTTTCAGTAATTATTACAAGGTAGCATCCTTACAGGAGCCAGTAGAAGTCACTTTCAATAGTGATAATGATAATTTCTCTCTTCTTTTATCTTCTTGCCCCTCAATTACTTGGTATTAAAATAGCACTTACATCCATAAGATGCTATGGCCTTCTTGTTTATTGGCTGCTATAGGAGTGGCTGTGAGGTGCATACCGAGATCAACATTCCTCTGGGAATGCTTCAGTCCATGGGCATTTTCATCATTTAACCCATGTTGTTCCATTTGCCAGATTGACAGGATTCCAGCAGGTTTAACACCAAGCACACTTCAGAAGGTGGGAAAGAGGGCCGCTGGATAGGTGACAAAAGGAAATCTTCCCTAATTCTTCACACAAGGCCATATAGACCAATGACTTTATTATTATTAGTTTTTTTTCATGAAAGATTGAAACTGGGAGAACCTTAGCAGCGAAGGATGAGACCTTCATGCAAAGGGTAAGGAAACTCCTTTCAAAGAGATGGAAGAGCTTGGTTGTAGAACACAAATGTGTGGCATAAACAAAAGTGTTGGCTATCCTCTGCTCACACCTCCTGAGTTTCTCCTCCATTCACCAGGAAACCCCGGGAAGCTGACCCACCTAGACCCGGTCAATAGCCGCCCTCACTCCCAGTCAATGAGGGATCTGGCAGATCAGAAGAGGGTGGGGCAGATTAGGTTTTTATTTCCTTGGCTCTCTCGCTGCCAGTTTGCCTCAAATGGACCTCAAATGGACCGTATCCCTTCACTGAAGGCACAGTTCCTCTCAAGGTGGCCTGTTAGACAAGGACTCTCCTGAATGCCAGTAACTGCTCCCTCCCCTCGTCCCTCTGGGACCAGGGTTGGCAACTGTTCCACTGTTGCTCACCCTGGATTATTGTCCCTTGAGACTTCCCCTTATTTAGGGAGATCATATAATTTAAGTATTCAAACTGGAATACTCTAAATTTTTTAAAATTTTAATTAATTGACATAGTACATGAAGATGCTCTTGAGAGCAAAGTGGGTGTTATTAATTATCACACTGGAAAAACAGGTAAAAACTATCCTGTCCTGTGCCAGCTGGAATCTGTAGCCACCCTTCCATACTCTGCTTACATCTTTGCAAATAAATCTTCTCTGAATCATTCTAGTTTCACCAAGTCATTGGCTTCCTGTAGGACCCTGATGGATATACAACCCTGATATCCAACTCTCATCATTTCAAATCCGTTCTCTTTACATCACTCAATTTAGAAATTGAATGACTTCCAGTCCAAAAAGAAATAACACCACTACTGAAATGTGGTATTTTCCAAAGTGTGGTTTGCAGCATAGTCAGGTTATGTACTGATTAAGAGATATAAAGTTACAAATGATTAGTGTATATTAGAAAAAATTATCATGCACACAAGATCCATGATTTCATGTGTTTCTTTGCTTAGAACTAAGACAAATTGGAAACTAATTTTTAAAAATAAGTTAAAATGTTGAATAAATAATAGAATGGGCTGGGGCTGGGGTTGTGGCTCAGTGGTAGAGCACTTGTCTTGCACATGTGAGGCACTGGGTCTGATCCTCAGCACCACATAAATAAATAAAATAAAGGTAATTTGTTTATCTACAACTGAAAAAAAATTTTTTAAAAAACACAATAGAATGGGCTGAACTTGGATGGTTGTGAAGCACTCACATTGTCTAATCAGCACTAGAGTTTGTTACCTCTTAGATATTGTCATTAGGTTCAGAGTGACTCTTCTCATCAGCAATCCCACTGTTAGTCTTTTTCTAAAAAAAACTTTTATTGTAGAAAAATACATATAAAATAAAACTTACTATCTTCACCATTTTTAAGTCTATAGTTCAGCAGCACTAAGTTTATTTATACTGTGTGCAACCATCAATACTACTCCCAGCCAGAATCATTTCATCTTCCAAACTGAAACTTCATATCCACTAAATAATCACTGCCCATTAGCCCTACTCCCAGCCCTTGGAAATCACCATTCTGCTTTCCAACCCTGAATATGACCTCACGGAAGTACCTCATATTGAACTTCATGTTGGTGGAATCATACAGTAATTTTTCTTTTGTGCTTGGTTTATTTCACTCATGATGTGTTCAAGATTCATTCACGTAGTTGCATGTGTCAGTATCATACTCCTTTTAATGACTGAATAGTATTCCATTGTCTATATACACCACATTTTGTTTATCTATTCTATCTTTTGACTATTGTGAATAATCTGGTTTGAACATGGATGTACAAATATCTTCAAGTTCTTGCTTTCAATTCTTTTGGGCATAGACAGGGAATTATGGATCATACAGTAATTCTATATTTAATTTTTTTGATGAATCTCCATGCTGTTTTTTCCACAGCAACTGGATCATTTTACTCATTATGAGTCTTACACAGACCTGAAAGGCCAAGGAAAATGTTCACTGACAATGGACCTGGAGAGTCTTCCCCCTAAAAAGTGGTAGCACATTTCAAAGCAAAAACATATAATTCTGTGTGTGTATGTGTGTGTGTTCTTGTTCTTATCTAAGTTTAGACAGTGTTATCAGGTTATTATATCTGCCTGAGAATTCTAGTTCCTCATTTCCTTGTAGTCAGCATGTTACAGGTTGAGCATCCTTAATCCCAAATCCAAAATCAGAAACTGTTTGAGCACCAACATGGCTCCACAAAAGGAAACTTTCACATCTGACTTCATGTGACAGGTGGTAGTCACAATGCAGGCACACTCAAAATGTTGCATAAAATTCCCTTCAGGCTTTGTGTATAAGGTATGTGTGAAATGTAAATGAATTTGTGTTTAGGCTTGGGTCCCATTCTCAAGTTATCTCACTAAGTGTATGCAAATATTCCAAAATCAGGAAAATCTGAAATCCTAAGCACTTTTGGTCTCAAGCATTTTGGATGAGGAGTGCTCAACATGTCCTTTCACTGTCTCCTGAGTTTCTTTGGACCATGTGTATTTACAGTATTTTTATTCTCACTTCAGTATTTTCATGCATATTCCAAGTTCCTCAAACATAATTTTCAATTCCACTTCCTAAACTGAATGCTTCACTTGCAAATGCTCCCCTGTTTACCCAGCAACCATAAACTCCTACAGCAGGCAGGACCTCTACACCATGAGGACTGGGACAGAGTCCTTCTTGTTCCGGCACCCAGCATGGTCTGGACCTGCATTATAGGTGTGCATGAATGAGTCAGTCTTTGATTGCCTCCATAAAAACCGGACACAAAGTAGGGCCACAATATATGTTAACTAAGAGAATTGCTTTCAATGCCTTCAGCTCAGTAAAGTAAAGCATCCCAAGGATGACAGTTGTGTAATATTGAAGAAATTATATCTCTATAGTTTCCTCAACTCTACAGAAAGATAATATCCAATCCTAGGTTCTGCTCTTAGGAATTTAGTAAGTCTATATGGAATATTTGAGGCATACAGAATGCCTTGAGGTTTTTGGAAGAGAAGGAATCTATTTTTCAGAAAAGATAGAATTGAGAAAGAGTGCTATGTTAGAGAAGGGAAATATTGTTTTGTCAAATCATGTATTTTATATTATAGTGGCATGATATAAGTAAAGGACCCAGTTCACTCTCTGGCATACAGCAAGCACTTAGTAAATGCTTGATATAGTCTTTAGTGATTATTCCCTCTGCATGCAGTATTGCGGCCAACTGCCAATCACAGTGACCTAGTCTGGGCCAACCCAGACTCTCCTTCCTAGAGATCTGAATGTGAGTGTATCTGAAGCAGAAGGACAGACAGACAGACACACACACACAGATGACTTTTACCAAGGACACAGTTTAACAGAGTGTCCTCTTATTTCTGAATGTCATATCCACTGGTTCCTGTCCTACCAAAGACTGGTTGTTCAGTTTTTCCTTCCTTTCTCTGAGTGATTTCAACAACTTCCAGAAAATTCTTCCCCTCCTGCTGAGCTTGCCAGAGTTGGTTTCTGTTGATTCCTAGTTGTCATATTCAGCTGGAGACTATTACTGTTAACACTCTGGCTTAAATACTTCTACTCTTGCTTCCTATGGATTAGAATATGTTATTAGCTAAAGACATTTATACATGTAATTCTAAATCTCATCCCATGTCAGTAATTGGAATTTCAACTACATCTTCTTGATGTGTGTGTCCATCCATCCTTTAGGTTGCATCATAAATTTAACTAATTTCCTGCGGGTCACTTAATTGCTCTCAACTTTTTGGGATTAGAAAGAGCTAAAACCTGTATTCATTCCGGATTTATTTCTTTAGGATAAATTTATAGACCTGTAATTGTTAGGCGAAACAGTATTAGCATTTGGGGGCTTTAGATAGTAATCATTAAATGTTTCTGGAGGTTCCTTTCCTATCAAGGTGTAATTGGATGTCTGTAATATTAGGAAGGCGATCGCTGTCTGCTTTTATGACTATACTCTTTGCCTGGCGCATCTGTTCAGTGGATAATGAATACTTACTATATGCCAGAAAAACTGATCCATGTATTAATCACTGTAGCAACAATTATGTATAGAGAAGTAAAATCACTTGCCTGAAGTCCTTGTCTTGGTTCAGTCTGTTATAATTACAGGCCGAGTGACTCACACAATTTATTTCTGGAGGCTGAGAAGTTCAAGGTCAAGATGCTTCCACATCCAGTATCTGATGATGACCCACTCTCAGGTTTGTAGATGACCAGCTTCCTGTGTCATCCCAAGGCAGATAAAGAAATCATCTCTCTTGTGTTTCTTCTTATAAGAGCACTAGTTCCATTTGTGCTGGCACTGCCCTCATGATCCGATCACCTCCCCAAAGCTCCACCTCCTGAGCCCTCCACCCTGGGAGCCAGGGTTCTACGTTTGAATTTGCAGGAGGTAGCGGTGGGCACAGACATCGATTCCACAACAGTCCTCAAGTTAATTAGCGACCGCAGTGTCTGAAGCTCTTCAGTGGCTCTTCAACAGCCTGGTTCTTTCTTTATCAATTTAAATATAACTTCCTCAGGATGGTTTCCCTGGATCCACGGAAAAACCAGGCTAGGTCTTTCTGTTACGTGCTACTTACCCTCCTGCAATTCTCTTTCACAGAACTCAGCATACTTGCATTTATCATTTATTTAGTCTCCCTTCTTCACTGTAACATCCATGAAAGCAGGAACTGTACATATTTCATTCAAGTCTGCATTTCCAGGACAAAACCCCAAGTCTGACTATGCTCAAGTATTTATTGTGAACTTAGAGGTTCTGGTGGCTCAACCATAGTCATCTGTTTTCCTGATGGTGCACATTTCAGGTGGCATATGACACTCTTTTATGAGTGGTGCACTCATATTAACTTCTACCTGATGTAGAGAATGACTGAAATACAGTTAGAGGGGACATAAACCCCAGGGATTGAGCAACAGAGTAAACGCCTATCCTCAGTCCTGGCTGAGACTTTATGAAGCAACTTGCCAGGCAATAATATATATGTAACATATATCATGATAATATATAACTACATACATGTGTATATATATAATGAATACATAACAGCTATTAATTTTTATGTACAAAAAGGTATCCAGAATATAATGCAAAATTGATTACCAAAGAACAAAAATGAAAACTCAGTTGTAGTGGGAAAATTTAACATACCTCTCAAAAGGTCTTTGGTAGACCATTACAGTGCAGTACCACCTTATACCCATTATATATACATATCTCCAGCAAATAACTATTAGCAAAGATATGGGAAAACTGGAATCCTTGAGCACTGTTGGCAGGAATATAGAAAGGTGCAGCCTTTGTGGGAAATGGCATGGTAGTACCAAAAAAATTAAAAACAGAATTATTGTATAATCCATCAATTTCTCTTCTGAGTATATATCTAGAAGTATTGAAAGCAAGGTCTTGAATCACCAAAAAATGAAAGTAACCCAAATGGTGATTGATAGATGAACGAATAGACAAAACATGCCACATACATACTAATGAAATATCAGTCATCCTCAGCAAAGAAGGAGATTCTGACACCTGGTACAACATGAATGAACCTTGAAGACCTTATGCTAAATGAAATAAGTCGGTCACAAAATAACAAATACTGTGTGATTTCACTTACATGAGGCACTTTTGGTAGTCACATTCATAGAGAGTGGAATGGTGGCTGCCCTGAGGGTAGGGGACATGAGGAATTATTATTTCATGGGTACGGACTTTCAGATTTGTTAGATGAAAACTGATCTGTGCATGGCTGGTAGTGATGGTAGCCCAATTGTGGGAATATGCTCAGGGCCCACAGGCTGTACACTTTAAAATGGTTAAGATGGTACATTTTACATGGTGTGTATTTGACCACAATTAAAAATCTTTAAAAAGGTCTTTAGATTAAAGGTAGATTTAAAAACAGAGTTTAGAGGGTTCAAACAAAATAATCCATAAGACAGAGACGTTTGTATGGAAAGTGTTATGCACACATGGGCCGTACCACTTTCCTAACATCTGTGGAATGCTTAACAAGTTTCATCGAACGATAGACTGTGAACTTCAACGAGTGACACTAACTGTAAATTATTCAGACTGCGTTTCCTGACTGCCATGTACTATCACTATGAACTAATGACACATGAAATGATTTTTTTCCCCTCCCATATTGGCAAAAGCAAGAGAAGATAAAACAAAATGGCCACCCAGTGGTGGTACAGGTGTTTCCATGCTCTCTGGTCACCTCAGGGGCTGGTGGAGCTGTTATGTGTCTTACTACAGGTAAGCTGGCTTGTGTCTTCTCTTGCTGTTTGACCTGGGTTTGGTACTTATATGATAACTGGGAGGGCAGAGTAATAAAGAATAGGTAGGTAAAGAGAGGAGGGAAGAAGTAAATCATTTAGGAGACTTTCCAAAACATGAAGGAAAGCAGTTCAAAGAAACAAGGGAATATTCTCTGTGAAAGAGAATTGGTTTGAAAAAGGAACAGATTCACGGTGAGGGTGGAAATGAAGCTGAGAAAGTCACTCTTGCAGGCTGTGGTGCTGGGATTCCCTTTGACTTCATCATGACCACAGGGTGTAGCATAACACGGAAACTTTGAAAGTGAATCATAATTGATTTCATTTTGACTTTGTAAATTTAGAGTGTTTTGTGTCATTTCCTCTGGAGAGGATCTGTGTTATTTTAAATAAAATTGCTCCAGGAATCATTTGTTTTGGTCCTGTCCTCTTCGCTGTATCACGGTTTCTCTTTGTTTCTTCTTTTTTTTTTCTCTGATTCTCCTGGTGAACTCATAATGTGGGCACTTGATAAATACAGCTGGCTATACATTTCCCCCCAAAATGACTCTAACGAGGCATAAAATTCAATGATGCTTCTTACTTTGAAAAATATAAAGTGCTACTATACAAAAGTGGGACATTCATTTGTCACCATTACCACAATAAAAAAGTATCTATCGAATAATGCCTAACAACTTTTCTCCAATGGCCTTGTTGAATCACCTCAAGGAGAGACCGGGTGTTTTACTTCTCAGGTCTTCAAAATCAGGAATGTGATGGTCCTCAGATCCTGGTTTTCTTGGCAGTGGCAAAAAGGATATGAAAGTACACTAATAAATCTAAAGGTTTCCTACTTGGTTCTGGACTGCTTTCTACTGATCTGGCTTATGGGGATAATGGTAGAAACCTTCTAACCTGGGAGGACATCAAGGGAAGCAGACGTAACCTCAACTTCTCAGAGGGAAAACATACAATTCTTAGAAGTGTGCTTGTTAACTATCAAGGCCACAGATCTATTGTGCAATAGTGGCAATGCCACAGATTTTGAACCCAGATAGAAAATGCAAAGTAAAAATCAGGAGCACCCGAGCTATGTTCCATGCTCCTATTCCCTCTGCCTTGTCTGCCAGTTGTGCTGAATGGGGTTCTTTCCTTAATTCCCTAATTTCCTACTTCAAGAAGAATTCCTCTTGTGATCTTTGTTTATCTCCCACAGTCCTCTCCTCTTTCTGAAGAGCCAAGGAGATTGATTGGGGTGGACACCTGACTCAAATGGGCCATGCAGATTTTCTTTCCTGAGACTTTGAGGTGCGACATAAATGGACAGGAGCTAAAAGTTATTAGAACCAAGTCACAGTGTGGTAGGCAGACATCTGTTCTCTTTCCCCTACCTATAATATGATGAGATGATGAACTATCACTTCTGTGATTGTTATGTTATATGACATAGTTGACCCTAAAATAAGGGTATTACCTGAGTGAGCCTAATGGAATCATCTGGGCCCTTAAAAGCATCAGGGGAAGTCACTGGAATCTGAGGCATGAGTGGAATTTGAAACACCATTGCCGATTTGAAGATAGAAGAGTCTTGTGAGAAGAAACTGCAGTGGCCTCTAGAAGTTGACAGGGTCCTCCAGGTGACTTTCTAACCAGCGAAGAACTAGGACCTCAGTCCTAGCGTTGCAAGAAAATGGAAACAACCAAGAGCCTGAAGGCACTCAGAAGTGAATTCTTCTCCAGACCTTCCAGATAAGATCCCAGCACAGCTGACACTTTATTTTGGCCTTGGGAAAATATGAGTTGAGAACTCAGTTGAGCCATGCCAGACTTCTGACCTACATAACTATGAGCTAATAAATTGATGTTGCTTCAAACCATAACATTCGTGATAATTCATTGTGGCAGCGAAGGAAGACAAATTCCCAGGGCGATGGCAATGTACTTGGAGAGGGCAGTGATGTCCTCCAGCTGAAGGCCTCAGCATCACCTTTCTCCTTTCTTCTTTGCAATCTTCATGTGGTTCTCTGAGCTGTGCAAGTATCTTCCAAAAAAATTTCCTCTTTTTCTTGCTTATGACCCAAAAAGCCTTAACATAAGGATATGTAGACTTGGGTAACTGGTCTGTTATAACGTGTAATTCTGGTACCCAAAAGTGTAACTCTGTGAAGCCCTTTGAAAGAGTAAATAAATTTTGGAGGATCTAAGAATCTTAAGTGAATGAAAGGTGATTGAAAAAAAATATTTACTGTTTTTGTTGACTATTTCAAACATTATTTAATGATGGGGACAATATTAACTTGGGTCTACAGATATGCCCATCCAAACAGACACAAACTACTTTATGCACAAACAGAAATACTTCATGATAGGCATGTACTTGTGGTTAGGGCATATGCTCTGATGTTTTTTTGAAAGGCTGATTGTTAGTTTACCGCGGGTAAAAAGTTAGGTGAGGCCAGAGCGTGGTTTGCTGCTTTAGGCAATTGTGGGGCCTGAAGAGAGGCCCGTGAGAGTCTTCCCCACCCCCACCTAGCTCCAGCTGGCTGCCCACAGTGGTGCATAGACCCCAGCAGAGACCCTGCCAACCTGGCCTCTGGCCAGGCAGAGTGAGGGAGCAGAATGACAAAGATGTCCAGGTGCAGACAGCTGGGTTGGCAGAAGAGAAGGGGCTGATTGACACAGGGGAAGAGGAGGGGCAAGTCATGGGCACCCTCCAGACCCTGGGAAGCTGCCTGTGCCTGGACTCCCACCCTGCAGTGAAGCATTGCCTTGCATCCTTGAGGCGCTCAACTGGAGGATAGATGGCCTGGGTCACCAGCTCCCTTTTTACTTTGCTGTCTTAGGTGGGAGTGAAATAGAAGAAGCAGGGAAGAGAGAATAAGCAAGGAAAAGATCCCCCCTTTAATATGTACCCAGTGTTAAGAAAGGCCCTCTTGGTTTGTGCTTACTTGGCAAGGGGAGCAAGACTGAGATCTATAAACTTTTCCAGAGGTTTCTTTATAGGCCACAAAGTATTATAATCTTTCTCTAAAATATTATTCTTGGTGCAGAAAGCATAACTGAGTTAGTTAGAATTATATACAGTTTTCTGGGTGGGATCTATGACAGGGTGTAGGGACTGTGTTTAGCTGAGTCTTGGGCGTGCTCCTGAAGGAGCAATTCTAAAACGAAGGGTCCACTTTGATTTTTGGAGGGGTTGCCTTTGGTCACAAGGACAGAAAACCTGGGTTGATTTGGTGCCGTGTTGCCCACGGGTACAGGCAGGAAGTTGCAGGCTCAGCCTGGCAACCTGGGGACAGCCTCGCTGATGTCAAACTGCCAGCCAAGCCTCATGCATAATTAGGAGGATTTGGACTGAAACTCAGCAAACTGATTCTACTTGCCGACTTTCTACGCTTGGATTCTAATTTTTTCCCCTGTCCTTCCTGTTTTTCTTTCTTTCTTTTCTCTTTTATTTTTTTAAGAGCTTAGTGTGTATTTTTTCACAATGGGAAAGAAGTAATAAATTGGCTGGATTCCTAGCTGAAAGTCAATCTTGGTATTCCATTGATAGGAAAACCTCTTATCTCCCCTACTCTTTTCTCAAGAAAGCCCATAGATTAAGCCTTTTGCCATTTTTCCAGATCTTTCCCTAGGCTTTCAAGCCAGTAGATAACCATCTTTTAAGATAAAGGGTGCGTGCTTAGATGGACAGACCAGGAGAATAAAATATTTGGAAAGATTTTTTTGACTTCTATTCATCTATGCACAGTGTTTCTACAAATCGTTTCTGCTAGCATCAGTCCTTTGGCCTGTAAAATGCTAATTCCACTCACTTTCTCCATAGTTCCAGAGGAAATTTAAGTTGGTGTTAAGTCTAATTTTTCCTATACCTTCTCCCACCCCACATACACATAAGCATTTCCTGCCGTTGCTGGAGCCTGGATGTGCTCAGTCTGGCTTTAGTCCTAGCATGTTTTGTTCCTTAAGGAGAAAAACAATTTATTATTCACGGCTGACTTAGGTCGTCTTTTGCACTGTATAGTGCCTTTGATCTTTCAGCAACCCTTCAGTCTGCGGATCACAGCCTTCCCTTAACCATTTAAAAGGCTGAAGGGGACTTCTGACACCTGGTTCAACTCACATTTCTCTGCAGGCTCTCAGATGGTGTCTCTGGGGACACATTCTCTGACCTACCGAGTCAACGCTTTCATCAGCCCTAGGGCTCTGCCAGGGAGCCAGCTCCGCTTTCCTGCTCTGGCTCCAACTCATTTAATTGAGAACAATGACAGCATGTATTTAGAGAGAAGAGATCTCTTAGGATTTTAAAAGTGGTGATTATACAATCTGTCTTTCTGGTGTATAGCATTTTAGAAAGATTTTTTCAGTTGTAAAGGAAACTAGTTCAGAGATTGCTTTACAGATGGGGGGGTAGGCAGGTCAGGGATGGCTTGTCTCTGCTCTTTGTTGCTATAAGAGGGGCGGAGGAGGGATGTGTGAGACTCTATATCTCCTGCACACATGGAAGGGGTCCCACTTCTCCCTCCCACCATCAGGGGCCTGAAATATATGTCAGGTGGGGGATGCTACTCCTGTGTCTGTGTTGGGGAGCCAGGACAGTGCCAGGGCAGTGGACAGTTGGTGGGAAAGTGGGTGAAAGAATAGGTCCACTCCCAGAACCTGCTCCATGCAAGCCTCAAGATGAATTTGCTGAATTAACTTGATTTACAGCCCATGTGTCCTGACTCTCTTGTTCATGAGTCCAAGATTCCCAGTCTGTTAAATGGGCCTATTTCTTATTCTCACTACTTCACAGAGTGACTTTGAGGATTAAGGAGAAAGTGACGGCTTCACAGAAGAAGAAATACAAATGGTCAACAAATATATGAAAAAATGTTCAACATTGCTAGCAATTAGAGAAATGCAAATTAAAACTACACTGAGATGCCTTCTCACTCCAATCAAAATGGCAATTATCAAAAATACAAGTAACAACAAATGTTGGTGAGGATGTGGGGAAAAAGTTTCACTCATACATTGCTGGTGGGAGTGAATATTGGTACAACCACTCTGGGAAGCAGTATGGAGATTCCTCAGAAAATTTGGAATGGAACCACCACTTATCCCACTCTTTGGTATATATCCAAAGAATTTAAAATAAGCATACTATAGTGACACAGCCACATCAATGTTTATAGCAACTCAATTCACAATAGCTAAGCTATGGAACCAACCTAGATGCCCTTCAACAGATGAATGGATTAAGAAAATGTAGTTTATATACCCAATGGACTATTACTGAGCCTTAAAGAAGAATGAAATTATGGCATTTGCCCATAAGTGGATGGAACTGGAGATTATCATGCTAAGTGACATAAGCCAGTCCCCCAAAACCAAAGGCCAAATGTTCTCTCTGATATGTGGATGCTAACATACAACAAGGGAAGATACAGAGGAAAAGCATAGAAGTTCATTGGATTAGACAATGGGGAATTAAGGGAATGGTGGTGGAATGGGAACAGGAAAGACAGAATGAATGGGACACAACTTTCCTATGTTCATATATGAATACACAACCAGTGAAACTCCACATCATGTACAACCACAGGAGTGGGATCCTAATTAGAGTAAGCTATACTCCATGTCTGTAAAACATGTCAATATATACTCTACCGTCATGTATATCTAAAAAGAACAAATAAAAAATAGATTGCCTATTAAGGCCAAATTAAAAAAAAAAATAGAAGAAGAAGAAGAAAGTGCCTGGACCATAAAACACATCACACATTATGGTGTCTTTCTCTCAGACTCTCAGATATGCCTCTGACAGGTCTCTGCTTCTGTTGGTCAAAGAGTGAAACTTGGGATTAATTGTACCAAATGGCCAAATCACATGTGTGTAAATCTTATCTTCACTTCCCCACATACCTTTTAGTCTGTCCTTTCACAATTTGTTTCTCTGCCAGAGATGGAAACCCAGTGGATGGGGTTGAGTGAGAGTCAAATGCAAATCATGTTCCCCCCAAGTTGCCTGCTTCTGTCTTTCTGCATATGCTGTTTCGGATTTTCTGCTCTTGTCATCTATTTGGATGGCTATAATATTATGTTTTATCAAATTAAACTTTTCAATATTTAAGAAGTTTTCTTAAGGGATTTATTTTATGAATTAATATAAGTAATGGTGATGGAAGGAGGGCTGAACACACACTAAGGGTGATATGAGAGTTAGCTTCTAGTTAGTCTAGTGACTATTATTGATTGCTAACCTACTTATATGTTTCCTTCTCAGAAGGTCTTCTCCAATTACACTATCATATAGGAGTATCATTCATCACTCTGCTCTGCGTTATTTTTCTTAATAGCACTTATCATTACAGCGTACACTTTGTTGTTTGTTACCTGACTGCCCCAGGCAAAAGCATGTCCCATGAGTGCATGAATTTTGAATTGGTCACCTCCATAATCCTAATGTCCAGTACCTCGATAAACTGTTTTTGCTGGGCACCATGAAGAATTTTATTTTTTATTGTGTGCATTTCTTCCTAATTCTATATTCAAGAATGTCCAATTAGTAACCTGAAATTAGCCACAATGAGAATATTTATACCATGAAAATTGGCAAATACTATACACCACCTCCAGTCATATGTTAAACATCTACTAGTACAACACTGTTACTAAAGAATCAAGTCAACTATAAGGCAGTTATCTAGTTCAAAGGGCTGGTGTGGTGGGTCAAAGATGTCTATGAATTCCTTGGCATTAACCTTCACTGAGAGACAGAGTCTATTTTGGAATTTGGATTGCCTCCACCCCCTGTGACTGTTTGAAAGAGAGAATACAATGGAAGGGACCCTGTGTCAACTCCAGGCCAACCCTTTAAAAGACTGGCAAGCTCTCTTTCTTTCTTTTTGGAACACATCCTGCTGTGGGAAAACCCAAGAAACTTAGGGAGAAGCCCTCTTCAAGGACACTTGAGGTCACCAGGTGGTTATCACAGCTGAATAGTTAGCATCAGTTGCCAGCCATATCAGCAAAATCATCATGGAGATAGGGCCTCTGACTTCAGAGCAACTTCCTAGCAGAGCCTTATGGACAAGAAAGGGTCATCCCCTATAGTATGGTGAGAATGAATCTTGATAAAAATGCATTATGGAGAGAATAAGAGGCAAGGAAATGGTGATATTGTGTAAGGAGCTACCCAGATTGCAGAATAATGAAGAAACAAGCAAGTGTTAAGTTTTAAGATGCCAAATTCTGGAATGTTTTGTTATATAGCCACAGGTAATTGAACCATTTGGGTAAAATCAACTTTGTGAGTGTCTGGAGGATTTGATGTGTTCTGATTAACTGGATTCATTGGTGATTTGAGTCTCCAACAGTAGAAAATATTCAAGAGATGCTGTGTGTTTGCTTTTCCTATGGTAAGCAACAATTTTGGTTGGTAGAGTCGAAAGGATTGTTGTTGGATTGAATGTGGTAATGAGGGAAAGAGATAGTTCTTGGGGTCTTCTAGGTTTTGGGTCTGAGCAGCTAAGTGGATAAGGTGCCATTTAAGGCAACTGGGAAGATTTATGAAGGGGTGGAACACCAAACATTTCCTTCTAGTCATACAAAGGTGAGGTACCTATTGGGTAGCCCCAGAGGAGATATTGAACAAACAGTAAGAGACCTGTGTCTAAACCTGGAAAAAGAGTTGGTGTTAGAGAGGTAAAAGGGAGAGTTATCAGATTATAGATGATATTCAAAGTCACAGAAATCAGGATGGACTGATGAGAAGAGGATTAGTACTAAGCCTAGGAGAGTTCAATAAGTAAAGGCAACTAAGAAGGAATGGCCAGTAAGGTAGGAGAAGAAATGAATCTGACAGCATCCTAGAAACAATGAAAACACACTTTCAGAAGAGAGGAAGTGGTCTAATGTAAGGTGCTCATGAGACAGGAAATAAGACAGAGAGTTGACCATTGTGTTTAGCCAGATGGAGGTCATTGGTGATCCTAATGAGAACTGTTTCAGTAGTATGGTGAGGGCAAAAGCCTAATAAAAGCACTTTATAAAGAGTGGGAGATGAGGAAATGAAGACATCACATACAGACAGATTTCAAGGAGTTTTTCTATGAGTAGAAGCAGAGAAATGGGGTGATATGGAGTCATAACTGGAGAAGGACTTAGTCCAGGAGAGGAATGTGGAGCAACTTTGTAGATGGTTGGGGATGAGAAGGAGTAATAATGATTCATGACAGAGCGGGGATAACTTTTGATCAAAGGCTATAAGTAGATGAGAGGTGATCAAAAAGATAGAATCAGTTCATAAGTAGAGAGTTAGCCTTAGATAAAAACTTGGACATTTCATCCAGTTTACACTGGTAAAGGCGTAAGGCATAACTACAGATGCATGTAGGTTGTTAGATTTAATAGTGGAAAGATGAGGTGGTTTTTATCAAATTGGGTCTATTTGGTCAATGAAATAAAAGATTAGATCACCATCAGAGAGTGGGGAAGGAAGATCATGCTGATGTTTGAGGAAAGGAGAAAATGTAAGGGAGATATTTTAGAAAGTGAGAAAGTCAGTTTCCTATTACCAATTAAAATGAGTCAATGGTACACCTGAAATTTCTTGTCATAAGTTAAAGATAGACCAGTAGTAGCATGACAATGTGCTTTTCCTCTCTCTGCTTTATTCAGTTGGGAGTGGAGTGTTTAACTGGGATTAGAGTTTTGTAAGACAATGAAATAGATGGAACAGGTGACAGAGTGTGTGCCTGTACAGAGCTAAGGAGTATGGAATCAAAACCGAGTCAAGTGTAAGAGATAGGTTGGGGTAGAAATGCGCACAGAGAGAAAGTGAGTGGAAAAATGAGGAGAGCAGTGAATTACAAGTTCTGAATAGGTCCAAGAATTACTGGAGGGAGAGTACTGGGGAAAATGAGCTGGAAGGACAGGAAGTGGTAGGGAGGAAGTAGAGGATTTAAACTGGAATTTCAGAGGTGGAGCAGTTACTGGTGATGGTGAGGACCAGGGTATAATCATGGTGGTGGGTAGCTAAGATGGGGCAGAAAAAGAAGTATCTGGAAGTGTGGAGATCAGGGAATTGCAAAGTCAGGGAGCTGATAGATTGTCCTTCCAGATTTGAAGTTTCCAGGAATGATGGGCAGAAAAGTGATAGAAGAGTAGATAGAAAACCAGGTACTGAAAATTAGTAAATGAAGGGGAGTGACCCAGAAAGCAATAGAGCATCAAGGAGGGGTCATAGGGGGTTACAGTCTGGAGGAATAGTCTTCAAAAGGCATTGGAATTTTATTTATTTATTTTTACAGATTGCATTTTGATTAATTGTACACAAATGGGGTACATCTTTTTGTTTCTATGATTGTACATGATGTAGATTCATACCATTGGTGTAATCATACATGTACATAGGGTAATGATGTCTGTCTCATTCCACCATTGGTATTTTTGACAGAGGAAACAGGAGACATGGTCTGGAGGCCACAGTGGAGGCACCTCAGCCTGTGAGTCTGAGATTCTGTGACAGGTATGTGAAGGAAGTCAGCCTTCATTTTCAAGAGTTACAAGGGAAGCTTGAAGCTCATTCCAATTAGTCCCAATGCTCCCTTTTCATACCAAGATTTTATAACTCCCTAACTGTGTTACAGTGCAAAGATAAAAAGCAAGTAACTTAACAATAAGATAGTTTCATTTTGACCTATAAAAAATGTTTGGTCATGACTGCACTAATAGGCTTAATGAAGTTTGCTCATTGGACCCACTAAGGGAACATTGTAATGGGACAACTACACAGACTGTTAGAAGTCTGCCCTCCATGAGCAATTTTCCAAAATGACACCAACTCTTAGGATATAAATGAAACAACTACGATTAAAAAAAAAAAAAAAAAAACCTAGTTCAATTTACATGGAAGTTTTATTTCTGGAAAATTTAGTGTATTTTAAAATCTTATGAAAATACTTTGGGTTTCTAGATTCAGATAATTATAAACCATTTCCTAAATCACCTGTCTGGCAGGATACAAGGCAATTCTTTATAGTTAGGGACTGTTACTTCTCATTGCAGCAAATTCTATTGGTCTGACAGAAACAGGACCCAAGTCATTGTCATGATTAGCATTTCAATTTTCAAAATGCCTTGTAACCACAGAGTTGGAGTGAGGAGGTAAGGCTCAGGGATGATGTGGAAGATACAGGGGCTTTGCTGAGGACCCTTCATGGATTCCCAGGGTAGACAGAGCTTTGGGAGGTAGGAGGGGTGGCAGGGTTAGTGAGATGGGGGCCTGAGCAGAGCCCTGGGGATAAGAGCCCAGGTGGCAGGAGGCTGGGCTTCCATGGTGACAGTAGGCTGGGGACAGAGATGTGAGGTCTGACAGGGACCACTGCAGGAAATCTCTCAGGGGAAGGGGGAATCAGGTCGAATTACAGCTTCCTCCTCGGATTGGCACTGCAGGCGGTTTGCTGTGGAGAGGCCAGGCCATGCTGGACCCAGCGGCCCCTCAAGGGAGCGTTTTTTCTCTCATTTCCACAGAGCCTTCAGAGTTGTCAGCTTAATGACTGCATAATCTTCTGTGGTGCTGGTTACCATGAATTATTAACGCATTACCCTGACGTTGGAAATTTAGGTTATTTCCTCCCCCGCCCCCCAATATTTAAAATGAATTGCAGAGATTGCTTTTAAGAGTTCATCTTTTTGCTTCAGTTAAAATCCTTCCTGAAGATAATCTGGTAGTCCACGGGTCCACATACCTTTATAATTTTCTCCATGTTGCCATTTGCTATCCAGCAGGATGTTTTTAAACCAAGGCCATCAGAATTTGTGAACATATTGGTTTCACTGCAGTCTCATCAAAATTGAGTGTCATTTAAGCTTTTTCCTCTTACATTGATGGTTGTAAAATGCAATCTCAAGACTGCTTTTAATTTAGTTTTTTTTTTTTATTTTCCGCAAAGAAGAATTTTTCCATGTTTGTTTTCTGTATTTCTCTCTGAATGATCACCTTTATGCACGTCCCTTTTAAGGTCTCAATGGTTTTATTTTCTAAATTGTTGTAAATCTAGTGAGCCTTTTCCTAGTGTGAATGTCCCCTCCTCCCCAGGCATGCATCTCCATTGTTTGCCACTACCATGCAAAATTCTACCTTCAGAGAGCCACTCCTACCCCACCCCCCACCAGTCTGTTTTCCTTTTTGACGTTCTGCTTTTGATGAAAAGCTAGGCAGTATTCAATTTATTATTAATGAGTTGTGCTCCTGAAGCAGTGGTTCTCAACTTTGACTGCACACTGGAATCACCAGGAGAGCTTTAAAATCTACCGATGCCTGGGTTTCACTTCTGATTTAATTGGTCTGGGCATTGGGGTTTTTGAAAGCTCCCCAGGTAGTTCTAATATACAGCCAAGGTTGAGAGCCGCAATCCTAAAGTTTGTAAATTTGTTGTTGGGTTACAGTGAAATGGAGGTGGTAGTGGGTGGGTAGATTAAGGGGTGAGAAGGGTAGGTGGTGGGAAAAGTTGCTGTTGAGGGTGGGAGTAAAGGGTGGGTGTACAGGCTTCCCACTGGTGTAAAATATTTCTTGATACTAGTCAATGCCTCTGTTTTTAAATTTTTACTTAACCCAGAACCAGCCTGCTTTTTCTGATTTCCCAGCACTATCCCTCCTAACCACATCCTTCCCTCAGAGACCCACTGTGGGACCAAGGCACCACAATCTCATAAATTTGCCTGTACATTTCCAACCCAGAAGCAGCCCCATGACCTTTTAAAAGAGAACAAGGGAAGAATGGGCTCTTTTCTGGACTTTTCCAGAGCCTTCTCCAACCTCTTTTCTCTCTCTCTCTCTTTTTTTTTTTTTGCAGTGCTGGGGATCAAATCCAGGGCCCTGTGCTTGTAAGGCAAGCACTTTATCAACTGAGCTCTCTCCTCAGCCCCTTTTTTCTATTTTTAACTTACATGTTGGAGACAAGAGTCAACTTAAGGGTCCTGAACGTGTCCAGTTCTCACTAGCTAGTGAGGTTGCATTAACCACAATGCCCACCTTCAACTGATTTGTTGTCTGCACTGATGAGGATCTCAGCCTTCCATCCTAGACTTCCTGTGGTTATTTTGAGAGGTTCCCAGTATAGGTCTCCTATGGGCTTAGGAGCAAATCCACTCACAGTTTTCAACGTTAGTCTTCCCTTTGATATCAGCCCCTGAAAAACTGGTTGAAGATGGTCTGCCTCTGTCAAGCAGTCAGTAGGTTCACATAAGACCATTCCTAGAAGGATTCATATTCAGAGCAAAGCCTGAATTGTCTCATCATAGATTCTATATGAACTCTGGCATTAGGACAGGAAGGGCCTCTAGGAGGGAGATGAGGATATGAGATCTGACTGGGTTCCTGATCAACAAGTCAGAGGCTGGGGTGATGGGGTCTCGCTGCACCCATCCTACTCCTTGATATTACATCCTGGATTGGCATGGAACAGGGGTGATAGCAGAGAGCAACTAGAAGATGAATGGGAAGGAAAGAGGTGGGAAAAGAAAGCTATCATCCTCACAGGCCACCCATCAGAGCCTTAGGCTGCCTTAGAAGACTGAGTTCCTCAGGGGCTGGACCCGTGTGTTTATAATGACACACATCGTTTACTGCAAGTCTACAATGTCTCAGGCATCCCCACAGTAGGAGCACAAGCAATAATTATTGAACAAGTCCATTGAGGCACAGGATTTCCCAAGACCTACTTCATTCCTTATATGTTAGATTTTTTTTTTTTGCCATCTGAATTACTACCCAACCCTTCTTCCAGGGTTTTAAAAATAATTGAATTTTGCTCAAAAGCTATGTCAGGGGAGATAAAAGCACAGTTCAACCATCTACACATTGAACTGCTCATTTACTACTTGAATCAATGAGTAACACTCTATTTGCTGGTGTGTGGAAGAGGGATAATAATACTGTCCATTTTCACAATGCTGTTTGAAAAATAAGAGGCCTGTGGAAATAAATCCAGAATTAGCTGAAGCACACCTAATTTATTATCCTGAATTAAGCAGACACTGTTAGCTCTTTTTCACCAATTATGACTGGGATGACAGACAAATGGCAAGCTGACATTACATGTGTTTATATAGTAGATGTGTGTTGTTTACATTTTTAAAAATAACTTTCAGAGAATACTCCAGAGTAAAGATTTTAAAATACTTTCCACAGTTTTTTAATAACAGAAATATGTAACATTCTGAATTAGATTAAATGGTACTTCATATATTTAACTAGTGTGTACTCTAGCATTTAGAAGATTTTAGTAACAAAAGTAATGCCTTTTTTCCCTTTGCTTAGCCAAAAATAGTAACTATCTAGGATACTTTATTTTCTGCTATTTCAGGAAGTTTAGATTTTACTATTTAAAAAATGCATTTAGCCAGGAGTGGTGGCACAGGCCTGCAATTCCAATGACTCAGGAGACTGAGGCAGGAGGATCACAAATGCGAGACCAGTCGCAGCAATTTAGCAAGACCCTAAGCAACTTAGTGAGACCCCATCTCAAAATAAAAATAAATAAATAAATAAAAAGAACTAGGGATGTTGCTCAATGGTAGAGCATCCCTGAGTTCAATCCCCAGAGTACCCACCCCCAATGCCTATAAGTCATCAATGTTTAAATTCCTATCTTTCAAGATTTGCCAAGACACATGCCTATTATTGATATTATTAGGTACATTTTAAAGAAGTTTATCAATGATAATAAATAACTTAGGGTATTTATGGGTTGAAGCATTCTGAGTAAGTACTTTTTTATTTTTAAATAGAATGTCACATGTCTGAGAGTTACTGCAGTTACTCTAGATTTAGAGTTTTATTTCTTATTTAGCAGGCTAGAGATTTGAATGTTTTTATTAAAAGCAATTATAAAATCTTAGTAATACAATGTAAAAAATATTTTTAAGAGCATGAAAAGGCAAAAAATTTTGTAAAAAATTGTCAAACCAATCTTAGTAAGGGTGAAAAGCACCTGGGAGGAAAATTACTTTGCCCTAATGGCATTGCCAAACTCCTGACCCAGTAGAATTGAAAAAAAAATGCTTTTTGATGGTCAAAGAGACTGAGGAGACAGAAAATTAAGCCCAGGACCTGACCAATTGAGGATGTCTATTGGGAAACCTCACTCATAAAACTGGAACTCCAAAGGGTTAGACCTTCAGGATAAGAGTTCACTAGAAATGAACATGTCACAACAGCTTCCTGTGGAATGCAAGGGAAATGGGCTTTGGTCCTGAACAGAACCAACACTTGGGGAACTGACTCTCATACAGGTAAGCTACAAAAACACTGCCTTCATGGTGGTTTTTAAAAACCCTTAAGTCTTAATTTATACTGTAGTAGTCTGGGACTGTTGATGGCCTCAGGCAGCTGGTAGAAGCAGCACCAAACTATCTGGATGGACTTCCCTTCATAATGGATCTCAAACAAGTCCTACAAGTGAGTTTCCATGAAAAAGAAACAACACATAGGGGGAAAACAAACAAAACAACAACTAAACACACAAGGAATTATACCATGAAGGAGAGTGAATAGAGTCCTCAAATAATGCATGATTATTCAAGAAACAGCACCACCATGCTTATGCTACGTTTAAAGAACAATATCTACATAGAATGATAGCATTTGACAAATAGACAAATGATTTTGAGAAAGAACCAAGTAGAATTTCTAGAAAACACATAATCAAAATATAAAACCCATTGTATGGGTCAAAAAAAAAGTAGAAAAAAGAGAAAATTAGTAAATTCAAAGACAGATTTGGAGACATTGCCTAGTGTGAAGTTTATTAGTATTTACAGAATCAGAAAAATGTCTTGTATGGAAGGAATGAGTTAGACTGACAGGCTAGTGTGCATTAGAAATTGAATGTGGCACTTATGTGCATAGTGTCTCCTATGTGTACAGTCCTGTTGAACTTGTAATGCTACTTGAAGATTTTAACTTTGAGACTAGATTAGAATAGAATTTTGTTTTAAACTTTAACCAATTGTCTCCTGAGACACCACGTGTCCAAATTTCATTAATTCTACAAGTCTTACTTTAAGTTTTTCAATCACTTTATAACTTTTATAGCTTTCTTACATGGTCTAACTTGAATTATAGCTTTATGTTTTATGTATCTATGTTTTACTAGACTGGAGTCAGGGACACTACTGGGCAAACTACTGGCCTAGCAGGTACTCCAGAACATGTCTATGACTTGAAAGACAAGGAAGGAGAAAGGAAAGGAGAAAGAGAGAGAAGAAAAAGAAGAAGAAGGAGGAGGAGGAGGAGGAGGAGGAAGAGGAGGAGGAAGAGGAGAGAAGAGGAGAAGGAAGAGGAGGAAGGAAACTTCTTAACTAAGTATAGGGTGACTATAAATGAATTTCTTTAATGAGGAAGTTTCTGGATAAGTTTAAGGAGATGTGGATTCAAATTTAGCAAAGCAGATAATATATATCATAAGAGAGAAATGTAATTAGAAAGGCAAGAATAACTTGGAAATATTTAAAAATACATCTTTAATGTTCAAGGAAGTATAATGAGTAATGGGCAAGAGTGAATTATAAAGCATAATAAATAAAGAAGAATCATTGATTTCTTGCATACTAAAAAAATTTGAACAAACAGTGTGGATGTAAAGAGCTTTACAGAAGATATCAGCTAGTACTTGCAGAAGCAACCACAGAAAGAATAATACATTAGGAATGGATTCAGGCAAGAATTACCAATGGTAGTAACATACTGGGGTGAGATACTGTTGGGATACTTCCATAATCCCCACAGATCTCTTGTTAATTACAAAGGGAACAAGATAATGGGGAAATGGATATCTTCTTAACCACAGGATCCACAAATGAGCATAAGGTATCCCTGATGTGATGTAATGGAAAGGACACAACAACTTCTCTATGTAAGTTGAACTATAGGAAATTACATTTGATTGATTTTGGTCTACAAAAATGACAATTTCATATGATTTACTGAAATACTATTTCTATTATTTAATGAGTTTAATCATGAAAAAACAATGAGTGGAATCCAGAATGAGGGTATTCCGCAAAACGAATGGCTCAAATCTTTTAAGACAATGTTAATGCCATTTAAAAAAAGAATTTAAAAAAGAAAAAAGAAAAAAAAAAAAAAAGAAGAAGCAGAAAATTTAGTCTTCTAGATTAAAACAGCCTAAAGATACAAGATAATCAAATGCAATTATAGCTCCTTGTTAAGATCCTGGATTGTCTGGAGATGGGGATCCGAGATGTAGTAGACATTACTGAGATAAATGAAGACATTTGAATTGTGTGTTAGATAATGGTACATCAGTTGTGAAGCTGTATGTCAATTTTGATAGTGAAATTGTATAACAATTATACTGTGGTTGTGAAAGAAGGTGTCTGTTTTTAGGAGATATATGTGAAGGATACAGGGTGAAGGATGGCAATGTCCACACATAACTCTAAAGGTTTAAAGGTTCAGGGAAGAGTGAGTATGTATGTGTTGGTATGCATATGTGTCACACACACACACACACACACACAGAAGCAAAATGTTAACAAACGGTTCATTAGGTAAAGGGTGTTTGATATTCACTACAATCTTTCTGCAACCTTTCTGCAGGTTTGAAAATTTTCAGAATAAAACACTGGAGGGAGGAAGAAGGAATTGTCATCGTTTTCATTCAGGGTATGAATGCTGGGCTTTTGGGTGCTTTCCTGAATGGAATCTTTTGACTCTACAACCAGCTGTGTAGTGACTGGGATAATTAAAAAAAAAAAAAAAAAAAAAAAAAAAAAAAAAAAAGACCCAGCTGAAATAGAGATTATGTCCCCTACCCAGAGGGAAATGATGAGTTTCCACTTTACGACTAATGGTACCACCAGGCAACGTGCACAGCATTGGTGCCTTGGTGAATAAAGTCCTGCTTTGCACAGTGCAGCTGTTCACTGGCACCTGAGAGCCCATCAATCTATCTTCATCTGTGCATTAGCGTAAAGCTCCTCCGGGGATTTAGAGTTTTTTTTTTTTTTAATATTGAGTTTTACTAGGATCTTAGAGTTATTGGGAAATTAAGATTCTGTAGAATAAATGCATAAATGGAGATAGAAAAAAACCCTGCTTACTTAAAATAGAAACAACTAGTTAAATCTTCATTCTTTTAAATATAAGGTTGGGTTTTGATGGAATGTCAGGGCTGGGGACAGGCACCCTATTCTTCACTTTGCTCTGGCCACCCCCTCCCTGCCCGGGGTCGTGGACCCAGAGGTGGGGAGGAGAGGTGGAAAAGGCCTTCTCTCTTTCTCTCTGTAGAACTTCATCTTTCCTGAGCACCTCGCTGCTATTTTAGCTCTAGTTTGCCACTTCTCATGCCAGGCTTCCTGCCAAGATCGTCTTTGTTTTCTCCCTGGCCTTCAGTCAAGTTTTCAGCTCTTTGCAAGAGCCTCTTCCCGTCTGTTCTCCCATCGCTCACTCTTTTCCTTCTGTCTTGTCAGCCTTCCCTTTGTCCTTTTGGCTTTCCTTCCTGCTCTTCCTGCCAGCCAGTCTGTACCATTTCCCTCATTCCTGCTCTCATTTTCAGTGCACTTGTATTTATGGGGAGAGGCAAATAGATGGATGAAGGAGAAAGTCATCCTCAGTGACACAGACAGAGAGGCACAAGTAATGGTAAGGTAAGGTGTTAGCATAATGAAACACCTCTCTGGAGTTTTGATTTCCCCCAGATATTTTAACAGTCCATTTAAAAAGATATTCAGATTAAATTTTACACTTTAGGCTGTGATCTGTAGTAAATGGATCTGGGTTGAGTACCAGCTTCACCATTCAGTGTAAATGTGGCAGTTTACTGCACCTCTCTCTATTTCTGTTTTTGTTTTTCATCTGAGAAATGGGCATGTTGATAGTACTTTTCTCAAGCTGTTGCTGTGAGGATTAAATGAGATGATACACTCATCTGGCAGAGGACCCCAAAGGTGGGCTCGCTACAAGAGTTCACTGTTATCATTAGCCCTGTCAAACCTTCCTTCACTGACCAGCCCTGTCAGTCACAAAGGATGGTTTCCCTCCTGAGACTCTGTGACACAGGATTTCACACCAATTTTTTAGGCTGCCTTTATTGTCTTTCTGCCTATCTTCCTCCTTTTTACATTTTATATACCTTTTTATCCTACCTTTCTTATTTTCTTCTCTATCTTCTACTCTCCCACAAAGACTTAAAACTATAACTAACATAAAATCTAAAATTAATAATTGAAGGAAGAATGAGGATAGAGATACCATAAAGCCAAGGGTAGGAGAAAATTCACAAATGCATACTGTGGTTAGGCATAATTGCTAGTTGAGGCTACCATTTTATTGAGTTTTCTAGCATTCAAAAGGAAGATGGAAACAAATAATTGAGAACAGTAAGATCCATGAGATTAAGAAAATAAATAAAAACTGTGGTTCTGAGAGGTTTTTTTTTGGTGAATTCTCATAAAAGGAACCCTAAATGATGTAAGTAAATGATGTCTAGCCTAACTATGTGTCTACTTTTGTAATACCTATGATAATAAACTTCAGAGATCTGTTTCTTATGCTATCTGTTTGTATAGGATGATATAGTCAGTTGAAGTTTAATCGTGTAAAACCATCTTTACTAGAAGCTAAAATAGTGTGCTTTATGAACAACCCTCCAAACTCTGGCATGCTGCAAGAATACATTTTAGAATATAGTATGCAGAGGATTCACATTCTTGAGGCAATCCTCTATAGGCGTTGTCTCTGACAATCAGGATTTTGAAAAGTGTGAGTAGAGTTCAAGGCAAGTCCCCAGGTATGGGTGCTCTCTGTTGTTGGTGAAGGGCAGGAAGATGGGATTGAAAGTCAGGTAGAGAAAGATGAGGGCCCTTTTAACTAAAATTAAAATCAAAACCAACACACCTGCCTGAGCAGAACCATCCTGCATGTGCAGAGCCGGGAAGTTATCAGCAAGCACAGTGAAATAGTGGTCAATTCTGACACTAGGTAGTGGTTTATCATTCATTATAAAATGATGAGAACAGTTGGATTCCATTTTGGGGAAAAAGAGCACAAGCATATGCTCAGAAAGAAAACACACCAGGATGTTGTCTGCAGAAATCTCTGGAAAGTGAGATTTTGGGGGATGTTTCTCTTTCTGGTGTTTGTAATGCTCCTTGTGATGACAGATGTTACTTTGTAAGAAAAAAAAAAAAAAAAACGGTGAAAGTATTTTTAGAAAAAGTGACTACCCTGACCTGCTTGAAGACATGTATGATTAAGCAACTGTAGACATAAAGTTCCACAGCTCTGGTTCTCCACGCTAGCTGCATTTTAGAATGCCTTAGGAAACTTTTTAAATTTAGTGATGCCCTGGCCCTACCTCAGACCAAGTAAATTGGAATCTCTGAGACTAGGACCCAGGCATTGGCATTTTAAAAAATTCTTAGACTGTTAAAATATACAGCTGTGAGGGAAACCACCATGCCACACTGTGGAACGCAATGGGGATAACTTGACTCGAGACACTGTTCCAAGAGGGCAATTCTCTGGTTTATATGGCTCTCCATGATCTGGTTCTTGCTTTCCTGTCCAACATTAGTTCATTCAATAGCCTTTATAACAGTGCCTATATAAATAATAGTATAATTATATATTTAAAACAAACTAGGACTGAATGAATCCATGAATCACTGAATGCTTATCATGGTCATAGCAAAAATAAGCATCCGTATTGAAGCAATAGAGTTTTCCACAAATTATGATATTCATCAACAGTATTGTCATTGATTGGTCTGGATGTCTCAATAGACTCTGGTAATGATGGAGAATAGTAAAGCTGTGTTTTGTTTTTCTCTATAGTTAACCTTAATTGTTCTATTTGTAATCACTGGATTTGAGGATCATTTATCTGCCGATTGATTCTTCTGTGTGACAAGGATGTATCCTCTGTGAGGACAGGGTTTGCCTTTCCCATCCCTATATTTCTGTGGCTTAGGAAAGTGTCTGATTCAGAGTAGACTCCCAATAAACACTTGTTAAATACATGTTCAAGGAATTAATAATAATAAAAGCATAACATGAATGAAGAGGGAAATATTTATCTTTCTTTTCTCCATAATGAGGGGTTTAGGGTTTCTGCTGAGAAAAAGGTATG
The DNA here is from genome assembly GCF_902686445.1 of Sciurus carolinensis. Lineage (NCBI taxonomy): Eukaryota > Metazoa > Chordata > Mammalia > Rodentia > Sciuridae > Sciurus > Sciurus carolinensis. Next base: position 51,753,921 of record NC_062219.1, on the reverse strand, counting down.
CACACACCCATGCAAAAGTAGTATCGAATTGGTTAGACAGTTGTTAAACAAAGAGAAAAGTTAATAAATCAGACTGAGATGTGATTCTGGAGTCCACATTCTGGTGTGAGAAACAATTGGATGAAAAACAGTTGGTCTTCAATAGTCCTAATGTTTCTTCTCTATTCAAAACCCTCCAATGCATATCATGTATGAAAATTAACCCAAGATGAATCAAAAACCTAATGTAAGAGCTAAAACTATAAACTCATAGACGAAAACACAGGGGTGAGATCTTCATGATACTGACATGAAGATATTTGGAAGTGGTTTCTTGGCTATGACACCAAATGCACAAATAAGAAGAAAATATAGGTAAATTGAACTTTAGCAAGATTAAAAATGTTTATATATCAAATGATTTTATAAAGACAAAGAAAAGGCTACTCACAGAATGCAATGATATTTGCAAATCATAACTCATAAATTATTGATATCCAATTTAAATAACTCCTATAACTCAACAACAACGACAAAACCCAAATAACCCAATTAAAAATAGGCAAAATACTTGAATAGACTTTCCTCTAAAGAAGGTATATGAATGGTCAATAATCACATGAATGCTCAATGTCACTAATTATTAGAGAAATACAAATAAAAAGTACAATTAGACACCACTTCAAATTTGTTAGGATGACTACTATCAAAAAAAAAAAAAAGTAACAAGAGTTAGTGAGGATGTGAGATTGGAATCTTGTGCATTGCTAGCAGAAATATAAAATGTAAAATAATATGGTTGTTCCTCAAAAAATGAAGCAGAATCTCTATTTTATTCCTCAATTCCATTTCTGGATATAATCTAGAAGAATCAAAAGTGGGAGCTCAAACAGATATTTGTATGCCCACTTTTTTTTGGTGCTGGGGATTGAACCCAGGCCCTTGTGCTTGACAGGCAAGCCCTCTACCAACTGAACTATATCCCCAGGCCCTGTATACCCACTTTTACAGCAGCATTATTCATAATAGTCACATTGGAAACAACCTCAAATATCAATTGACAGATGAATGGATAAACAAAATGTGATATAGACATACAATGGAATACTATTTAGCCTTAAAATGGAATGAAATTCTGATATATGCTACACTATGGATGAAACTTCAAGATGTTATACTAAATGGAATAAGCCAGACACAAAAGAACAAATATTGTATGATTCCACTTACATGAGGAATCCAGAGAACTCACCTTGGTGCAGACAGAAAGGAGAACACTGCTTACCAGCGGAGGGAGCAACGGATAGTGATTGTTTTACGGAGGCAGAGTGTCAGTTTGGGTTAGTGGAAAACTTCTGGAGATGAATAGTGGTGATGGTTGCACAATAATATAAATCCACTTAAGGCTGGCAAACTGTTAAATTTTGGTTAAACTGATAAATTTTATGGCATGTATATTTTACCAAAATTAAAATATACCTTTGGGAGCATGTTTGGAATAGATACTATCATTCTATTACTATTCCCCTTTGCCAGGTAAGGAAACCTAGGTCCAATGCAAAGAGGGGGAAGCTCCTTGGTCCTTGAGCTCCTAGAATCTGCACAAGATGGGTTATGTTTGGCAAGGCATTCCCACCGTTCCCCACCCCACATGGCAGGATTGGGTTTTTTCCCTAAACAAACTAAAACAAGCACCCAAACCTAAACAGCAGTAACAACAACAAAACCCCAAACCACTTACCCTGCAAACTCCACAGCATATCATTTATGTCAATGAAATGGAAGTTTTCTTCCAGGCCACACGCTAAAAATATAAATTACCTGGTAGAAATTGGCTCTAGTATATATATTTCTTCTCTTCTTACTCTTGGCTACAATCTCCTCTCCCATACATATGTCCATGCAGGCTTATGTGACCACTTGTACATTTATAAGAATTGGATTTTCTAATATTTCCCAATTGGCTAAGAAGCAAACACAATTGGGTGAGGAAAAAGTGATTTAAATACCAGGTTTGGTATTTACTGCCAAAGAACAGATTTTCAGGAAGAAAAAAAATCGTATTTCTGAACACCTCACCAAAGTAAAATGAATCAGGTCCCCATTGTCTGCCTCATCATCTCCATGAACCTGTGACCAAGAGTCGGGCAAAGGCTAGTGGTGGTGTGAACTCTGGAATGATTTGCTTTCTCTGGTGGGATATAATTTTCTGGCAGCTATTGACAATTTTCATTTCCATGAGACAGACAGAGCCCATATGGTTCAAAGAACTTGACCTAAGCCTTATAAAAGCAATGAAGTGCTGTTTTTATGTGAAAACGTGTTCTATTCGGGGCAATCTGAGTACAGCCTGCGTTTAGTGGGCAGGGATACAAGCAAACACACTTAAATGACATTTTAGAAGCAGCTCAGCCCTCTCTGAAGCATGGCCTCATTAGCAGGAAGAGAGTAGTCTGGACTCTGGGAAATCCAGCCTGAACAAAGGCTCTGAGCTACCAAAGCCTAAAACTCTCTTTGGATTTTGGTTTCCTTACCTGTGGAATCCAATGTCAACACTTTGTAAACAGATGTGTTGGAAGGATTAGCATTTTTGAAATGCTAAGTGTTGTTTTCTTTAGCCTCAGCAACAACTGCTGTCGGTGACTTTCTGCTGGACTTCGAAGAATGTTGGTATGATAATCGCAGGAAAGAACCTCTGCCTCTGGAAACCATATGTTGCCTCACTGAGCTTCCCTCTGATTCCACATTCACAAAGACCAGCACATCACTCAAGCAGACGTTTACAACTTTCCCATTTCTTCATTAACTATGTGGGAGGTGAGAAGCATGAATATGTGAGTGGATGAGTGGGGTGTTTTGTGGAAGTCAGGTTTGAGCTTTGCAGACTGTGGATTTAGGAATAACAGCTCTATGCCTCTCAGTACCACACAGTGAGAGGTGAGAGGTTGTTACCAGGGGTACCACAGAACATTGCGGTCGGGTTGTCCAAGGAATAAAATCATTAGTAGGGCCGTCCTCTGGTTTCTCTTCCAAACCACTGTCTGTGTGTTCAAGGGAAAGAATCTCAGCTTATTCACAAGTGGCGCTATCTTTCCACAGGATATTCATTGTTTTGAAAATAGGGGAAAAAAAAAAAAAAAAAACCTCAACAGCTCTGAGGTATATAATTATGCTTTCTTATGACCCAACAAGAATGTTCTCCAGAGGGTGGTTGTGATGATATTTGCAAGTGATGTGGAGGAAGGAAGGGTAACTTGGGGGAGAGTGGGAGGCCAGGGAGCAGAGTGCTGGCCTCCATTCCACTCATTCTGTCTTTTTCTGTCTTTGTTTTCTAACAACATTTGCGGATTTGTGGCTTTTTCTCAAATAAACAGCCTAGGTAGATTGTGGGTTCCCAGGAACACCCTCCCTGAGTTATCAGTTTAAGAAGTGATTTCAGAATATTAGGACAGATTCCACTACCACTGAATCACATCCAGACTCGAGGCCAGTGATGACATCAGACACATGTGTTAGTCTGAAGGCAGAACTTGGCCTTGCTAATGGGAATAAGATCTCCGGTGGGAGAATCAGGGATCCAAAGGCCTAAAAAGGACCCCAAGAGGAGAACTCCTTTATCTTTCACCTCCAGACAGAAAGTTACCTAAAACAAACAAACAAACAAACAAACAAATACCAAAAAGCAAAAATGTCCTTCAGATGTTTGTGTTATTTTAAAATATTTCTAGGAAACTCTTTTAGAAAGCTAGGCTATTAGCACTGCACAAACAAGGCAAAGTTTGCACGTGAAGGATAAATCCTGCATGCTGAAACTCATAATCACCATGATTTTATAAACCTGGAATTTCCTGGACAAGCTGTATTCTCATTCAGTATCTGAGATATTTCATCATTAATCACATCAATCCACCCATATAAAAAAAAGGTGTTTTCCCAGATATGTTTTCACATGGATGCTTCACAATATTGGGATATGATAATTCCTTCAAGTGTTTTTATCAAGCCACGGGACAAATTTCAGATCACTTCGTACATTGACATATTTGAGCTTTCTGTAGACCTGGTGGTTTCCATAGTAACAAAATTACTTAGCAGTGTAAGAAACGTGGAAGATTATAGAAAAACAAAAAAAGAGGGAAGCTGAATGGAATGAAAGATAGGAGCTCAAGTCAAAAATTTTCAAGATACTAAAACATTTTTATTGCTATTTTATTTATCTCAAAAGACAAACTCTCTGGATGCTACCAGGCAAAAATTGTATCTGCTTTCTCATAATCTTTCAGGATTCAAGGTCATTGTACTGCCAGTTGTAGTCTTTGAGATGCCCACACTCCTCACTGTGCACTGTGTGCATCTATGTATATGTGCACACACATATGTGGAAGATCTGTGGTCTTTTGTTTGAAGTCTAATTTCACCATCTAAGATCAGGAAGTGGTTGTTAAGTGACATTCCAGAAGACCCACCTTATTATCCCTCTTATATACACATAAACACTAAGACAAGCTGAATTCTTATCTGGGTAAATAGTCACGGTGTACTTAGCAAAGCCACTCATTCATCCAGTCACTCATCTGTTAGGAGCATATTTATTGCACATCTCTTATGACAGAGTCTTCATACCAGACACAGAGTCAAAGTGGACATTGATGCTAACTACTAAGTATTAAGTGGGTTATCTTTAAGGAGCTTAGTGAGGAATCTTCCTGGTCTCTCATTAGGTCCTCTGGGATGAATAGCTCACATTTCCCACATTCTCAGTCTGTGGGATGCTCCACTGGCACTTAGGTCCCTTGACTAATGATTTTCAGACAAAAGAGAATTGGGTTGTTGGATCTTTCACGTCCATAGATAGGAAAGTGTATGTTTTTAATCCTGTTTCTCCACTAATTAGATGAACTGAGTAGGAAAATATAAATATAATATAATCCCTTTGACCTCAGAGTGATAAGAACAGGAGTTGTGTATTAGTCAGCTTTCTGTTGCTGTAACAAATACCTGAGATAAATCAACTTAGAAAGAGGAAAGGTTTATTTTGGCTCATAGTCTTTAAGGATTTGCTCTATGGTCAGTTGGTTCTGTTGTTTTGGGGCCTGCAGAGAGGTGGTGAATTATGGTGGGGTGTGTCTGATGGGGGAAGCTTCTCACCTCATGGTGGCCAGGAAGCAAAGTAAGAGGTTGAGGAGGGACTGGATTCCCAACATCCCTTCCAGGGTACATTCCCAATGACCTAACTTCCTCCCTTTAGCACCACATCCTAAAGGTTCACCATATCCCAAGAGCACAACAAGCTGGTGACCAAGCCTTTACCACATGGTCTTTGGGGGACACTTATCCAAGTGATAGCAATTAACTAGGAATTTTAAGGCAGCACCTATGTTTTGATGCTTTGTTACACAAATACCAACTATCCTGGGCAATGCCTTTTCCCTTTGGTTATGTTAGAAACTGGAAACAAAGGGAATCCCTTTACCTCCACTTTTTTCACTAGTAGGAATCAGTATCATTATTTCTAGAATTAATGTCCAAACAGCTCCCCCAAAGATTGGCAGCTAAAGTGTATTCTGACACTCACCCCATAATCACAGATATAATCTGTGATGCAGTCTATGAGCCAGATGTACCCAAGACCACAACACAGACATTAGAACCAACTCTGGAAATAAGTTTTGGTAATTAAACTCTCTTTCTCCTTGAGAAGGATGTTTGTCCCATGGCAACACAAGAGCACTAAGAAGTGTGATCTAAGCACATGATTGAAAAGGCATGTGGTGGTTGGGGACATAGGGACAGCATTGGTAAGCCTCCTCTGATCTATCTGGGGAAGACCTCTCTCTTTGTGCACTCAAGTCTCTCACTGTGCCTCCTCTTGTCCTGGACTTCTCAATTATTCCTTTTTTTCTTGTGTCTTCAATTATTTTCATTTCTCAGTTTCCTTCCTTTTATACATAAATACGTACAAATCTCTCTGAACTTTAAAAAGCAAAACACGATAATAACAAAAACCTTGCCATCAGCACTCTCTTTTCAGCCTCATAGAGTTGAACTCTTGTATCATTATTCAACCCAGATCCCTGCTGAGGTGACCCACCTCCCAGCTGCTGGATTCCGAGGCCTGCTTTCTGCCTTCCTAATTGTATCCTCTGCAGCAGCACTTCTTTTTGATGAGCCTTTCTACTCTGGCTTCTATATGATTATTCCCTCTTGAATTTCCCTTATAGTTCTGTGTTAGTCAGCTTTCCATTGTTGTGATCAAAATATCTGACATAGACAACTTAAATGAGGAAGGCATTATTTTGGCTCACAATTTTAGAGGTTATAGTCCATGGTCAGTTGGCTCCATTGCTTTGGACCTGAGGTGAAGCAGAGCATCATGGCATAAGGACATAAGGCATGGTAACCAAGAAGGAGGAAGGGAGGGTGATGAGGGAGGGCCTTCTAGGACATGCCCCCAGTGATCTACTTACTACAACCAGGTCCTACTTCCTATAGTTTCCCAACAATCCATTTAAATTATTAGCTCATTAAATGGATTAATTTACTGATGGTGTTAGGACCCTCATGATCCCATCATTTTTAAAGTCTCACCTCTGAACACAGATGCATTGTTGACCAAGCCTTTAAGACACGAGTCATTAGGGAACACTTAATATCCAAGCTATAGCAAACTTCATCTCCTACTAATTATTTTGAAAATTGCTTCATAGTTTCTCCTTTTCTGTCCACCCTTACCAGTCAATATTTTCTAGGGCTTATTCTACCTTTTTCACTGTTTATTTTCTTCTACAAAATATTATCTTGACTGAAATTATCATTTTTTTTTTAGGTATGATGTGATCAAATGTTGGCAATTTCATATGGTTCACCTATAATAATCCTCACACCTCTCTTTCTAGCTCTGATCTCTTCCCCTACCTTAGACTCATATTTCTATTGACCAACTATATATTTCTAATTGGATGGTGCATTTGTCCATGATCTGTTACCAAAATTAAATAAGTGAGGCAGGTTAATATTCCAATGAAAAGGAGTTTATTTAGCTCACAGTTTCAGAAGTTGAAAGTCCAAAGAGCATGGTGCAGGCTCTGGTAAGGGCCCTGTGGCTGGTAGTGGGAATATGTACAGAAGTGAGAGATCACATCTCCAAATAGGAAGAGAGGCTGTGGTTCCACAGTCCCTTCAAAGGGCAAGCCCCCAACGATCTATGGATCTCCCACTGGGCTCTACCTTCTAAAGGTTCACTGCCTCCTACTACCATACTGAGGACCAAGCCTCCAACACATGAACTCTTGGAAGACAAACTCAAACCATATCTAAATCATAGCAAATAGTTTTCAGTTGACTCAAAATTAATACATTTTAAATGAAACCCTTTTAATTCTAACTTCCTCTACTTCCAGTATTCTTGATCTTAATTCATGGTTTTATCGCCGCCTCAATTTCCCAACCAAAGAATTCCAACCATGAGTGTCTCCACCATACTGTCTTAGATCAGGGTACTACCGTTGTCTACCTAGGGGATTAAATGTTTAAAGGAAGCCCTACTTTTACTTGCACTCTGCTCTAGTTCATTGCTTGCACTGTGCTATGATATAGATGTTTGTGTCCTTCCCAAATTAATGTGTTGAAACTCTAATCACTAATGTGATGGCATTAGGAGAGCCTTGGGGATGTGATTAGTTCAGGAGGGTCAAGCCCTCAGGAATGACATTAGCACCTTTATAAAAGAGATTCCAGAAAACTGCCTTCTTCCTGCCTCAATGTAGAAGAAGCCTTCTGGGAACCAGGAAGTGGAATTTCACCAGACATCAAATCTACCAGCATCTTGATTTTGGACTTTCTATTTTCCATCCTCCAGAACTGTGACAAAGAAATTTCTGTTGTTTATAAATCACTCATGTTATAGAATTCTGTTGTAGCAGCCCAAATGTACTAAGACATACTGCCACCAGAAATATCTTTCTAAAAAGCAAGTCTGGCTATCGAACTATGAGACTCATCTTAATCCAGTTCTAAACTATAGCTTCATCTCAGATCATGTCACCTGGTCATCAAATCCTTTACCACAGCCATTCTGATGGAATGCCTTGTTGTTTTCTGAAATACTGGACTCTTTCTCAACCCTTTGCTTTCTTCTTTCTGAAATGTTCTCCACATTTTCTAAGAAACTCCTAGTTAGCCTCCAAAAGTCACCTGAAAAAGTTTTTCCAAGTCTGTCAGTCAAGTTAATCTTCTGATTTCCATCTGCTTTCCCCATATTTCTGTTCTATCACATTATGAATCATTTGGTAACTTAATTTATTGTCTTTTCTAAAAGAAAGTCAGCTCACATCTCTATTATGACCTATACTAGGTGCTCAAAAATGTTTATTAAACAATTGAATGGGTCGATTGAAAGGGACTTCGACAAAGACCAGAATTCTAAGTTAAGATGGATCAAGGAGTTTTCAGGTTTAGGTTTGTATTTTTATATATGAATTCATAATACTGCCATGGAAATATCTTCATTTTGCTTTTCTTGATTATAACATGAGAAAAATGTTCATGCCATTTGATTAATAAAAAAACAATACATGTTGGAGCTCCAAGGCAAAGTTACACTTAAGAATTTTTACTTTGTCATGAAATAGTATATTTCATTTTCAGCAGAGTTGTATCGTGTAAGAAATGACACTGTTATGAAGCATTATTCCATGTGCAGAATGGACATATTTCTTCTTTTGTTGCAATAATTTGAATGAGACTTGCTTTGTGACTTCAGAACAAGCTGTAGATCAGCAAAGGTAATTAAAAAAATCAAACTTTCCATTTAGTATATTTGACAAATAAGCAAGAACCCTTCCTGACATAGGGTCCTAATCTAATCTTGATAGCTAACAAGGATGGGAGTCCAAGGTTGTTGTTAAACCAGTGGTCTCCAGACCACAAATTGTTAGCAATGCCCACTGAAGCCCTGGAGTAGAATAGATGAGGAAATATATAACCACATTCAAGTCAGTAACTTGGATTTGGTACAAAAAAAATTGAACGTGTAGCCATTTTCTCTTTTTTGAGTGAAATTGACTATTGGGGCTGGGGTCAGCATGGTGGACATGCCCCTACATTACCTAACCTCTGCCCAATACACCGATTACCACTCCTTGACTCATTCTTGAGGCAGTACCAAATTACTTGTATTTCCCTGCATATAATGTGCTCCTCTTTTTTTTTTTATGTTATTCCTTCTGCCTAGAATACTACTTAAGATTCTCCTGTCCATTTTGATAAATGAAGCCCTATTTAGGATCAACTTGGGCATCACTTCCTTCAAACTCATGTCTGACCAATTCCATTTTCTTCATGACCCATGTTAGATGCCATTCTTTAGTGTATGTTTTCGCTGCACAACTAACTTGCTGAGAGACTGAATTCCTGAGTTCCAGTCCAAGCTTTATTACCTAGCATGGGTCTGGGAGCTATTCTTGACAAAATGTATGTCCTCAGATGTTCTCTAACATGTGTGTTCAACCATTCCTCTTTCCTGTTCTCCCCTCTTGTTATGGTTTGGATGTGATGTGTCTCCCAAAAGCTCATGTGTGAAACAATGCAAGGTTTGGAAGAGAAATAAATGATTGGGTTATGAGAACCTAAACCCAATCAGTGGCTTCATCCCCTAATAGGATTAACCAAGTGGTAACTGAAGGCAGGTTATGTGTGGTTGGAGGAAGTGGGTACTGGGGGCATGGCTTTGAATCTGGCCAGTGGAGTCTCTCTCTGCTTTCTGATCATCATGTTGGCTGCTTCCCTCCTCCATACTTTTCCACCATGATGTTCAACCTTGCCTTGAGCCCTGAGGAGTGGAGCTGGCTATCTGTGGACTGAGACCTCTGAAACCATGAGCCCTTAAACTTTTCCTCCTCTACAATTGTTATGGTTGGGTCTTTTAGTCACATCAGCAAAAAAGCTGACTAAAACACTCTCTTGGGTGGCAACAGCTTTGCTGGCTGTGAAATAAGAATGAGACACAGAGAAGACAGTGGGCAGGCTCCAAGAAGACATTGAAGCAAGCAGCTCCAAATAAGGACTGCCCCTGCAGTGGGTGTGTGGCAGGCCAATGGTCCACGCATTTGGTCATCAGGAGTTTGGGCTCTCCCTCTCTCTCACACTGACTCAGCCTGTGGCCTGTGGGTGACTCGGTTTCTTAAACCTTAACACAGGGATAATGACACTCGCTGTTTTGCAAGGGGGTATTAATTAAAGTTAGCAAACTGCGTGGCCATGCAGGGATGAAAGGGGTTAAAAACAAAGTGATAATTGTGAGGCACAGTAGGTTGTGTCCCATGCCATCTGTGTTGTGATTAGAAGTGATATAGATGGCTCTCAGCCTTAGCACTATCTTCTTAGAAACCTCTGTGCCTTGAAAGGAAAGTGGGAAAAGAAGTAAATGTGCAGGCGGAAGCATAAAAGAAGAAAAGGCGAGGCAGAGGTCCAAGTAAACTGCTAGCTTGTGTACCATGGAGGTCAAAGGTACAGGTATCAGGACTGCCTGAGGCTGGGGATGCTGGTTCAAGTTGTCGGACTGAGTATTACTGTCCAGAATTTGTCTCTCAATGGATCTAGAGCTTGTATTACCCCTCGATTGCTTAGACCACCTCTGAGAGCCCTAACTTGTGCCTACCCAAACAGTATCTGCCAGTCCCTTGTCTTAGACCCAGGACATTCAGGAATAGTGCTGTTCTCAGCAGAGGCTAAAGGTAATGTGTATAGTAAACCACTTCTGCTGTCTTAGCTAAAGGAAAAAAAAATTGAAGTTGACAGAAGAAATTCATCTTAGAATACAGACTCTGTGCAGGAGGGAGTCTCATTTTAGAATGCGTGTTGGAAGCTGCATTGGTCCCTAAGGTAAAATGCAGAGGAAAAACTGGATTTGCATACGGATGTGTGCTCATGGACTGAGGCTTCCCCCATGGCTTTGTTAACAGTGGAGAAAGCTGATTTTCAAATGTGACATTCCAAGTTTTTCTTCAGTGATTTAACACCATTTTACCATTCAATCCCTTTCTGCCCCCTTGAGATCCTGATGACAGAAAATTTCTCCTAGGTGAGCACAGTTTGGTAGTGGGTGGTGGGTAGGGGATAAGGAATGCCTGCGTGAATGGAAGCTGGACACTTTCTCACTCACCATACATGGTCTTTCTTCAGAGACTAAAGAAATTGAACTTGCTTATTCTGGTTTTCATAGCCCTATGGCCAGTGCTTCTTCCGGTTCCTGACCCCATTCCATAACCTTGGAGCACCTTGGGGCAAGAAGCCACACATGCAGCTGTGACAAAGCTGTGACTTGAGAATGCTGCTCTCTTCCCTCCATTTCAACTATGCTGGCTGAAATCCTAGTGTAGCTTCCTCTGACTTAGTCAAAATGATGTCATGGGTGAGGCTAATTTTCTGGGAATGAAGACCGTAGTCTCTTGGAGAAACTAGAATGCCTAATAGGTCCCAAAGGAAGGCTGTAAACATCACCTCGCTCTGTATGTTGGAGACTTTAGCAGCATCATGCATGATGGATATGATTCTCTCCATGACTTGATGTGTAAAGAGACTTAACAATTTAGAAAAAATGGCAACACTTTAGGAGAAATCCTGAAGAGTTTTATATTCTCCCAGATTTGTCAAGTTAGGCAATAACTGAGCCATCAGATCAGGGAATTGGTGCATTAATTCAAGAGCTGGAATGGATTCATTGAGCACTTGCTGTGTTCTGATTAAGTACGGTTCAGGGTGCTGATACAATTGTAGACAAACCAGACATAAATTCCTCTCCTTGTAAATATCATTCTATTGGAGAGATGTCCAAAGTAGAGGACATACTTATAGCTTCACAACTTGGACAACTAGTCCTGTTTCTAGCTGTCCTGCATCCATATAGATTAGGACATTGGTCCATTTTGAATCACAGTATTTCTCTTTCTCTAATTGGGGGGAATGAAAGTATCTAAAATGAGAGGTATCTGTTGTTGATTTTAATTTAGAAGCAGGGGTGATATTTAAAATCAGCATAGGTTCTGGCCAATCAGAAAGGACACCCATGATCCCTGCTGTAGCAGCATTAACTCTTTAGCTCCAGGGGTTGAGGCAACTGAGAAGGTAGCTGCTTTCCAAGTGGTTTTCCTGGGGTGATGACTATTTACGAAATTGTACAGAACTATTCCAATACTTTAGCCATGGAATAGCTGGATCAGGCAAAACCAGAGAAATATTAATCCCATTCTGGTAAAGAATCTAGAAAAAAGATATGTTCATGTGAGGTTTCAATCAGTACTCATTGTCCTCCCAATAGAGGTCATACAGTTGAATTAAATTTTTGAGCTTAGATTAGAACCCACAACTGCCTCCATAACCTACAAGATGATTTTGAAAACAAGATGGCCTTAAAAATCAACACTCAGTGGCAGCCAGGTGGAACAGAGCTGCCAGGGGCACTTAGCCCCTGTGAAAATAAACAGTCTTTATTGAAAAGAATGCAACAGCCCTGGGATATGCTTTGATGTGGTGATTTTCTCTTGGATCTGCTCTTGCCTGGTCATTGCTTGGTTTACACAGGAGTTGGCCAAGAGCGAAGCTACTCCTCCTTGACAGGTAGACAGGAAACACTCTTGGCAGGGAGCAGTTGCCAAGCAATCCCAGTTGTGGTTGTTGGGGTGCTAACATATTACTGGTCCTGCAGGTTCCTGACTTGTCATCAGGGCTGGCAACATCCCTTGGCTTTTACTGCAGTCTTAATTGGAGAGTGTCTGATGCCTGAAGGGCTCTGCTGCTCGACAACCTTCAAAATGGTGGCAGAAAGAAATTAAGCCGAGGTAGATTGTTTTCTATGCATTCTTTTCTCCCTTCACAGGTAGAGCCTGGCCAAAAAGTATCCTTTCCACAGGGTGTACAATGACTGCAAAAATGACTACAAATGATTAATGGCTGCCCAGAGAGGTACCCGCTCATTTAAAAAGAAACAGCTTAATCTCAGCAAATTCACTTACAAATTAGATGATGAAAGAGAGATGTCAATTGCTCATAGTCCCTTAAGGAGATTGCCCCAGTCATGGCCCCTGTTGGGTGCCCACTGTTGTACCACATGACCAGGGGTGGCCAGAAGACCCCAGAGAAGTTCACTCACAGGCTTGCCTGAGTGCTGTGACATGGCACACAAAGAGAACTGGGCCAGTCTCACTATACCAACCTGGTTTTACATTCTTGGGAATGGATCCAGGAACTCTTGAGAATCTGGGAGGGGGACACATGGGTGCAGTGGCTATTAGTCATTGGGTGGGGTCACAGTGGCAGTGCTTGAGGCGTTCATGGTTTGCAGATCAGATGGTAGGGGAGGTTATGGGAAAGAAAGTAAGTGCCACTGTGGGGTAACTGCTTCATTGCTTCATTCATTCATTCAGGCACTCTTTTGAGTAGTAGGGATACATTAGTGAACAAGCAGACAAAAATTCCAGTTTTCATGGATGAAGAAATAGATGTAGATATTGGGTAATGATAGGTACTGGGAAGAAATAGAAATGATACAGGAAAAAATGGAAGAAGAAAACAGGAAACAAAACATCTTATTGGTAATGGATAAATAGGGATTCGTAATGCTGTTTTTTTTTTAAGTATATTTAAATTTTTTCATGATAAAAAATGTGGGCAGTCTTCCCTCTGGAGCTAGCCCACATTCTCCCTTGAGTGCATATTCCTTGCTTTACTCTGAAGGTGTTTTTCTCTTGAGATTGTCCCCATTTTCCCAGAATATGTATCTACTTTCCTAAATAAATTACTATGAAAAATGGGAAGAAGAATGCAGGCATTTGGATAGAAGGTGTTGGGGTGACATGGGTTAGGGTTTTTGACCTCACTGAGAGGGAATGCCTACCGAGAAGCTGACATTTCAGCAAAGACCTTCACGAAGTGATAAGATACCTGGAGGGGTGTCTTCCAGGCAGAGGGCATAGCAAGAGCAACATCCTGGAGGCAGGAGAGTTCCCAAAGAGTCAAGAGCCCCAGTGAGGGGCAGCCTGGACTGAGCAGGGTGACTGAGGGGGAGGCACTAGAGGAGGGGTTGTACACGGCCTGTGGGTTATGGTAAGAATTTTGCCTTTTACTCTAAGTGAGACAGAGGCCACTAGAGATTTTTGAGCAGAGGAGCGACATGATCTTACATGGGTTTTCACAGATCTTGGAGCTTTGGGAGTGAAGAGACATTAATGCCTACCGACGGGCCCATGAGAGTCCTGTAGCTAGTTCTCTTATAGCTTCTATTCTTAGGTGGAGCTAAGAACCCCATTTCTTTTTTGTTCCCTGGTGTATTCCAACAGTTAGCCAACTTTGTTTGAGCAGGCTTCAGGGGTCTCTAGTCTTCAACCGGAAACAGCCCTCAGGAACAGTCTTTTTCTCATTATGTGAAATTAGTGGCTCTTCACTCCCAAAGCTCCAAGATCCATGAAAACCCATGCAAGCTCATGTCACTCCTCTGTTCAAAATGCTCTAGTGGCCTCTGTTTCACTTAGAGTAAAAGGCAAAATTCTTACTATAGCCCACAGGCTGTCTATGCCCCTCTCCTCTGGGGCCTTCCCCTCAGTCACCCTGCTTTGTGGTTGCCATTCTTGGGGAGGAGACTACCTGGGCTGCTCTGCTTCTCATCTCCAGAGGTGAGGGGAGAATATCACAAAGCCTACGCAAGGCGATTCCTCCCTCTGATTTCATAAAGCCTTCAGGTTGTCTAAGACTTTTTATTTGGAAATTTTAAGACAAAAAGTGCATTTGGGCTAAAAGCAAATTTAGGTATATTTGTTTATTTTAAAATTTCATATCCTGAGAAACCAAAAGTACACATTCCCTATGCTCCTCAAGTACTGAAATGTGAACCACTACCCAGAAGTTAACAGGTATAACTACCTGAGTAAAGGTGGCCATTAAGGAGAAGAGCTTTTAATTACTATTCCCTGCTGTATCTGATGGTTAAGCCAGACCCCTTCCATTAGGGTCTTATTTTACCTGGCATTTATTATGTCAATAAGGTTGAAGAACTGGTACCTAAAAATAGCATCTGGCGCTGAGTCTGTCTAAGGTCGCCAAGCCCTCCAGTCCCTGAAGCCAACTTCCCTTCTCACTCCCATCTAAACCTCAACAAGTCAACCCTTTCATCAGGCCTTGCCCACAAGTAACTCCACCAAAGCCAGGACTCACATGTAAATGTGCGGCAGGTGCCCACGTGACTTCCTCAAAAGAGAATGTCACCAAACCAGTTTGCCAGAACTCTCACGCTCTTGCTAATGAATGAACAAATATGAGCTGGGTAGCTTCTTCTAATAACATTATGGAATCCTTTTCTACTTAAGGTGGGTGAGACAAATATTACACTTATTTTTTCCATGTAAATGTGAGAAAGGAAAAATTTTAAGACTTTAAAAATTCATTTGTTTCTTTATACCTTGTGGTAGAAAAAAAGAGTTAAAATATCAAGGTTAATTTTCATGTATGCAGTGTTCATATATCGTGCTCTGTCTTTCCTTATGTTTAGTCTGTCATCATTTAACATTTATAAACTACCTCTTCCCTATAAAATTAGCCAATTTCATCAATCTGCTATCAGATTGGTGCAGCAGGTAGAGAAGGTGGTTAAATGCCTTTATGTGGGTCATATGGTTGCAGCGAAGGAGTCAGAATTAGAATGGATGCTGCTCAGTGCTCATGTACAAAGGGAGATACTCTTGGGCTAAGACCCACCATAAAACAACACGGCTAAGTCTTTTCCAGTTGTTAATCACAGGTAACTTAACATGGCTTTTGTACTTGGATCAACACGTAGTACTTCTCTATAACATGGTAAAACATAAGAGGAAAGAGGGTTTTTGCCTACGTGGGGAAGGGGGAGCATTTTATATATATATATATAATTTTATTTTTATGTTTTTCTCCTTTATCTCAGCCTGTACATTTGCACTGAGGGAAGAACAACCGTAGGATGGTTCTGAAAGATAGAGCTTCTCTGCAGCAAAGGCATTCATTCATTCAGGTCATAAGGGTACTATTTAGAAAGGTCCTAGAGAGAGGTGATTATCCTGATTCTGCAGCAAATCTAGCTTCAGGAAAAATGACTTCCATATTGAGGCATTTCTAGCTCCAGTCTGACTTTGCCCCTGTCTTTCTTTCCATCTGAAGCACGTCAGTCAGAATAATCTCAGTTTATTAGTATGAGCAGGGAAATAATGAAAACTAATCAGCCTATTCACAGCTGCCAAAACCTTGCCCAAGAAGCAAACTGGTTCTCAAAGGATGATCAGCTAATGACATTCTATAAATACCTGCCACTTTATTAATATGCTAAAAGCCAAATTAATTTGTTCTGGTTTTCCATCAAGGCCACCCAAAGCCAGAGCCTGGTATTTTTTCTGGGGTGTGGCTCTTGAGTTCAAAACAATGACATAGATCATATTCCTCTCACTCCCCATTGGAGTATTATTGTTTTACTTCCTTTATTAGCTTCTCTAATAATTAGGAAAAACATTTTTCATGGTTAAGATAATAGGAGTTTGTTTTTTCCCTTTTTTCCTGTGTAGCAGGTGGCTTTCCCCCATTTGGTGATTTTTGGGACTCAGGCTTCTTCAATCTTACCTGATATCCACTGGGCCTTGCAATTACTTACATCAAGCTGGCAGGGGGAAGATGAAGCCCTGACCTAGCAGGCCAGATGTCATTTCTGCTCATATTCCCTTAGTGAGAACCAGCTACATGCCCACACTAGAGAAAGGCCCAGCTGGGAAATGAGGTCCCCAGCTGGGCAGCCAATTTTCAGCAGGAACACTATATTATGAAAGAAGGAGTGAGAATGTTGGTGACTATCTAACCATCTCTGCCCCATTTCCTTTTGTAATGAAAGGGATGCATGTGAATTATTTTCTGTGATACTAGACTCGGTGCTGCTTTAAAAAATGTCCAGATTTCACATTCTGCTCCTTACACAATATCTGAGAGAATCATGGAGCAAGGCCCATGCCGCATACCTATTGTGTGTGGGCTCAAGTGGGTCAAGTCCTGTCTAGAAGGTGGGAAGGAACTCAGCTTGCATGGAATCCCAATGAGCTTCAAGGAGACAGTGGGTAGCTGTGCTGGGGTTGACAATGAGGACCCTTTACATTACAGACAGTGAGCTAATGGAGGAGGAAATACTATGAGGGAAAAGAGGGGCTGAACGTTGTAGCTCTGCTGATTCTGTAGCAAGGAAGGGTTGGCATATGGGATCTGAATAGAGGGATATGATTAAGAACAGCACAATTTGAGCCACTGTAATTCCAGTGGCTCAGGAGGCTGAGGCAGGAGGATCACAGGTTTGAAGCCAGCTTCAGCAATTTATCAAGGCTATAAGCAACCTGGCAAGATCCTGCTTCAAAATAAAAAATAAGAAGGGCAAGGGATGTGGCTCAGTGGTTTTCTACCAGGGTGTTTAATCCCTGGTACAAAACAAAACAAAAACAAAACAAAACAGCACTGTGGCATTATTGAGAATCAAAACCATACAGCTGTCTACCTGTGACTTTACTATTCTATATTCATTAGCTTAACTTTACTATTCTGGGAAACTGCTATGGAGATAAAAGTTGCAAGTAACTTCATTGATCATTGCAGAAAATTCTTAAAAGACCTATCAGCTCTTTAATAAAAATCATCAAATGACAGTTTACACTGTAAGACTCTTGGAATCTCTTGCCTCAAAATCCTGCTTTGTTTTGCAATAAGAGCATGATGCAGATCCATGCCCACATGAAAGACCTGCCTTAAACTATACTGTAGAATCTCAGTAAATATACCTTCCTAGCCCTCCTCCACTTGAGATGCTACCAAGACTCCAAGGAGTCGTGTTCTTGTTTACTGCTGTGAGCAATAAACTGAGCTCTGACATACCAACAGGTTGTTTTGGTAATATTCTGTGCAGGCAGCATTCTGCAGTACCTCTGAGTCCATAGGATATGTGCCAACTTTCAAAGGGAAGGGAAGCTGAAATAAAATAGTTACTCAAATGACAAAGTGACTCCACTGGCAGCTGAGTAGGCCCCTGAGTAGGCACAACTGTCTCATACTTTGACTAAATAAAGGTCTTTTTAACACTAGTGGGGGAAGGACCCCACCTCTAGACTGTGATTGAGACAAAGCTATGACTCAAGGGACATAATGAAGTGTAGCTACAAGAGAGCAGAACAGTCAGTAGGCAGAAGTCCTTGCAGGGACAAGCTTCAGGGTAGAGAGAGGCAGAGGTAGCAGTAGAGAAATGGCCACCCAGGAGCTCCCTGGACCTCCTGGGAACCTCCCACAATCAGCAGGGAGGTTTTTAGGGATGAGGCTCTTGCCTGGATCCTAGTCCCTTCTCTCTACATGTATTCTTCAAGTCTGGGGGTGCAGTCTTATTCATGGAAGATTGGCATCTGGAGGTCCTGTGGCCATAAGGAACAGAGTCTCATGATTTTGAGTCCAAATAACAGCAGTCACTAGAGAAAGAGAGAGAGAGAGCATGGGAAATGGGTTAGCATTCAGACAAAGAATGCCCATGAGTTGCCTGGAAAATGAAAAGAGAGAAAACATGCCAACAGATAGTCTCTGGGCTCTGGGCTCTGGGGGAAGCAAAGGCGCAAGGAAAGTGAAGACTATGTGATACCCAAAGTCAAAAGGAACTGGATGATTACAGAACAGTCAGGAAAACTTCTTCTGGTAAACTGAGATTCTACTCGAGGACCTTCCCACAATAGGTTGTGGACTAATATCTAATCTGGGCCAGGTTAGGGAAGAAGAAAAGGAAACAAACTTTGGAATTTCTGGGAGGTAAAGATTTGAATGGAATGCCTCTGGTAAACCTTCACTTTCCCTGAGAAAATGATCAGGACATTGGTCAATCACACTATTAACTACACAAGCTAGTCAGCTTTCTTCTAACAGTTCCAAGGGGAGAGAGTAATTAGAGTTTGTGTAACAGTTGGGGGAGGGGTTTGAGGGGTGTAGGAGTATTGGGGTAAGGGGAGGGCCAAGTTACATAGAACTTAGCACACTTCAGAATAAATCAGGTGTGACAGGATGTCATATGGGGCCCTGAAGCCAGAGGAAGTAGCATGACATTAGGCATGTGTATGTGTGGGCTGTTCACAGGTAAGAAGCGGGCCAGACAATCTTACTTATATTTTTCTTTTCTAGACTAGAAGTTCCACATCTTTGAATTAATGTTGGCTCAATAGTATAGAGGGTTTAATCTGTATGATAAACTATTTGATTAGCACTGATCTTCAGGCCTAAGAAATATTTTATATCAAAGGCAATTAGGACAAGAAATATTAAGAACAAAACAGAAACACCTCAATGATCTGAGCTTTATATTTAAGAACAGCAGCCTCTCTTTCTGCTAAGTGGCACAGATTATCTGCATGGGGACATGGAGACTCTTCACTCTCAGACCCAACTGCTGAGAAGCCTACAATGGAACTGAGAGGTCAGGTTTATGCCTTGAGAGTAAACCATGGTAATGTTGTTGAGCCATCAATTAAATGTTCTGAGACCTGGTAAGAACTGTAAACTCTCCTTTTTCCTAGTTCTCTGCTGTCAAATGGAGAAAGATAAAATCAAGAGTCAGAGAGTTATTCCTGTTGAAGGTCTCAAGAAGATGCAAGTCATTCATCAATTGGAGTAGGTGTGATCAGAAAAAAAGGGTAGCCAGAGAAAATCTCTCTGAGAAACCTGATCCTTGTTGATAGCTGGCATGAGGGCAGGAGGATTCCACTGCCCTCTGAAGGTGATCTACATCACCTCCATCAGCAGCCTCATTGTAGTAAATATTTCCATTTAATAGTCACTACTTGTATTCATCTCATGGATAACGGATATGGAATGTTTGCATGAAAAAGACATTTATGGAACCTACCTTTAGGACAGAGAACGGTGAAGAGGTAACTAAACAAAAGGATAGGCTATAATCTCACTTTTGACAAAATAAATCAAGAAACAAACCTGTCCATGCCTTTTTTTACACAAATATACCAGAGGTATAATCCATAATTTATTCATTTGCTTCCTGATAGACACATTCTTTTGGGTTTTTTTTTTTTTTTTTTTGGTGTTATAAGTTTTGCTGCTATGAATATCCCTGGGTGGATATGTGGGTGAACTTTCACTCATGAACCTATAGGTTACATTCTTAGTGCTGGGATGGCGGAGTTACTAGCAATGTGCATAAAAATTATGGTAGTCAGAGCTACCCTTTACTGAGCAACTCCTTTGGGTCAACTAAACAACCTTGCAAGGTCACTGATATTTTTAGTGACTACAGATGAGGGTGAACTGAACTTCAGGGAGGCTCCCATCCTGACTAGCTGAACTGGTATTTAGTTCCATGTCTTTCTGACTTGAACCTGAAGATTACGAATAACATTTAATAGAAGATCATAAAACTGGAAGGACCTTGACTATCTCCTCGTCCACACCTCTCGGTTTCAGATGTGGCAGGGATAACTTAAGAAGCTCCATGTCTTGCCAAAGATCAAGAAGCTAGGTTGGAACCCAGGATTGTCTCTCAGGGAGTGTCCTTTCCACTACACTAGAGGGTTGGCATGTTTGGGGCCATAGAAGGTCTTCTTCCAAGGAAAAGCTTGTGTAAATTGTCCTAACTCAGAACTGCTCTGCTTGAATGGAGGGACGTGGCCCCAAGGCCTGGTTCTCTCCTGCCCTCCCTCTGAGGCACCACTGGGGAAAAATTTTGCCTCCACGTGTAGTGTTTATCATGCTTTCCTTTTGGGCGAACCCAAAAGTTTTGACTTCTTCCTCCAAATGGGAGACTTAGGGGCCAAACTTTGTGCTGAGGTTCCCTTGGCTTCTTCCTCTTGCCTGGGGTCAGGGTGGAGTGCTGGAGAGGGAGGGAGCCTGTCAGTTCTTCTTGTGCTCTTTGGATTTGCCATCACAAAAGGTATATTCAGACTCAGGGCATAGAAACCCACCATTATGAGTCTTAGAAGACAAGTGGGAAATAGAAGGAAGAAGAAATTGTCAACACATTTTTAAGATGAGACTCTGTCCTGCTGAAGGTAACCTTGGTGGAGGTAGAGAAGTACAGCTGCTGAACCAACAAGGGCGAAAAGCACTCTTGGGCCGGATGTGCCACCAGAAGACCGGTTTAAACATCAGGAGCCATGTATCTCTAAAGGAAACCAAACAGGAAATTTGATGTGAATCATCAGAAAGCAGACTATACAGAGAGGGGGCCATGTGGCTTAGTCAGAAATGAAGTGCACGCTGTGCTGTTTAGGGGTGGTGGACAGAAGAAATCACATTAGCTGAATCTAAGATGGGGGTGCAGAGCAATAATAGCAATGGTTTCTGTTGCTGGAGAGAGAACAGTTTAGGAAATTGGAAGTAAACTTCAGCTTCAGACACTGTGAGAAGAAGCCATATTGAGTCACCAGAGAGGCTAGGCATTCTGTTTCTGAGAGGCTGTGAAAACCTTGAGCAGACTATGTAACTTCAGCTCATTTTCTATCCATTTATCCACTTATTCCTGTGGCACCTGCTCCTGTGGGGGTTGGGGGGTTGTTAGCATTATTGTACCAACTGGCAGGCACAGATCAAATGCAGTTGCACAAAGATAAGCAGGGTTCTGTCCACTAAGAGCATTGTCCAGTGTGAGTTAGGTTGCCTGTATACTGGGGTGCTCTGTGGGTGTCCCAAGAATTGTCTTTCTGGGAAAAGTGTCATTTGGTCCCAAGTTTCTGCTTCATTTGGTTCCTACCACATATGTAGGAACTAAGAGGGAAGGAGCAGGTCTTTAAGAGTCCTGGTGCTGGCTACAAAGCTGGAGAGCCCAAACACTGAGGAGAGCCTGGGCTTGTTTTCTCCAAAAGGCTTCGCTGCTTCTTGCTCACATAGAATCTTCAGAACTAACTTCTGAAGGTCCATGGACACAAGCTTGTGCGGCCAGTAAAGGTTGTCAAGGGGTTTTTGAAGACCATCAAGTCATATTCCATAGGACATTAACATGGTTTCATAGTCTTAAATGGAAATTAGTGGAGAGAAAGATTTAAGTGTGTGGTAGAGAGAGTCCTGGACTCAGATTCTAGAGATGGATTTCAAGAGCCCTGTTGCTACTGGATGCGTGGATTTATCTTTTTATTTCTCTCCTTTTCTGTAATTTGGAAAGAGTTCTGAGGTCATTCCTGTCTACACTGGTCGCAGAAAACTATCTCCTGACTGCTATCCAGTTGTTCTCCTTCCCAAGTCATCTTTATGTAGACGTAAATCTAACACTTACTGTCTACCATAGCCTTATGCAGTGTTTTACAGATACAAACTCACTTAATCCTCATGAAATCCTAAAAGATATATACTGTTATTTTTGTCTTACTGATAAAGGATCTAAAGCATGGAGTAATTGCTTTCTACTGTAGAAAGTGGCTGAAACAGGACAGAAGCATCCTACTGCCTTAAAAGTGTGAGATCACACAGCCACATCAATGTTTGTGGCAGCACAATTCACAATTGCCAAGCTATGGAGCCAACCTAGGTGCTCAACAGGTGAATGGATAAAGAAAATGTGGTATATATACATACTCAGCCATGAAGAAGAATGACTTTATGGGACTTGCCGGTAAATGGATAGATCTGGAAACTATCATGCTAAGTGAAAGAAGCCAGTTCCCCAAAATCAAAGGTTGAATGTTTTCTTTGAGATGTGGAAGCTAATCCAAAATAAGGGCGATGGGGTGGGGTGGGAGGGTTAAAAAAACAATAGAAGAAAAATCAGTGGAACAGACAAAGGGGAATGAAGGGAAGGAAAGAGGGCTGGAATAGGAAAAGACGTGAAATGAATCTGACCTAACTTTCCTATGGACATGTGTAAATATACCACAGTGAATCTCACCATCATGTACATGCACAAGACACTAATAAAAAAATATAAGTAAACAGCAGAAAGATCAGTAGAGTAGAGGGAAGGGAACAGGGGGAGGGAGGAGGGGAGGAGTTGGGGAAGCACTGGGATTGAATTAAAACAAATTATATTCCATGCTTTTATAAGTGTGTCAAAATGAATCCTATTGTCAAGTATACCTAAAAAGAACCTATAAAACAGAAGTGTATTGTCATTCAAAATGGACAAAGGACTTGAATGAACATTTCTTCGAAGAAGATATGGGAGTGGGTCAATAAGCACAAGAAAAGACATTCCATGTCACTAGTCACTAGGAAAATACAAATCAAGTCACATGAGATACCACATCATATCCAGTAGAGTGGCTATTATCTCTCTCTCTCTCTCTCTCTCTCTCACACACACACACACACACATGCACACACACTCTCAGAGAGAGAGAGAGAGAGAGAGAGAGAGAGAGAGAGAGAGAGAGAAGTGTTGTCAAGGGCATGGAGAAATTGGAAACTGTGCATACTGATGGGAATGTAAAATGGTGCAGCCATTGTGAAAAACAGCTGGGTCATCCCTTGATAGGTTAAACACAGAATTATCATGAGATCCATTAATTCCATTCCTAGGTATATACCCAAACGAATTGAAAGCAAGGACTCAGATGAGTACACCAATATTCTAGAGGTATTACTCACAACAGCCAAAAGATGGAAACAACCCAAATGTCTACTGACAGATAAGTGAACAAACAAAATATAGAATATGCAGACAATGGAATATCACTCAGTCTTAAAAAGGAAGGATGTCTGGCATGTTACAATATGGATGAACCTTGAAAACATTAAGTGAAATAAGCCAAACACAAAAGAATAAATATTATGTGATTCCATGTATCTGAGGTCCCTAAATGGGTAAATTCACAGAAATAGAATGTACCTTAGGGGGCACTGGGACTGGGAGAAGGAAACACAGGAAGTTAGTGTTTAATGCGTGTAGAGTTTCAGTTTGGGATGATGGAGCTACTTCTTGGCTACTTCTAGTCTCTGCTTGCTGCCTGCATGGAAAACAATCAAAAGTCCCTATTTTTAACCAACCATCTTTTTTCAGTGAATACTGGTGCTTTGGACTCTTAGAAACTTCCCTAAAATTTGGAGTTAATGCCACAATCTTCACTTTGTTTCATGACATGTTTGCACAGATGCTGCTTCACCATTAAGAATCGACTTCAGATCTAGAGGAAAGGACAGAAATGAGAGTGTAGCAAACAATAGCTAAATACTTTGTGTCTTGCCTTGAATGGTGCTACCACTGACTTTTATGGCAACTCTGGCTTCCACATTGCCTCTGGAAATGGTCTGTGTTGAAAGTAATTTCCAAAGTTAGGGCTAAAGAAAGGACAGATGAACATAATGAGGAGAGGAAGATTAGGAATCTGACAGAGTTCTGGTTCATTAATAATGACTTTTGATTAGACTAATGCTCTTTGAATGGTATCTTTAGAAATCTCACTCTTAAGAAAGGCTGTAATTGCTTACAGTTTTATCAGCTCTTCTGTTTTGGCATTTAGCTGTTTTATATTCTGGGCATAGTATCTGCTGGGAAGGATACAAACCCTGTGGATCAGTGCTAGTGCCTTGCTGCAGGTGTAGTCTGTATTTAAGCCTTGGCGTTTATTCAAGTCCCACTTATTGGAAATTCCTTGAATTGCTCAATGGGTCACCTGGGGAGAAGTAATATAGTTGGATAGCTGGAGAGGGGAGGCATAAGAAGAGGGGAAGTGTTATAAAAAAAAGTCACAAATTATGCAATAAAAAATGTTAATCAGTTGAAGCGCCTTTGATGATTTCTCTCTTATGTCGGTTTACGGAAAAGCAAGTTTTCGCAGGCAGGACGTACCTGGCCTGGGTGTGACTAAGCTGATTTTCCTTCTGCCAGTCTTCAGGTTGCTCCTACTGCACCTACTGCAGTGAAGGTTTGCGGGAGTCAGGCCTTCCTCCAAGGTCTGGAGAGCTGCAGTTTGGTTGTAATGAACAGCGACCTCTAGCGTCTAGCTCAAAATTTGCATTTGGTTGAGAGTAGAGACTGAAGAGAGCAGAGATGGGAATTCTGATCAAATTGCCAAGGAACAAAAGGGAGGCAGACATTTCTTATTATTTTCCCTGGTAGAGAAGCTCAGAACCGATGACTGAGATGTCACCTCCTTTCTAGCACTCTCTCCCGTCAATGCTGGAGACATTATTCAAAACCTTGCCTTTTTTTCTTTTTCCTTCACACCAATTGCTGGGTTAAAAAGCTCTCACACTTGCCTTAGGGCTTAACCCACAGAGTTCCCCTAGAGAGAATCGACTTCTCTTACTGAGGGTGTATGCACAGTTGAGGCCACAAGGATGGAAAGGGAGCCCAGAACGAACACAGGCAATGACCTGGGGAGTTGTGGAGAAGGAGGGTGGGGCTCCTGCTCATTCTTCTTTCTTGGCGGCCACTCCTTTAGGGAGGCCAGTTCTCCATTTCCATGGGAGACTGTCTGTTAGTACTGAAGACTTTCTCCCCTTGACCCCAGTACTTCCACCCAGCAGTGATCAACTGGAGAGGGTCCTCCCTGCCCCGCTCTTTCTGCTTTTGTCCTCAGCCTCTTCCACTCCTCTAAAGACAGGATCTGAGTCTCCAGGGTGATGTCCAGGCCAAGATAGGGCGGGTTGATGGTGAGGAATGGGGCCAGAGGGTGATCTCCAACTCTGCCAGTAGCTAGGAGATTCTTCAGAGAAAGGCTAAAATCACAGTTCCTGGCCTGTGACCTTGCTGTTTTGTGGTGGGAATTAGGGATTTGGGGGTTGGAGAATAAGGGAATACATTTTCCTGTAATTTCAATAAATTTAACTTCAATATAATCACAGAACATATTTGTTGTAATAATTGGACTTGGCCTGCTATTGGCTTTTAACCAAGCTTCAGCATGGAAATGCTGCATGTTTTGCTGGGGTTTTTGTTTTTGTGTTTTAGCTATATGTGCATAATGATGCTGTGGGGCTTTCTCAGTTTCACCTATGCTTCCTCCTCCCTCCTAAGCATTCTAACTCTTCAGGGCCTAATCTACCTGCCCCACCAGTGCACAAGGTTGTACAGATGGTCTCAAGGATATATGAACATTTACATGTCAGAGTCAAGAAATGTATTGCATGGAAGGACCTTTGTCCAATTTCTATTAGACTTGTCTCATTTTCTTTTAGCAACAACTATTGTCCTAACAAAGATTCTCTCTTTGATCAACTCCTAGCTGGTTCCTTTGGACCCTCTTCTTGATAATGCCTCAACCTTGGCCTGTAAACACTTGTATAAACACTTACATACTTTCTAAGAACTTGAGACTGCATCCCTTGAGTGACCCCAACTTCCCCAAACACACCTCCCTTAGAAAACTCAAGGCTACCAAGTAAATTTGCTATTTGTTCCAACTGACACCTGAAGATAGTGCCTTAGTCTTTGTGGAATGTAGAAGTCTAATTTCCATAAATACTATTAACAAATCCAGATGGGTTTTATGTGGACCAATTCCCCATTTCCACTTTTTGTGATATTTTTTACTTCTTGGATTCTACTGAGTTCCTGCTCACCCCTTTCCCTATTCCTTCATTCTCCCTTTAAAACTCTCATTCACTTGGTTGAGTTCAGTTTGTGCTGAACTCTTCCCTATTGCAATAGCTGTGAATGATTAAAATCTGCCTTTACTGATTTGGTGTCTAGCTTTATCTTTGATTGTCCATACTGGTTGAGTCCATGCTGGACACCATTTACCACAGTTCTTCCTGGAGATACAAAGAATGAGATACCGTCATGTCCTCAAAGATCTAGCCATAAACTAACCATCAAATGCTTAAGTCCCATTGTGGGCCCCCTATTGGGTCCCTGTGCCTAGAAAATAAAAAAGACACAACTCCAGTTCCACTTAGGAAAGTTAGTTGGGGAAAGCGAGCACTAAAGGAGCCATCCTTGTCGTTGACAAGCTAAACCTTAGACTCACACCTTACTTAGTCATGAGCTGCCCACATTTATAGGCCTGAATGGGGAGTGACTGGTGAGGATGTGCACATAAATGCCATAGCAAGACATCTTGTGGCACAGCTTGGGAACAGGTTTGGGGCCAGAAAAGGGACAAGTTCACAGGACCAAAGGGGAGGGAAACAGAAGAGGTTAAGATAATCAGAACTCCTCAGTCCTTGATACAATGGGTCAATACCTCTGGCTTTATCTTTGGTGACATGAAAAGTTGTTATAATCTCAGCCTAAGATGGATAAGAAACTTAAAATAAAAAGGATAGTTTGAAACAAACAATACCACCAGGGGAAAATAATTTTGGCTGACATAATGGGGTTTAATGGAGGAGGTAGGAGAGTCAGAATGAAGAAATCTAAGAAGGAAAAGGTTCTCAAGGGAAACAACCAGTGTCTGTTCCCAGGCTGTGGCAGTAAAAGAGAAAGAGGGTATAAAAGATGAAATATCAAGAGAGAAATGAGGTAGCTGAATTGGGTAATAAACTGGATTAAGAAAGTAACGACTAAAAGTAAACTGAAGGTTGCTCAGAGGTTCTATGCCATAGCTCTGGCAAAATGGCGGTATGGATGAATTGGACACTCAAGAAGGATCAGATTCTTCTGGATGCAGATGGTGAGCCAGTTAAGAATTGTGTCCTGGAAGCAGAGTTCATGCTTGTGAAGGACGGGACTCATTTCTGGTTCCTGCTGTCCTTTTTCTAGCCGCTCTACCTGGCTTCTGTCACCTGTCTCTCATTTTCATCTGGCAGATGACAGGGGTTCCTTCTTTCCTTCCACTCCTTCTTCATCTCATGTTCTTCCTATTTAAATCCCTGACCAGGTAAAAGCCCCAAAAGGAAGGCACTATGGTCTCCATGGTCTGGAACACACTTCCCATGGTTACATAACTCATGCCTTCATTTCATCTGCCTTTCTGCTCAAATATCACTTCCAAGGTGAGACCTTTCCTAGTCATCTCATTTAAGATTATGTTCCCATCACCATCTGTCCCTCACCCTACTTTATCTGCTCTTTATAGCACTTCATCACAACCTGATAGGTGTTTATTTGTGTTCTCTCTTCTTCCTCATTGGACTGTAACTCTTCAGGGACTCTGTTATGTTCTTGTAAACCTGTGTACACACCAACAGTGCTGGGCATCTCATAGATGTTCAGTACACATTTGTTCAGTGAGAGACTTAAATGTCTCTGTATGTAACTTTTTACAATTTTAGTTCTTGACACTTTGCTGGTAGTTTCTTGTTTTTTTTTTTTTTTTTTTTTTTTGTATGTTTGTTTTGTTTTTTAATCCTCCTTTAAAAATCTCAGGTTCTTAGCACTTTGCTGTTATTTGGATCTTGATTGTCCCACAAAGACTCACATTTTGAGGGCTTGGTCCCCAGCATGTGGTATTGGGAAGAGTTGGAATTTTTAGGAGGTGGGGCCTAGTGGGAGAAAGTTAGGGTGTACCTTTGAAGGGGATGGTGGGATGCTAATCTTTTTCTCTCTCCTACCTGGATATCAGAAGGTTCTGTCATATCCTCCTTCCATGATATATGGCTTCACCTCAGACCCAATATGACAGGGCCAATTGATCATTGTCTGAAACCAAGAGCCAAAATTAGCCTTTCCTCCTTATAAGCTGACTTCCAGTATTCTGTTAACAATGGAAAACGGACTAACACACAACATTTCATTGGGGATGGTATATATTCTCAGATCTTTATCTCTCAGATCTATGTTTCCTTCCTGTATCTTATGTCCAGTTTTCTGGTGGCCATTTTCATTTAGATATCTCACTGTCACTTAAAATTCACAGATCACACTGTCTCTATTCCTACCAATGCCATACTTTTTCTTCCACTCAGTTGAACCTGAAATTCAAGTTCTTTTTATTCCTTTCTTTAAGAACTTCCCCCCTTAATCAGTACCAAGTCCTACAGTTTTTTCCTTCATGACTTATTAAGAAAATATTTATTTGCTTATTGCCTACTATATACAAAACACTGTGCTAAGTGTTTTTGGGGGAGAGTAGGGGGCTGGTATAAGATTCCTATTCTGCCCTCAAGGAGTTTGTAATCTAGGCTGAGAGGTAAAACATGTTCAGGAACTATAATTTAAGGTGGGAAACAATGAGTTACTTATTAGGGTTTATAAGAATCCAGAAAAGGGAAAAATACTTCCACTGAGATTAAGATTTCAAGGACAATGGGACATTGTGATGGACCTTGAAAATCAGGTGGTTTGTGGACACATAGGTGCTGAGGGAAGACTTTCAGGTGGAGGGGATGACATAAACAGAACCTGGAAGCAAAACAACCATGAGTGGGGAAGGGGAGACTCGGCTGAGCTTAGACAGGGCCCAGAGAGCATGGAGGAGAGGAATGGGAGGTAAGGTGGAGAAGAGAGGTTGGGGACTTTTTATTTCATTTTAAAGTCACTGGAAAGAGATCTAAGAATTCTGTGCATATAAATAATGCATCAGAGCTGTGTTTCAGGAATGTTAATCTAGTCATAGCCTTTAAAATGGGTTGTAGATAAGAAATGCAAAGCAGGGCCTAATTATCCAGGCTAGAGGACATGGCAACCTAAACGTGGGCTGTAGAAGTGGAAATACAGGGCTCAGGGAGATGAGCAGAACTTAGCATCTGATCAAATGTGGAAAACAAAGAAGACAAAAGTTGCAAATGGGAGGCTAAGATGTTGGGCCCAAGTATCTGATCCCCAAGTCAGAAATAAGGGAGAACAGAAATTCAGGTTTGGGAAGGAAAGACATGAGTTTAGTTTCAACCACAGTAAGTTCAAGGTGCCAGTGGGATTTCCAGGGAGGTGGTTAACAGCTCCAGTAGGTAGTTAAACATATGAACCTGAAACTCATTACCATTGTTAGACATGGCAATAGCTAGTTGGGGGCCAATTACCTCCTAATCAAAGTGGGAGTTAGGCGAGGAGATCAATGGTGGTTACCAGAGTATTGTTAAAATGAGAAGATGGCCACCAATGGTTCCCTTTGAAACACTTACAGTGATGTGGTAGAAGGAAGAAGATCCAGAGAAGTAGAACTGACAGAGGAGGGAGGGGAGAGTCGTGTCAGAGAGGCATGGATAGCGGTTCAAGAAGCTATTGTCACTACCAAATGCTCAGACATGTCTGAGGTGGAGAACAGGCTGCTGGATTTATGTGATTTTAGTTCTTCCCTTCATCCTACCCTCCATCTTAGTTCCCTAGTAGAGGCCCTCATTTCACAACTCTGGGATCCTCTCTAACTTCTTCTCCCTTCTTCATTAGTCCACCTAAGGAAAAAAACAAACAAACAACAACAACAACAAAAACCAAGCCCTCTGTGATGCCATTTCCATGATATTATCTCTCTTGGGAATAAGGTTAGACAGAGGGGTCAATAGACCAGGTCTCCTGGTTTTCTTTAACTTACCAAGGGATACTTGGGCAAGGTACTAGAACTTCAGTCAACCTCTAAGCTCTCTTCCTCTCTAGAGTCCAGGATCTCTTTCTACCGCGTCAAACCTTTACAATTCTCTCAGTGTTCTTGGGACTTTCTAAAATCCATTCTCATCCTCTCCCTCCAACCTTGTTTCCAAACTCTCCAAATGCTTCTGGTCTTAGTCAGACTGGTCTCCTCCAGATCCTGTAGCCAAACTGTACTGATTCCAGCTTCTGTCCCTAAATTGACAGATTTTCTTGCCTGGTGCCTTTTGAACGGTGCTGTGCCTGTGCCCATCCTCAATTCCCTCCAGCACAGCTCAATATTCACTATCCTCATGAAATGCTCCCTGAGTCTCCAGCTTTCATTGACTTTCTTTTTCTGTTAAACTCCTAGGCATGCATAGAAAGTCCATTTTTTTATTATTTATTTTTTAACAAGGTGGTGTTTTTTTAAGGTCAATTAATCTTGATTCTCTCATGAATTGTAACCTCTCTGGGGGAAAATAATAATGGACCACATCTTATGGGTCCCTTGTTTTTTCCACAGCATAGTGTTTAGCATGCCATTGAACACACAATGTGTTCCTTGTGTATGTGTGTCAATCAGGATTCTACTGTGAAATACACATGCACACACACACAGGCACACACACACACAGAGACTTATTTGAATGAATTATCTAGCATGGTTATGGGCATTTGGCAAGTGCTAAATCATAGGGCAAATGGTAAAATGGAAACCCAGGTGGACTTAATGTTTTAGTATTAAGCCAGAGTTTTTTGGGGAAATTTTAGTTTCTGTTCTCTAGGCCTTCAAATGTTAGGATGAGTCCTAGCCAACGTGATCGGAGGTCATCTCCATTACTTAAAGTCAGCTGTCTATAAATGCGAGCCACATCTATAAAATACCTTCACAGAAACAGATCAGTATTTGCTTAAATGACTGAGTATTGTAGTCTACCCAAGTTGACACATAAAGCTACGCATGATTCACTTACTGAGGGAATTATATTGAGGAATAACTCATTTTACAGGATTCAACAGGGTAGAGTTCTCAGAATAAAAATGAAGAAAGATCACTGAGAGACCTTGACAGAAGTAGTGAGCTTCCAGATGTGCAGAGTGGAGCTATGAGTGGTCCTGGGTATGGTGGTTGGTAGGAAGTTTATGAATCAGCAGGGACTTGCAGACTCTGAGGGTTAAAAGGAAGAAAGTGATCACTGGTAGAATAAACTGGAAACATTTGTGTCAAAAGAGTCCAATGGGAAAGAGGGGAGAACTAAAGTTTAAAAATCCAAAGTCGTTTGTTGTGTATGGTTAAATGAAACTGAGGTGAATTAAAGTGAATTCAAAATTAGAATGAAATTTTGCTTTCTTCTCAGGCAAAAGACAGAAACAAAGGATAGACCCTGGAAATATGAGAATAAAGACAGTAGGAATCTCAATAAGGCAAAGCAGATGCCTCTAGTGAAGAAGAGAGTTCTTGACAGATTTTTTTTTTAGATGACAAAAGCCTAATTTTTGTCTGGAAATTGGTTTATTTCAAATAAATTTGTGGTGATAAAACCTTGAGGGAGTAAACACACACACACCAAACAAACAGAAAACCAAACAAAACTGCTTACAGCGGAAATCCAGATATTTGCTGTAAAACAATTAGAAGTAGCATTGCTGAAGTCGTCCTGAAATAGATGAGCTTCACCATTAGCCTTCTGTGAATTCAAGCAAGGAGGCATCATTACACAAATTACATGCCTGGAGAAGGGGCTTTTCACCGGGATGAACTTGTGAAAAGAACATTTAAGCCCAAAGCAATTTTGCCTGACTGTAATTTGTTCTATTCCCCTTGCTATCATTGAAGATATTTATGCTTGAGCAGAATTCTCACTCCCAATCTGATTTCTCCTTTTTCTCAATCCAGCCATGAAGTCATGAAGTCCCCTGTTTGGGACAATATCATTTGCTGCCATGGAAACAATTACAATATCATAAATATATTTTGCCCCATGAGATCAAAGAGGAAAAGCAATAATACTAATATTTTGCAGTTCAATAATGCCATTCATCCAGCAGTCACTGACTAGTAAATATCATCGATTTGCAGATGGGGAAAACTGAAGCAGCAAGCTCCCAACCTTGCTCTAACGCTCTTGAAGTTTACACTGTGGCAAGACTGTCCAGATATTTTTAATCCCCCCAGAGCAGCAGCTACAGAGCCAAACTCTTGGTCTCTATTATTCTCTTTTTGGATGAGGGCAGAGTCGGCTCCTCTCCCAGTGCCTGTACTTTACCAACTGTTCCTCATTAAAAGAGTATTTGATGAAACCGAGTTTGATAAAATATACAAACAAAACTCCTTTGGCAATTGTCACAGGGTGCAAACAGCAATAGAAAAGAGGTTGTGGACAGCGTATCAACACTTGAGCTTTCCAGTCCAGCTCCTTCTTCCAGTCTCATTGATATGCTCATTCTCTTGGGTTCCAGCCAAGGGTGAGTTGACCTAAAAACTAATGGTACCTAAGCCCCAGGGCCCCTCACATGCACAGAGGGATCCTTCCAAGGACCTGGGAGGGACCCTAGCAATGGGTTCATGTGAATAGATATAATTTTTCTTTCACTCACACTTCTCATACTGGGCGGGGTTGGAGTAGCATAAACCTTTTGCTATCCTGGAAAAGGTAAGTGAGTTAGGGATGCACTTGCATAAGTTTGTAGTCATTTCTGTTTGTAGTTAAATTATTGCTAGTTATTTCTGAGTAGTGATGGTTTTCAAGAATGCTTTTATTGCCCACTGTCTGCTGACCCCTATGTGTGATGAAAGATTTGAATGTATCTCAGGTACTCACCACTGAAACCAGGTGTTGTTGACCTTCTTTGCTGGTGAAATGTGCAAAATGCAAAAGTTTATTCTTTAGCTTGGAGGAGATGCCCTAGTATTCCTTGGACCACTGGACACCTAGAATTTCAATCATGGGGGGAAGAGTTTCTTGACTCTTCCAGAATGCATGTGGCTCACCAAGACCTGCAATGGGCTAGCTAGTACCTTGTTTATCCAGCCCAAATAGAGAAAATTGTTTGCATTATAGATCTGTATGGTATTTGTGGAATATTCAGTCAGTCCACATTTTTTTTTGTTTCAGATTTATGACAAAAGATGAAAGAGTTAATCATGTTAGCCCACTTTTTGTCACTGTAATCAAAATACCTGACAAGAACAACTTAGAGTAGGCAATGTTTACTTTGGCTCTCTGTTTCAAAGGTTTAGTCCATGGTGAGGCCCAAGGTAAGACTGAATAGCATGGTAGAAGTGCATGGTGGAGGAAAGCTGCTGAGCTTGTGGGGAAAGGAATGAGAGAGAGAGAGAGAGAGAGAGAGAGAGAGAGAGAGAGAGAGAGAGAGAGAGAGAGAGAATAAATGCATGAGGCACCAGGGACAAAATGTATAATCCCCAAGGCACGCCCCTAGGATCTACTTCTTCCAGCCATGTTCCACCCACCTACAGTTTATACCATGCAGTAGTACATTCAAATGATTAATCTATCAGATGGACTAATCCACTGATTAGGTTACAGCTCTCATAATATAATGATTTCACCTCCAGAAGCAATGCAGAAGCTTTGGGGGGACACCTCATATTCAAATCAGGACAGTTAACATAGCCCTCAGTCAAGAGAGTTAACATAGCCTAGTCAATAGACAATGTAAGATGTTTCTGCTTGGATGGAAAATAATTCATTTGCCAGATCAGTGGCTGCATTCCACGTACCCAATGCCATGTTAATCTGTTCTAGCAAAGATACATATTCTGATACAGAAGGTGCATTAGGATTTGGGCTTGGTTGAGTGGCAGTCATCCTTCAGGATCTGTCTTGCTTGGTTTTACCAGACTGGTGAATTAAATGGAGGTAGGGTAGGGTTTACTAAACCTATATCCTTTAGGTTTTTAAGGTTCACACTAATTTCTACCATTCCTTGGAAAAGCTGTATTGCTTTCAATTTGCTATTTTGGACTGGGTAGGAAGTGCCATTTCAGAGGGCTCTACTTAGCTATTCCTACTGTCCAAGGAATCATTGTGGTATATATGTGTCCAATTTACATTTGGAGACTGTGACAGTGACCATTGGAAGTGTCAGTGGTTTCAGTGTGCCTGCTGTGAGGCAGCCCTGGTCCTGGTCATCTCTCTTTATTACCTGGGTCCCACATGGCTTCACTGAAACAGGAGGGTCATGACAATACTTTGAGTCTATAGTTATCCATTCAATTGTTCAGCAGACCTCAGAATGTCTGGGTACTCTCCTTTCCTCAGTGTACCTGTGGCAAATGGTCACATGGCTCTTTGGAGCAGGACTAAAGGAATCATTACTGGATATGCTTTCCATGATGTTGCAGGTCCTTTCTTCTAAGGGCCCAGACTGGCCTTCAGTTAATAGGTTTCAGATCCATAAATTGGCTCACATCTGGAAAATGGGCTAGGGATTATGACTTTTTACTGAAGTGATAGTCCTTGGTCTCTGGATCCTTCATCCTTGATTTCTTTCTTTTTTTGTCAGTAGAATGAATTTACACATTTGGATAAATCATACACAAGTGGAGTATAATTTCTCATTTTTCTGATTATACACATTTTAGGATCACATCAGTCATGTAGTCATATATGTACATGAGGTAATAATGTCTCTTTCACTCTACAATCCTTCCTACCTCTATACCCCTTCCCCTCCCTTCATTCCCCTCTACCTAATCTAAAGTAACTCTATTCTTCCCTAGCACCCCTGCCCCTTATTGTGAATCAGCATCCACATATCAGAGAAAACATTCAGCCTTTGTTTTTTTTGGGTTTGGCTTATTTTGCTTAGCATGATATTCTCCAACTCCATCCATTTACCCGCAAATGCCACAATTTCATTCTTCTTTAAAACTGAGTAATATTCCATTTTGTGTGTGTGTACGTATAATATTTTCTTTATCCAGTCATCTGTTGAAGGACACCTAGGTTGGTTCCATAGTTTAGCTATTATGAGTTGAGTTGCTATAACTGTATGACTGTAATATGCTGATTTTAAGTCCTTTGGGTATAAACCAAGGAGTGGGATAGCTGAGTCAAATGGTGGTTCCATTCCAAGTTTTCTGAAGAATTTCCATAATAGTTGCACCAATTTGCATTACCAACAGCAACATTATGAGTGTACCTTTTTCCCCACAACCTTGACAACATTTTTTGTTGCTTGTATTCTTGAAAATTGCTATTCTGACTGGGGTGAGATGAAATCTTAGAGTAGTTTTGATTTGCATTTCTCTAATTGTTAGAGATGTTGAACACTTTTTCATATATATGTTGATCAATTGTATATCTTCTTTCGTTCAGTGTCTTTTCAGTTCCTTAGCTCACTAATTGATGGGGTTAGATGTTCCTTTGCTGTTAATTTTTTTTTTTGAGTTCTTTATATGTCTAGAGATTAATGCTTTATCTGAGGTGTATTGCCATTGAGTACTAATGTTGCTTACTGCCCATTTATTTTGTCCTTTGGGATATGACCTCCAAATAGAAGAGTGGCATGCCTCTGCTTCTCTGAGAGTTAACAACACTCTAGGAACTCAAGATTTTTGACAGCATTAACCCCAGTGTTCCCATCCATGAACCACTTGGACTGATAACTTTCAAGGTGCATTTTAGCCACAGGCATTTCTCAGGAGTGAACTTGAAGTATAAAACTAACTTTCCTTAAGAGGCAGCAAGGCACAGGCTCTGGGGACATATCACAAAGGTTTGAACTGTGGCTCTGCCACTGACTAGCTGTGGGACCTTGAGCACATTACTTAATATATCTGAGCCTCAGTTTCTGTATCAGTAAAACAGTAGTAACACAAATATGTCAGGGGCGGGCTCTGAGGGCCCCAGAGCCGCACTGTGGCCTGATCTCTAAGATGGCGCCTGGCAGCTTGCCAGACATAGCTGCACTCGTAAACAAGTTTTAGGAAGTAACTCTGGTTGCCTGTTGTACATGAGGCAATCCTGGTATCTGCCTGGAGACTGTTCCTTGATAGGCTGACTTTCCTGGTAGTCTACTCTCTGATAGGCTGATGTTCTCAATATAAGTCTGAGACTTGTGGAATAAAGCCCTTTGGGTTCCTGTGATCAAGAAAAGCGTACGTGTTGTGATTGTCCCCGCTGGCGGTGGGCGATCATACAAATACTTCCCTCAGAGGATGAAAAATGAGTGAGTGTGTGTAAAGCATTTATAATGACTGGAATGCATTAGGCTCTGTCACAAAACCCTTCGCTATCCTGGCTCCTTCATCCAGCAAGCTGGCACCCATTTTCAGATGCAGCTGTAGTCTCTGTCTCCCGCTGTACCTGTTACTGTATCCCAGCTCTCAGCACGTCCGTTGTGGAGGTTCGTGCTTCTCGGTGCAGCTGTTTGTTTCTAAATGAACAAGATCCAGGAGCTGGTTCATCTCAGGCCAGGTCCTGAAGTGAGTGTAGAGCTCAGCCTTTTCTTCACCAGCTGCAGCTGGGTTCTGTCAGATGTGCACATCTGGATCCCTTGGTTAGAAACTATTTGGCCTTCTCTGGCAAATAAGTCATGCTCCAGGTAGTCATATACCATGATGGTCACTGCTGTTGTTTGTTTCATCTATTTTCCTGGGCTCTGGACACTTAATTGCCTTGGCTGGTGAGAACCACTTACTCCAACCTCTTTTCTGGCTTCCTGTAGTCAGTTCCTGAAAGCCACCACCTCAGATTTTTCTCACCACTGCTTTGACCTCTGAGTTCCTAAGCTTTTGTTTTGTTCCCCGGGTGGCTAACAACAAACCTCTAGTTTCTGTTGTGGCTTCCTCTTCCTCAGATTTTGATAGCTCAAGGAATCCTAAGACCCTGTTTAACTTCTACACTTGCCCAACTTGACCATGTCACTATTTCTGGGTCAGCACAGGACTTCCTGGTGTCTGAAAATGCTGGACTTTTTGGTTTCTCCTAGTTGCCTCCCCATTTAGCTATAAGTAATTGACTCTATCTCAGGTCTACCCACATTCTGATGTGGTCCTTGCCTAGAAAATAATTATGCATGGAGTTTTGAGATTGCAGATTTTTTTTTATCATTATCAAGTTACATCTTTGGGCTGTCACTCTCTCATATTCAGATGCATGCCTAGCTTCTGGCTATAACAAGGTGTAAGGCAATGAATGGGTCAGAGAATGGAGACACAGAACAGAAGAGAGTTACTCAGGGTGAGGGAGGAGGCCAGGATCTGGAGAGCTGGCTTGAGATGCTGGAGAAAAGCCATCAGGTCTTCTGTAGTGTTCATGGCTTTGTCCAGGGGATGCATGGGAGCTATTCAAGGGTCCTGAAGAAAGTCATACTGCCTTGAATGCTATAAGAGATCCCTTCTTTTCTTCTCAGTACAACTTATGGGTTCCAGACCTATAACTGGGATACATAAGCCTAATTAAAGTGTGCACAGTTCACAGAGGATAGACATTCCCACTTACCCAGCTCCTAATGACCTCACCAAGTCACATGCACAGAAACAGTGGGGAACTGACATGAAAGTAACAACACATGCCCTCCATCAATTTGATTTTTCCTAAAATACAATATTTTAATTTTGATATCTTCTATGTGAGAATACAGGACATTGCTTCCTCTACCCAAGGCTCCTGTGGGATAGTTTTTGTTCATGCTGGTGGGGAAAGTAGGATTTTTGAGTAATACATTGAATAAAGGCCAGCCTTAGCCCAAGGAGGATGCCAGTGACTGTCCTCATTGCCTATTGTATAGATTCATCAGGGCTCATGAAGTAATGTCGGCACTATGCCTTTATTATTTTAACTCTCCACTGGGTATAGAAAGAATAAATCATTTTTGCCCTCTTTGCAACATAACTTCATACACTTAAAGACTTATGGCTCCCCTCACTCTCTTTTCTTACAAACCAAACGTAGGCCATCTTAACTGTATTTTCTCATAAGACTTATTTTTCAAAAATGTAATAGTTCTCATTTTTCTCTGAAACTTCTTTGATTAGTTTGCATTGATTTTGAAATTTGGAACTTGAAGAAGAATATGCTTAGTATCCTCACTAGGTTTGTGCTTAGTGAAGGCCAAATCAGAGTAATCAACATATGTCTTCTTAGCCTTAGGGTGAGATTCCTGCACCCCCAACCCAACTTGCCATGGTCTGTTTTTTTTAGGTAGGCTCCCTTGGATTTCCAAACCTTTAATGACGCCTCACGTTGAGTCAGACCAATAATCCCAATTCTCAGCTTGCTGCATATTTGCTCATAAGGCACTTTGTTTTTCTTTACTGAGTCTCATTTTATTGGTTGAGTCTCTAATTTCAAAAATGTACATGCTTTATTATCCTTCTTCACAGAAGAGATGACATTTCTCAGTGCTCTGATACTTCATCATAAATGGTTTGGCCTGATAAGAATCACATCTTTTGAGTACATTGTCTAAAGAGAACTTGCTAATAATTATTTTCCAGTAATTATTGAGATTCCATTCTGTGCAAGGCTATGAAGAAGTAACAGAGAATGAGACTTGGAAGGACAGTTCCTCCTTTAAATGAATGTTAATAGGAATGGAGTCTGTATTTTATCCCCTTCTTGGATATAATTCAAATTCAGAGTAAATACTCAATAAAAGTTTATTCTGCAATTGAGCATAGTGGATTGGCCGCTTCCAAAAAATAACTCCTTCTCCACTGTCTCCAACAGGAACTGGCAAAGTCATTCACACTGTGGACATAAGCTCAGATTTCAAAGCATGACCCTTGGAGAGAGCTATTATCCAAGCCACATCTAGAATTCACCTTATTCTAGAGCCTCTCGTGACTGGGCACGTTGGGATCTGAAGAGGGTAACACTCCTGATGTTAGGCTTTAGGTTCTTGTGATAAGTATGTCTATTTGGAGTGTATGAGAGGGACTACTATTGCTAACTTCACTCCTCTCCTGAGAATTCCTGATCAAAGAAGGAAGTGGGGAGTGTGGCATCTAGCTTGAAGACTTGAAGGGCAGTATTTGAGATCAAAAACTGAAGATTCCTGGCTATGGTAGCCAGGCAATATGGTAGAGAGGAGTGAGGAGGAGAAAAAGGGAAAATTAATACTATCTTGAGTTTATATTATGCATCAGTACTACATTTTTGTGTACTTGATATAGTTTGTCTTACCTTATCCACACTCTAACTCTACAACATAGATATCATCCCTGTTTTCAGATAAGAAAATTGAAACTAATAAAGGTTAAGTAACTCGGCCAAACCAAGACTTGGCCCTAAGTGTGCTTCGTCAACTCTTTCCATGATATCATTGAATTGTTTACTGTGAATGAAATTCCCCTTTATACTTGCCTCTTGCCATGTCATATGACTTCATCAGATAAACATGGAACATGATCTATTGTGGGAGGGAGGCCTCACTCTTATAACTTTAGAATGCTAATATGACTCATTGTCACCACCCTTCCTTATAGAAAACTTCCAAGAGAGTAGCGAGGGAGTGTGTAATGTTTTAGTACACCTCTCTCCTGAAATGGAAAAACTGTCCCAAATCTTGTCTGGTGCAGAACTTTTCCATTGATAAAAATCCACCACTTTCTTTTTGGGAAAAAGAAAGTCTATGCAAACTTCCACTGACTATTAATGGATGAAGATCATATCTAGGAAACTTGTGAATCACTCATCTAGTTGACTCAAAGCTGATTGTTAAAAAAGATTTCAGAGACTTTTAAGCAGACTTTTTTCTCCCCATTTTGTACCTAAGAATGATATTTTTACCATTATCTCTTCCTGGAAAATATCTCTGACATTGCTTACTATGGGCCTTGTCCCCTTGATGCATGATTATAATAATGTGTTGATCTTGCTCACAAATAAATTGATTGAATATTTTTCCTTAACACAAATAATAACTGTTATAGTCAACATTCATTGAATTCCTACAATATGTCAGGCAAGATTATAAACACATTACATACACTATCATTTTATCCTCACAACCATCTGATAGAACAAACAGATGAGAAAATTGAGAGTTAGAGAAATGAAGTCATTTGCCCAAACTCATGACCAGTTAAGTGGTGGAGCTGGGCTGCAGATCCAGACAGTTGAACTCCAGTTCTGTGCTTCTAACCACCATGTCATACTTCTTCCCTGGGATGCTTCAAGGGTGCTCTCTTATATTTTCAAAATTTTGATTACCTTTGCCTTTATGATAATTTGAATATTGATATCTTTGTTGGATTTTTCACTGGGCTAGCGAGAAAAGAGGCAAAGATGAAACCCTTGCTTTCATTTCCTTTTCTTACTGGAAGTGTCAAAATCATTGCATGTTCTTTGTTCTGACCCTTCAATCCTGCCCATGAGGGCAAAGGACACAGTCAGCGTGCATTCTGGTCAGACATGGGAGTTCCAGGAGAGGTCAGAGAAAAATAAAATCACATTTGAAAAATCCCATCAACCTCTGTCCCATGTTTAATAAAATACTGTGAACAGAAATAGCAATGATTGTTCTCAACCCAACGGTCCAAAAGGATGGGATTTCCAGAACAAACAACAAGGATGACTGGTCAATCTAAAATGATCAAGTCAAAGACCCAATCCAAAATACTTCCCCTGACTCAACTTCACCTGGCTTTGGGCCATGATCAGACTGTTGGAAAAATATGCAGCTGACTGTAAATCAAGACTTTACAAGAGTTTCTCAGTGATAATTAAATTTCCCAAAACTGCTGACCACTGAGGCCTACTATATACAAGAGAGTGAGTTCTAGAAAATTAAAAGAGAAAGTCAAGACAACACCCTTGTCTGTTAGCAGTAGCCATATGGTAGCATTTTAAAAAACAAATTCGGCAATTTGATCACTCAATTACACCTTTTTAAAGCACCTTCTGTGGGTCAAGCACTATGCTAAGCACTGGCCACATAACAATGAACAAAATAGACAATGATCTGCTTCATAGAACTTGCATTCTAGTAGAATAAGGCAGACAATTAAAAATAAAGAAATAAGCAAAATAGATGATGGGTGTAAACTAGTAATTTTTCCCTTACTCAGATGTAAACCTAAACGATGGCTGCTTTCTTTAGTCATCTTGGAGCAGTCCCTGACTATCCTCTGAGTCTCAGAGGGATATAACTTTAAGTAACAAGGGTCTAGATGTTTCCTCAGCTTATAAATTTGGAGGTCAACCCTCAGAAGGATGTAACAATATCCTTTTTTTCTTCCCCCAGGGACAGGTGCTCCTTGTAAAGATAATTTAAAGATTAGGGTTGGATTGCCCTAGAACATTAGCTACTCTTGCATCTAATTTAGCAATCTTATTTCAACATTCTTTTCCCATACTGACTATATAAATCTGTTTATGGGATGCTGTTTGAGTCCACTCTTGTCTTTCCTCTGGTTTCTGAATTAATAAGTTGTCTGAAATCTTGCCACTGCTTGGAATAAGCTTTAAGAACTTTGCTTGCACATATGTCTGAAGGTGATAGACGTTATGGGAGAGAAATGGAGTGGGGAAGGGGACAGGAGGGTTGATGGGAAGCAGGAGTTTGTGGTCATAAACAGCCTGGTCAGAAAAGGCTTCGTTGACATGATGGCATTTGAACAAAGCCCTGTGACATAAAGGTCCAGCCTGTAAGTATCCTAGGGAGGAATGTTACAGGAAAGGGATGGTGGAGTGAAGAGGTCCTGGCGGGGTGGGAGATTCTGGGCCTGGTGTTTTCAAAGTTCAGCATGAAGTTCCAGGAGGACCAACGGGCTCGTAAGACTGGCAGAGAGAGGGGCACAGATTAGGAATAGATGAGATCAGAAAGGGGTGAGAAAGTGGGTCAAGGGGCACAGAGGGCAGAGGCCACTGCAGGACTATGGCTTTTCCTGAGGGAGATGGAGAGCTTTTGAGCTGAGGAGCAATGTCATCTGATTCTTTTCCTTTTTTTTTTTTTTTTGTACCAGGGATTGAACCCAAAGGTCCTTAACCAACACATCCCAGCCCTTTTTAAAATTTTAAATTTTGAGACTGGGTCTCATTAAGTTGCTTATAGCCTTGCTAAATTGCTGAGGCTGACTTCAAAACTGCCGTCCTCCTGCCTCAGCCTCCTCAGCTGCTGGGATTACAGATGTGCACCACCACACGTGACTGATAGGTATTTTTAAAGGCTTATTCAGGTAGTCTTTAGAAGAGGCTACAGGAAGGCCAGGGTGGAGGCAGGGAGACCAGTCAGGAAATACTACAGTCTACAGGAGAGCTGTAGTGTTCTGGTGCCATAGACCAGAACGTGAGAATGAGCTAGAGTTCATATATATTTTGAAGGCAAAGTGGAAAGGATTAGGAGGAATGGTTGTACCACAGAAGTCAAAGACAGCCTAATTGGAAGCTGCATTTATGGACAGAAATGGGGAGAACAGCTCATTGGTGGAGCATGACTTCCGGACCATCTGTGTGAGGATTGGAGAAATTGCACCAGTCCCTCTCTCCAGGCCGGAATTCCCCCACTACCAGATGGGAATTTTCCTAAATACGGAGCTAGAAGGTACCAAAGTTTTCACAGTTCAGACTATTCAGGATTCCATTTCCTTACTGGACACTCAGCTTTCCTGCATGGAGTAATTTATAACACCTCTCTCATTCATTTATTTCCTGAGTTGTATAACCTTGTAATGTTTGTGGTTTGGATTTGATTTTTGTTTTTGTTTTAATTTGCACGTTTTAAACTGCCTTTCCGTGTTGTAGTAAACATCCTCTGAGGTATCTTACAGGCCCTGGCTCTCTCTTTCTGAGGATTGTTTCCTCAGTCTCAGGCAAGACCCCATCTGTCATGGAATTCTAGACATGCTGTACAAAATTTAACAAGTAAGTAACCACTCCCTGATTTATCGATTGATAGACCTGGATTTTCTAAGGTAGGTGTTGCCCGTCTGTGGGATAAGTCTTTTCACTAATGCCCACAAAGATTACCCTTGTAATCTTTATGTAGAGTACATTATGTAGAGTACATCTATATTTATGTATATCATTATTTATGCACATTTACTTCTTTGAACTGTCAACATTTAAGATAGGGGCTCTATGAGTAATCCTCAGTTGGGGGTCCTCAAACTCTCTCAGTTTTGTCAATACAAGTTTTCACTCAAGTCCTCTTATTATCACAAGGTGAGGATGGAATAGTAGTGAGATGAGGCTCCCCTGGGCTCTCTGACTCCTCAGGCACAGGGTGATAATCTCCCCCTTTCTTTCCTCATAAACTCAA
Organism: Sciurus carolinensis; assembly: GCF_902686445.1. NCBI lineage: Eukaryota > Metazoa > Chordata > Mammalia > Rodentia > Sciuridae > Sciurus > Sciurus carolinensis. The sequence continues at coordinate 51,710,306 of NC_062219.1, read as the reverse complement.
ACCCAGGTCTGTTTCTACTACACAGCAATGTCACTCAAACTATTTGAGTGGGAGCCACCAGATCTTCTTGCCAAATGCTTGATTAAAAGTGGTAGAAAGTTATTTGAAACTGATTTAACCATCAAAGTGAATTCTTTGGTTCACGTAACTGAAATGTCTGGGGTAGTCTGACTTCAGGAATGGTTGGATTCAGGAGCATGTACTACACCATCTGGGATCTGTGGCTCTCCATTTCTCAGGTTGGTTTTCTTTGGTTCTCAGGCAGGCCTCTCCCAAGCTTCCTGCTGTTTTTTGCTATTGGTGTTATTTTTTTGGTCTCAGACTTGGAACCCCAGGGTGCTTTACCACTGAGCCACATTCTCAGCACTTTTTACTTTTTATTTAGAGATAGGGTCTTGCTAAGTTATTTAGGGTCTCATTAAGTTGCTTAGGGTCTCATTAAGTTGCTGAGGCTGGCTTTGAACTTGTGATTCCCCTGCCTCAGCCTCCTAAGCTGCTGGTATTACAGGCATGCACCACTGCACCCAGCTCTCTGAAGCCTCCTGGTCCCTCAGCAGCACTAGGCTTCCTTCCTCTGGCTCACAACTTTGGCAAAAGGGGAGCAAACAGCACCTAAGCCTAGGTTCATTTCCTGGTTCATATCCTAAAGCTGCTCCCATCACTGGGTGGTAGAACACACTGGTGTTCCATGTGGAATGGCAGATTGACTCTATGGAGTAAGAATGGAAAAAAGAATAGATTTCCAACAGAAAATTGCCAGAAGGGAGAGATGGATGCTAGGCTAACCCAGGCAACTCTCAAATTTGAGCTATGTTTCTGCTCCTTTGAGTTCTGTCCTTAGTGGACTAGCATCTCCCATTGGGTCCTGGGTTCCTAGTGCCCACTGAATTCCCAATTCAAGACAGAAAGTGTCTTTTTGAAAGTGAAACAACGAAGTTGTTTCGTAAGGAATTTTAAGAAGAAACTTCCTCCTCCACCCCTGTTTGAATTTAATCTTTTATATTTCCATCAGAAATAATTTCTAGTGTTCTTTCATCTGCAAATAAGTGCTGGTGTTGTCTTTGTCTGCATGTATTATTTATCATTCAATCCATGGCGTGTCTCTGTCAATCAGCCTGTGGGTGTATGTGCCTGAATTTAAATGAGAGCTTATGGTCAAAGAAGTCCTTTAGGAAATCAGCTCCCAGAAAGTGGTGGGGAGGGTAGTGACTTGGCCTTGAGCTGCTTTGGAGGAGCTGGATCTGCAGGGGAACATGTGGTCCCTCCCAGCTCTAAGGTCACCCAGGAATTAGATCTAGAAGCATTGAGGTCATTTCATGAGGATCTCATGCAGCTCTTCTGAAGCCTCAATTCAGCCCAATTCAGAGTTTCTAGATTTCACACTGGCAGTGATACTGAGTAGAGAGTTAGCTTGCATCTCACAACTAGCGAGAACCTGTGTTTCTGCTTTATAATTTATAATTTTCCTCTAAAGTGAAAAGGGCAAGAAAAAAATAGATGAAGTGACATTTATTCATTTATTTCTACTTTTAGTTGGATATAGGTGTTCAGAATTTGTTGGTAGAATTTACAGGAGCAATTTGCAAAAAAAATAATGCTTCTGCATATTATGTAGCCAGCTTCTGAAAATAATAGTTCTTCCCACCAAAGGATTTCTAACCCCATGGAAACAGGTAAACTCATGGATAGACACTGCAAATACCCTGGGGGAGCTTTTGCTGACTCCCTGGACCCTGGGTACGGTTTTGTCCACCCTGACTGGGCAATGTTGGCTGCAGTAGCTAATGGCTCTGGTCTCTGGAGCTACAGGGAAAATGTGGAGCAGTTCAAATATCATCCTGAAAATCCCAGAGTGCACTTCTTAAGGGTACTCTGCTTTTGTGATGCATCTTTAAAGGGATTTTATTGAGCCTAGATGCTTTTTAAAAGAATCATACATTGGAACATTTTCTTTAGATTTATTGCAAAAAATGTTTTAGGCAAATCTCCACAAAGGTTTTTCTCTTTCTGCCTCTCCTCCGTTCCTCCCCCCATATCAAATGGCTGTGCATTAAATATGAGGCACAGCAGTCGGACTGGAGAGACAAGATGCACACGTGGTGGTGGACACTAATGCTGCCCGGTGCACAGAGCAGCTCATGCGGGTCGCTGTGGCCTAATAAACTTGAAGGCATGTCACCCAACAATCATTCCTTTTGTGAATCTCGTTTAAGAAAGCATTTCAACATCAAACAATCTCTGAGAGCATTGTGCATTGTGTGTGTTATTGGGCACGCTATCCCCATAAATTGCCAGCTCCTGGGCTGCTTTTGAATTATGACTCTGGGAATATTACTCTGTTCCCTTCTCCTTTTGTTTCCTTTTTGTTCTCTTGACCCTCCCCTCTTTCATTAGCACTTTTTTTTTTTTTTTTTTTTTTTTTTTAGAATATCTCTTAGTCTCTAACTTCATGGTGACTTTGGTTCATTCCTGATTGGGAACATCCTCCCTCCCTTTCAAACATAACCTAGATGTGGACCTAAAGGTGTAGATCTCAGAACCATTGACTTCCTGTTGGGTGTGTGAAGTTTCTGTTCTAATGGAAGCCTTCTCTGTGTACTTGGATTGCTTACAATTTTTTCTTTTTTTATGGTCTTTCTTTTTGCTTCTCTTTGCCCCAAAACAGCAACACAAATTTTCTTGCTATAAGAAAGGGTCTGCCTTGCTGTGCTTTCTAGAACTCCCAACAAGTGTGGCTGAATTTGGTGGTTCTGGTGAAAAGTGCAGCCCCAGTGGCTAAACTACTTGGGTTTGAATTATAGCTTTGCCACTTATTTGCTGTACTACCTTGGCAAAATCACTTAACATCTCTGTGCTTTCATTTGCTTATCTTTCAAATAGGGACAATAGTACCTCTACCACGGGATGGTTGTGAAAATTAAACATATGTAAAGCACTTAGAGCAGTAAGTGTAGTTATTCTAATCAGGGAGTGATAATACTATAGATAACACTTTTTGAGTGTTTACCAGGGGCCAGATATTGTGCTAAGGGTTTCACTTGAGTTATTGCATCTCATGTGCAAAAAGTCCAATGGGACGGGTACTATTTTTACCTTGGTCCTACAGATTAGGAAACTTGTTGCCCAAAGTCACCTAGTTAAATAGTAGCAAAAATAGGTTAATAATCTAGTTATGTGTGGTACCAAAAAGCACATATAATTAAGCTACTAGGCTGGGTTGTCCATGAGGAATTTTAGTGTGTGTGTGTGTGTGTGTGTGTGTGTGTGTGTGTGTTGGAAAGGGTTGAGATAGGAAAATCAAGCTTTTCAAAGAGTAATTTTGGTCTTTTCAGTGCCTCATTTGGATCTGGGGTGACTAAGTCCTATTTGACAATTTTAGATCTATGAAGATTGTCTTAAACTAATAAGTTCATATGTGATGCCCCAGGGACTCTTGGTTAGCACATGCTTCTCTCTTGGGTTCTTGTAGGATTGCACAGGGGCTGGGCAAACTTGGTCAATCTTGCAGATGAGTCCAGAGCTGGATAAAGGGAGTGGTCCCTAATGTGTTCCTCCTTCCTGAAAATACCAGTCCTCTGTCCCAATAAAGCAGTTAGGTCTTCAGTACCTAAGTGGGAGATAAACAAACAAACAAAATGAGTCCAGGATACAAATTCTGCTGAGAGCAAGAAGGGGCCATGTTTTAGTTTAGATATGAAGTGTCTAAAGGCTCCTGTGTTAATGCAGGAATGTTCAGAGGTGAAATGACCGGATTGTGAGAACTGTAACCTGATTGGTCCATCCTAGTTGGAATGGACTAATTGGGTGGTAATGGTGGGCACATGGGGCATGGAGGAGGTGGGTCACTGGGGATGTGCCCTGAAAGAGTTCATCTTCCCTGCAGCCCCTTCTCCTTGCTCCCTCTGCCTCCTGTCCACCATGAATGCTCCTGTGTCAAGATGTTCTGCCTCATCTTGAACCCAGAGCAATGGAGTCTGCCCACTGTAGACTGAATCTCCGGACCCATAAACTTTTCCTCCTTTAAGTTGTTCTTGTCTGGTATTAAGCACAGTGAATAAAAGTTGACTTAACACAGGCAGGAATGGATGAACCTCTAGGGGAGATCCCTGGGCAGCCAGATTTGCTGGAGGGTAGTTGGCACCCGAGGTTGCCTGGAACTCTTAAATAAAGTGTCAGTAAAAAGAACCTTTGGGGATAACTTTCATTTCACAACGTTGCCTAGATTGGCCTTGGGTAGCCCATTAAGTTTCTGGAATCAACAACTATTGCCTGTAAGGAAGTTCTTTCCCTCTGAAGGTTCAGTAATTGAGTCTGCTGAAATACACTGACAATAGATAAAGAGGCAAGAAAGGCACACCCACATATTTACACCCATAGGGCCTCACAAGAAGGTTCCTGGAAACCCAGTAACCAGTGACACCTAAGAGTTTATATCCTGTCTTCCTAAGGGGAGAGAGGTGGTGGTGGAGGGTGGTGTGTAGACAACCTAGAGAAAATAAATGTTTTTGAAAAAAAGAGACAGGACGTCAGAAGTTAGGGGATGCCCTGTTGGCACGTGGTGCCAGTCTCTAGCCTCTTCTAGAGGTTCCTCTTGCATGCTGACCTTCCCTGATGACTGTGTTTCCGAAAGTTGACTTCCTTCTGGAGGATCTGCCTTTTGTTGATAAGGGAGACTCAGGAAACGTCCCTCTGTGCCTGCCTGTGCTGTTCCCTCAGTTCCTCAGGTTGAGGTAATCAGCCTGCCGATGTGACATCCTTCAGGGGAGTTTCCTGGGCTCCTTTGGCCCCACCATGTGGCAAATCTCACCCTCACATGCACCATTTATTCTTTGGAGGTATTAAGTATTGGCATAGTGTTAAATTTCAACTTGCTAAAAATATCATCACTATAGGAAAAAATAAAAAAGAAAATCCTATTGGGTCTGATGAGCTGAGGGGAAATTGAAGTTACCTTTTGTTCGTCTCCTTTCTTCAACATGTATGTTCCAGCTGAGCCGATTACCAAACCACGGCCTCCTTCAATAATCTCAGTGAACTACTCTGTCCCAAAAGGAATGTGTTCGTATTTCCAAGGTCTATTTCACACAAAGAGCAACCCATTACCCCACACCTTCTGTGCCTTTTGTGATGCTTTCTGGATTCACAAATGAAACATTTCATTGTCTTTCTTTAAAGGAGAACTTTAAAGGACATCGACTATTGCCAAAGTATTTTCAGATGCAGGGTGATGAAGCCTGCTGGTTTCTGGATACCCAACCTCCCTCCAGGGCCCTGGGTCTCTTTCTCTTTCTGACCTGCAGGCACCTGGCCTGGCTGGGAGTAGTGCTGGCTGCCATGCCTGTGAAGTGACCTGCAATTCCCAATGGCAGGAAGCTGTGTCACTTCACCGACTCGCATTTTCCCTGTCTGTAAAAGGAGGCTAATGGGAGGTACCCGCTTCACGTGAGGCTTAGACAACAATACTCACAAAGCATCTAACCCTGTACGTGTCACAGAGTGAGCACTTAGGACAGCAAGTAAAATCCCTCCAGTCGTGTGTGAGGATGGTCTTGTGTCCTTTGAAGGGTCACAGTTGTGAAAAGGCAAGCATGCTACTGTAGCTTCTAGAAAAGCAGTAAAAAAAAAAAAAATCTTGTGATTTTCTTTAATTCCTTGCAAGCTGCTGCTAATTCACATATGCCTGTTTTCATTATCATTAAAGTAATGCCTCATACTTTCTCAAATCTGGGAATTAAAATCAGAAACTGCAATCATTGCCCCGAGTTAGACTAGGCATAAATAAACTTCTCTGAGAGTTGGAAACTTGCCTCGTTTGAGTTTAATTAGCTGTACCGCTCTGGAGTATGTATATAAAAGTGCACTGACTCCTACCAGTTAAGCACTCTGGTTATTTGAAGACCTTGCCGTGTTTGGAAGGGGACCTGGACAGCATGTTTGTAAGGGTCCAGACATTCTGGCTTGTGTTTGGGGCTTGCCTGAGGGTGTGGTCTGTCCAACTACAGTGATTCAGAGTTTTGCCTTTAGGGACAAACAAACCTTTTATTGAGAGTTTTCAGAATGTAGTCACCCTTAGTCGTTGTAGGAAGGACTCACAAATGCATTTTTGTGCAAAACAGCCAACTAGGAAAAACCTTGACCTTCATTTCTTTCTGTTGGTTCCCAGTTAGACCAGTTCCAGCACTGTTCTGAAAGTGGGAACAGGTAAAGGGATTCTTTTCAGTATTACTCTTTTGGGAAAAAACACCTTGAAAAGTGCTCAGTATTTGCTGTCTTTAGTTCCTGTCTCTCATTCTCTCCTAAGAATGTCTGCAGTCAGACTTTGGCCCCACCTCTGCATTCAAAGTGCTCTGGACAGGACCCACAGGGACCTCTGTGTTGCTAAACCAGGTGCTCTAAGATCTCCTTCCACCTGACCCACCAGTTGCATTTGACACAGTGGGTCAAATGCTTGGTTCTCAGAAGACTTCCAGCTTTCTTCCCACCTCTTCAGTTCCTTCTCAGGTCCCCCCCCTTCCCCCCCCCGTTTTCTCCTGATACTGCAGACCTTTGAACATTGGAAGACTGCAGGCCCAGCTTTTGGAAAAAGTCTTTCTTTTTTCCTTCCTTCCTTTCTTTTTTCGATTTTCTTTTCTAAGCTGATTTATTGAGGTAGGATGAACATGGAAAATACTAATAGATAGAAATTGTATGCAACTTGATATGCTTGGGACTAAGGGTATACCTGTGAAACTATCAGACCATCACCATCATCAATATCCTCGGTGATCCTTTGCCTCCAAGAATTCCCTCCCACTCCCTTGGTTGGTGTTGCTATTGTTTTCCTTGTATGGTAAGAACACTTTGCACAGATCTACCTCATTAGCAAAACTGGAGGTGCATAATATAGTATTGCTATTTACAGACTCTGTTAGGCAGCTCTCCAGATCTTACTTATTTTGCATATCTGAAGCTTTGGACTCTTTGACTATTACCTTTTCATTTGTCCCTCTCCCTCTGGCCACCGCTGTCCTACTCTTCTGTGTGTTCCACTATTTTACATTCCACTGATAAGTAAGACTGAGCAATTTGTCTTTCTGTATCTGGTTTGTTTTCCTTAGCAAAAGGTTCTCCAGCTCCATCTACACTGTCACAAATCGCAGGAGTTCCTTTTTTTCTAAAGGCCGAATAATATTCCATTGTAAGTATAAATATATTTTCTTAATCTGTTCATCTGTGGATGGGCATTATTAAAGGACAGAATTGTAACAATTTGGTTTATGATCTTAACTGGCTTCAGTTTTGATTCTTTTAGGCTCAGGCAACACTACATTCCATGGAATGGAATGGAACAAGCGTTCTAAGGGGCTGAGCAGAAGAGGTTGCTTTTATAGACAGAGAAGGGCTGAAGAGAACAGAAATAAAAAACAAATCAGTCATTTCAGTTACTTTCCTTGTCAGGTGGGAACAGGGAGACAGAATGGGAAAAAATATATTTAACAACAGGTTATTTCAGGTTACCTTTTTTGTAGAAGGATTAAGGGAGAGAGAACTTTATTATTGTGCCAATTGAAACTGACCTGTGTGGGAAATTTGGCTGTTGTCTCTCTAGTACTAACTTGTTGGGAGATCAGATAAACAGCTTGGTGATATGGAACTTTAGCGTGAGTGACTCCATTTTGTTTTCAGTCTAGTCTTTTGGGGCTTAGTGCAGGAGCTTAGGCCACAACAATGGCCTCCCGTAAATTTTATTTAACAACATTTAGGTTGTTTCCTTCCCTTGGTTATTGAAACAATGTGGCAATGAACATGGACATGCAGACTTCTCTTTGAAATCCAGATTTCAATACCTTTGGGTATGTATCTGTAAGTAGGATTGCTGGATCAGATGGCAATTCTATTTCTAATTTTCTGAGGTGCCTGCATATTGAATATCTTCTTTTGCTGTGCTTACTTTCTGAGTGTCCAGTCTTAGGACATGAAATACCACCCATATGCAGAGAGTGAGTGAATTTATATATCTTGCTCGTACCTTTTTCCTAAAACCCAGAGTCGTATAGGGAATGGCTCAGGCAACATTTCTGCCTGGAAAGCTGTAGTAGACTAAGTAACAGCACTCGAAAATATCATGTCTTAATCCCTACAACCTGTGTGTGTTACCTCAAACGGCAAAGACTTTGCCAATGTAATTATGTTAAGGATCTAAGTGGCCATAAATGCAATCCCATGTATCTTTACAAGAGGGGATGACACACAGAAGGGATGGAAGTGTGACTGAGGCAGAGATTCATGTGATGTAGCCACAAGCCAAGGAACTTGCTGGCTGCCACTGAAGCTGGAATAAGGAAGGGGTGGATTCTCCCATAAGTCTCCCAGAGGGAGCATGACCCGGCCAACACTTTGATTTCAGCCCAGAGAAACTGGATTTGGACTTCTGGCCTCTAGAATTGTGAAAGAATAAGTTTCTGTTATTCTAAGTCACCAAGTTTCTGGTAATTTGTTATAGTAGTCATGGAGAATGGATACAATATCCAATAGGCATCTCACATGACACTCATCCACAATGGAGTGCCCTGGGAATCCGCTTTTATGGTTTTCCTTTTCTCAGGAAGGTGAAAATTCTACTCTTTTTGTTGCTTGGACCCCAGCTCTAGAACTCTCCGTAATGCCTTTCAAATGCCTTTTCTGCATTTCATTCTTCACAGCCTACTTAGGGAATCCTGCTTGCTTTATTTTCAAAGTATGTGCAAATCGCCACCATTACCACTACCATCCAAGCTAAACCCCAGTCACCTCTTGTTCAAATTTTTGGAACAGTCTCCTCACTCATCTCTATGCAGATGAGTTTGCCTCTAATAAAGAGACCACGGAGAAACCAAAGATCTGTCTTGTGTCTCCCTATCACTCTCAAGGCAGAAGCCGAAGTTTTTGTTACGACTCCAAGTCCATCTATGACTAGGTCCCTGTTGCCTCCCTCGCTTCATCTTCATCTCCAACTCCCTGCCCTCTCTCATTCCACTCCACGCACACTAGCCTGTTTCCCGTTCTTTGAATACTCTAAGCCTCAGAACCTTTGCGTTTGCTGTTTCCTCTGTCTGGAATGCTCTTCCCTTAGATATCGGATACTCAATCCTTTGCCTCTTTCAGCTCTTCTGAAATGTCACCTTCTCAGTGAAGTCTCCATGGTCCCCTTATCTCAAGTTGCACCTCCAATCTATCCTCCTACACCATCCATCTCCCTGCTTTGGTTTTCTTTTTTGCATTTATAAGTATAAGGTGTAAGTAATACCCTGTAGATTTTACTTATAATATTTTGTTATCTTTCTCACTTAGAATGCTATGAAGACATGAACTTAGATTAGTTTTATCTATTACCATGTGTTCCCAGTGCCTAAAACAGTAGCTAGCACATAGTAAGTGCTCAAAAATACTTCGGCAGGAGCATAGAGTTATTCATATTTCTTGTGCAACTCACATGCATTTTAGTTAAGTAAAAATAACATGCGACCTACAGCGGTTAAGCAGAGGATACTTTGTTTAAAATAAAAAAAAAAGAATAATAATTCTTGAATTTGATTTGGCTTCTGCCACTCCCCCAAGAGTTGTTTTGATCCTTCATTTCTATGTCTTTCATTTCTCTCAAAGTTCCTCTGCTCTTTTGAGTTTCCTGGTAGTAATACAAATATTAATTAATTATTTTAAATTAAAGGCAAGAAATGCTCAGGAGAAATTAGTGAAAATGTAGGCTCATTTTGGTTTTAAATTTTTGGTATTAGGAGGCAATGCAATTATATAAAATATTTGGCCCTGTGGGTCAATCCTGGCCATGGGAGATCCTTAATTTTACTGCATGCCTGAGGAAGTTGCTCGATGAAGTGTAAAGGTGTTGGTGACACCATCTCTCTCTCGCTGACTTCTAGAGTCCCACATGATGCACTGATGCGGTGACAAAATGTTCCAACACAACAACAATTTGTAAATTAGTACTCAGTGGGTCAGAATTGGTGACATCTACTCCAGACACCGCCGCGTGGTGTAGGAGAGAATTGTGACATTCTGACTCCCGTTGGTCTTCTGCGCTGGGGCATCCTAAGCACTCCTAGCCTTCATACAACTTTCGGAGGGAGGAATCCTTACTAACCTCATTTTTAAAAGAACAAAACTGAGACACAAACAGATTAATTTGCCAAAAGTCACTCTATTCCTTCTGCTAGGGCTGTATTAACAAAGAACCACAAATCTGGTGACTTAAAAAACAACAATTTCTTGTCTCACAGTTCCGGAGCCCAGAAGTATAAAATCAAGGTGTTGGCTGGGCTGTATTCCCTCTGAAGTTCCTCAGGGAAGATCAGTTCCAGGCCTCTCTCCCAGCTTCTGGTAGTTTCTAGGCTTGAGCCAGCAGAACTCCAGTCTTTACAGAGATTCTCTTGTGTGCATCTTTCTGTGTCCAAATTTACCCTTTGAAGGACACCAATTGTGTTGGATTAGGGACTCACCCTACTGTAGCATGACCTCATCTTAGCAATGACATCTGCAATGGTTGTATTTACAAATAGGTTGTGTTCTGAGATATTGGGGGTTAGGACTTCAATGCATGAAATTTAGGAGGACATAATTCCACCTGTAACAGACGCCACTACTTACTAGGACTCAAACCTCACTCTGCTATGTCCCGAGCCTGTACAAGTACAGTAATATTGGAGGTGGTGAAGGGCAGAGTTGGCTATGTAGTTGTAGGTATCACCATTACGTGGTTCTCAGAGTAAATGGTTTATTTCCTTTTTCTACCTTCATGAACAAGAAATACTATAGAACAATAGAACTGTGGCAGATGTTTCTGTTTTTATAATGAATTTCCTGTGCTGTTCCATTGTATTTCTGACAGTTTTGATGATTTTCCTCTGGGAATTTTGGATTGATATTGGGACATTATGGAGTAAAGAATGGGAGGGGTGGGTATGACTCCCCCTGTCCTGGGTCTGACAAGAAAGCTAATGATTTGTTTTTGCATTCATTAATCGATAAATAATGATCAAGCCCTCCTGCTGTACCTGGAGTGTGTTGAGCTCAGGAGTAACCTGTGACTATGTTAGGCATAAGTCTTGACTTCTCGAAGCTCACAGTTTTGTAGCAATGGGAGATTAGGACAGAACATGATAGATGTGCACCTGGAGGGGGAAGCAGGCCACAAAGGCCCAAGGTTAAAAAACCACGCAAGGAAGGTGGTGGCCAAGAACCACCTTTTAGACAGTATTGTGGATATGTGTGCACTGCATCAGGCCACTTTCTAGGGGCCCTTCTGTTGTGATTTCCTACGAGATGCTTCTCAACTCTCCACCCTCTTGATCTCCGTGATGATTGTTGTCAAAGGTCAAGCTGGCAAACAGGTCCTTGGACAGTTCGTAGTATGCACGGGGAACATCTGCAGTGTGTTTCTCCTCAAAACAGGACTCACTTCACATCAGTCCCCAACTACTGGAAATGGTTCTTTCCATCCTACTCCTCCCTTCTGTCATTTCACTAAAGGCACAGGGTACTTGTGGTGCAGAGAACACACCTGGGGCAGCACTCATTTGTGAGAGAAGTCAGTCCCCAAATGAAAGGACAAGAAGCAGCCTCTCAGCCTGGAAAGAAGGAGAACTGTGCCTACACCAGGCCCAGAGAGAAACCCCCACACCTCATAACTCACACCAGTTGGTCACAGACTGCTTTTCACTGATGCCCTAATGACAAGGAGTGGAATTGTCTCTTTGAACCCAACAGATATCGTCTCAAGTGGTGTGTTTAGAGATTTCTATGTGAGATGTATGGTAACACGCACCTAGTTCTCCTTCCAGAGAAAAGGTTCAGTCTTCTTCCCATGAATGCTTAATTTAAGAATTCTCCCAGGTTTCACTTTAGATGGTTGTTTGGGTGGAGTTGACCCTACCTAATAATTCCCATCCTTCAATGGCCGGAGTAAGAAATGCACAGTCCTTCCAGAAAGCAGCCTAAACAAGTTCATTGCATTTTGAGTCTGTAACAGCCTACAAAGCAAACAGGGAGTGGGTCTTGGTAATTTCTTTACTCTCTTCATAGCTCCAAGCCTAATGTCTTGTACATGATTGACATTAAATAAATGTAAGTTGAATTAAATTGCAAGTTCTAACAAGGTCAATAGACCTGCATATTTTGGTAGGGATTTTCAGACAACCTGTCCCATCTCTTACTCTATAGGGCTACCAAGATCTATGAATTTCGACTGTCTAACCACATCCTGTTGTGCACAGGTTCTTGCAGCCAAGTGCTTGCAAAAGTAGTCGACTCTACTGAAGTCTGAAATGATAAAAGATTACCCACGATAATGTTCTATAATTGCCTCCTGAGTAGGAGGCCTATTGTCGCTATTGTTTGGCAATCAGGTATGAGCCAAGTTTGTCCTTCCAGAATGTAAAAGAAGGCAGATTCCCTAAGTGGCATTCATCAAAAAAGTCTCAGATTCCAATTAGTCTCTCACCTTGAGAGGCAAGATATTTGGTATATTGAGAAACTATCCTCAGTCACAGGACATAGTTGAAGTTCAAGATTTTGTCTCAGTGAAAAGGGTAGAGAACTGCCACCCTTCTGGAGAGAGATTTAAGCATCAGGTGTCTAGGATATGAATTCCTAGGTGGAGGATGCCCTCCTAGGAGAACCTGGCTTTGGTTTGCCTTGACTTCCTTTCCCTCTTCTTCCTCTGTCCCTCCTCTATTCCATCCCACTTTTAGAACACACTTTACAAAGAATGGGCTTGTGAGGTCAATGGCCTCTGGGATACCTCCCTAAAGTCAATCAAACTTGGATAGAATGACAGACTTTGGGTTTGAGGTCAATGACTCTAAAAGTCCTCACTGGTAACTCCTTCCTTTATATTGGCTGAAGAAAATACAAAACTGATATAGAAGCGTGGAATCCACAGGACCTGCAGGTCTATGCTGGTGTTAAATGATGGTGCAGTCAAATGGCACCAAGGAATCGCAGCTGCACAGGACTCTCCTGAAGGGTCTGGCCTCTTCCTGCCAGACCCCCTGAGTTCCATGCTGTGGGAAGGGAAAGGACTGTGAAAGAAACACCTTGCTCTGGGGGTGAGAGCAGTTCAGACAAATTTAATGAGAGACAAATTAAGAGATGATTCAGAGAGAGGCAGGAGGAGTAACAGGAGAGAAATATAAGATGCCAGATGCCCACAGTGCTAGCCAGGAAGCTTTCTGAAAAAGTTTTCCTAAAGAAGACTGTGGTTGGTGACATCTTCCCTGGACCAGCACATTCTTTACCTGAAGGACTCGACTGCTCAATTTTCAGAAACCAGCTAATTTACTTTCACTATACACGTGTCCTATGTCTCGGATACCATTGAGATAAACAAGACACACTGGAAAACATTTTAGGGTTAGCAAGGCACAAAGAATTATAATATTTAAGACTCAGCAAGGACTTTCCTTTACAGAAGAGACCTACTTAGCAGGGACACAACAGGCTCATGGGCAAACCTACTCCCTAAGTCTCCACGTCCTCCATGGCTGCTCTCCCTGGGAATGTTCTTAGGCAGGAGGAGAATGTGACCAGAGCAGAGACTCTTTTATCTTCCACTCATCATCTCTCTGTAACTCCAGCAATTAGAATGATGTACCTATTATGTCCCAAGGCACTGTTCTCTTCCACTTCTCCTCCCATGGGTCCAAGTGATCACATTTAGTGAGTCCAAAGGTCATTGTCATTGTGAAAATGTTAGATCTCTTTCTGTCCATCATCTCAGAATAATTCTACAAACATGTGGATATCACAGTGGTGTTTTGACATTCTGTGACCCAGTGATTGATCTAGGACTGTCCTGGGTCTGGGTCAATGTGCTCATTTTAAGTCACTTATGCATGCATTCAACAAATCGTTTTTGGATATCTACTGTGCTGTGAGCCTTTAATAAAAAGCTTCTGAACTAATCTCCTTCCTCCTCAGGTATTTTTGTGATATGGTCCCACCCTACCTATTTAATAGAACTTACCACTCAGGACAACTTGCTGTCCTGGGTATCACACAGGGTAAATGCAGTGTGTGGTTCTCCGCCAGACACACTGTTCGTTGTCAGCCCAGCCTCCCATCTGTATTGTCACTATTCCTTGTCATCACACCATCCCTCACCATGGTGTGCAAACAGCAGATCTCCAACTAATCTTTGGCTCATTGATGGATCTGTGAAGCCACCATCTTCGATCATCCAGGAGACCTTCAATAAGGAATATTTTGAGCAGCAGAAAAGGGACATTTTGAGAAACAGAGGAATCTAGGACAGTTTCTGCTTTGAAATTGGGACTGAAGCTAATTCAAAAAGCTGCCAGAAATCTGGAACCATTTTGCTGGCTGGAAGTTGTTAATGAAAGCTCTAAGAAGCAAGTTTCTTTTTCTTGAGGCCAGTTCATTGTATCCTGGAAGCTGTCCGTGGATCTCAAGTCTGTGCCGTCTGCACTCTGTGGCCTCTCGTTTTAACCTCACTAGTCCTTTCTGTTGGCCTGTCTTTTTCCCCAGACTGAAATAAACCTCATTAATTTCTCATGGGTCTTCCTAGTCCCGGGGTCTTTAATTTCCTTTCTTCTGGTTCCTGGAATTCATTACCATCCCCTCTCTCTCTTTCCCAGAGATGGCCTGAAATCTCACCACCAACAAAATGATCTTCCTCCAGAGAATTTAAAGTGACTTTCTTCATGCAGCACTGAGCTGGGCGAACACCAGGCAGCTCATAGAGTGAGCTCCATGCCATTGAGTGTGCTGTCCTTCTGTAAACACTCACGTGGATGAGATGTTCAGGATTTTGATCAATTAATAAATACTTCTTTCTTTTCCCATTATTGTTTATTTTGTATCTTCTATTTTATCTGTAAAATGGGAATAAGGTAACTGGCTTCATAGAGCTTAGAGAGTAAATGAGATGATTTACCCAGAAGCACTGTGACAAGTATAAAATCCCATGTACATATTCTTGGCATTCTTTTTGTCACCTGGCATAATGCCTAGAATGTCGGGTGCTTGGTGATTTTTTTGTTGGAAGAATGAATAAATGAAATGAAAAAAACATAGTGTCTGTACTCGGCTTAGAATCAGTTTGGAAAGAGGCTCTACACACTCAGGAAATGTCCTGAGAACAG
The DNA here is from genome assembly GCF_902686445.1 of Sciurus carolinensis. Taxonomy (NCBI): domain Eukaryota; kingdom Metazoa; phylum Chordata; class Mammalia; order Rodentia; family Sciuridae; genus Sciurus; species Sciurus carolinensis. The sequence continues at coordinate 51,695,172 of NC_062219.1, read as the reverse complement.
GGTATCATAAAACCTGACTTATCAAGATGCCCTTTTTGGGTAATAGCAATTATGCAGAACATAGTTGAAGAGCAGTGTCCCCAGAGCAACTAGAAAAAAATGTCCCCAAACACATGCACCAAAGTGCATGCCATTTATTCATTAAGTATTCATTAACAGAATCTGTTTATTCTTAGTATTCTTAGAATTTTATTCATTCCTCTAACAAACATACTCCTCTAGGCTCCCAGCCCCACAACAATGTTTTGGAGCAAAATGGAAGGTGGAAATATCTTGTTAAAGGCTACTGACCATGGGCCCTGCAATATAGCCTGCGGTAAAAGTTGAAGTGTGTGTGTGTGTGTGTGTGTGTGTGTGTGTGTGTGTTTCCCAAGAATCAACACTTGTGATCAAGTAATGTCTAAAGTAGGTTTAGTAACTTCTGAAATCATTTATGTTAAATACTCCATTTTGGAAATGTTGAAAACAAGTTGGAACACTTAAAATGATAATGCCTGTGGTCAGAAAAATGCAGGTGGCATGTAGCATGACTGTCAGCAGATGGGAAAGGATGCTGCCAACATTCAAGGACTGTGTTGGGGGGATCAAGCTGGGCGCCTCCTCCCAGAGGATGGGGTTTGAGCAGTAACAGCAGTTGTGGTGGCAGGTGTCTTCCTCTGTGCTCTGTATTGGCAGGCTAAATCCCCGCAACCACCGATCAGGTAGCCTCATTGTTATCATTATCCTTTCACAGACTAGGAAACTGAGACACAGAGAGGCTAAGGAACTGGCCCAAGGTAGCACAAAGAGGTGGAGGTAAATCTATGCTACTATCATCGTGTTAATTGCTTCCCCCGTTTTAAGAGACAAGAATAAAATTGGTAAGGAGAGGAAAAAGAGAGCAATGCATTCCATGGGAATGATGAAAGAAAAGGAATTGTTAAAATAGTACTTTAAGGGACTGGGGTGGTTCAGTGGTAGAGTGCTTGGCTAGGATGTGTGAGGCATTGGGTTCAATTCTCAGCACTGCATATAAATAAGTGAATAAAAATAAACATCTATCAACATCTAAAATATTTTTTTAAATACTGTAAAAATATTTAAAAAATAAAATAAAATAGTACCTTAAAACATTGTGAGATCAGAGAAAAGTTCTGTGTCATTACTTTGTTAAAGAAAACACCATAAAAATGTGGTTCAGGGAATTTGTCTGAATGATTTATTTGAAGAGATCAACATTCAGAAACAGGGGTGACTATGTTGTTATGATTTCATAAAACTCTTGTTTCACGGGTGTGTGTGACATATGTGTTTGTGTTGGGATATATAATATTTTTCATCCTGAGAATCCCTGTCATGAGAGTTTGAAGCCCTTACCCTCTAGTTTGATGTTTCACCAGAACAAAGTTGCCTGGAGTGGCCACCGATTAGGGGTCTCATTGCATCTCATTGCTGCACCATCTCTTTTTGCTCTATTAACATCCTCTGGCCTAATAGTTCCATCCACCTGCTCATATTTCTAAAGGGAGGGACCAAATCTGGAAGCATCTAGGTGTGGGCATATTCACAAAAGCCTTCGTACCTGATGCTGTGTAAATGTGCACAAGATCACTCATAATAATGATCAAACCTTGACGGAGGGCCTTCTGTGTTAAGGACTTCAGACCTGGCATTTTTGGTTTAACAAGTATGTATCTGATAAAAGTTTTTTAAATGTCAGAAAGAAAAATTTGTTTTGAAAGGAGAGAAAGAAAACAAAGTCCTTCTGTAAATCTGTGGCTTGACAAGCTTCAGTTTGAGGGTTGGCTTTGACTCTGTTTTCATTTCCAGTGGGTATGCTTTGAGTTGGCACACAAATTCAATGTGTGAATGGCGTGGGAGTTGAGAAAGTTGCATTGCTATTTCTCTTTTTAAAATTAACAGTGGAATCCTTATGAGAGCAGTGTAGGCTCTGGAATGCACCACACACAGTTCTCTAACTGCATAATTAAGGAGTTCTCCATAATAAAATAGTCCTCATTCTTGCCCAAATTGGTGCCCCTCCTACCCTCTTCTGAGAGGCAGCTGACTGACAGTTGCTTTGCTGACTATCCCAGCTCTTCCACCTCCTATAATTTTGCATTCAACATAGCATATATGTCCTGGTTTTCAGGCATCTCAGGTGAAGTTTAGAGAGTGTGTCTTCCTGCTCTGAAGTCCCTGTCATCTTTAGCTTCTTGGATTTCCTGAATCCACCATGAAGAGCTCACTGATCTGTAACATGTGCATGCATAGTCCCTGCAAGGTCAGTCCCCAGTGGCTCCCAGCTCCCGTGTGCAGGCAGACCTTCTATATACAGAGGTGCTTCCTTCAGCAGTATCAGCCTAAGAACCAAACTCAATGACTCCAGCCCAACCCTACCAAATCAGAATCTGGTTGTTCTTTTCTGATGCTGGGTATGGAACCCAGGGCCTCACCCATGCTAGGGAGTACTCTACTTGAACTATGTCCCCAACCCCAGAACCTGCATTTTAATAAGCTCCTCCAGGTGATTCACATGCACGTGGAAGTCTGAGAAGCACCGGGGTTCATGCTGGCAAGCTGTTCAGAAGGCAGCCTGAATTTCTGTATTCAATACCAAAGAAGGGTCCAACCAACTAGCCATCCACCTAATTGAAACCTACATTCTTACAGAATATCTACTACATACAGAGCAGTAGAACATCAACCATGTTAAATCAGAATACTACAAAGTTACCATACTTGGGGTTCCCAAGTGGAAACTTTTCTCATTGCGGTCACAAGATCAAGGACAGTAACTTGGCCCAGGAGGGTTACATGGGGCGATGAGGAGCCTCTGACAGTTATCAATGCAGATGCTGCAGAGTTGTTTAGGGTCTTGCAATGACTTGTATTTCTATTACATTCAATGGTTAACACTGACAGTAGAGGGAGAAAATATGATTTTGGTTTTTGTCAAAAAGCCAGTGTTGGGGCAAGTGAGTAAGCATGAAACTCAGCGCTTTGTCTTGTGGCTTTTGCATTGGTGACCTAAAATCTCTTTAACAAACATATTAACTAGAACTTTATAGTTACCAAATGATATGAAACCATTTCTCAGGGATACACCAATTACCTATTTGAAGTGTTCCTCTCAGTTTTGATTCTTCACTTTCTTTCTCTCCCATCCCAGCACACCTCCAACTTTGCTCATTTTTCTTTAGAAATGCTTTTCCATTCTCTTCTTCTTCTTCCAGTTCTGTATCAAGCTATATAGCATCTGATAATAAAAGTTAGATGACTTCATTTCCAAAATATTTACCCAAATATATCTTTAAAATTTCTTTAGTTGCACAGTTTTCCAAGATGATGCTCATCCAGGTACTTCCCTGCTCCATAACCACAAGGACGTGCCATCTAAACTTTGCTTCTTGGTTTTCAAAACTTCAGGGACTCAGCTTCCTGTGAACTGAACAAACTTGCCATTTATAGCCAAAATATTAGTCAATATTTCTTTCCCAATATTGGTCAAGAGAAAGTCACTTTTTATATCATTCTTAAAAAAGTTTGTTTCCTTTGGTAAAAAGCACTTATATTAGGGCATTTTCTCAACTATTTGGAAACGCAATAACAAAGAAATCATTGCTCGGAGAAGGCAGACTGTAATCATTGCTAGTTTGGAACATGTATTGAGGTTACCTGTTAGAATAAAAAAAAGTAGGTAAAGAAATTTAACATGGCTCAGTAATTACTTCGGGAGGTAGGATCTCACTTCTTTTTTCACAGATTAGTAGAAAAATATGTAAGGAGCTACTTTGTGGAGATCATGAGAATGAAAACCCAGGAAAGTGAAAACACAGTTGAGCTAATGGGATGGAACTGGCAAATTGCAGCTCAGATAAAACATTTCATAACAGCTTCGCACATGGAGTGAAGCAGTGCCCATATCCAACACCTTAGATGAACGTGAGGATGATGCACTCTGTCACTCTGCAATGGATGACTCAAAATATGGCCAGAAGTGCTAATGGTGATACACAGGGAATGAAGAAAAGCAGTGTTGGTATTTCCATGAGACGAGACTGCAAACAGGCACATGCACTAGGTGTAGAGTTGTGTTCCTTAGGTGCCCTGAAGGAAGGACTTGCTTCCCACATTTTGGTTCCATGGGAAACTTCCTCAGCTGCAGAGAGCTCCCAAGCCCAAAGTCTCCCTCTTGGGACATCTCATGTCTGGTGACCCAGTGTGGTGTAGATAGAGAGGCCTGGCTGTGTCAGTTCCACTGAGGGTGACTCTGGTGGGCCACATTCACTCCAGAGCTCCCTGCCGGGTTGGAGGCGTCTTTGTCAGGCTGGTACCACCGTTTAATTTCTTCTCCTTCAATCCTGCTTCCTCCTTCTGCTTTCATAGGTGCTGACATCTAGCAAACATTTTGCCCCTAAACTCCATCTCAGCATCGGCTTTGGAAGAACTCACCCCCTAACCTCACTGTTTCTAGTGAGTAGATACTGCAAGAAGGCGTGTTGACAAGTTCCTCTACATCCTCACAGGGTTGTACATTTGGTTGAACACTAACTTTTTTCTGAAAGATAATTTCATTGGGAAAATTGGGTATCACCTTACGAGGAAGGTCGTTTTTAATCTGCATGCACTCAGTATCCCTGTTGCTGTTACAGTCAGGGCTGGACCACTCAGCGTCCCTCCTACCCTTTGCCCCTCCCCCTCTAGTGCATGCTTCCCCTTCGAGTTCCTGTTCTTGGGTTCTGACTCACACTGTTCCCTTCACAATAAATGCCCTTTCTTCTTCTCATGTGTGTATCTGAATCATTCTCATTCTTCGGGGTCTTCAAAGAAAGTATCACTTCCTCCATGAACACCTCCTTGACTTATGTAGCCTTCCCTCTTATTAAGTTAAATTATTTTATTCTAACAGTATGCCTCAGTTAAGCACAGCTATTCTCTAATTGTCTTATGTAAATCAATGTTATATTCATATCTCCCAGTCTTGATGAAACACTTGATGAGCATAAGATAGTTCCCCATGAAGCACAAGTCAGTTGAGTCAAATGCATACTTGATAACAATATTGAAAATATTAGGAAACCTCCAGAAAAGTTTAAAGTTTAAATTATACTCTGAAATAGTATGTTCCAAAGTCTGCTTCCTGAATTTGTACTTAAAACAAAACAAAACAAACTTGTTTGTAAAATGTTGCATAAATATCTTCCTACTAGGAACAGTTCACTGCTATGAAGAGATTTGAGAAGTTCTATAGTAAATAAATCTTTATTTAGATTAATAGATTAGACTTTCCTACTGATGAGGTAATGTAGTTTCTTCTTTTAGTACAGAGTTCTTTCTGTACACTTTTTGTTCTACAATCTATGCACTATGTGTTCTTCTCTTGAGTTTTAAGTAGACAAGAACATGCATTGTATGTTCATTTTTTTGATCTTTCGTTTAACTCAAACTTTAATAAAATACATTTATTTCTACTTTTTAAGTACTGCCAGTAAGTGTCTCCATGGAATTTGTGTTGGGCAGAATGTGTTCTGGAAGCCATGTTCCAGCAGATAGCAGAGTAAGTGTTGGCTCTAAGAACACAAGTTGACCTAGACGCCCAGAGATATGGATTCTCTGTGGCAAATGGGCTGATGACTGACATCTGAGATGGAGGATATCAGCATTGCAAACACAGCTGGCCAGGGATAGGACATGGGGAGGGAGACAAGACTGCCAATACCAATGACTCATGGCGAAGGTTGCTTTAGGGGAGCCAGTCTCAACCCTGGCTGCACATTGGAATCATCTGGGGAGCTTACAACACCCTGACGCCTGGGTCTCACCCTGGAGACACTGATGTCATTGGTCCGGGGTGGGGCCCAGGCACTGGGATATTTAAAATTCCCCATGTGATTCTAATTGTAGCCAAAGCTTTAGGGGAGTGGGGATGCTAGTGTTGGAAAGGGTTTTTTTTCTTCTGTAGTCTAGGTTTCCTTTATTGGATGTATCTGCCATACCAGAAATTGCTTTGGGAGAGTGTCAACCCCCGTTTTGTAAATTATGGTCAGTCTGTGCTGTTTACCTTGGAACCTGAGTCTCTGACTGAAAGTAGGGTTGGGGGACCTACGGCACCGACGCTCAGAGCAGGGTGGAAATGTGGGAAGTCATGCTCAACCCAGCTCCTAATCACGGTGCAGAGGCATGTGGTGGAAGCATCACAGCATGAGAAACACTGAGCCGGATTAGATTAGTTTATCTTGGTTCACAGTTTCAGAGGTTTTAGTTCATGGGCAGCCAGCCTTGCTTTGGGCCCAAGGGAGGCAGAACATCATGGTGAAAGGATGTGATAGAGGGAAGCTGTTCAGAACATGAAGGTCAGGAAGAAGAGTTGGGAGACAGAGCCACAGGGAAGAAGCATCCTTCAAGTGCACTCCCTTAGTGACCCACCTCCTCCAACCATGCCCCACCTGCCCCACAGTTACCACCCAGTCCATTCAAACTAGGATGAACTGAACAGATTGCAGCACTCATGATTCAATAATTTTACCTCCAAACATTCCTGTGTTAACACAGGCATTTGGGAGGAACACCTCATATTTAGGCCATAACACCTGTATTGAAGTTTTCAAAAACCTGTTAGTCAATATTTTAGGTTAGGATCCTAAGTTGGTGAAGATCTGTCTATCTTTGCTCCCCTTATGCAGTAAGAAGCAGAAAAAAAAAGTGTAATTTTATTTATGCAGATGACAAACTGAGTCAGAAATGGTTCTTTTCTTTCTTTGTTTTGGATTAAATAAAGAAAGGGTGAAATCAGAAATGGAGACCCTGAGAGATTAGGCTAATGACCCACAGGCCTATGAGGCTGGGACAGGAGAGTTTGCCCATCCAGATGTTCCTTGAGTGCTAAGCTAGATGAATGGGGTGTCCGAACCAAGCTGCAGACACCAGCAGTGAACTCCTAGTTGTGAAGGACCGTGTTACTCCACCACCAAACAGGCTGGCGACCTGCCCCATCAAGGAAGAGTTTACAGCTAAAGTCTGTCTCCCGCTGGGTTGGCTTGTTACCTTAGCAGAAGGATTTAGCTGTCCTCGATTTGAAAAGTCAACAGACCAAAGAGCCTCATGTTTTTGTGATGAGTAGATGTTTTGGGTCCCCAGCCCTGTTCTTTCTCCATTACTAAGCTCATGTGAGGGCTTTTATTTCAGAGTGAACATGCTGTCTTCTCAGTCCCCACCAGCGGTGGACTCCTCAGTCTATTCTGCTATAGTGCTGATGCATTAACTCACTAATTAGCTCCTTTATTCATTTGCTCAACAGATAATTTTATTAGGTACTGTTTTCTGGGAACAGTACTTGCTCTTGTCTACCTAAAACTCATAGCAGAAGACATAGTACATGTTAATTAAAAGAAGAAACCCTATTACCTCATCAAAAGAGAAGTCTAATTTATTAAACTAAATAAGATCATTATTAGAGATGCTCAGGCACATCCATTTTTAAAAGAAAATAAAAATTTGATTTGTGTATAAATCCAATCATTCTGAAGACAACTTATTTTCCTCTCTACAGAATGTGACATCGGCACTGAATCTGATACTGGCAGCTTTGGAAGAGATGTGTCATAGTCCTTCTGACTCTTTCCATCACAGCTTATGCCATGGTATGATCATCAGGCTGAATGTGACCAAGTAGCAGTCCAAGCACAATAGAACTGTGCAAGAATTAATATAAACATGTCCACCTCAGGCACTGGAGTTGATGATGCAGCAAGAGCCCAAGGAACAAAGTGTGTGTGTGTTGGGGGGCAGGGATTAATTACTCAAAGGGATGAAAGAAAAAAAGCAGGGTTCATGGTTATAAACCAAAGACTCCTTACTGGCTAACTTATGCCAAAAAAAAAAAAAAAAGGAATCAATTGTCAACGTACTGTATAGCTCATGGAATTGACAGGAAAATTGCAAATTACAAAACAAACATGAAAATGAGCAATCTAGAAAGGTTGAGCAGGGGAGTCAGTGAGGATCATGTAACTGGGGAGTAATCTAGTCAGCAGATGGCTATGGGTACTGCCCCTCTAGTTCCTCTCTTGTCTGCAACACCACCATCATGACCACAAGTCAAGTCTGTGTCCAAAGTACCAATTAGGAGCATTCAGCTGACCCAGCCCAGATCATGTATCTACACTGTAGTTTCCACAGGATGAAGAAAAGTATCGTTTCAGCTCTCATTTTAGGAAGCAGGTCCCTGCTTCCTACCAAGATGCATTTTCTTGGTAGTTTATTCCCCCAAAAAGAGGGCAGGGTGCTGGGCAGCCTAAAACATGGCTACAGATGGACATGCTCCTCCACTATGGAAAGAGTCTGGGGAAGGTTAGGTCCTCTTGCAGCTTACCTGGCATTCTGTGTAGGAGGAAGCTAAACTTCCAAGCAATGGTGTACAACTCTGTTTGAACTCTGTTGCAGTTACCAGAAACCCAACATAAATCAGCATAAGTTTAAACTTTAAGAGTATGGATATTTGTCAATATTACCTCAATAATCTGAGAAAAAAAAGAACATGAGGGAGGAGTGTGTTTCATGGAATACAATGGAATTCATGTTTAGGTTTTAGGAACAAAACAAACCCAGAAACTTGAATGCTGTCAAGACTCTGCCTGCTATCTTGTCATGATTAATAATATTTGTGACGTACTTGTGTCTTAGGAATTTTGCTTTTTGCTTGGGTTCATTGCTTTTTCTTTCTTTCTTTTTTTTTTTTTTAAATAGCAACTCTGTGAAATCTGAACTAAAAATCATTCCACTCTGCAGAGGAGGATGCCTTGAGTAATTAAGGCATGTTGTCAAATGCCACCCAGCTAGGAAGCAAGAGAGCAGGTGTGAACTCAGGTCCTGTCCCAGTGACTCTCACCATCATATTCTCTGCCTTGGTGCACAGCATATTCCTCTCCCTCTGTTCCACAGACTCTAAGTTTCACATATGCCATCCATCCGCACTCTTCTGTATCCAAGACCTAGTCTCTCCCAGAAAGGACTGGGTTGGCCCCTTGGGTTTGGTGCCAGGGCATCATGCAGATTGGCTATGCTATACCAAACTGGTGAGGTGGGTGAGGGCAGGAGCTTTAGAAGTAGGGCAACCATTTGCAGGTAGTGATGGTGGCTGGGCAGCCAGACAATTGTTAACCACAAATTTCAGTGTTTCCTCCTGCAGAATTCTTCCTTTCCCTCTTACTTTCCAAAAATTAAGAAATAAATTTAGTTTTCTAAGGCAGTGACTAACTCATTCCATATGTCTGGTAGCACTTATTTCTCTGCTCTTCCCTCTTTCACTATCATTTTTATCCTTAAAAAATTTCAATTCAGTTTTATGCTTTTTTTTTGCAGTGCTGGGGATTGAACCCAGGGCCTTGTGCTTGCAAGGCAGGCACTCTTCAAACTGAGCTATATCCCCAACTCTTATGCTGTGCTTTTTTGGTACTCTGTTTTAGATTATTTATGGAAGTAGGTCAAGTATAAGTCATAAATTAGAAAAGAAAGAAGACTACAGTTTTCCATCCAACATGGTAACCACTAGCCATAAAAGACTATTTACATTTAATTAATTAAAATTAGAAATTCAGTTCCTCAGTCACAAACCATATTTTAGTCCTCAATAGCCCAATATAGTGTTATACTCTAGAACATTCCCTTACTGCAGAATGTTTAACTGGACAGTGCTGTGGCAGAGTGTTCAAATGATGGTCTGAACTCTCTCTGAATAATGAGCTCTCCAATGGCAGTAGCATGATGACCTAAAAAGACCTTCTTGCTCTCAGGGTCTATGAATCCCAGCCTTCTTCCTCACCAGTTTCCTCTGATTACTTCCTGACCAGCTCCCATATTTGTTTTTTCAAAACCATTATTTGTCTCACATAAACTTCAGTTCTCTCTTTGCTAGTGGTATAAAAGGCGTGCAACTGTAATAGAAATTTCTCAGACTGGGGGGAACATTTATTATCGGTGCTGAAATTTTATGCACTTGCTTAATTATAGGTGAAACTGAAGGAATGTGTGGACTGGAAATGCTGGTTTTAATGAAATGAAATGTTTAGATGTGGAACTGCTTCAAGATCCCCAAAACAGAGTTCTTACAGTCTCCCTGGTGGGGAAGTTCCTGTCTTTTTCTTATAACTGTCAAGAAAGGCAGAATATTCTTGAGAGAAGCTGCTGTGAATCTTTAACATTACTTTGTTCTTATCAGAAGAGAACTTATTCCCATGTAGTGCCAATCCAAAATTCAATTTTTGCAACCCCTTGAATCTGTTGGGGAAGTGTGTGTGTGTGTGTGTGTGGGGGGGGTTGAGGGGTCATGATCCTGCTTTCAAGGGTTTACAGCCATTACTGTTTACAATGAATTCTATTGCTGAGTGGGAGGGAAAATGCCATGTTTTGGAGCAGCTAAGTGGTAAGGGAGAGAACCCTTTAAGACTGGTCAGAAGTCTTGAGAGTGAGAGTTTCTCACTTCTCCTTGGCAGTGTGTTGGGGAGGTGGCACAACATCCCAAGGGGTGACCCTCATCAGGGAGATCATACCCTAGATGCAGGTCCTTCCAGCACACCAATGATTCTCATGTCCCAAGACTGGTTACAGAATCAATGGGTCTTTAGACCTAAAGGGAACTAGGGGGCCTGGAACGATGTGGCCTGTGGGCTGCAGAACCTGGAACCCTGATCCAACCCAGGAGATGGAGGAGGTACCCAATAATGATGATGATTCAGTTGCTTACCAGTTCAATGGATGGGAGGACTTGGGGTCACATGCACTTGATTTAAAGAATTCTAAAAATATACATTTTCAATGCATTCGAACTTAAGAAGTAAAATTCTTGGTTGCTGCAGGTGGATATACTAATATCAACCTAAACATAAAACCCCAACAGCAGGTAAAGGCCATGCCTGTGTGACTGGTATGGGACACAGATGGCATTCTGGCAGCAGCAGCAGAACTAAAGAATTTTCTTCCACTCTCTGAAATTTTGACACTAGGTGCGTTTTGAGGAGTCTTTTCTGGAGAAGTCTCATTGGGTGTAAGAGTTAACTCAGTTTTATTCTGCCAGTTCTTTAATTAGGATAGCAGTTGACTTAGCAATTGATTCAATTACATGTGGATTTGGCAAAATGGTAGATGAGTAATTTTTTATTGGTATTTTTTAAAAAATGATTTCTTTGCTGAGATCAAGCAGATGCTTTCTTAATTGACCTGCATATAAATGATTGGCGGGATCCATTAACTCTCCATTTCCTTTGTGAAACATATACTCTAACTGATGCTTGGGGTTCATTGAGAGCTTGGAGCTGGTAGGTCAGGAGGCTGATTTTTAGCATGCCTGCAGTGTATGATTTGCTTCTTTCCTGACATGCTAATTCTATTTGATCATATTTAAATAATTACACAATTGAACAAGTATTACTAAAACCAGTGATATACAAAGACACAAAGAAAGGACATGTTTCCCGTGAAAATAAGCATAATGCTTTGAAAACCCTGGGTGAAGAGAAGTCGCTTTAAAAGGTTCGTTAATTTCTATTTGATGGTTACAGTACAGAATATCTGGGATTCTTGAGTCAAGATGCTTTGCACTGTCTTTGCATGCTCATTTCACTAAGGAAACTCAAATGAGACAACAGGGATGCAGTATACGTGTGGTTTGCAAAGAAAGGGAACAATACAGCCTTCTAATCAGTAAACATATAATCAAGAAAAGGCGTTGACCAAATAAAAGGACTGCTGAATAAATGTACATTTTAGATCCCTGTTACAATAAAATGTTCGTTTTATATATATATATATATATACACATATATGTATATATATATTTTTTATTGTTTGTAAGGATTCCTTCTTTGAATGACTGGATGCGCGCCCTCTACTGGTCAGAAGAGAGAGGTGCTACGGTGGGGATCACGTAGAGGCCCCACCCACGCTTTAGTAGCAGAGGTTTTTTTTTTTTTTAGTTGGATTCTGCAGATTTCCGGTTACAAGGCTGGCCGAACACATAGCTTAGTAAAATCAACATAATGAAGCGATCTTATGTCTATTTTCACCTATTTACAATAAAAATGCTTTGTGATTTAGGGAAACCTAAACCTAAAAGAGGTGATGAACATTCCCCGCCCGTTTTATTTCCTCTCAGTTACTCTGGTAATATAGTAAAATAGATGTTGATTTAAAGACAACGGCTTTCAAAGGGAACAGCTGCTATTTGGTACCGCTATTCTGAAGGGTCATGTGAAATAAAAACGATTCTGCCTATGGAAAGGTCTGATCTTCCTATGAATAAAAAAGCTAGCGTGTGCAACAGACAGAGCTCTTCCCCACCACCGCGGTACTTTCTGCAGGGAAGGAAGAGCATCCTGCAGGGATACTGCAGGAGACTTGCAGAGATGGCGGCGGGCTCCTCCCACCTCTGCGGCAGCGTCACAATCAATAATGCAGAGCTCTGCGGCAGAGGAAGTTCTTTCTTTCTTACAAGGCCTCAGGGACACTCAGAGGCTGGAACATTGACACACCGCGCCATCTAGCGTCCACGAGGCTTCAGTACCGGTTGGAACTGAAAAGTCAGGAAAAACTGTCTTGTGCATGGGGTGACGTGTAGCATTCAATAGAAGATCTAATTTAAAAGGACAAAGGAAAAACAAATGGAGCATTTATTTATTTGCCTGTCCGATTCACAATTTTAAAGCTAGAAAGAAACTCCGAGTGCCAATCATGTGCAATAAATAGATTTATCAAGCTCTGTGCCAGTCATGTTGTGGATACCAAGGCTATTAAAAATCTCAGTCTATACTTCCACGTGACCTAGTCTAATAGGAAAAATCCATATAAAAAGTTAAATTTGAATTTCGAGTTAACGATGAATAATATTTTTATTCTAAGTGTTAAATATTTTAGTATAGTCTACATATACTAAAATATTTAAGTGGGTATCCCAGCATGATGGTTACTGTTTTTATTAGCTAATTCTGGCAGTCTTCCATATAAACAGATAATTGCAGTACAGGTTTGCAAGGGTGGGTGGCAGTGCATGAATTTCTTGAAGCACTTTGTTCTCTTGGTGGTTAGGAAGACTCCTCTGGAGATTAGTCACCTATGTGAAAGTTCATCAGATAGTGGGTGGGGTTCTTCTGTGGCATAAGCAAAGGCAAGAGGCTGGGGGCTCACAGGATAGCTTCTGTGCTGCTGGAGCACACCAGGAGAGTGAGGGTGAAGGCGAGGTTGCTAGGGCATGGAACTGTGCTTCTATTGTGCTTCCCACAAGCTGGATTTTATCCCCGTATGCAAAGGGGAGTGAACAAAGGGCTTTACATAGGAGAGTGACATGACCCAATTTGCGTCTTAAAAAGACAAATTGGATAGCAGTGTTGAGGATAGATTGGAGGAATTAGGAAGCCTGGAGGCAGAGGGAGCTGGAGAAGATTGTGGGATATCAGTGAACATAAAAGTAGCAGTTTGGATGTGAACTGGGGTCTTCTGAGTGTAAGTCTAGCACGCCTGTCACTGCCAAGGGACCTCCTCACCTAATTGGATTATGATTCATATGTGCACCCATTTTTAAAATCCAGAAATGGCACACCACAGTATGCATGCTTTTTCTTCCCTGAAACATTAGCTCCGCCCACACGTGAAATACTGGAAATACTTTGTCCTCCTTTTCTCTCCCTTCCTGCTTTTCATGTAGCTGTCCTCAGTGCCTGCATCTAATTAACTCGGCCCGGTTTCTCACTCAGAGCTCCTTCTGAAAACTAGACTGACAGCGCCAAGTGACAAAGTGAATTATATCTCTCTTAGGTATTTGGCCTTGTTTTCCTTGGGCCACAGCCTGACTTTTTTGTGCCCTTGGAATGAGGGCACCTGCTTATTTTCAAGAGACTCTGATCCAAAACCCACCCAGATGGCAGAGCATTTTGTGGTTGTCAGGGGCTGCTCGTTCTTGGACTTGGTTCACTAAAAGCTGGACAGAAGGCCAAGCAGACCTTGATGACTCTTCCATCCTCTCTCCATGGTGGCGGGCATTGGCAGCGTCTCAGAGAATGCACAGGTGTTGGTTAATAAACCTTGCGTACAGGTTAGTGGAAGAAGAGGAGAGAACAAACCTATTGTTTCATGCATGTATTACTAGAATCATTTTGGGATGTTGAGGCTAAAGCTTTGTAAAAAAAAAAAAAGGAATTTATTTAGTAGAAGGACATATGGAAAAAAGGTGAGCAGTACAGTAATTAGTAATAGCAAACGGACACAAAAGGTTGCAGTAGGGTAAACACATACAAAATTATAGATGTGCTTAGCTTTGGTTTTAAAAGGAGTCATTTAAAACACCTGTTTCTATTGAATTTTCTTTGTCACTCCAGGGACTGCAGTAGCAACCTGGCTGGAAGAGTGACTGGATAATTAGAGATCTAGTTGCAGGCAGTGCCAGAAGTGAACAGAGAGCCAGGAGGAGAGGCGCAGGTGCTCCAGCACTGGTTTTGGTCCTGAGGCCTCTCAATTTTCAGGTGACAGCTTACACTCAAGGAGAACGATGATCTTGTGAGTCATACAGTATTTGTAGCACATATGAATGTGACTGCACAAATTCATTTTCTTTAATTCAAATCGAATTGGGCTCTGTACACTCCTCTCCCCATCTGGAGATGGATTGAGTCTGATGGCTCTTTGGTGAGTTCCTCCTCATCCTTAATACCACACACCACCACCTCCAGTGGAGGTCCAACAACCATCCAGGAGGCCCAGGAAGTGCCTCACAAGGGACCAGGTCTCTGATCTTCAGATTCTGAGTTTTCTGCCAATACTCAGATTGTCCACGTCTACAGAGACACTTGAGGTTTTGCAACCTCACAAAGATCTCTGGGGAGCTGAGCTGAAGCAAAGTACTGGGTGAGTACAGATCCTGGGTGTCTCCTAGAGGCATCATGGAGCATCCAGTCCCTCTGGACTCTGACCACCTTCCTTGGTTGCACTAAGGGGGCCTAAGTGCCCTGTCCTCACCCACTCCATGGACTTCACTCCCTTTCTTTTCCTCTTCCCTCCCAGCACCATCTCTTCAGTGAGTTCAAGAAAGGATAGAGCATTCCAGCAGCTTCCATTTTCTGCTTGGAGAATGGATTGGCAGGAAAGAGAAAAGACCCCACTAACTTCTTGAAATCCAAGAGTGGAGCAGGAGGAGGAAAAATATTGAGAACTCATTGTAAATTAATATCTTAATAAATCATCTGACTATGAATCATTATTAATTTATGGGCCCTGCAGAGAGGAAGCAGAGCACTGTGATAAAAGAATGCTTGGAATCTTGGCTCTCTCTTCCCGTTGGTGTCCACACCACCCTGCCCCACCTTCCTCATAAGTAAAACGATGATGATAATGATCCTGTTCTGTTACTGCGAGGTTCAAGTGATAACCCACAGCTCTGAATATAGTGTAGAATATAGTACCGAGTTAGAGGGGTGACTCATTACATGTTAGCTGTTTTTGAATTTCTGCTTTCTCTGATGCCCATATCAACCCTTCTTCCTAGCAGACTTTCCAAATGTCACTACACCAACAATGGCTGTCTGTAATGATACCTCCCTGTCCACAACCAACAAGATAGAAAGAGAAGAAAAGGGATGAGGAAGGGAAGACTCATCCTTCCAAACCTTGCCGACCTTGAGTGTGGTTCTCAACTTTTCTGCCTAAATGGCTGCTCTGGCTGGAAGAGGGAATGTTCTAGCAGGGATGATGTTCCCACCTGTCTGTCATTCTCTCTCTCTCTCTTTTTTTTTTTTTTCTCTATTATTAGGCTTTATTCAATTTTTAACGATGGACATTTCGTATGTTTATTTATTCAATGTCTGCTCTCCCAGCAGATTATATAGGTCTAGAGGGCAGGGATTAAGTGTGTTTTATTGACCAAGTACAATGACTTGGCTTTAACTTTTTAATCTATTAAATGAGGATGGTAATACTGCTTTTGCCTACTTCACTGAGCTGTGAAATTAAAAAAGATAATACATGGGAAACGTCCTTGTAAATCATAAAATGTGATGCAAATATTAGTTATGCTTAGTGTCATGTCTATTTGAATGCATATCACATGCTGAATACTTGGGAGATGAGCTCCAGGACAGATGAGCATTTTGTTATGTGTGATAACAGAGGAGAGTGCTTAGAAAAGGATGCGTGCCATGACCGATCTTATGGGTGACATCCCAGATGGCACACCGACCTCTAAAAAGACCATATTCACTTAGTTCACTTGTAGGTTTCAAGTTTTTAATCAGAAGCACCCAGGTAGTAGCTCACAGCAGACGGATTCCACGCACTGGGGGAATTTTCACAAGTTAGTTTTCAAGTACAGTGTTCCTTTCCTATCCAGAGGCAAGGATGATCAATATGACATCTTTCACTGCTTCCATAGCAGTGAGATTGCAGAGGGAGGCAAGACATTTCCAGAAAGTGACTTATGCCGTCGGCATTTCACAGATGCAAATGGGAGGAGGATGAATCTCCTTAAATCCAAATATTGCATGGATATTTGCAGCAACGTTTTGAACAGGAAGAGTTGCAACTGGAGGGAGGTGGCTGATGAACTATGTTTTGGATAAGAGTCTCCCCAAATCAAAAGGCTTGGTCTGAAACATGTAGTGCTATTGGGAGGTGGTGGAACCTCTGAGTGGTGGAGCCTTTCGGAAGGAAATTAGGTCACGGGGGCATGCACATGAAGGGGATCTGGGGACTCCAGCACCTCCCTCCTTGCTTCCTAGCTGCCATGAGGTGAGCAGCTTCCTTAACTACTGATTCTCATCGTGATGTGCTGCCTCACTGCAGGCCCAGAACAACATGACCCACCAACCATGGACTGAAACCTCTGAAATCCAAGATCCAAATATTTCTTCTTTATAAATTGATTTATCTCAGGTATTCATTACAGTTATGGGAAGCTGGCAAATACATGAATGTACTAGACCTGGAATGTGACTACTCTACCTTTGACACATGAACCAGGGAATAAGAAATTATCCATTCTGATGACCCACGTGGGGCATGAATCACTGAGGATGGGAACCCAAAGACCAAATGGTGATAAGCCAGGAGGATAAAGAGAGAAGGATCAGAATGGACCAAAACCAGACACGTTTCTTCATTAAAGCCATTCTTGGATTTTGTCCTATCTTTTAGGGAGCAGGATAAGGTGTTGACACTATAACTGCACTGGGTATTCCTTATTGTCCCATGTGCATATAATTTTGTCTTAACTGACTATAGTTTGCATGTTTTATGATGTTTCTGGCTCTCCAAGGACCCCAGATTCCCTGTGGTAGTAGGAGAACCTAGTTTTTCTCAGACCCTCAGTTCAGGTCTGACTGAGGCCTTATTTGCTGTGTCTTTGTACAGTTGTGACTCTCTTTGTGCTCACAGAAGTGAGCAATGATCCAGGATAAGTAGGGTAATAGGACAAGGTAGGACAGGAAATGGTCCCGTGGGAAAAGAAATAGGCCCAGGAATGCATGGGAAAGTGGATTTCACACTGAACCCACAGGAAGACAGCTCCATTGTAGATGTAGGATATGCAGAGACCAGAGCTGAGAAATTGGGATAAGCAAAAGTCATACATGACCACATTAGAGGGGATGGGATGGTGCCACACATATCAGAGGGTTGGGTGAGAAGGAAAAGGAGAAAGGTTAAAAACTTGTAGTAAGAGTTTAAAACAAAATTTTAATATGAATGACTATTACTAGTGTAAATGTTTGATTGTAGGCCTGGAAGAGATTATAGTTAACTTTACTTACATCTTCCATGGAACTGTGGACACAAAAAGGAGCTTATCTCAGCTGGGTGCTACAGGAGCCCACCCACATTCTGTCTAGGTTTGTTTCCCCCGCTCCCCAATCATGGTCCATCTGGTGTGAGAAATGTGTTGTAATGGAGGGCAGATGGGAATGTCAGAGAGTCAACAGCGGTCAAATCAGAAATGGCCTTTGGAAACTGGTTGTTGTTGGGAATGAGAATCTCAGGGCCAGGCTGTGATGAGGCAGGAAGGGGAGAGACCAGGCTAGTGCTCTGCTTGAGGGCTAAGGGGGAAGGAAAGCAGCCCAGAGAGGAGCTGGAGCAGGGAAATCACAGAGGAGAGGTGTAGGGCAAGGAAGGGAAAGTAATGCCTCCATTTTGCCCAAGGGCAGTCTCTGATCTCAGGCTAAGGGAGCACATTTACTCAAAGAAAAGCCATCGCTGGATCTTTCCTTGAGGCCCTGGAGGAAAACCCTGGCCCTCTCCTGACACACCTCATGCTAGCTGCAAAGGTATTTCTAGAAGAGTCACATGAAAGTAAGCAGGGTACTGAAAGGAAAGCCAGTGTGGAAGCGAGTGCGGCCGGGCCGGAGGTGGAGGTGGAGGCGGCTCCTGCCGAGAAGACAGGGGAGCTTTGTGTGTCCCGAGCATGAGGAGCTCCCACTTCCCCATCTCTCTGGTCGGCCACATCCCGGCGACATGCAGGGACTTCTCTGTTCCACTCTGCTCTTCTCTGGGCTGGCACAGGTAAGTTCTTCTCTTTCCCTTCCAGAGACTCTAGCCATTCCGAGTTCTTCAGGCTAAAAATAAAAAAAGAAGAGGATGGGGGGAAATTACTAGTGGAAACACTTCATGAGAAATAGGGAGCCATTTTTCTCTCCAAATAAAGTTCTGCTTGAGTCCATTAGCTTCATGAGAGAAAAGTGAAATGCCTCTCCCTTTCAGGTTAAGGCACTGATGCGTACTTTCAATATGTCTGAAGAGCCCTCGACTTTATGTATTTTATTCAAGTCGAACATGCACTGTGGCCCTGGGACAACGGCAGAGCTGGCTGCCACGGTGGAGTAAACACTGTTCCTTCATGCAGGATCCAGGCTGGGGCTCAACTTTCCAGGGTTGTTTGCAAAAATGTGCAAAAGAGCCCTGGAAAAATGAACTTTGGCAACAACTTTTTTTCAGTTAAGCCTGTCCTTGTTTGAAAGGAGTACTTTGGAACAAACAGACATTTTTAAAGTATTCTGTTACTTTGTCTTTTCTCGATCCATGTGTTTATCACTTTTGTGTGTGTGTGTGTGTGTGTGTGTGTGAAAGGGAATCAGTCTGTGGAGACTTTGAAATATTTCAAGCAACAGACCAAAGGGAAGTTTAATATGAGCAATTCATTGCCTTAGTATTTTTTAATGAGAAGATTAAAAACAGGGTGACTTATTTATTGATGCATTTACATGGTTGAGATTGTTGGCACAGGAGACAACTTTTGAAATCTGGTGATTTAGAAAACATGGAAGTGTCTGAGTTAATAGCTGATTTGGGCAGGGAGCAGTAGATGTGTATTAGAAAGCAAGGAACTGGAACTTGTTATACTCAGTATCGACGGATTTAAGATTTCAAAAGTATCATGAGGTGGATGTCAGTGGTCTCGGTCCTGCCCCCTGTCCCCTAGGGGGAACATTTCCTCAATGGGAATGAGACCCGGCTCTCTCTCTCCTATTCCACTTTCTGAGAAAAGGCCTTTCCTTATGGAAGGAGCTGCAACACGTTCCTAAACAGCAAGTACTCCAATATGATGAGATGAGCACACAATACAAAATAAAAACAAACACAGAAAGGTGTTATGCTCAGGGTAGTAAGAATGTATTATTTTGTGCTTCACTTTGCTTTTGTGAATTTTTCATAATGCCTACTATTTATTGAACACCAGCTGTGTGCCAAGCACTGTGCTAGGCACTTTGCCCATCTTAACATGCAAAGCAGCCTTACCAGGTGCATATATCAGTCCCATCTCACAGAGGAGGACTGAGGCTAGAAGATCAAATGATAAGAAGTCTTCTAAGGCCACAGCTTGGCTAACACTCAGATCTGGTTTTGAAATGCATCCTTTCTCTTGCATCATCCTAAGAACTCTTGTTGTCTTCAGATTTTGTTTTTGAAAACAATCAAAAAGTGTTTGAAGAAAAGAGAAAAATATAAAATTTTTTGTATTTACCCACATATTTGCTTTTCCAGTTCTTTTTGTTTCTTTGATTTCTTCTTCCTTCGTTTCTTCCTTCTTCCCTTTCTTTGTTTCTCTGTATGGTATCAAACCAGGAACATTATATCTCTGAACTATATATTAAACTATTATTAAAAATTATATAAGTATATAAAACTATTATTAAAATACATATGAACTATATATAAAATTATTTTTTAAGATGGAGTCTTTCTAAGTTACCCAGACTGCCTCCAACTTGAGATTCTCCTATCTCAATCTGAGTAGCTGGGATTATAGGTCAGAACCATCATGTATTTGTGAATTTACTATCGTAATTTTCTTAACATTTCTTGTGAGGCATGTCTCTTAGAGGCTTCTCTCAGTTTTTGTTTATCTTGAAATGTCCTTTATTTTTCCTTTATTTTTGAAAGGTAGTTTCACTGGATATCGAATTCTAGGATGACAGGTTCCTTTTTCTTTTAGCATTGTCTCTGGGCATCTTCTTTACCCTTTCCTTCTCTTCCTTCTTTTGATGAGAATTCAGATCTTATTGTTATTTTCCTGTCTGTAGTGCTTCACTCTTCTTAGGCTACTATCACGATTTTCTCTTTATTTTTGGATTTCCACAGTGTTACCTCCTGACCTCAGAGATGATCTAGAAATGCTTCAAGACTGGAAAAATATAGGGCTTCCCAGATGGGCAGTTTGGGGAGTGGATATTTTATTAGGGAGCTACAAGAAGAAAAGTAGAGAGGAGAAACCTGACACAGGAAGCCTAGTAAGCAGCAAGGCACAGGTGTGCTGCGAGGTAGGCATGGGCCAGACCAGACAGCTACCATGCTCAGAAGTTTGGATTTTACACTGTAGACAGTAGGGAACCACCCAGGGGATTTATTTAAAGAGAGGAGTAATAAAACCAGATATGGTTTTTAGAGAGATCCCTCCAGTAGCTGGGTAGGAAATATACTTGAGAAGTTATTTTGGAGGGAGGAAGACCTAATAGGAACAGCATAGTAGTGCTTAGTAACTGTGAATTGGGAGAGAGAATAAGCAGAATGTCCCACCAAATGGCTGTGGGAGGTGAGGAAGAGGAACATGATCGGAATGACTTCTATTTCCTGTCTCCAAACTTTGGAGAAGTCTGGGGTGAAAGGTGGTGAGTTTTGGATCTGAGTTTTTCCTTGGAACATTCAGGTGGAGCTGTCTGGTAGGCAGTCAGCTACATGGGTCTAGATCTCCCTGGAGGAGTCTAGGCTAGAAATTTAGTTTTGAGGTTATATAGGAAGGAGGCTGAAAGCAAGGGGGTGATGAGATTGACCAGACTGAACGTAGAGAAGAGCAGTGTCTTATGATCATGTAACACAAACCTAGATTGAAATCAAATTTGGACTAAGAGGATCCTGCTGAGGAAATGAGAGAGTATGATGAAGACAGGGGACCCCTGGGAGGACCAGGAAGAGGAAAACCAAAAGAGAGGGGAGGGATAAAAAGGGAACGTCAAAACCTTAGAGGGAAGGGGCAGGAAGAGGAGACTCTGTGAACATGAGGCCAGCTGAGAGCCATCAACCTAGCATCTGAATCACTTGTGAACATGCCTGAATCCCTGCAAAATTGAGAAGTAGGAAAAAAAAGAAAAGGTTTTAGGTTGCAAATGTTTTAGGATTCTAGCTCCACCATTTCTACTCCCTCTTTCACTTTTGTGTTCTTTATCCCTTGACCCTTCTCCCAAAGCCCAGCATTGTCCCAGTCTCATCAAATCTGTTCTCACATTGTGTGTTCAGCTTTTGAAGGGTGGATGAAGCATTGCTCTTTTTCTGGGGTTCACTTGATTTACTAATGATGAAAAAGAAAAGTTGAGGGTTTAATGGTGGAGTTACACACTAATTCTGCTCAGTGTAGCATTTTTGAGGTTTTGGTGTCTGGATCAATCTGCCTGCCCCAAGTTCCATCAAGAAAACATTGAGAGTTACTTAGGTGAACTTCTTGCTTGGCCCTGGGCTAGATACTGGTAGCACACCCACAAATGCCTTCAAGTGCCTGAGTATGGGTACATCTATGGTTAGTAGAGGAGACAGGTACTCACACGAATAATTTCAGTTGGAAGACATTTATAAGGCGGGGAGGTTATAGAAAGCTTTCTGGGAAAGGTGGTACCTAAACAGAGTCTTGAAGGGTAATAGGTGAAGAAAAAGTGAGTTTTGGTGAAGAGTGTCCCAGGCAGGAGAAATAGCCTCATATATGGAGGGAATTTCAGGCCCTTTGACTTTCTGTAAACTAAGGTATGGAAGGACTACCAGAAATGAATATTGTGCTTTGGAGCCTTCAGCTTTCCTGTAAGCCAGTGACTTTTGGGAGTGAAAGATAGGGAGAAATCCAGAATGATTTCCAGCTTACTGGTTTGGGGATCTGAGTGGATGGCAACACCATTAACTAAAATGGGAATCGATGGCTAGCCACAGGGCAGTCTGAATGACTTCCTTGAAGCTCGTAGAAGAGGATATACTCAGGAGCAGTTAATGAGTTGTAAGCTTAAGTGGTCTAGACTGGAGAAGGAGATTCCGAGATTTGTTTGGTATCAAAGCTGGTTTCCAGTGGGACCGGCCCTAGGAAGCAGGGTTGAGAGCTAAGGCTTGGGACCTGCCTGCCTGGTTGAAATCCTTCTTCTACCACTTACTTGGTATGTAACCTAGGACAGGTTAAATAGGCAGGTCCTCAACACCCTCATTTATAAACTGGGATATATAGTTCCTATATATCACCACAAATTTTGTGGCTCAAAACAACATGAATTTATTGTCTCATAGTTCTGGATATCAGAAGTCAACAAATGGGTTATATAGGGCCACAATCAAGTGTAGGCAATGTTCTTTTAGGAATGACCCGACTCCTGCCTCTGCTTCTGTCATCACATTTCCTCCTCTGATCTGCCTGTCTTCCTTTTGAATGGACTTGTGATTACATTGGGCCCACCTGGGTAATCCAGGACGATACTCACAGGATTCACTTGATTACATTTGCAAAATCCCTTTTGTTTATATGCAAGGAGGTACAGGGGCCATCGTGCATGCCTGTAATCCCAGTGATTTGGGAAGCTGAGATAGGAAGATTGCAAGTTTGAGGTCAGCCTCAAACTGCTTTAGTGAGGCCTAAAGCAACTTGATGAGACCCTGTCAAAAACAAAAAACAAAAAACAAAAACAACTGGTGATGTAGCTCAGTGACAAAGTGCTCTGGGTTCAATCCCTAAAACAAAAAACAA
Source organism: Sciurus carolinensis (assembly GCF_902686445.1). Taxonomy (NCBI): domain Eukaryota; kingdom Metazoa; phylum Chordata; class Mammalia; order Rodentia; family Sciuridae; genus Sciurus; species Sciurus carolinensis. The sequence continues at coordinate 51,671,957 of NC_062219.1, read as the reverse complement.
ATAAACAAAAAATACAAAGAAGCATATTAACAGGTTCCAGGGACTAGAATGTGGACATCTTTGAGGGGACCACTATTCACCTGTCACATGAAATAATAATTACTGTATACTATGGTATGAAGGTTAAATGAAGGTAAAGGCCAAGACACAGAGGATGCATCACGTTCTTATATTTAATAATTTTTTTTCCTTTTTTGGAGTCAGCTAGACAAGTATGAAGCAAAAACCTTGCTCTCATATTCTTGATGCAGAAATCAGAAAATGAAAAACTAAACTACACAGGTAATGAGGCAGGTAGTAAGATGTGTCTGGGGAAAGGGCTGGGGTAGGGTGTTCTTTTATGAAGAGAGGTCAGAGGGTCTTACTGAGAAATTTGAGCAGACCTAGAGAGAGCAAAAGCCTGGTCTAGGGGCAGTGCCTGCGTGAAGTACTTCAAGAGTGAGGAGGCCACTGTGCCTAGAGTGAAGTGACCCAGAGGTGAGTGGGAGTAGGTGAAGAAGATTGGGAGTGAGGGCCAAATGGTGTAGAGCCTTGGAGAGCTGTTTGGGAAACCATGTCCTTGAGCAAGGAGTGGCATGATCTGGCATTTTTTTTGCCGGTTGGGGGGGGACTACTGAGGATTGAACTTGGGGGCGCTCAACCACTGAGTCATATCCCCAGCCCTATTTTGTATTTTATTTAGAGACAACTCTCACTGAGTTGCTTAACATCTTCACTTTTGTTGAACTCGCGATGCTCCTGCCTCAGCCTCCCAAGTTGCTGGAATTACAGGCATGCACTATGCATGATCTGGCATATTTTTTTTTTCTGGGTCTATATATGTATTTTTTCCACTTAGCATAATGTTCTTCTGTTTCATCCATTTACCAGCAACTGCCATAATTTCATTCTTTGGTAGCTGAGTAAAACTCCATTATATATATTTTTGCTATTTTCTTTTGTTATTTTTGTATTTACTATAGTATTGATATTATACATTTCAATTTTTTTATATTCTACCTTCAAATGAGATTATACCATTTCATGGTCAGTGTAAGACCCTTACAATATAGTATGCCTCCATTTTTCCTCTACCAACATGGATGCCATTGTGGCCACACATTGTACTTTTACAATTTTCAAATTAGTTTTTACATTTTTTCAAAGATATTTTCACTGGATGTGCAATTCTAGGTTGACTTTTTTTCCTTCAGTTGATTAAAGTTGTTATTCCATTACCTTCTTGATTGCATTCAGTTTGTTGTAAATCTTGCTTTTCTTCATTGTACAGTGTTGCTTTTTTTCTCTGCTTGCTCTAAAAATTTTCTCCTTACCACAAGTTTTGAGAAATTTGATTATGTTGTGTTCTGAGTAGTTTTAGTCATGTTTCTTATCATTATTTGAGATTCTTGGACCTATCTATAGGTTTATTATTTTCATCAAGTTGGAAAAAACAGAGGACTTTCTTTCAAATATAATTCGTTTCCTTTTTTGTCCATCTGAACCTTTAATACCAGAAATATTAGTCTGAAAGTTGCTTCACAGCTCACTGATGCATTGCTCATGTTTCTATTATTGAGGTTTTTTCTATGCCTTTTATTGGTATAACCTCAGTTCATTAATATTTTTCTTCTGCAATGTCAAATATATTTGTCCTATCCCATACATTTTTTTAAAATATTTATTTTTATTGTACACAAATGGGATACATACTGTTTCTCTGTTTGTACAGGAAGTAAAGGTATACCATTTGTGTAATCATACTTTTACATAGGATAATAGTGTTTGATTCATCGTTATTTTTTCCCCCACCCCACCCCTCTTTTCCCTCTACACATTCTTACCTCCTTCCCACCCCCAACTGTGTGGGTGTGTCATCATCCACTGATCAGGGAGATCATTCGTCCTTTGTATTTTTGAGATTGGCTTATCTCACTTAGCATGATATTCTGATCTGGCATATTTTAAAAGACTCATTCTGACTGCTGAGTGGACAAAGAAGATGGCAAGGTGAATTGTTAGGAGGCTTCTAGAATCATTCAAGTGATGAGTAATGGTGACTTGGATCAAAATGATAGCAGAGGGAATGTTATGGTCAGGAGAGCTGTATTTTAAAGGTAGGACCAGCAGGAGTTATTGACAAGATTGGATATAAAACATGAAAGATCTTAACATGCAATGATCTTAACTACAAGATGTTTTGGAAAAATAGTGAAAGGGCATTTGCTCAAATAGGAAAATACGTGAAAAAGTATATTGAGGGGGAAATTGGGAATATGTTTTTGGTTGTGTTGTTTGCTTTGCCCATTAAACACCTATGTAGAGATGTTAACTAGGCAGTTTGAGTCTGAATTCAGAAAGAAGTCTGGGTGGGAGATGAGATATGGTGGGGAAAGGTACTTTGGAGGTCTTAACCCAGGGGGCTCCAGTGTTTAGACATCAGAGAGATGAGGAGAAAGTGGCAAAGGAGATTGAGAGAGAGCAGTGAGAAAGAAGAAATAAGAAAGCAGCATCTTGGAAGTCAAGTGAAGAAAGTATTTCCGGAGAATGAACTGTGTCAAATGCTGATGATACTGTAACTCACCACATTCTATTCAATCTCATTTTGAGAAATCATCTATTCTATAAGATCTCTGAAATTACTTTGAGGAACCATTTCTAACATTGCCTTTATTATAAAAATAAAGTTCTGCTGCAGGGCACAGGGCACGGGGCCATTAGACACAACTGAAGGAGGGCCCAGAGAAGCATCAGAAGCACATCAGCGTAAACAGTTTTGTCACTGGCCCTGCAAATGTCCTCATCAGAAGCCCCGCTGCCCTCCTGGAGTGAGTTTGGTGAGGGATGGCTGCGGATGCTGCAAAATTTGTGCCAAGCAACCAGGGGACATCTGCAATGAAGCTGACCTCTGCGACCCACACAAAGGACTGTATTGTGACTACTCGGCAGATAGGCCTAGGTACGAGACCGGAGTGTGTGCATGTAAGTGTCCTTTTCCGGACCCATTGGAAAAGGCTGAGTCTAGACAGATTTTCTTCCTTTTCAATTGTTAATTTGAAGTGATGAGTTTAGTCTAGCTACATACAATGTGGGTTTGTTTTTGTGAGCCAGTGGGACTGGCTTCATCGTACTGGACAGCAAGGGAAATAGGCAGATACCTAACACATGTTCAGAAACCTGTTATTTTCATTGCATTGAAGCGATTTTGCAGTTCTTCTCAGGTAATTGCTTATAATGCTAAAGAACAGGAGAACACATATGTAGAGTCTGACTTCTTGACATGCCACACAATAATGGCTTTTGTTAACATTATCAGAAACTATCTGAATTCAGCCTTTTCTGTAACTAAAAAATAATCCCACTTAAAATATATGAATGTAAAATAGTAAGGTTGTATATCAAGAACTCAGTTTTAATCTCAGCCTTTCAAGTACAGCCATCAACTTTCTGAATCTTTTACTGCAGATTTACAAAAAAAGAAAGTGGTGTCACCCCAAAGCAAAACTTGACCCTCAGCTTGTTGAAAATCAGATGCAGATCTTCTGCCACACATTGGCAACGATCCAAAATGCCAAGTCATTTAGGATAAAAAAACCCAAAATTCCTAAGGGAAGAAAATATCAGCAGGGCAGTTATTCACTCTACAGAAAAGTTCAAGTGTGAAGGAAATTTACTGCCAGAAGTTAGGTTGTAAACATGAAATGAGCGTACATCTTTGGAATCAGACTGACTGTGAAGAGACCATCAAGTCTGGCAAACTGACACCCTCATCAGCACCATATTGTATTAAGAACAAGAGATCTAGGTTCCAATCCTGGTTGTTCTAACAGAGTGACCCTAATCATGTTGATTAATCTCTTTGTGCCTCAGTTACATCACATGTACTTCCTAGTTTACAGAGCTGACTGGGAAGATGAAATAAATGACATAAAACCTAAAATACCTAGTACAGTATCTGGTGTACAGTAGAGTTTCAAAAGCGTTTCTTATTTATGGAAATTGGTGAAAACATGACCTATTAAATTAAATATAACAAGTGGTAATTCATTAAAAATTAGCTGCATCATGGAATCTGAAACCATATCAATAACCTTTCAACTTGGTGACATTAAAATATCCAAGACCCACTGGGAATGGGTCTTTTGCTTGCATAAATTTATCATGCCATGCATTGGTTTACTGTATTATGTAGATGTTCAAACTAGATTTCATTATATATTATTTTAAAAATCTCATTGATATCGCTCTCAGCAGAAAAGTCTACATACTGGGTAGCAATAAAGAGCTCAGAGGTAGATATTTTTTCAAAATTCTAGTTTTCACTTTAAAACTTGAATTCTACAGTTGCAACAAATGCTGTCAGTTGTTTTCCTTGAAGTGACAGGATTACTCTGTTCATTTCCAAGAAAACGTCTCCAAAATACTCAAGTCTGAATAATCAGTTTATCTGTCAATTGTTTCAAGTAAAAATCCCACTAAAAAACTGGCTAGCCTGTCCCACAATTTGAATAATAGCATGGGTGCTTTTCCTCACGATGGCCATTGTACTTTAGTACATAGAATGGTCCACACATACTTCTGATTTTGTCATATAGAATATTAAATAGACATGTATTCAATATATTCAATTGAATGAGATTAATACGTTTACTGTGCTATTAAGGACAGTTTCAGGTAAAACTAGCTTTTTTCTTTCTAAGCACAAGCGCATGCAAGAAAGAATACAACTACATGTACAGTTTGAATCATGATAATGCACAAGTTTTAGCTATCATTGTTTTTGTATGTTCAGTGCAAATAGCAACAATGAAAAACATCTTTCACTAATACCATCTTTGTTTTCTGTTTTGGGGGTGGGTACTGGGGATTAGACCTAGGGGTGCTTAGCCACTGAGCTACGTCCCAGTCCTTTTAAAATATTTTATTTAGAGACAAGTCTCACTGAGTTTCTTAGGGCCTCACTAAGTTGCTGAGGCTGGCTTTGAGCTCTTGATCCTCCTGCCTCAGTCTCCCAAGTCACTGGGATTACAGGTGTGTGCCGCCACCACACCCAGACTGTCATAGTATTTTGAAAACTCTTGACCTCACAGATTCCCTGAAAACATCTCAGCTACTGCCAAGGGGTTGGTGGAACACATTTGGAAAATTGTTGATCCAGAAGGCTAAGAATATACCCCAGAGGAAGTAAAAATGTCCTTTAATTTTCAGTGAATTACCTTGCCATACTTTAAATTATGGTTTCTTTAGACATTCACTTATCCTGACTTCCTAAGAATATATTCTAGTCTATTGTTGGATGTCTGGAGAAATTTCCATCTCACCTGGCATTAAGTTCTCTCTCCAATTTTTAATCAACTCACTGATTTTTAAAAATTAATTTTAGTGCTCGCCTAGCAAGAGTGAGGCCCTGGGCTTAATCTCCAAGTACCTCACCAAACAACAACAAAAACACCTCAAAACAAAAAAAACCTTTTCTCCAGAATAGGGTTTTTATTTGGTTTTAATTCTGATAGTGCCTCTTTAATCTAAAATTTTAAACTTTAGACAGATGTTCTGTGAAGGGGATTCCAAAAGGGCCTTAAAAATCTAGAGTTGTAAAAAAATATCTAGAGCTTAACTTCATTTAAAGGAGATAGTTATATCTTTTAAGATGTATAATTGGAAGTTCAACTATTTCAAATTATGGCTTCTTTGACAATTTTCTCTTTTCAGACCTTGTAGCTGTTGGATGTGAGTTCAACAGGGTTCATTATCGGAATGGCCAAGTGTTTCAGCCCAACCCTCTGTTTAGCTGCCTCTGTGTGAGTGGGGCGATTGGATGCACACCTCTGGTCATACCTGAGCTGGTTGACAGTCATTGCTCTGGAGCTAACGGGGGAAAGAAGTTTGATCAGTCCAAGTGTGGCCTGGGACCATTACAAAGGCAGCTCTTGACAAGCTACAAGACAATGCCAGGTGCTCATACATAGAGCTATTTTTCATGTATTATTTGGTGGCTTTATGTTCCCTTTGTGCATCACAGGTACTGAGTGAATGGATGGTTAGCGTGAGATGTAGTTCAAGTGTACCATGTTACTCAGTCTTTGTCTCAGGCAGGTGTATTCTGGTAAAAATATTCCAGTTTTAAAAAGCTCTATTAAATCAGGAAACTCAAGTTTTACATCTCTGCTTATTCCTAACCTTGCCTAAGGAAAATTGACCAAATATTGTTCCTGTGTTATCCTGGGAAATCTTCTATTTGGATAGTTTTAATACAGGCAGGAAGTTTGGCCATCCAGTTCTCCAAATTTTCAAAGGCAAACTTCCTATATGATATAAGCAGAAATGCAAAGCTACTGAGTTAAAAATATGAGGACTAACAAATTTTGAACTTGTAAATATTAGAAAATATTTTCTAAAAAATAGAAAACTGATATAAAGTCCTTTTATTCACTCTAAAATTGAAGTTCAACAATTTACTACTTTTTCCTAAATACACACATGCCTCCCACACAGGCTTTTAAAAGTAACTTACCCATGTAGGTAATCAGACGAATGAAATAAGCATTTATTGACGTTTGCAGGTGCAAATGGAATTCTAGTTTGCTTTCAAGTTGGCATCTTATTTAAGTGTCAAGTATTTTGGGGACAGAAATTTCAAAAACACCAGCAAATGAAGCACAGGAGAGGAAGGACTCAAAAGGGGTGATGCTGATGCCAGTTTCTTGCTCACATCTCTGTGTTCTCATCCAGAAATGAAGAATGCCTTTTTAAAAATTTATAGTGTAGAGAAAATTGTCATAGTGATACTGAATATTTGTATATGCTAAAAACTGAAAGTTTTTTATTATGGGGATGGATATTCAATAAAAGCAACTATAATCAGAGAAATGAGTTTTAGACATTTAAAACTATGAAAAAGAATATACTCAGGGATTCTGATTATGACAGTTAATTTGAAAAAAATATTTACCAGGTTGTGGCGAATTTTTCTCTACCACACACAATTATTTAGTTACTGAAATGACACAACTCACTCTCCAAAATCTTAAAATTTATGAGCCAAGTTATTCACTTTTCTTTATATATTTTGGTGCTAGGGATTGAACCCAGGGCCTTGCACATGCTAAACACATTCTACCACTGAGCTACATCACCAGTCCCCAAATTGTTCCTTTTGCAAAATGTACAAACAGTTGGTTTTCTGTATAGGATCTGAGTGACTCAATATTAAGATTCTCAGAATCTCAGAGCAGCAGTTTTCCATAAGTAAAGCCCTTTGGATCAAGTTCAAGGTGGTCTCCTTTATGGAATTGGATCAATTTCAGTGGATTCACTTGGAGCCCGATTGGGAGAGCCATCCCCTCGTCATTCTTGGTGGTTAGGTTAGGTGATTTGCTGTAAAAAATGAGAAAATCTCCCCAAGACTCTCTGGTATTTGAGAGTAGGCCTACTTACATTTCAAGGAAAGTATATGTTCAATCTGATGTCTCTTCCTTTGCTTAACTGTGAAACTGTATTTATGATCCTCACAGGAATTTAGCTTTCAAAATTAACCACAATGACAAAAACACACTTTTAAGATATATTTGATAGTAACATATAGTCTATGGTTGGAATCTAGCTGTTGCTAGGTCAGTATGAAGCATGAAATGACATTTAATGCCCTCATACTTTCCTCAATGCTCACGAACACTAAGCTTTTACTTTATAAATCTCTATAGTTTCATGCATTTTAATGAATGTTAAATTACTGAACTGCAGTTCTTGTTTAACTTTAATTAAGGTTACTAGTAATGCAATAATCTAACCTACCTTTATTTATTGCAGATATGTGACAAGCTTGTAATCTGCTTCCTGCATGGAGGTCTTTTCTTTCTCTTTCTCTTTTTGAGATGGGGGTCTCGAACTCATAATCTTTTTGACTCAGCCTCCTGGTCAGCTGGGACTACAGGTGTGCAACCACCCTACCCAGCTTTGCATTGAGGCCTTTAAACTGCTCTGCCTTCCAGGTATCTTCATGTTTCTGCTTCCTCTCAGCTCTATGAGCATTGCAAGATCACACTGTAATAACACTGAAAGCAGGATCATGCTATCATTTTATTCAAACACAGCACATACTTCAGAGTGATATTTTCTATCAAGAAGGCATTTTTCTGAATCTTTTTAATTTTAAATCGATATTTTGAAGTAATACTCAGAACTTTGCTATGTTTAACTCAGACTCAATCACAATCTTACCCTCAAAGCATCCAATATAAGATGTACATTAATCGTAAGGAAATGCCTTGAGACAATAAACCAACATGCAGTTTGCTCAAATGAACCAAGGGCTTGACTCATTCACGAGTGTAGCAAGAATCTCCCAAAGAATTTACATGGAGATGAAAAAGTTATTTTACCTTCTCCCTTCTGTTTCTCTTAAGCACTAGACAGTGGAGTGGCTCTGTCCACTCTTTCACAGACCTATCCATAGATCCATTCATTTTTTTTTTTTTTTTTTTGTACTGGGGATTGAACTCAGGGGCACTTGACCACTGAGTCACATCTCTAGCTCTATTTTTTGTATTTTATTTAGAGACAGGGTCTCACTGAGTTGCTTAGTGCCTCACTTTTTCCAAGGCTGACTTTGAACTCAAGAACCTCTTGCCTCAGGAGTCACTGGGATTACAGGCCATTCATTCTTTCCATAGGTGATATGAAGTGGCTAGCCAATGGAGAGAGCACTGTGGATTGATACTATAGGGAATGAAACAAATAAACAAATACACATTTGCAATGACTTAGTATATAACTTTTATATTTTAGATTTTAACATATGAAATTTAACATGATCATACTATTTTGATTCATATCTTGAATTCCCTAATCCTAACATTTCAATATGTTGAAATAATATCAAGCATGAGGCAGAATCAAAAATGTATACATCAATCAGAACATAAATTTTGGTTTAATAGAATGGGCTAGAATCATGTAAATGAGTAAAGCTATTCAGTTTTTTAAAGATAAAGAATTTTTATCCCTTCTAAGAAATTGGACTATCACACTTGATTAAAAGATAATTTGGGTTGCAGGAAAAAGGGAAATAGAATGAATTAGACTATAAGCTGCTTTTATTCTGAGTTACATTATTCACAAAAATCTTTTTATTTAGCTTAATGATTAAAAATGATCTGTCTACACGAGTTCATAAATGTGTGTGTGTGTGTATATATATATATATATGTGTGTGTGTGTGTATATATATGTATGTATTTTCCCTCTGTTTTAGCTTTTAGGAATCTTCCACTTATTTGGAAAAGAAAATGTCTTGTGCAAGCTACAAAGTGGACTCCCTGCTCCAGAACGTGTGGGGTGGGAATATCTAACAGGGTAACCAATGAAAACAGCAACTGTAAAATGAGAAAAGAGCAAAGATTGTGTTATATTCAGCCATGCAACAGTAATATATCAAAGACAGTAAAGGTAAAGTTTAATTAGATTTAATTATAATTCAATATTCAGAAATCCCTAAAAAGTTATGTGTTTTGGAGGGAGGGTTAGTGTTTGATTGTTGTAAAAATAAAACCTCCTCACTGAAACAATCAAATTATCTCAGAGGAAAACATTAATCACATTTGGTGGGTAAAGTTTTGCCTGTTGATCCTAGATATTCTAACATCTTAATAATATGGGTCTTATTTTGTCTGATTTGTTCTGGTAACTCTATAGGCATAGTGTTTTCCAAGAGTAGATCCTTGATTCTTTTTTCCTTTCCACAGTAATTCTACATAGTGGAATCAAAGAAATGAATACAGAATTGTGGTTAAACAGATATTAAGACCATCAAGTAGAGAAGATCTGATCTTAAGTTATATATCACTAACTTTGATGTAGACCACACCATTTCCAAAATGCTCTATACTTACTAGATAGTAAACCTGTCAAAGGACTGTGATAATATATTTACCTTAAGATTGTGTTGATATAACTAGAGCTGGTCCCACTTTTTTTTGGTACTGGTGATCTAACCCAGGGGTGCTTTACCACTGAGTCACATCCCCAGCCCTTTCTTGAGATAGGGTCTTGCTAAGTTGCTGAGGTTGGCCTTGAACTTCTGATTCTCCTGTCTCAGCCTCCAGAGTTGCTGGGATTACAGGTGTGTGCCATCACACCTGGTTGGTCCTATTTCTTAAACTAGACAAGTTAATTATCTCAAAGGAGTAATTTTTAGAAATGCTGTAAAATCCTTCTGATTACCAACACATTCCCTATCTCATTAGCAAGCTGACGACCCAATTTTAAAGGGATTAAGATATATGCCATAGCCTTTGATATTAAACAAAACAAAGAAATTTCCACTTTTGGGGAATTGAATAAAGGACAGCAAGAAACAATGAAGACAGTGTCTTGTGATATGATGAAGTGAACAGAGAGGGCAGACTTCTGGTGAGGGGGGTTTTAATGGAAGAGAAGAAAGGGTGCTGGAAGTCAATAAATAGTAACTAATATTAATGCCCCAGAAATAATTGTTATTTTTTCAGTGCTGGGGTTTCAGAAATAATTTTATCTGTATATATGTGCTATTAAAATGTTTTACACAATATTTTTCTGTTACTATAATCAAATTTAAGGAATGATTTCTTAATTTTATGTATCTTTTCAGATTCCTAAAGGAAAAAGATGCCAACCTACTTTCCAACTCTCCAAAGCTGAAAAAATATTCTTTTCTGGGTGCTTAAGTACTCAGAGTTACAAACCCATTTTTTGTGGAATATGCCTGGATAAGAGATGTTGCATTCCTAATAAGTCTAAAATGATTACCATCCAGTTTGATTGCCCAAATGAAGGCTCATTTAAGTGGAAGATGCTCTGGATTACATCTTGTGTATGTCAAAGAAATTGCAGGGAACCTGGAGATATATTTTCTGAGCTCTTGATTCTATAAAACTAAGCACATGGGGGAAACGTTAAGGTTAGTTATCATATAATCAAAAAACTTGAATGGTTATAAAAGGGTGGCAATATTTTGAGTTTAAAACAGATTGCTTAGCTATTCTCAGATCACTATATTTAAGATATCAGAATTGTCTGAGAGGTTCTAAAAATATATATAAAACTTGAAAAAACCTGAAATTGAACTCATTTTAAAAAATATATCCTATAATGCATATAATTTTGATACCATGTAAGCAATCCATATGTAATAAAAAGTCTCATAATTTATAAGAAAACATTTTATTCTACAAAACAATCTGGAACGCTTTGTTGATGTGTAAAAAGTTATATTAAATTTTTAAAATTTAATCTATATGTGGCAATATGGCCTAGGCTTTCATCAGATGATAATCGTTATAGGGCAAACAAGATTCTGTATTCCTGAATAGGAAAATAAGATTAAACTGTAAATATATTTATAATTTTTATTGCCCTATTATATTGAGTATCAGTTAAGATTTCTCTTGGGAAAGAGAAAATGAAGCTTCTTTGGCTACGTTAACAAGTGTACTAGAAATGTTTATAACTAAATACTATGAAAAACTAAATTTCCAAGATAAACGACCAAGAATAGTATTACTTTGCAAAGAAAAGAAACTTAAAGCAAACACTAAAGAAAGCACACAACAGATTAGTTTGTCTTGAAAACAAACTGTTCCTACAAATCACTTCCTTAAATTATATGACTAAAAATAGTGTTAAAGAGTCAAAGTGGCGATTATAGTAACTGGAACAACTTCACTAGAGCATAACATGGCCAGTGAAGAAAGTATCAAGCTTGGTAATGTTTTATTTACTTATATACTTGTGACCTGTAAAACAATAACATGTAGCACTGTTTGAAAATATGGACATTTATTACAAAATCAAGTGGTTGGATAAAAAAGTAATTATACTTCACAATAATTTAAAACAAATAGTGTAAGTAATTTTTTATAAAAGATATATAATTTCTTAACAGTTGTAATAAAGTCTGTCTCTGAAAAGTTAGTGGATATTACATGGAAATATTTATATTTTATGTTCAACTCTTAGTATGTACTTTGAAAAAATTTAAACAATATCAAAATATAAATTATAAATAAATATAAAAGTGAATCTCTACAAGATTTTTACCAAAGACATGATTATCAGTGTATAAATATTAGGCAATAAATAAAGCAAACTATTAAAGAACTGTTCTCTCAATTTTGATAAACTACCTACAGTGAAGGTAACAGGATTTTACTAATTTCACACACTGGTATCAATGTATTGTGAATAAACAGAAACTACTCTTTTTTAGACAAAGTATTTGTGATAATATGAAACAGTGAATTTTCTGAATCACAAAAATTCTGAAAAAACAATGTGAAATTAGGAAAAAGTGACAGTTGTATTTCTTGGTTTCTTTTTTACACAGCTACACTTAGTCTAGGGATGTCCTCCACAGGCATGCTTTTTGTGGCATCTAGTTGGCTGTACTCCTGGATGAGTGCTGACAAAGATGACACAGCTTCTGTGAAACAGCTCTCCTCCATCCCTTCAACCTGTAGATAGTGATGGAGGTGAGCCTGTGAATACAAGAGGATAAAAATTACCATTCCAGAAACTTTAATACATACAACTGTCCCATAAGGTAATACTGTTAAAAATTCTAGTACATTTAGCTTTACAACAAAAATGAGAACTTGAGTCAAATATCTTGCCTAAATCCTATAAACTCAGGAAATATATCTCATTTAAAGTACAAGTAGTAATAGTAAGCTTCTCCTCTTCAGTTAGTACAACAAAATGGCAGATGAGGTTGGTTCTGATTTGTAATGTGATACACCTAAAAGAGCCACAGTGAACAGGGAGGAAGGTGAATGATTACCTTCTTTTTGTAGAGCCTCATGAACCTCTCTCTCAGTTCCACGAAGGTAGGCTTCACGCATGTGTTATTTGCTAAAGCTAATAATGAATGAGAGTGGCCCACAGGAGGTACAGAACACAGGCTGGTCTTCCAGCCTTCTTGATTCCAGGAGACAAACTGTAGAGAAGGTTTTAATCTGAGATAAAAAACTCAAAAGTAAGAACTAAGGTACAAAAAAATGCCACATGATGGTAGTGCATATTAGTTAAACAGAGGCATTACTGATGGTACCATGCTAATTGCTTAGTTTATAATTTTTTTTTTTCAACTGTTAACAGTATCATGGGGCAATGTGAGAGGGAACTTAGACACTTAATAGGAAGACATTAAATCACATGTGATGGTGACTGAAAAAGCTAGAAACACATCGTTTAAGATTAGAAATCTGGAGATAAAAACAAACGAGAGTATTATGATTTAATTCAAAGGAGTAGTTTTTCTAAAAATGAACTGTCAAAGAGCAAGACATAAACACAAGCTGTGATGTAACAATGGTGGTAATAAAAACAATATTAGCTACAAAATTTTAAACACTTCCAGAAAATAAAACATCTCATGGATCACTTAATATTTATAAATAACTTTGTACTATCAATACTTTTATATTACACTTGAAAAAAAGCAGGGTCCAGGAAGGCTAAGTAACTTGTGACATTGCTATAATTTGAGGAGAGGTTGTCTTAACTACTATGCTACACTGTCCCAAGCAGCACACATAAATTATCTTGAAAAATAGAAACCAAACCTTTCAATATTTCTGCGAAGATCTGAAACTTGTACATTTCCTCTAACCATAAGAGCACAGGCGAGATAAAGGCTATGTTTGGGATCTGCTTGAATTAGCTGGTGATCTTTACTAAAGGCATCTGAAAACATCTGATCCAACCTAGAACAATAAAAAGTGTCAGTTTATTAAAAAAAAAATTGTTTTTTTCAATATGTAATTATAAAATGAGAAACTAGCCAGGCACAGTGGTGCATGCCTATAATCCCAGTGGCTCAGGGGGCTGAGGCAGGAGGATTGTAAGTTCAAAGCTAGCCTAAGCAAAAGTGAGGCCCTAAGCAACTCAGATCCTGTCTCTAAATAAAATACAAATAGGGCTGGGGATGTGGCTCAGTGGTTGAGTGTCCCTGAGTTCAATTCCCTGGAAACCCAACCCCACCTCCCGACTGAGAAGACTGTCATCCATAGGTAAATAAAAAAATTCACACTATACTAATATTAGAATATATACCATGTATTCTAAATATATTAAATAGCTATCATTCTTTCAAAGCCATCTTTTTATTTGTTCTAACTACACATGACAGCAGAATGCATTTCAATTCATTGTATACAACCTTTTACATAGCACAACCTTTCATTTCTCTGGTTGTACATGATGTAGAGTCATACCATTTGTGTAATCATACATGTATATAGGGTAATGATGTTTGTCTCATACCAACATCTTTCCTATCCCCTTGCCCCCCTTCCCCTCCCTTAACTCCCCTCTGCCCAATCCATCAAAGCAATCTTGATGGGAAATAGGAGGAGCAATCATGTAACATCTCTCTTTGTTTTTTGGAAAAAAAAAACAAAAACCAAAACTTTTTCAGTTTATTGGTGATTTCGGGTAACTACAAAAAGCTAATGTTAAATGTAGCATTAGCTCAATGTGGTGGTGATTTCTGAACCCTATATCATTATTGCTCAGTTCAATTGGCTTATTTAATTCAATATCTAATTCAATCATCAAAACTAACTGAAAGGCTACATTAAGACCACTACTTTGTAAAATCATAAATAGATTAATCATTAGAAGGAAATTATTGAAAGACAATGTGATGGCCTCCTATACAAGGTTAAATTCTTTAGTAGTGTTCCTGAAAAAGGAGACTTTAAACTAGAGTCTTGTATCTAAAGGATAAAAAATAAAGGAATGTCTTCAGTTAGCAAGAGGAAGCAAAAGGTGACTGACAGTTTATATCTAACAATGTACAGCTTCTAGGTCCTGAATATGACCCCACTTTGGTTCTTAACTATCATTTAACTCAATACAAATATGATGAGGTTCCTGAGATAAACTTTATTTGCTGAACTTGCAGAACATGTGGGAAGAGCTGCAAAAATCTGTGCTATTTCTCCAATATTTATTAAATTTGTCAAGCACTATTCTGAGCACAAAAAACCTAGCAGTGAACATAATAAAAATTTCCTGGGCTGGGGATGCAACTCAGTGATCAAATGCTTGCCTAGTACACATAAGGCCCAGAGTTTCTTCCATACCCAGCACCAAAACAAAAGCAAAAACACCACCACCACCACTCATCACTACCACCACCACCAACAAAAAACACTCCTCAAAAACAAAACAAACTTCCTGCCCTAATGGAGTTTATGTTCTATACTTATTATTTTACAGGAGGGAAGGAGGTCTCCCTAAAAGGGCAAATAACATCAATCATATGTAATTATGTTCAAAATTCTGGTATGTATGTGGTTTTGAGCATTTTTTTATGGTGTTGACTTACAGACATTACTTTAGAGAAGGATAATCAGAAAAAATCAGAGCCACCATACAACAAGCAGGCCAACACAAAGGTTTACTTTCTTGTAAGATAGAAAAACTAGTGAGGAACTATTATAATTACACCTATAATAGTAATTATAGGTGTACATTAAAGGTGTACATTCTACTTATAAATATACTAATTTAATATGTTGGGCTGATAGTAGTAAACATTCAATGATCAACGTATTCCATAGACTGTGTATGGTACACACTTATCTAGCTAAGGTCTTTAGGATCCCATGCAGAAAAGGAATTCTATCTATTAATCAGCATAACCGGTCATTTGCTACTGGCTCAAATGAAAGTTTATCAATATCACTTGTAATATTCCTGCACCATAGAATCATTTTCTTGCCAAACTTTAACTATAAAAAGAAATCTTTAGTTTTCATTTTCTCATTTACCTACTAGCCCCTTACAGAGTTTGGCAGGACATTTTTCCTTTCAACTGTGAATGTCAGGGTGAATTTTTCAAGCTCATCGTCACTGTACATGCTCATATTATCTTAAAAGCACAATGTCTATAAGAAAACTGATGTAAACTTTAATTTTAAAACTTCCAAAAGCTTAAAAATGACACCACTAGATTTAATTTCAAATAGTTTGATATTTTTAAACAATTACTTCTAAACAAATAAGCATTCACCTAATGAAAAAATGGCTGTTATCAACTGTACTTTATATACCTCTCACAAATAAAATGACATTGATATCTAAAATTACTATATACTTTTTCTCTTACATTTTTTTTTTTAAAAGTATGGCAGATTCAGAAGAAATTGAAAATTAAGTAACATCTTACCTCCGAGGAGGAACATTAATGTCTGCCAGTGTATATAGAGGTGTTAGGCTTGACACAAGATAATGAAGTTGTGGAAAAGGAACTAAATTCATGCTGATTTCATTAAGGTCCATGTTAAGGGAACCTTCAAATCTTGCAGAGCTAAAAGTTTGACATTAAAACAATGAGAAAACATTTTAATTTGAAAAACACACTTTGAATAAAATTTGACTTGTTCAACAGGCATTTTCTCAAATGCATTTTTGTACACTGTTCAGTTTAGATATAGCTCTTTTTGGTATTTCTGAAAGTTAGTATCACAATTATGTATAAGGATAATTAAAATACAACATATAATATCTATAGCAATTCTTATTTTTAGATTAGTAAAGTGTAACTTACTACTATTAAACTTGTTCATTACACAAAATACTTAAAATGGACTTTAGGTCAATAATTATTGTAGAAACTTTACTAAATTTTTTAATATGCTTGATTCACTCTATAATCTGAAATATAATAATGTCCAAGAAATCTTTGAGATCAAAGTCATGGAAATCTTTTGGATCAGCTAACAAGGAGGTATATGTTAGGTGGTTTAAGAAATTAAAATGTTCTACTGCAAAAGAATTTTAATTTTGTCTAAATAAGTGTTTCTCCAGTGTATCTACAATAAAATCATTATTATTGAATACCACTAATATTTCATGGAATGTACTTGTAGAAAGATGCTTCACAGACATAGGAATTAAACTCTGGTCTATCACTCCAAGAGATAAAATATAAGACAAAAGAAAATAACAAAAGAAGCTCCCACAACTTATAATAAAATGCTACTACAAAAATCTCAAACATCATCTAAAGCATAGTCATGTTTTTAAACAGGGTTTTACCTTGTTAGGTTAAGCAGCAAATTTGCCACAATGTTGTTCATTGCATCAAAGGGCCTCTTCTGCTGCTTTTTAAAAGCCCCAGCACTTGAAGTAATCAGACTCTTTGGCTTCACAGTTTTACCCAACTTTCCAGAATTCACCATGAGGTCAATTTTGCTGATGATGTCAAATAAAGACTTTTGAGAGAAAATTTGAGAAGAGACTATTAAGAGTGGACCCAGATGTGCTACTAGGCAAGAAGAGAAAGAAAAACAATTAAAATTTATTTTTTTTCCTCTTAGATGAGAATGCTAAAAGCTGAAGAGAACATTTCATGTAAACACATAGGCATAACACAGGAAAAAATGTACATGAACTTTGTTCATAAGTTTCAATGTCATTTCTTACTTGATTGTCAATGGGCAACACACAGTCTGCATGCTCGTTAAGTTCCTTCATTGCCAAGATGCTATTATAAGGTGAAGTTATGACATCATCCTCACCAGAAGGATAAACTGAAGTCACAAATCTGTATACTTCTGGGAATTCATCTTCAAGCACCTTTAAAAGAAATGTGCCAAGTCCAGATCCTGTTCCTGAGGATTAAAATTTCAAAATGAAAATAGCATGAATGATTCAGAATATAACTGTGAGGACTTGGAATTTTTTTTTATTTGTAAAAGTAATTTTTAATTTATTTGTGTTTGATTATGTATTAACTAATTTAATTTCAGATAAATTTAATTTCTGCACAGGTAGTTAAAAAGTCCTGAATTCCATCTCTGACTGTGTCCATGAGTTTGGAATGACTTTCTATATTTTACTTTTTCATATATTTAAACCTTAGATGTCAAGAGAACTGAATAGTGAAAAATTCAACTAAGTTAACATTCAAATTACACTTAATATCAAGCAACTTAAAAGGGAAAAAACCTATCTTGACAGCTTTGGTGTAGTATACATACAATCTTAATGATGAAGAAAACTGTCATGCCACTAAGAAACAAAAAACTGAGTCAAAATTGTTTAAAATTAAGTATGTCCACTTTGAATTTATAAAATTTTCAAATACGAAATATTGTCACTGGTATTTAAAAATGGAAATTCTAGCAATCTCATTAAAGATAATTTTCTGATGCATAAGTTACATTTATATAAATTCAGATATTTTAATTTTGAGATAGGGTGTTAGTAAGTTGGTCAGATTGACCCTGAACTTGAAATCCTCTTATCTCAGCCTCCTGAATTACTAGGTTTACAGGTATGTGTCAGTGCACCCAGCTAAATTCAGAAATTTTTAAGAACTTAAAGAGAGAAATTTCTGTTGGAATCTCATTTTTCAAACCATAGGATGTGAACTATTAGCTATAAACTAATTACTAGATTGGTACCAGTATTTTTTCTTAAATGAACAAGGAGGAAGAATCAATGTGTCACATATTACATGAGTAAATAAGGTTCTCTAAATCTTTTGTTTCAGACTCTGTGTGTGTGTGTGTGTGTGCACGCGCGCGCGCATGGGTGTGTGGGTGGGGGTGCTGTGTTAGGATATTAAATATGTTTCTTAGTATTCTGGTTAAAAAAGTTTGATGCCATTGGCCTGACTTATATAGATAAATATGAAAAGGTTATGATGCTAAAAATACTACATGAAAAAGATTTTTTGGGGTAGTCTTTAATGGCAGTATAGGAAAATGGAAACTTAAATATTTTTTATGGCTAATATATAAATTGGTACAATATTGTAGGAAGATATATTAGTGACATCAACCAAAACTTAAAAAGCTCATATTCCTTCATTCCATCTTTCTGGGAATATTGCCTATAGCTACGGTGGCACAAATGCATTACACTAGTACAAAGATAAAAAGTTTCTTGATAATGATGGTCTTCTAAAGGCATGGTTACACAGGAAATACAATTTAAAATGCCATGACAGTGAATAAAAGATATGTCAATCGTATATAACCTACTGAGTATAAAATCAATTTGAGCTTGGAGAGAAAGAGTGTGGAATTTAAAAAATTTGTTAATCCTATTTTAAAATTAACAAATTATATTGTTTCTATTTCATAGTGCAGGGGAACAAAATACTTCAGTTCTAAGTTACAGGCTTCCCTGGGCAAAGAAAGCTATGCAGATCATATATTTCTAGTTTAAGTTAATTAATTACCATGTAGTAGATGATTTAAATAAATTAACTGAAAGAAGTTTTTACTTCTGTTTTCTTGGAGATGAGAAAAGCTTAGAGGTGGTTAAAGAAAGTATGTTGATGCAGGGTGTGAGGGCACATGCCTGTAATCCCGTGGCTTGGAAGGCTGAAGTTTGAGGCCAGCCTCAGCAACTTAGTGAGACCGTGTCTTGTGTCTTGGAGGGAAAAAAAAAAAAAAGATAGGGGTGCTAAGGATGCTACTCAGTGGTTAAGTGCCCATAGGTTCAATCCCCAATACCAAAAAAACTATATTGATATTCTCTGATAAGCAAATATAATAATGTGCCAAAAACAGTCCTAGTTAGGAGGTAAGACTGAATAAGCATACTCTGAGGAAAAATAAATGTTCCCTAAAACTCTTATATACTGAAATATGACTGAAAATTTTATGAAAGAAGGTAAAAGAAAAACGTTTTAGCTCTGTTGGATCTTAAAAAGGACTTAAAAAAAATTGGTAATAGTGACCCAATTTCACAAAATTTTAAGGTAAGCTGTAATTCAAATACATGCATATACTCTAAATAGTTCTATCTTTATCAAGCATAGTTCTGAAAACAAGACTTATGTTTGCAAAATGAATTCCCACCTGGATTTTAATATTGTTATAGTCAAATGAGTGAATAACTTTACCTCCTCCCATGGAGTGTATTATAAAGAAACATTGCAAACAATCACAGTGCTCTGCCGACTTTCTGAGTTTCTCTAAAATCTTTTCTTGGTAAAGACTGCCAAAAACTTTGTGACCCACAGCCCTGAAAATAAGAATATAGATTTAAAAAAAATCATTGCATTTATTACTTCTTGATTTTATTCTGTTCTAAATAAAAGGATAATGGAAAAAATTGAAAACTGAAAAGTAAAAATCTGTTTTTACTTCAGTAAGTAATAATGTAATATCTTGAAGATATTAGATGGTAAATTTTATATATATCACTTATCTATAATACTTGAATATCCTGATAACTCATTATCATAGGATCCTAAATTATGGTTTTCTAATTTCATCTTTTCAACTTTTCTCTTGAGATACAATCACAACAAAATAAGATTTCAGTTACTTATTTTTTTGTTTCCATTTAAAGTAAATTCTGAATGGCAGTGAATTTACATATTAAAGAGCAGAATGAAGTCAACTACAAAGACATTAGAAATTTTAAAAGTTAAACTAACCTACTCTGGTTTAAAATAGGAGGAAAAGTGATTACATTATGATGTTATTATATGAAATGGCAAATGTAAAAAAATGTTATTCATGAGACTAAGTCTTTTTGGTTGCTCGAATTTGCAAGTATCCTAATGATGAATTATAAAAATGATTTTTCCATCACATACATGCAGTTAGGCATAATTCAAAAGTTACATAAAAAATTATATGACTATCAGAGAAAAGTCCAGTTGGGATTTCTGGACTGGATTTTTCTAAATTAGTCTCCAAGAACACAAGATTCAAATTCATGTTTTAATGAAATGATACATCACTTCACATTTTGAACCTGAGGTATTAAATATTTGAAGTAAAAAATATGAGATTTGTCAATAACAATAAATTACTTAATTTTTTACAAAAAACACCAATGTGAATTCTTAAATGACCACTGTTGGAGGTTTTTCCCCGGCTAATACAGAGACTATTACATATTTAAGGGTCAAAATAGCATCAGGTTCAGTCTGTATGCTAGGACAAGGTCTGGCTTGCATCTTTATAACAATTCTATTAACTTTGACCAAAGGGAGAACTTGAGAGAGTCAAATAATGAAAGTAAGAGACTGGTTTACAAAAGTACTTTAAACTTCTGTCACTACTTAGTGTTATATAAGAATCAATCTGAGCAAGGCATGTTGGCATACACTTGTAATCCCAGCTACTTGGGAGGCTGAAGCAGAAAAATGACAAGTTTGAGGCCAACCTTAGCAACTTACTGAGATTCTGCCTCAAAATAAAGCTGGGGATGTGGTTCAGTGGTAAGTGCCCCTGGGTTCAATCCCTGTTACCACACACATACACAAGTTAAAAACATTAAAAAAAATCAAAATACTGAAAGGGGCAGAGAGCCCCTGGGTATAAGCCCCAGTATAGCCAAGTGTGGGTTTGGGGGGTTATTGGGAGAATCAATTTGCAAAGAAGAATTTAGAAAATCAATTTTTCCTAATTCATCTCTTTCTTAAAAAAAAAAAAAAAAAAGGTAAAAGGAACTAGGAGTAAAAGTAAATACATGTGGCTTTCAAGCATTGTGAAACACCATCATTTATTAAGGAAAAGAAGATGGTGCTGAAAGGCATAGCTTTGTCTGTGGCATAGTGTATCTTGCACTCACATCAGCAGGACCTAACCAAATAAAGAATGCTTAATTTTCTCAGATAATATTCAAAGTTTATATTAAACATATTCTCACCAATTATTTCCTGAGCCAGAAATATCAGTGATGAGCTGCTTGCTATCAAATACATCTCTCAATGGTCCCTGGAGAATTTCATTCACTACCCCTTCTTCCATATCAATTAAGACAGCCTAAAAAGAGAAATAAAATAGACATTTCCTTTAAATTTATTTATTCTGTCAATGAATTTGTGAGCTGTAAACTGCATTATTCCTTTAAATTTAATCAAAATCTTTATGTAGACTCTGTTAAGCATTAAAAAGGAATCTCTCCCTGTTCTAAAGGTAGACTTCAATTATAAGGTGGATTCTAAACTCTTGCCTTCTCCAATATGCCAACTGGGGGATATAATAATCCTCTCAACTGAATATCTAACCAGGACTTAGAAGTGTAGAAGGTAACCTTAGCCAGAAAAAGTTCTCAACAAACACAGGATGCAGCCATGATGTCCTTTTTGCATCATGGCCCAAAACCATTCAATGACAACATGGTCCCTTTCTCCAAGTAATTCACAATCTGATTCATTACCACAAAATTTTATACTATTAAGAAGAAAAACATAAAACAAATTTAAACACAGAAAGAAAAAAATAGAAAAAAAAAAAAAAAAAAGACTGAAAGGAACATACCAAAATGTAAGCAGAAATAGCTTGGCATAGGATTATTTGTCCCCTCCTCTCATTTTCTTATACTTTACTTTCCACATTCTTTATAGTGAGAGCTGGGGGTGTAGCTCAGTGATAGAGTACATGTGAGGTCTTGGCTTCGATGCCCAGCACCAAAACAAAAACAAAACAAAACAAAACAAAACAAACAAAAAAAGGAGACAAAAAATCACCTAAACCCAAACCCAAATAAAACCCAAAAAACCCCCAAAACCAAAACCAAAAAATTCCCAGCAAAAACAGTGAACAAGAGTGAAAAAGTGAATTAAGAGTTAAAAGAGCAAAGCTGAAAAAAAAATTCTAAAATAACCTTAGTGTACACTATAAATTATTTGTTAACTCCTTGATTCAATTGTCACAGAGAAGTGCTTGGTTTATGGACTTTAGTTCTTGTGACTCTATAACATTGAGCAGTTAGTATGACAATTCTAAATGCTCCAGATGTGAGAATTTATTTAATCCACACAACCCTATGCTCAGATACGATCATCCTTATTTTACAAGAGGAAACTGAGGCTTAAAAAAGTTATGTAACTTGGCTATGACCACCTGGCTAACTTGGCACAGAATCTTCACTCTTAACCATCAAACAATTAGTTTTCTATTATCTTTAAATGAAAAATTAACTTGTATCTATTGCTCTACCTGTTCTTCAAGTTAAAAAGGTTTCTTTTGTTATCATTTATCTAGACATAGATTATCCAGACAAGTATTTCCCCTGAAACAATGAAATGAATTGCTAAATATAGTGTTTAAGTATGAAAATTGCCCCTTAATGTTTCAGGTGGACACAAATGTCTGCTTAGTTTTATTTATAATACTATGGCTTAGTAAATTTTTTTAAATTTCAAGAAGTCAAAATTTTATTGTCAAGTTAGAGAAACAATAGTTATTTTTAAAAATGCATGGAATGTCAAGTATATATATATATCTTACTCGTGCTTTCAAAGAACGAATTTTTCCTTTGGAAATACTGCCACCATCACCAATCACTCTGAAAGAAAAAAAAAAAATGAGAAAAGGTCCCAAGATCTTCCGTGGCTAAATGTGAACTTCCAAATATACAAAAAGGTTGGTTATACGCCAGGTAAAGTAGACACAATAGCCACTCCTAACTTTCTTCTCCCTTACCTCTTATGAGTCTGAGAAAGTGAGAAACTTATTTCCTTAGCTTTCTTTGTAGTTAGGATAGGCCATGTAATACACAGTTTCAGAGATAAAAGGAGAGATATTTCGGGAAGTTTTTCTGATAAAAAGAACCAGACGGAACTGGTTCTAACCTTCCTTTTTTCTGCCTCAAACATGATTGTGGTTATGATTCCTGGGGAAGAGAATGCATTTCATGAAGAATGCATTCATGAAGTAATAAACATGGAAAAAAAGCTAATATACTAAGGAGGGAAAAACATATGGAATGTAGGTCTCTGAGGCATTTTGCCAACCTTTGAATATTCTATTTCCAGATTTCTTTGTGAGATAAATGAATACCTATATTGCTTAAGCTACTATTAATGAGGTTTCCTGTTGCAGCCAAACACCTATGAACTGATATACTAGGTATATACCATTGAGAAACTAAGGCTGTTCCTAGAATTTTATATTGAAAATATGTTACTGAAGTACTGAAATCTATAACCAAGCATGTTGTATGGCTTGATAAAGATAGTACACAAAAAGACAGACTACGTGAAGGGAAGAAGAGTTAAATGCAGATGCTATAGACCAGGAATTGGTAAGCTGCCATCCTCAGGACAAATCTAACTAGCTGCCTGTTCTAAAAGTTTTATTCAAATACAGCCACACTCATTTGTTTGTGTACTATCAATGACTGCATTCATGCTATAAAGACAGTTGAATAGCTATGATACGTCTATTATGATCTACAAATTAAAATACTAACTGATCCTTTATGGACAATGTTTGCCAACTTCTGCTATAAATTTCTATCATGCTATTAAAAAGGTATAATTTGATAAAGAAAGGTACATGAAGATGTGGTCTCATTTTTGAAAAAGATTTTTTTGGTACCCCTTTGTGGAAAAGAAGCTTTGTGTTCAAAGTATACAGAAAGAATAAGGTGCTCCACACCCCCCTGCCTCCTCCTCCCCAAACCTGATTTTGGGAAAATAAGAGTGTTCTAAGGTTAAAGTATAAAAGACACAGAATATATGAGTGTCATTATGTAAAGTATTAAGAGAGAAAAACTCTCAGGCTGAGTCTCAACTATGTAATGTTCAATGAAAGAGTTGTCTATCAAGAAAGAAGTGGGAGTAGGAACTTAGTTATTGAGGTAATATTTTGAAAGATATATTGCAAAGGCAGATTTGAGATTCCTAGTAGGATTTAGGGGACAGGATATTCTGGGTCACAGATAAGATGGAATCAGTCTTTATGATATCTAATTCCAAATACTAAAGACAAATGATAACAGTCATTAAGGTAACACTCCTAACTTTTACGGTCACTAAGCAACCTTCTGATTATCTGATAGATTTCCTACAAAAGAGAATGTGATGAAAAATGAGAATATGGTCTTTCTGAGGTAATAGTTTCTCCTTGTCTATTACTACATTGACTTTTCACTTTTTAATCTATTTTTTTGGTTTTGGTTAATCTGATTGTACTGAAGAACAATGGATTCATTTTGGTTAATCTGATTGAACTGGAGAGCAACGGATTCATTCTCAAGGTGCAAAAAACAAGGTTTCTGAGTTCGCATGCTTGAGCAGTAGGTCCCAGAATTTACTAACAAAATGAAAAGTAATTAGCCTTTCTTAGAAGATACAGACACCTAATTCAGACTAAAACTAGAACTTTTGTTGAATTAAAGACTGATATTAAGTATAATTTTCATGCAAATTCACCACGGTTAGTTTTAGGGAGTATTTTGAAAATATGTAAACTTAATGATTTAACATTAAAAGCTTATGGACATACCCTTATGGACACACCCTGAATGTCAAACTACTCTTTCAGATAAAAGATTTATGATACATATAGCTTTCATTAAATAGACAAAAGTAATGTTTGTTATAAGCAGTTTACACAACTTTTCTCCTTTTAGCACATTCTTATACTTAGAGCAAGTATTCCCGACCACAAATGGACAATAAACTTGAATGCTTTCAAAAGTTAGTCATTATTAGATGCATTAACAAGATACCCTCAGGGAAAATTTCAGCTTAAGAGAAAATTCATTTCAAGGTTAAGTTAAAAGAAGTCACACTAAAGGTTCTTTTTGCTCCTTAATAAAGCCTGAGAAGGAAATTTGTTGTCCTGCGGAATATGAAAATACTAATGATAAAATGAGAATATGCTTTCAATGAGAAAAACAAACAAAAAACCCAGAAAACTTCATAGCTGTCAATTGTTTTTATTGTTTTTTAAAGAATTCTCTCCTAGTCTGTTGACATGCTTTATGTGATAAGACTTTAATATCATCTTACCTGGTATCCACATTTCGAAAGAAGCTGCTTATTGCCTCATCATAAATTCCTTTCTAAAAAGAAAACAAATTATATAATTTGTCTTGATCTTATCCAAATACAGTCCTTTCAATTTTAATAATTCTTATTATTAAATGATGTAATGGCTAGAAGTGGTCATAAGAATATGCAAGCATCACAAAAACGTTTAGATTGATTCTCCGATGTTTGTAGTAGAGAGTAAATGTCAAGAGATCTATAGGTTAAGTTCAGCAGGGGGGTAAAGAAAGACTTCCCCATAGGATTGTAGAACAGGTGTATCAAATCGAGTTTTCTCTGGATTCTTGGTGATCCTTTTACAAGCTGACTAGTTAACAGTCACAAGTGTAGCCTATATTATAAAGTACTTCCACATACATACTGCTTTTCACAAGAACACTAATAAACAGGAGACCCTAAGAATCAGGAAAACATTTATGACTATGGTTTCTGGCCGGTGTTTTTTCAGACTAGTGTGTGTCTAAAAGTAATACACGTCAAAAAAAGGTTACACGTTCTTCACTGACACGACCCCATATAACTTATATCGCACAGATAAAAGCTCAAAGCATTTTCTTTTTCTTTTCTTTTTTTTCCCGGGAGACCTCGGTGACAGGCGAGGGGGACTCCCGGCAGATACCAGTACCTGGTTGACCGCCGCGTGCTCCCTCAGCACCAGGTCCCAGAAACAGCAACCGATCTGGTTTCCGCACTGGCCAACTGCGACCAAGGGAGAAGAACAGAGAGAATGGACATTAGATGGGAATCAACTGCTAAACTCTCTGGCGACCGAATCCCGACAACCCGGTGCAGCTCACCCTGTATGACCACCGACTGGGTCATTTTGGAAGGTGGCCCGCCCAAGACACCTGAAAACCCAACCCCGCGTTCTCATTCGCCCGCAACGGCACTCCACAAGGAGGCGGCCGTAAGTCACACTGCTGTCGTAAGTCGCTACCGTCGCTAAACCCTTCTTTAAGTCCAGGAAAAGCGGGAGGAAGGGGGGGCGGGGCGGTCCGTCTGAAGACTGCGCAAGCGCACTTGCGTCTCATCGTTACCATAGCGACTGGGCCTCCCGACCGCAGATCCTCGCTGCCTTGTCAACATCTTTGAGCATCGGCAGCTCCGGAGGCCGGGGTAACTGACGGGTAATCAGGCTTCGGAGTGGTATTTTAAATATGTATCTTTAAACTGTGCGTGGGCTCTCAGAGGCTTAGTCTTCGTTCACAGTCTCAAAACTTGGGCAGTGGGTCAAATTCCGTTTACTCAGATTCCAATGGGCGCTCCCTTAGCGTGGCTACCCAACAAACCCTTTGTTCTAATAGAAAACGAGCACTGTCGAGGGGGACAAAGACACCCCGGATGAATGAATACACATTGCCAAGCTCAAACCGAAAATACTTTGACAAAAAAGACAAAGCTAAGTTCAGAGACCCAACTGGTATTTGTTGAACGCCATATACTCTCCACATTAACTTCTAGGCCTCAAAAGAAGTTAAGGCAGATCCAGGATCAACAAGCTTGCAGTCTAATTGAAGACATGCACGAAATACTCAAAAGAATTGTGATTTACTATTGTGTGGCGCTAACAAGTGCATTTGATGAACAGGGTGAGGCAGAGTAAATACAAGTCTGATGGAAGAGATGGGATTAAAGCATTTGATGTATGTAAAATGTTTAGATGGGATAGAGGAGGAAAAACTTGAAAAATCAAGCATTAGTGAAAATTACCATCTCTTTAAAATTGTCCAACATTAAAAAAAACCATAAATTTTAATCAAACAAATTAGATCGATTTTCAATTAACAACTCAGCACTTTTTAATGAATTAACATTTTTCACAAGATTTCTGAGAAACTACAAAACCCTAAAAACCGTCTTCATTTAATAAAAAATTATATGTGCCATTAGTGTGTGGTATTATGAGCCATAATATTAAATTGTTTATAACACCTTATTCCTTCATCAAGACAAATAATAATTATATACTTTCCTCAAAACTGATAAATTTGATGTTGCAATAGGTTATTTATATGGCTGAGGCTTTCCCATATTTTCACTTATTTTTTCACGTTAACATTTATGCCTTGTGATAATCAGCACATTTAATCAACAAATTTTTGTAATTGCTGGATTTAATCTTATTGGTAAGCTTGAAGTTAGTGGTGGAGGTGTACTGTGTTACTTCAGTTCTTAATGTTGAAGTCACAGAGTTTGGGGTTTTCTAAATTTGCAAAACTTGAACAAGTTTGTAAGTAGTGATGTGAATAGGTCTGTATTGATGAGTTATGATGCCAGTTCATCTGGTATTCTGGCTTTTGCACAGCTCTACCCCTATTGCAGCCCCTGGAGTCATTATTCTTCAGAAAATGCACATGGCAAAGAAGTTCAATTAAGAAAGTATTAACAAGTCTCATTGATAGCTTTGATCTGGAGGGAATCAGATGATTCTGCTTAAGAGTCAATCAAGGTGTAGAACCTTCCATACTAGTCATGTCAGAACCTCATTATAGGCAAATACACATTGGTTGAGGTAAGAAAAACTGTATAGCAGGCCATCCAGAGTCTTATAAGTAAGAAAAATGTTTTTTGCCTGAAGTCACTGAGCTATTGGAGTGTGGTAGGCTTGGAGAGATAATTGACTAACACAGAGAGAAAACAGATTGAACATTTTACATGCTAAATATGAACAAGAGAATAAAATCATTGAGAGGCATGCAGACTGTTACTATAAAAAGAAGGAAAGAAGGACGGAGGGTAGCATGCAAAATATGGATGAAGTACATGGTCTGGAACAAAAGCTAACCTAATGGAGACAAAGGAGAATTTACCATATATACTTTGTGCTCTAGAAGAACTTAATAAAGAGAATAGGAATACAATAAAAACAGGAACTTAAAGATGAGATGCTGAAATAATGTGTTGAGAAATAAGCTCTCTGAGCACTGAGTCTTGCCTGCTTTGTTCACTGCTATACCCCCAGTTCTCATAACCTTGCCTAGTATACAATACATAGTAAATAAATATTTTATGAAAAATGAAATAAAATAGTTAAAGAACTATGAAAGTTGAAGATCAAAGCACACACCTTAAAGGACTAATGAATAGTTTTTAAAAGTGTGAAGTAACTTACTTTTCTTTTTTGTACTGAAGAATGAACCCTGGGGCTTTTAACCACTGAGCCACATCCCAGTCCTTTTTATTTTTTAGTTTGAGACAGGGTCTTGCTAAGTTGCTGAGGGCCTTGCTAAGTTGTTGAGGCTGACTTTCAACTTTTGATCCGCCTGCCTCAGCCTCCTGGGCTGCTGGGATTACAGGTGTGCACCACGTTAAAGGACTAATGAATAATTTTTAAAAATGTGAAGTAGCTTCGATATTTTAGCTATTGTGAATAATGCTTCAATGAGCACAAAAGTGCAGATATTGTTTCAACAAACTGATTTCAATTCTTTGGATATTCAGTAGTCCCCTCTTATCTGTGGGTGTCTCAAGTTGTAGATAGTAATAAACTCTGAATATGCTACATTTTCTATACATGCATACTTATGATAATGTCTACAAGTTAAGCAAATAAATCAACAATTAGTATAATAAGGTAGAAGGGTTATAATACAATACTGTAATAAAAATGTCATATAACAAGTATGTTTTAGGGGCATTAATAAATAAAACAACAGTTACTTGAAAAGAAGCACTGTGATACCACAATAGTCAATCTAATAACTGACAGCTACTAAGTGACCAACAGGTGGTTATCATATACATTGTGGATGATATATGGACAAAGGGATAATTCATAGGCAGAATGGAGCAGGACAGTGTAAGATTTCATCATGCAATTCAGAATATGCAATTTAAAACTCAATGAATTGCCTATTTCTGGAATTTTCCATTTAATACTTTTGGATGATAGTTGACTGCAGATAATGAACTGTGAAAAGTAAAACCACAAATAAGGGGAGACTACTGAGTACCCAGAAGTGGGACTGCTGGATCATATGGTAGTTTTATGGTTAGTTTTTTGAGGAGCTTTCATATTGTTTATCATAATGGTTATAATTTATACTCCAACCAACACTGTACAAGGATTCCCTTTATCTCTATATCCTGTGCCAGCACTTGTTATCTTTTGTCTTTTTCATAATAGCCATTCTAACAGATGTGAGAACATATATCTCATTGTGGTTTTAATTTACATGTCTCTGATGGTTAGTGATGTTGAACATCTTTTCATATATCTGTTGGCCATTTTTATGCCTTCTTTTGAGAAATGTCTTTTCAGATAACTTGCCCACTTTTAAATTGGACTATTTGTTTTTATTGTTATTTAATAATATATTTTAGATATTATTTATCAGATGTATGGCTTGTAAATATTTTCTACCCATTGTGGGTTGTCTGTTTACTCTTTTAAGTATTTCCTTGGCTGTGCAGGGGCTTTTGGTTTGATGCAATCTCATATATCTTATTTTTGCTTTTGTTGCTTAGAATTCATTGCTCAGACCAATGTTGTGGAACTTTCCCATGTTTTCTTCTAGTGGCCTTGAAATTTTAGGTCTTGCTTTAAAATATTTAGTTTACTTTGAGCTGATTCTTACATGTGAAATGAGAAGCTTTCTGGTTTTTGTGGCAGAGACAAAGGCAGATGAGGAAAGGTTTGCACTGGCAGCTAACAATCACTAATAATTTACTGGTCAAAAGTAGTTATATGAACTCCAAATAATCATAAGATGCAAGGAATCACAATTCCTGAAAGTCAGAAATTCAGAAATATTTGATGAACGTTTGTAAGTACTGTATAAACATACTCAGACCTGCCGCGTCTGTGGTAGGCAGCCTCAAAGATGATACCCAATGATCTCATATAATCCCCTCTCTTAGAGACTGGGATACGCGTAGTGACTTCTTTTCTGATGAATAGAGAACACAGCCCAATGGAACTTTGAATTGAGACAGAATTGAGAATTCCAGGAGACAAATACAGTTGAAATTTGCAAGGCAGAATGCCAGAGAGGAGATAGAGTATACAAAAAGACAGTTCTGGAGATCTTCAAGGGACTCCTCGTGAATACTGATCCTGGGCATGCATATGTGAAAGCTACCTAACACTGAGGGTGAAGCCCCTGGAAGTAAGCATACAAAACAATTGCTAGGGGCCCAGAAAGGGATGGTTCTAATTATTCACATTCCTGATATCTTAAGTGGAGAGCTCTTATATTCCATGAAACATTGAGTTGAGTACTCAGAGAGGTAATTTGCCTCAGTAGTAGAGACAAACTAGTTCTAGATGAAAGGCTGTTTAAATCTAGCCTAAGCAAGCATAAAACCAAGTTTCCAAAAAGCCCAGCTGTTTCTAAATAACTGTGTCCTAGACTAAAATTCAAAAGTACTTAGAGGGCTAAAAATAAAATTATTCAGTAATGTGAATTCACAGTGTCTGGCATTTAAATAAACATTTCTGTGTATGCAAAGACAAGCCCCATGATGAGAAAAATATCAGTTAAAAACAGATCAGGAAATGCACAAATGAAAGAATTAGTAAATAAGGACATTAAAGCAACTGTTATAAATACACAGCATGTGTTCAAGAAAGCAGAGGAAGCACGAGAACATTAAGAAGAGACAAAAACAACAACAACAAAAAAACCAAACCAACCAACCAATCAACCAAACAAACAAACAAGAAAACATTTCCAAACTGGCCTTCTAGAGATGAAAAGTACAATATTTCAGGTGAAAAATAATGGAATTAAGAGCAGATTAGACATTGTAAAGGAAACTCTCCAAAATAAAATAGAGAACAGAGATTTTTTTTTTTCCTAAGAAAGTAGGGTTAATGAGATGTGGTATAACTTCAAACATTTTAATATACATGCATTTGGAGGTCCAGAAGGAGGGAACAAAAAGTACTTGAAAATTCATGGCTATGAAATTTCCAAATGTGATAAAAATTATGGACCCACAAATATAAGAAGCTCAGTGAACATTACGCAAAAGAAACTGGAGGAAAACTGTACCTGTTGCTTAATATTGGTAAATTAAGAATAAACTTAAAAGCAGCCAGAGAGAAAAAGAGAGAAAATACATACAGAGGAGAAAAAATGACAGCAGACTTCTTGTAATAAAACAATGCAAGCCAGAAAACAATGGAACAAAATATGGAAAATACTTAAAATTTTCAATTTAGGCTGGGATATAGCTCAGAGGTAGAGTGATTGCCTACTATGTACAATGCCCTGGATTCATTCCCCAGCACTGGAAAAAAATATCTATACCCAGAGAAAATATTATTCAAGAATGAAAATGAAATAGATACAAAAGCTCAATGAATTAATCACCAGAAAATCAGCACTGTTCAGTGAAAATATTCAGGCAAAAGAGAAATGATGTCAGGTGAAAATCTGGATGTACTCAAAGGTGCAAAGAACATCGAATATAATAAATACATAGGTAAATATAAAAAAACTTGTTTTAAAAAAAAGATCTCCTTAAAATATAATTAAACTAAAATGTTATGGTAATCATAATAGTAAAATAAATGACAATAAAATACATAGAAAAAGAGGAGAAATAGAATATACTATAGTCAAGTTCTTTTAGTATACATGAAATGTTATAATTTTATTTGAAGGCAGATTGTCAGATGTTAAAAGATGTATACTATAAGCTCTGAAGAAACCAAAAACAAAACAAAATACAAGGATGTATAAAAGTAAATGACAGATAAAATTGATTCATCAAGTATACTGAGTTCATCCAAAATAACAAAATTTTAATAAAGGAGGAGCAGAGAACTGATTGCCCAAATAGAAGGCAAATAGCAAAATGGCATGTTTAAATTCAAACTTTAACTACATTCAATGTAAATAATCCAAACACCTTTATTTAAAAAACAAGAGTCACTGGAGTGGATAAAATAAGCAAGACCGAACTATATACTATTTACAAGAAACCTACTTGGAATGTGAAAATAAAATAGGTTAAAAGTAAAAGAATAGGAAAAGACATCATGCTACATTAACCAATAGGAAGAAGCTATACAAATATCATACAGAGTAAATTCAGAGCAAAGAATTTTATCAGGGATAAAGATATTTTTTAATGATAAAGGTTTCAATTCATCTGAAGGACATAGCAATATTATGTGTTTATACACATAATAACAACACTTTGAAATAATAAAAACTGGCAGAATTGAGAGGAAAAATAGATAATTTACCATTATAAAGATTTCAATGCCCCATTTCAACAATCAGTGAACAAGTGTAAAGAAAATAAGAATATGAAAGAATTGAACAAAATTGTCAACCAATTATACTTCACCTAACAACAGTAAAAAACATGTCCTTTTCCAGTATACATGGATGACTTACAAAGATAGTGCATATTCTGTTCATGAAAACAATTCTCAATTAGTTTAAAAATATTCAAATCAAGCAAAAGAATGTTCTCTGACTAAACTGAAATCTAATTAGAAATAAGTAACAGAAATATAGAATATTCCCAACTATTTGAAAACTAGACAATATAATAGTAAATGACTCATAGGTCAAAGAAGAAAGCATTTTAAATTATTTTTAGTATGTATTTTCTCAAAAGGAAAGTTTTAACTGAAGTAAGAGAAAACAGAAAATTTCAAAATTTATAGAATGCAGGAAAAGTGTGCTTTAATGGAAACTTATGAAATTAAATGATTATATTAGGAAAGAAAAAGTCCCAAATCAATGACTAAGCTTCCCCCTTTAGAAACTTGAAAAAGAAAAACAAAAATTTTGCCAAAGTAAATAGAAGAGAGGAAATAGTATAGAGTGGAGTGGAAAATCATATATATTAGAAAACAAAATTAATAGAGAAAAAACGAATACAACTTCCACATGTGTACTGAGAAATTAAAATCCTTTGGCAGTCTCCTTTGTTCATAAAGTCTAAACTCTTTAACTTGATTTCATGCTTCTGCATGGTTTGGGCTGTACGTATCTCTTGGACCACATCTCCCTTTTGTTTTTTATGCTGTGCTTAAGTCACCTTTCAGATCTTTTATTGTCCTCTTTATTAGCATGTGACCTTTGCACACAGTTTCCTGTTTTCCTCCTCCCTATCTCGGTATCTTTGACTCTTACTCTTTTCCTCCTCATCCTTTAGATTTAGATTTGATATTCCAGTCTAGAAATATCCTACCCTAATATGTAACTTCACTAGAGCAGAAAATGTGTTTGCTCTTGCTCAGTCTTTTATCCTGAATGCTTAACTCATGCCTTGCTCATGATAGATTTTTAGAAAATATTTGTTGAATGACTGAAGGAAGTGTAATCATAGTTCTGTTTTCTTAGGACCAGTTCAAACATTCCTTTTTGACATTTCTAATTAATATCCTGAGAATTGAAAGATTATTTTTGGATTTATGATAGTTATGAGAAAGTATTTAAGAGATTTCATAATCTTATCTATCATTTTTACTTCATTTATTAACCATTGCTTTGTAAGGATCTTTTTTTTTTTGGTACCAGGTATTGAACCCAAGAGTGCTTAACCACTGAAACACATCCCAACCCCCATCCCCGCTTTTAAAACATTTTTTATTTAGACACAGTGTCTTGCTTAGTTGCTTAAGACCTTGCTAAGTTGCTAAGTCTGGCTTTGAAATCACAATCCTCCTGCCTCATCCTCCTGAGCTGCTGCATGTGCCACTGTGGTGGGCTGTAAGGATCTTCTATAGAGTCTAATTCATTTTGTCTTTTGATGAATTATTACTCAAGTACTGTAAAGTTTGATCATTAGGACTACTGTTTGGTTTGGTTTCACTGTATCTACACATGAAACGTGGCACAATTTATACCAAATGAGCTAGTTAAAAATAGTGGTAAATTAGAGGGATTAATTAACATGTGCAAGGGGGATATTTTACTTTCTATTTACAATACCATTTTTCATATAAACTGGTGGCGATTTGCTCAGAATTAGAGCTAACATTGTGGTAAAATTCATACCTAATTCTGATGTCAAAACCCATCATTTTCCACTGCCACCTTCTCTCCAACATGTAAACTGTTAAAAAATTTTGTCATCCTAAGGAACAAATGTTTAAGTCCTAATGATGCATTAGCTAACAATGGCCAGCAATTATTTCAGTTTGTCTGACTGTGACACAGTAGGTTAAACTTAGATTTCTCCAAGCTAAAATTGTAATCAACTCATTCACTGATAGCACCCTAGTAAGAAAAAAGAAGGTAGAGGTAAGATTTTTATCTAACATAAACTTAATTATTATGTAAATTGCTAATTTTTATAACATAATGAAATCATAGCAGTGGGAACTTAATATACTATGTAGGTAATAATAAAGATTTTCATCAAGGTGCACTAGCATTTAGTAGTTTAGTGATTACCAATGACAACTGAAAAATTGTTCACTGAAGAATAATATTCTGCCTTAAGGTTTAAACTTAAGCATTACTGAGGAGGGCAGACTCTCAGTGAAATAAGCTGTTAAGCTGTTGATACAGAAGCCAAGAACTAGTTGGGAGAGGGAGAGCAGTCCAGAGAAATGCAAAGGTGGAATTAACAAAGAAGAAACTCAATGACAAAGAAACAGAATAACAAGGACAGTACAAGATATATTCTTCCTTTTGTGGTAGTCATTATTTCTCCATTTTGGAATTTTAAGGATCTCTTGAAAAAACAAGAAAGAAGAGGGTAGTCCAGGCATTAGAAGAGCTAGACCAGAGAATAAAGAATATTGCCATTTAAGAAGAGCTAGAGAAATTTCTTTTTGGATTTGAGAGTGTTAGAATGAGATGAGGAGATAGGTTGGATTAATTTGTTTTATTAGTTAAGGGAAAGTCTGAGAGATAAAGAGAATGAGGAAAATGGGATTAGTGAGAAGAATCACATGTGATTTTTGTGCAGATCAGTTAGACTGTAGGTCTTCATTCATAGATCAGAATGTTTAATATTGTTGGAAAATAAGGCAGCGACAATAAGAATAAAACTAACCCCCCCCAGAGACACTTATATTTTATTCAAGTTTCATCTTGTTGCTAGAGTTATGAATTGAGGCGTGATTTTTCAGCAGGTGGGAAACTATGTGAAAGAATCTTCTGATGTCATAATTTCTGGGTGTCGCTGGAACATTTGATCATCATTCCTTTGGCAATTCTAGCTTTCTATGGAAGGTCAGTAGAAGCAATTGATTTATTCACCTCTACAGGAATCAGACTCGGCCTATTTTGGTAAGTGTATATTTCCTTGATCAAGTTAGCTAAAACTTAATACCTAGATGGACAGACAGACTAAACCATAGAGTTTACTAAGGTTTTACTAAATAATTATTGAGCAAAAAAATTTTTTTTCATGATACTGACAGTCTATAAAAATCACTGTACTCAAATTCTTAAACTGTAATAATTTGGTTTTGTTGTTATCACCAATAAATATTTACTTATTAGGCATAGAATACTATACTAGGCATAGAAACAGTTTTAAGACATTTTTTATTTTTCCTGTCCTCTGTGAGTTAATAGTTGAAGACATGCAAATTTTTTCAAGGACTGTTATGGGTATTAAAGATTCAGTGGAGACAAAGATAGACATAGAATAGGGGTCTACTCAGCAAAACATTTATAAACTACTAGTGCAGTGTTTCTAAACAGGGAGAAATTTTTCCTCTTTCCCTCACCAAGGGACACTCAGCAATATCTGGACATTTTTTACTGTCTCAGTTGGGAGAAAGATACTGTTAGCATCTAGGAGACAAATGTTGCAGAATATTCTATAACATACAGGAAAGTCTACCTTCCCCAACTAGGAATCATCTGGTCCTAAATGACAATAGTGTCATGTTTTTGAGAAACCCAGTATTAGACTGATGATCTCTGTTACAAAACAATGGTGTTATGAAAACTTAGATAATGAGGGTTATGATAGGTTTTTTTCTAAGAAACTGAAATGTAAATTCAGGCTTAGTGGGTAAGTTGACCCTAGCAAGTAAAGGGTGGCAGCAGTGGATGGGGAAGAGTTCTAAGCAGAGGCAAAGGCAACAGTAGAATTTATTCCTGTGCGTGTGTGTGTGTATTCATCACATATATTTCATGTATATAATATATTCATGGAACACATTAATATGTATTTACTAGTGCTCAGTGTCATCTGCTGAGAAATAAGTCAACATTTATTGAGCACTTATGTGCTAGGCATGTACTTCACATGTATTATTTAATCTTCACTATTACCCTGGAAGTCGATAATGTTATTATTTCTAACTTATTCTTGAGAAATGTAGAGACGTTGAGTACCTTGACTAAGATCACATAGTTGTGGAAGACCAGACTAGGATTTGAACTCACATCAGCCCAACCTCTCAAGGCCACTTTCTTAACTCTACTGTATTGTAAATGTAGAGAGGCAAGGGTGGGGGTTATAAATAATCATTGGAACAAAAAGAGTAGATGAAGGTATCTTGGTGAGTGTGAAACTCAAAGAGAAGAGCAAGTGTAGATAGTGGAGAGGTGTCAGGGATGGAGTAAGTTTGTTGATTACAACCACTGAAAGTCAAACTGAATTTTTTTTTTCCCACACAGCAGAAGTGGACTTGAAGTCTATTTTGTTAACCATAGTACAGTTATGTTAACCAAAGGGCATATGTTATCTTAATCACTTAGTGTGGCAGTCTTGTAATTGTTACAAGACTTAAAATTGTATGTAACAGATTATTGTGTAAAATATTATTTTACCTTTTTATAGATATTTAAAAATGTTACTTTCAGAATGTTTCCATGTACATATAACAAAACAGTAACATTGAAAATTTCAAATAATTCATTGAAGATATCACCTTCCTTCTTTATTTTATTTTTCTTGTCTAGGTTTTCAGTGAATTATGCCTTTTCGGTTTGGGACCCAGCCAAGGAGGTTTCCAGTGGAAGGAGGAGATTCTTCAATTGGGCTAGAATCGGGGCTGAGCTCAAGTGCTGCCTGTAATGGAAAAGAGATGTCACCAAATAGGTAAAGTCTTCTCATCCTGACAACTGAGGAAATATATATTGTCTATCAGTAAGATTTAGCTGATATTCAGTGTTAGCAAAAAAAAAAAAAAAAAAAAAAAAAAAAAAAAAACTTAGGAATTTAAACACTGCTGTTATTAAATTAATGTTAAGAGAGCCCAGTTTTTTTTTCTTGAAGCCCAGAGTTTGTATTTTGTATCTCTGTAATTCTCTCTCTTTTTAGTAAATTTTTAGCTTCTTGTTTTGTTGATAGTTTTCAAGATTAGACAATTCTCAATTAAACAAACTTTTAGTGCTGTTATATGCCAGGCACTGTGGTAGTAGGTAAGGCTACAAATAGAAAACACACAGATCTCAGATTTAGTGTCACTTTGATT
Organism: Sciurus carolinensis; assembly: GCF_902686445.1. Lineage (NCBI taxonomy): Eukaryota > Metazoa > Chordata > Mammalia > Rodentia > Sciuridae > Sciurus > Sciurus carolinensis. The sequence continues at coordinate 51,633,822 of NC_062219.1, read as the reverse complement.
AGATACTGTCTTTGACAGCAAGAATATTGTAACAGAGTATAAAGAGTCTATGAAAGAAATCATTTTTGCAAAGTTAAAGAAAACTATAATAAATAGGATTTGTTCCATTCTTCTGCTGTTTTCTGTAGCAAAACAGTAAATACTACATTGTTAGAAATTTTGGGGACACAAATTTAATATTGATAAGGTAGGTGACTTTAAAAATTAAAGTTTTTCAAAGATGTAATAGTTTGTACTACTTTGGAAGTAATGAGTTTCTCTTTAAAAATTTCAAGGCTGGGTGAGTACATGGTGAGGATGTTGGAAAGAAAATTCAGACACTACATATATTTTTGGTGTAAGTGACATTTAAGAGCTATTTCAAACCTGAGATTCTATCTACATTTGATTATTTGTGGAATATTGTGTTCAATATTTTTCATAAATATTCTAGATTTGAAATCATTCAACTAAAATGATTCTTAATGTACACTTATGAGAGAATTGCCATAATTTTACCACTTAAATTTATAGCAATATACTTTGTTTGCCATTTAGCAATTCCTGCACACCTTTCAAAATAAACATCTGAAGGGTTATTTTGGTGTTTGTGAATTTCCAGTAATTAAATATTTGGCAACAGCCAGTTTCTTTGCTACATAAGTCTAGAATGTTAGGCTCATTAGTGCCTCTATGTTGTACTTGTTTGCCATTCAAAGATTTCAGAGTGATTTAAAACACTTGAATATATACTCAAACTTTGGTGCTGTAAAAGTTTTCCTGTTTGTTGTCTAATTATTACATATTATTTGCTCTTTTATTCAGGCAACTCCGAAGATGCCCCGGAAGTCATTGCCTGACGATAACTGATGTTCCCATCACTGTCTATGCAACAATGCGAAAGCCACCTGCACAAAGCAGCAAGGAAATGCATCCTAAATAGCATCATTAAGTCCATTGTCGAGGGTTGACTAGGTCAAGGGTAATGGGGCAAGATCATCTTATGATCTGGTAAACAAATAAAAGTGGTGGCACCGTTGGATGATGACAATAGTTGAACTATTTTATTTTAGTAAAAAGGAGAAATGTAACCAGTAAAAAGTACATAATGATAAATTATCAGTTATGTCAAATAGACAAGGCAGAATAATATTTCATAATGAGAAAGTACCTTAGAGATCATCTTGCTTACAGTGGATCATTAATAATAATTCAAGATGAAACAATCCACCATGGTTATCAATCAGATGGGGCCTCTTTTATTTGATTCTTTAAATTATTTCAATCTCTATTAAGTTCCTCTGATAAATTTCTGAGCTGCTTTTCTATTTCTTGAAATCACTGAGCTTCTGTAAAACAGCTATTTTGAATTTTCTGTCAGACAGTAAATTCCATCTCCAATCTTTAAGACCAGTCACTAGCACCTTATTTTGTTCATTTGATGCCACCATGTTTCCCTGGTTGATCCTGACTCTTGTGGTCATGAGTTGGTATCTGCAAATTGATAAAGGTACCTAAATCAGTCTTTACAGTTTGGTGTATTTGGGAGTTTCCTATAGGAAGGAATAAGCTTGTCTAGAGATTCAAGGAAGATTGATTGGTTAGGTCACTAAGCCTATGGAAACTTCAGTCATTGCAGTCTTAGGCATACCCTAAGCTCAGGACCACTGCCTACAGAATCCTGGACTGCCAGGCTGATGTAGTGCTTGGTCAAACTCAAAGCCTATGGCTGCTAGACCAGCACAGTGTTAGGCAGATGGCCAGCTCACTGCTGAGGTTTATTCAGGGCCCAAGCCTGCTATAGTTTGCTGGTGGTGACATAGGCTAGAACTTGAGCTCATCCTACTGGAGCCATGGTTTCCTATCTTGAGTTGAAGTGGGTCTAGGGCTTCTGTCTCTGGGTATTGGACTGCTGTTGGGTCAAGGGGTTCTGCTTGGTGCTAGGTTTTACTGTGGTGACCTAGCACTGGATTCCAAGGCAAACTCCTAAGCTTGCTTCCCTCTCCTTCCTCCAAGTGGATAGGGACTTTCTCTACACTGCTGTCAGCAGTTAGGAGGGTAACATGAAAACTCTCCTTCCTATTCTCTTCAGTGCGTCTTTTGTTTTTTATTATTGTATAAAAATCAGGATCTCTCACCTGGTTTCCTTAACTTCTGTGAAGTTTTTTGTTTTTTTTAATGTGCATAGTTGTTCAAATTGATTTTTTGTGGGGTGATGGTCACTGATGAGTCTTTATCTACCATCTTGCTTCTCAGGTGGGGCCTATTTTAAATACTTAATGTGTTTTAAGTTAATTTTCTTTGTTTGCATTTAGGTTGATACTTAGCTAAAACCTTTTATCTGACTACCCTAGCTCATTTCTGGCTTAATATCTTTTGATAATGGTCTGCCAAAAATTATGTTGGGTAAGCAATGGAGTCCTGGGGGATGTGCTTTTTGGAAGAATACCCAAGATCAAAAGTTCCTAGTTCATGGTTAATCTGCATAGTATTTTTACTACTTCCAAAAGGGAGAACAGGTTACTGGTTAGATTTATTAATAAGGTCAAGGCTATGGTTTCAATCCCTATCTTTTCCAGGAAAAATGTCCCATTATCACATTATGCCCCAAGTCCTAACCAATCATCTTGAAATTGTCAGTATTGAAAAAGTTCAGATGGATCTTTTTACTTGATTAAGCTTAATAATAACCTTTGTGGTTTAGGCCATCTCTATATATTTTCTCTTTCTTGCTGCAGTAGTCCCCAAGACTTGCTTTCCTTTCCTCTTAATGGCTGCCACCATTCATCCAATGAAATTGTATTCTCCAAAGGACTGACTTAAGGTCAGTTAAAATTCTCTCAGTTCAATGTCTACCTTACTGTTCCTGAAGAGATACATAGTTCTTTTTTAATGAAAAATTTATTAGCATATAATTACATGTACATAGATGCATATGTATTATATTATTTGAAAAAGAAAAAAAATGCTGTGCAGTTATAAAATGACATACTTTTGTAGCTTATACTGTCATCTGGGAGATATTTGAGTTCCAGCCAACCAAGAGGAAAGACCTTGATGAACGTGTGGGTCATTGAGTAGAGATTCAAAAAGGTCATGTCTCTGTAGGAGGACTAAATTAACTGTAGTCTAAAGGTTAGTGTAAGCTAACTTTAACAAAACTTAAAAATAAGACTTGAGACAATCAAGATGATGCCTAAGTAATACAACTATATGCCAGATACAAGTGTAACACTCCTGAAAGGAAGAAAAGAAAACTCAGACAGGAAATTGCCCAAGACTGGTAAAAGAATAACAGGAAAGGAGAAGTGATAAAAAATTCCTCAGAGTTCATACAAGGCTGGAAATAATTTGTTTCAACTATCATGATGAAAAGTTCTTTTATTACATGAATCTTGAGTGTTAGGAGGAAGTATTATCAGTGGGGATGGGAGTGGACTTGGGAAGATGATGGGGAAGGCTGCTCTGAACCGTCTCTAACAATGCTAAGAACAAGACTTGAAAAGATAAGACTGATTCCAAATATCTTAACTGTATCCAAGTGGGGAGAAACTCAGAATTTAAAGAACTACAATGAAATCCATCACCAAATATATAAAATCCATAATGATCAGCATCTAATAAAAAATTAATGGACAAGCAAAAAAGGAAAGAAGATATAATCCATAGTCAGGAGAATCTTCAGTCAGTAGAAAAATACTCAGAATGATTAAATTATGATAGCTTAATATACAAGCTATCATAAATATACTCACACATGTTCAAGTAGTGGATGTGAAGACACACTATGGAAGGTTTAGAAAGGACCTAAGTAGAACTATAGAATGAAAATATCTGAAATAAAAAATACATACTGAATAGGAATAAGAGACTAGATAATGGAAGATAAAATATTAATGAACTTAAAGACATAGCTGTCCAAATTATCCAAAATGTAATATTAAGAAAAAAAATGAATGAATAAAAAAGCATAAATTTTTGTTTCATCATCAAGCATTCTTAATATATGCAAGAAAGTTTCCCTGAAGATAGACAAATATTTGAAAAAATAAGGGGCATAAGTTTTCCAAATATGATGAAAACTATAAACTGGCAGGTGTAAGCAGCTTAACTAACTCCCTTATAGGAGAAGAAACATGGAAGAAACAAAACAGTGGTATACCATAATTAAAGATAAAATCTTTTTTTTTTTAATTACTTTTACTCTCCATGGTATTTAATGTGCTGGTATAGCATGTTCTTAAAGAAAACGTAAAAATATTCTATCTCTTTAGAAGAATTTAGTTTTTTGGATTGATTATTTCTATTGTTTGTGAATATACCTTTTTATTTTTTATTTTTTCAAAATACAGTCTGTAAAGATAAAATCTTATAATTGATCAGTGAATGACCAGAAGAACAAAAGTAATGAGAGCACATTTTTCATCAGAAAACATGTATTCAAGAAGGCAATGAAACAGTGTTTGCAATATCTTTCAAAAATGAAAATAGACAAGACATTTTAGCCAGACAAATGCTGAGACTTTAGTAGATTTGCACTAAAAGAGATAGGAAGAAGTTTTTCAGACAGAAATGGTGCTAAATAGAAATTTAGATCTACAGAAAGAGCGCAAGAGATGGAAAATATGTGGGTAAACTTATAAGCCATTTCCTCATTTTAAAACATTAGGGAACCAAAGGGAAAATAGCAGCAAAGATAACTTAGGTAAAAAATAATGTATGATAATAAAAGCAACAAGAGGGGAAGAAAACTGAAAGTTTACTTTTATAAATAAGTGTATGAAATGGCCCAATAGTATTTGAAGATAGACTATGGTAAAGTAAATATGTAAGTTATAAACTTGAGTTATCTCTAAAAACAATAAGTAGAGTTACTATACAGTGGAGATTAAATGAAATAAGTATTAATCCTAAAGAAAGAAAAGAAGAAAAAAGGAACATATATAATAGATTTAAACTGTATCATTTCAATATTTTGCATTTATCACAGAAGTTCTAAACTTCAATTACAAGACTGAATTTGTCAGATTGGCTACAAAAGAGGATGAAACTAGAAGTTGTCTACATGAACCCACTTTAAAATACTAAGACCCAGATAAATTAAAAATATAAAAGAATAAAAAAGTTTGCCCCATGAACATTAGTCAAAAGAAAGTTGGAGTAGCTGCTATTAATAATAGGCCAGAATATTTCATAGCAAGGAATTTTAGTAGGATAAAGAAGGATAATCCATACTGATAAAGGAGTCAGACAACAAGAGTATATAGCAATTTTGAACATTTATGCAGAGCTTCAAACCTCATGAAGCAAAAACAGATGCAATTAAAATAACTCCACATTTATAATAGGAGTTTTCAATTGGCAGAACAAGAAAATGAAATCAGTAAGGATAGAGATGTGATTCAGTCAATAAAGAACATTTCACCTAGTAACAGAATATTGCATAATATTTTCAATTTCACATGGAAAATTTACTTTGTAGAACATATTGTGGGCCACAAAACAGTTTTGAGAGATTGAGAGGTATTAAGAGTTTATGTGGAGTATTCAAAATATGTGCTATAGTAGAATTAAATTAGAAACCAACAACAAAAATTCCTGGAGAATCTCCAAATATTGGAATATCAAATGGTATGTTTGCAAATAACCCATGAATAAAAGAGGAAAAGACAGGAGGAGATTACAAAGTACTTTGAATTGAAAGAAAATAAACATAATGTATCAAAATGCTTGGGTTGTAGCTAAAATAGTACTTAGAATTAAGGCATTAAATTCTCTCATTAGAAAAAAATAAACATCTCAAGCAAGGATCTAACTTGTCCCTTGAACATCCCTGTTAAATGCAAGGAAATAGGGAACCTGGAAGAAATACATTTCACTGTCCTTTGAGGTACTTTCTTATAAATTCTGGGTTGAGAACTGATATGGTTATTTTTGGACAAAGGGCAGGTGGATATATTATTCTGGCCCAGAGAATGGAAAATGCCAAGTTTTTCCTTTTATTTTTTTTTAAGTATGTGTCTATAAATGTATATGGTAAGCATTTAAAACCATATTTTCAGATAGGATCCTTTGGCTTCAGCTTTTCTTGCTAAGAACCTGATTTTTCTTTTGTTTTCCAAGTGAAAATTTCAAGAGAAAATATCCTATTGTTCATGTTCATCTTTTCATACAGGCAGTGGAATGTTGCTTTACTGGGAAGCCACAGGATGATTCCCTTCTTGTCCAGGGAGTTGTGGTCATGAAAGGAGGAGCGGGGAGCACAGGCACAAATATTCTTCAAGCCGGGGTATCGTAAGACCTCTTCTTTTTGAAGAGGTACTGAACTGTCAGGAGCTATGAACAATTGGTCGAAATTACTATGAGCACTTAACCTATATTTTTTCTGTGTGAAGTACTGATATGCTATGCTTAACTAAAAGGAAAAAAAAAGTTTCTTTCACCTTAGAAACTGGAAGGATGTGGTCTCATATAAGAACTGATTCTAGCACTTTTAAATGGTAAGTTCAGTTTTAGAAGGTCGCTCTGTAGTTTTTAAGAGGTATATGGGTCAAGAGATGATCTCATTTGTGAGAATAAGTGTGAAAGACTAACTCTGACAAGTTGACTTTTAAATTGTAGAGTAGGTAGAAGAGTTTTCATGGTTTTGGTCCATGTGTTTGTGAGTCTGTGCATGCCTGTTGGAGGTCCTGACAAGGTCTGCAACTTGGCTGGTTTAGTTTCTTTTGTGTCACTGCTGAGAATGAGGGGATACAGTATTCCTCTAGGATGACTCAGGAAAATCTTTTGGAAAAAAAAATGGTAGATTTTTTTCAGAACTATATCTGACTGCTTAGGTCTGATGGAGGAAATAGAGTTCAGTTTAAATTTTTTTTTTTAATAGTTGTAGATGGACACAATACATTTTTAAAATTTATTTTTATGTGGTACCGAGGATCAAACCCAGTGCCTCACATATGCTAGGCAAGTGCTCCACCACTGAGCCATAAATGCAGCCCAAGAATTCAGTTTTTTAAGTACTGGTTCAGTTACTGCTCCAGACTCTTTGATTCAAGTCTTCAGGACAAAAGACACAAATGTCTCTCAGGAGGTTTTGTTTAATCTGCATGTATTTCCTCTTCGTGGTTGCTGTTCTTTCATTTATCAATTGAATAATCAGGCTATTTCAAACCGCCCAACTTTCACATTTCCACTTTCTTTTGGAAATTCTGGCCCTTCAGGACATGTATTCTTTTATGGTGAAATTTAACCACCTGCTGATGAGCCACAACGTATGCCCTTATGATTTTTTCCTCCATCAGCTTCACTCCTTTGTGGTACCTGGCTCTGCTGGCATTTGTTTCTGTGACCTCAGCTTTAGAGGCCAGTTTCTGGTCAGCCTGAAGGCAGACAGGGAAGCATTCTTCCTTCCTCTTGCACTTACACTGCTACTGGAGGCAGGCAGACTTGTTTTGAATCCTGCATGCTAGGTCTAGCTGAATGCCAGTGGACAGGGGACCTGAGCTGCAAATGTTGTCTCATGCAGGATTAATGTGATGAACACATGAAACAATGAGGTTTAGTTTAGCTTATCATGGTAGCTGACAGCAAGTCCTCTCCAAACAGATATTAGCTATTTTCATCAATATTGTCAGTTATCTTTATGTACCTGAGATTGAAAAGTAGTGGAGCAATATAAATAGGTGTGTGTGTGTGTGTGCACACAAGTATGAATGTATTCCTTTCAAGCTTGGAGATTGTTTCGTTCCATTTGGTAATTCCTCAAAATATTTTATATCAATTTTCCTCAATAATAATTTTTTCTTATCTTACTGATTTGTGGGGCCTGTCTTCTCTCATTCTGTCTTTAGAGTTGTTTTTCCTTTCACATGTAATTCTTTTATTCCAGTTTCTGTAATTTAATATTCCAGCAGTTATTCAATCTGTTTTTCTTTTCTAGACTTTATTAACAAAGATGCTTAGAAAAAAGATTATAAAATTTTAGAAATAAGACTGGTTGTGTTGCAGGCATGTGAAAGAAAAACTTTAATAAAAGGACTTTTATGGTTTTGAGGTGAATTTTACAATTTTTGTCATCTCTGCTGTCCTTGGTGATGCCAACACAAAATAATAGTAATAATATCCTACAGAAGACTTCCTTCATGTACAATTTTATTTTTCTTTTAGGGAATTAGCCATTTTTTGGGGGGGTAATTAGCCATTAAATTCCTTTATTCTTATTTAGAAAAAATTATTCTGCCATTTTGCAGCTATAAAACTAAAATATTCTTATGTTGATAGGTCAAGTAAAAGGGAGAAAGGCAAATCTATCATCTCATTTTAGATTATATATAAATCATTAAAGCTTTTAAAAATAAAAAGGTAGCTTGGGACAAAGATATTTTGGTATAGATTGAAAGTTATTTTTCCTGAAAAAATGATGAATCTGAGAATATAGCTGCACTTTAAAAATGTGTGCCAGTGTTTATTTAGAATCCCTTTTATTAGAGACAGGAACAGTCACTTCACCAGCAGGAATTATGTGTGCCCTCAATACAAGTAAGTTTATCACCCATACAATTGTTGTCCACTGTAGACATTTGGGATCCAAAGTAAGAGTCCGAATGAGAAGTAAGAAACCTCCAGTCTCTGATGATTCATTTAATCCCATTCAACTAGATGAGAACTTCCACTAGGAGGAAAAGTTGCTGATCCTCTTGGCTGGCTTTGTTTATTTCAGTGCTCTAAAGAACTCTGTATGCTGGGGAACTGTGCCCAGTTGTGTCAGGCTGCTGGACAAGAGTTGATGCTCACAGCACCGCTGACCAGGGCTGCTTTACTGAAGCTCACTGGGCGCCCATCGATCACAAAGTGGCGGATGCAGCCTGTGAAGGGTTTTCCAGGGGCCAACCGTGGTGTCAGTAGTGACTCTGAAAGAGAAAGAAAGCAAAATTTGCAATGGAGGCATTCCAAACCCAAATATTACCTCCTGGTACAGGATATAAATAATAATTGTTATATCATCAGAATGATTTGCATATCGACAAGGGAATATAGTTAGGATTGACTCTCAGGAACATCATCTGCTTCTGAAGTAATATGAATATATGGTAATTTTATTATTTTGCCAGGTTTTATATAATCAAATTTCTGTGTATATTGTAGCTATCTTCCAAGGCCAAAGTTTACCATTTACACAAAACTTCAGCATTGAATTTTCATAATCTGCCTATGCTTTTTGGAGTTAACTTCACCTGGGCTTCAATTATTTTCTGTGCTATTTTGAGAAGGGGAAAAGAAATTTTAGATTCCACACTACTTTTGGACATAATGTTAATTCATCTCATTACTCTTCACCTTCAAGCTATTTTTTTGCCAAGCTCATGGAATATAATGAGAAAATAATGAATTCAAATAAACTAAAATTTAATTTTTTTCTGAGCTCAGGGCTTAAGAACTATAAATAGGGTAGTGATAACTAGACTAGTTTTTGTGTGAGCACAGGTGCCCTGTGGTATGCCAGGGGGACTCTCGCTCCTTATCTTAATTAGACATAGAAGAAGCCTTATGTTTATTAATTGTACAGACACAGTTAAATGTGTTGGGATGATAGAAGCAATATAATTTAAAGCAATTTAGAGAACTTAGAAATGTCATGAAATTAAAATCCATTTAGTCAAAGCTAATTATTATGTACAAACAACTATGTGAGCAATAGCAGGTAAAAGATGGAAAACACTTAGAAATCAGTAACTCAGGAAAGAACATAAAACAGGACAACAAATTAAACATCAAGCAGCTGTAATAAATTTTCTCAGCAATGAAGAGTTAGAATGTGCTGAAGTTGTGTCCTGAAAATAAATCACAGAAATAGAGTTCATATTTACAATGATAATCATTGAGTTTTAGATTTGGAAGAGGCCTGAGAGATCAATTCCCTTTATTTGTCTCAAGATTAGTATAATCATATATATATATATAATCACACACACACACACACACACACACACATATATATATATATATATATGCTTCAAGTCTGCTAGTATACTTCATCAGAATAAATATGAGTGAATAGGAAAGATTATAAGGAGTAGAAACATCTAATGCTTTGGCCCACATTTTGGAGAGTCTATTTAGAACATGGGTTTTGATTCTGCCTAATCTTTCCACCCTTTGGTTCATGGAGGAAATCATCTGGAAGGAATAATTGATACAGCAATTATGGTTTTCATAACATACCACACAATTAATTGTAAGTAGTGATGGAAAGTTTCCTCAGGACCCAAGTAATTGATTAGTAGAGTCAATGCATGTTTTTTTAGAGGGAATGTTCCCAATTTCCCATGACTATATAAAGAATGCAGAAAAGAGGAGTGAATGGTTAGACCCATGTGTGGGCTCCATTAACTTAAAATTCTTTTCTGACTTTCAATTTTAATTTTTAAATTATCACATAATGACTATTTTGGTATAACAGTTTTATGAATTTTATTCATTAGTTTTTTAGTGATAGAAATAATGAGTTACTAGAGTTCAGAGTGGTATGAGTGACTTGGATTCCAAGAGAATTCAGGGTACATAGGGGTTTTATTTATCCTCAATTCCTTTAGTTATCCTCCTTAATGCTCTGGTTTCTGATGTGATTTTGATGGAATTAATCTGGAGTAGCTCAAAATGATATAATTAATTACATTCAGCTTAAATTATAATTGCTTTTGTTCTATGCTTGCTGGCATCATTCCTGGAGAGAATTAAAAACTGCATTGTTGCAGTGGGATGGTTGTTAGAAGCCCCTAGTCCACTAGTTCCTGTGTGTTGGCTCATTAGCTAAAATTTGCTATTTATATGTTTTGGACAGGCTGAATTTGATATTAGGTACATCTTGCCCACCCACTCTGTGGAGCTTAATAATAGCAGTGTGTGATGCTAGGATCAGACTAAAAACAAACCAACAAAAATCAAAGAGAAATATTTGTTCCAATGAATGGGGTAAGCATTTTGGGTACAAAGGGAAGAACAAATACTGTAACTTCCAGGATGAAAGGTCATGCTTGTTTTGTCCACCTCCTGGGGGAACAGCACTGTGCTTAGTAGACCCTCAATAAGGATCGTGTGTTGAGTGAAGTCATGTTCCTTGCCAGCAAGGGGAGTTCTGTTTAGCTTTGAGAACATTCTGTGATAAGGCTACAAAAGTGGTATGCATACACATCCTCAGGAGAAGGGGCATGTATAAATGGAAGTCCAAACTGAATCCTAAAGGTCAGTAAGGTATTAGGTTGGGGAGGAGTGGGAGAAGCTGTTCTCTGTAAAGGTACTAGAGGAAGAACAATATTTTCCAGAAACTGGACCCTGGGTACTTGTGCAAAGACCTGGAGCAAAGAGCATCATTGAACATTTAAACTTCAAGTCCCAGAAGGTATGGGGAGATCCCAGAGGTAGAGGAAAGGTGGGGAGACGATTAGATACCTTGCATGCTATGCTGAATTTGATCCTGTGGCCGCTTGGGAGCATGTGGAATATTTTAAACTATATTGTAATTTTTAGGAAGGAAGCAATATGCAGAAATATAAGAACAGCTGTGAGACATTTTCCACACTGCTCTGCATAAAGTGAAGTAGTGGCCTTTGCCAGAAATCCTTTCAGAACCAAAGCCAGAAGCAGGAGGACAGAACTAGGGAATGGCAATGGGAGTGGGTAGGGAAGTGAAAGAAAGGGTCTTCAATATTTCTTTTGATCCCTGATTTACTATCATCATTAAAACTGGCATTTGAAATGTTTGCAATGAGTACTTAATTGCTACTATTTTGGGGGGCCCAAGGTAAGATGCTTAATTTAATCTATGCTTTTTCATTCTCTTAAAGCACTGGCTGCCTTGACATGGGTAAATCTAAAACAGTCTAGTTAGGACTATTCAAATCTCCACCAAATTCCAGATGCAGAAGCTTAGATAATATATCTCTTGTATTCCTCTACTGAGTTACAGCTTTCATTTTTTTTTAAGTCAGTGAAATGTGTAAAAACAACAATCACATTCAACTTAAGGACATGATCTCTGCTCTAGAGGTTTAAAACAATTGTGGGAGGTCCCTAAGTGTTCCCTTATCACTGTCCTGGATTATATACCATTCTTGGCAGATGACAGCAGTGATGTTAATGATGATGTTTATAGAATTGCAGCTGGGAGCCTCTCCTAGGGAATGTCACTACATAAGAACAACATAACTTATGGTCTGCAGCTGTTTTCACAATTTAGACTAATCCAGGATGGAGTTGGGTGGAACTCCACATTTTTTCCTATTATATAAGGGGAACAATTAATAGCAAAATTTTAATCCTCAAAGTTCTCAAATCTTAGAGCAGTATTATTAGAAAATGAGTTTTCTTTGTGTTAGGGATAATATAGAATGTTTCACTGTGTGTGCGTTTGTGTGTATGTAGGATACCTAAAAGAGAGAAAAAATAAGCAAATACATCCAGATGTGAGTAATATCTATTGGCTATAACATTAGTTCTTATGTGCTACTTGGATAAGAAATCACAATTTTCCATATGCTTTTCCTATTAGAGGAAACTGTACATAAAATTCTTTGAGTTATTAGGTGAATTATGAAAAAACAGGGCTCATAATACCATAATGACAATCATGAGAACTTACTGTTTTTTTGGATTTGGAAACTAATTAGTTTTAAGAAATGCTTACCTGGAACACCTCCAACAAACACAGGCTCCCTGTGATCAACTGGTTTTGGATTCAGGGGTCCAACCACATGGTTCACTTCAGAGTCAACATCCAGTTGAACCACATTTGAATCTCTAATAACTGAAATACAGTGAAATACAGGGCAAAGACGACTGGTCATAAGTGGCACTAGAGTGATTAATTTTCACACGAAGAGAATAAGAGAATTTATCACAGCAATGACTTATTTATTCTAGAATAAAACCTTACACTTTCTCCTCTATCATTAAAGACATCAATAATGTCTAATGATGTCTAACAGCAATCACTGTAACATCTTCCTTCATAAGGTAGAATATTTAGGATACTCTTGTGCTACTTTTTTGCTTCATAAGTTACTCATTATGTTAATAAAGCCACTATTTTGGCAACATATTTCAAATCACATGTGTATTCAATATATGCATTTTAGTATAATACTCTATTCGTTTTTCTTGGCCACATTTAGATTATCATCCATCATCATGCATATCATATAAATTATAAGTTGTGTCAGGCCATCATTTCTCAGGTGAGTGTGCATGCTCATCTTTGTAAAGGAAACCCAGGACACCTAGATTTTCTCACCTGTTATTCTGTGCCATCTGCCATCACAGAGGCTCTGCTTGGGTGTTACTGAGGTAGAAAAGTCTCTGATGCCATTGTTGACTTTCACTATGACCTACATAAGACAGGCAAATTATATAATTTAGTTTAATTTCTACTTGTCATGGTAAAGTTGAATTTCTTAGATAATCTACAAGAGGGAAACAATAGTTTAATAAAAATCCACCCAGGGAAACAATACTCTTAACAAATATCCACAAGAGTAACTTTGCTATTTGAACACAAGGGGTCACTCTTTGGTAGGCAATAGAAATAGTTTAAACTGGGATGCTTCTTGGATAGAGAGCAAAACAACACTGGGGAGAGGACTGGGAGAGAGGAGTGATAGAAAGTACAATAGAGTAAATTCCTTTAATTTCTAAAGATAGAATGTGTTGTACAAAGAAGGTTAAAATATTGATGAAGATCATCGACCTTGAAGCCAGACTGCCTAACTCCCTTCTAACTTACTGTCTGCGTCAATTTTCTCTTTGTAAAATAAGAGTGATAATATTACCGACAGCCTAAAGATATTGGGAGGATTAAATGAGTAAATTCATGCAAAGCATCTTGAACAGTACTTGACATGTAGTTAGTACCATGTCAGGAGAAATTCTATTGTTACATGGTTTAATAAAATATACTAGAATCCAAATAAAAATTAGTTACATTAAGTTTGAGAGGCATAATGAAAATATGTCTTTCCTTTAATATTTACTTAAATACCTTCATGAATAGTAGTAGTAGCATTTTAAGTACTACTTAGGGTGAAAGTGGTATTTAATTGTTGCAGAATTTTAAAATTTATAGTAATTGAGAATAATACATATTCCTAGATATATGTACATGCATCTTTGGTATACATTATGTGACAAATATAGATATTAAGGAAGATAGGTGTTTTTGTATTGTTGATTTTGATAATTGGTATGTTTTTTGCTTTAATTTGCTGAAAAAATTCTGTTTGGTTAAAACTCTGTGCTGTGATTGGTGATCTTTTTTTTTTTTGATAACTTTGCCATAATTTCCTGACTCTTTGTTCTAATCAAATCAGTCCCAACACATCATGTGAATCCCAATGTTTCCCACATTTAAATTTCATGTTATAGCTTTCCTGTTTTTATTGATTGATAAAATGATTCTGTGAAATGAATCTGCTTTAGGTCAGAATGCAAGGTTAAATGAGATAGACAAATTAAAAAAAAAATTACCTGCCCATTTTTCATGTGAACATTTAGGTACTCCCCATTGACACTGTGGCCATGGACAAGCGTTCCAGAGTTGCTTCTGGGACGAACTTCAAATGCAATTTCAAATTTTAATCCAATATTAAAAGACTCATCTGTAGAGAGAAATACTATAAACTTCAAGAACAGAAACATTTTTAACTATGATGTGATTTTATAATTATATATTTTTGCATCTAGTTTCAAAAATTTGATGTATTTCTCAACAGGTAAGTAGAAAAAGTTATTTTCCAACACCACAGAAAACTCTGTAGGGGACTAAGATAAGAAACACATCACTCTTGTTGTGGGGCATGGAGGTGGGGCCAGCACACTAAAAATACTCTATGTGCTATGGAAGTTCAGGGGAAGAGAAATGAATTCCAACTAGCAGCACCATTTACTATTTGAGGAGTGAGAAGGAGGACAGGGTAATCTGGGCAGAGGAGGGAGTCTGGACCCAGGTACAGAGGCTGGAATATGTGGACAGTGAAGCCCAATGTGGCTGGATGGTCCCTGCAAGGGCAGAACAGGTATGACGAGTGGGGAACCACACCTGGAAGAGTTCCAATGCTCAAGGATGGAAGTTAGTCTTTATTTTGTAGACACTTATCAAGGGAGATGACTTGATCAGATCTGTATTTTAAAATAATTCTTAAAGAACTAACTCACACAGGTGCTGCAGAACTTTTCAGAGGAGAAAATGAGAGTAGTTAAAGTATTTAGGAGCTGTTATTGTGATGAACCAAGACAATTTTTATTAAGAATAACTGTGTGCACTCCAAGAGGTTCATTGCAAACCTGGGCATCTTAATAGTGTCTGGTTAATCTATCTTTTTATAAATCACTTTAATAATGTTTTTGCTATTAACGTACATGGAAAAGAATGTAACTTGTACATTTAACTATGCATTTCAAACTGCCCAAACCTTTAGATTTCTCACTGAAATTCAATGAAGGGCTAAGAAATGTAAGGGCAAGTATTTTAGTAGGAATACAACAGGGTGGGACAGGGAAGGAAAGACAAATTTAAGAGCCAGACAAGGGGAAAGATTACTGCTGGTTATTTTCTTGAACACCGTGGTAGTTTAAGAAAGCATACTTGCTGCATACTCTTTCTTCAGGAGTTTCTGAATACCTAAGTGCCTTGAAAGTAGGGGACATGTGCTTTTATATCTTCTCCTATCCTCAATCCCAGCACTTTTCTGGTGTCTTCCTCAGATCCAGTGGTTGTGGGAATGGATTGGATGGTGATTGTGTATGGTTTGCTAGTATTTTATTTTTTATAAAAATGATTAAATTCCATCTTCTGGCAAAGGGACTGCCATGCAGGGGGCACACAATAAAAACTGCTGAATGAATAAGCAAGAGAGTAATGACTGAGGAGAATAAAAATCCTGAAATAAGATATCTGAAGGATAGTATGGTCTGCTAGTGTTGCAAGGCAGAGAAGAAAGAGTTTTATTTAGTGGGAACAATGGTTCATGTTAAGAGGGTGCAGAGGAAGACTTTCAAGACAAGGTAACCAAGGTCAACATAAAATCAGGTCATGGAACAGTATAGGAAGTTCTAAAAATGTCAAGGTGGCCAGCATTCAGAAGATGGCAGCCGTGAAAAAGCTCTGGGAAGGGAGAGCAAATGGGTGGGAACTGCATATTTAATTTAGTCCATTTTCTGTTGTTATAACAATATCTAAGATGGAGTGATTTATAAATAAAAGAGACTTTTTGGCTTACAGTTCTGGAGGCTGGAAAGTTCCAGAACATAGCAGAAATGAAAAAGCAAGGGCAAGCATCCCTATGTGCAAAAGGCAAATGGGTTTGTGAACAAGAGGGTGAGAGTGAGAGAGGGGAGGTGCTAGGTTCTATAACAAACTACTGGCCATAACCAATTCAGTCCCTGGCGGGTGAGAACTCACCCCATGAGAAAAGCATTAATTTTTCTTAATGACCTAATCATCTCTTAAAGGTTCTAATACCTCTCAACACTGTTGCATTGGAGACCAAGCCTTAAAATGAGTTTAGGTGAAGACAAACCACATTCTAGCCACAGAAGTCATGTTACCTAGAACCACATATCCTCCTTCTGTTGAAAAATAAGTTCCTGTTTCCATTGGACCTTCAAAACAAGGGGTCACACTAAATGTCTGAGAAGCAGAGATGATGGAGGCCCCATTGAGCTGGAGATTGCTGAGACAGCCACTGAAACTGTAGACTGAGTTAATCTGAAAGAAGACAACATTTCTTAAAATCCATTTTCTCAATACAGATATACCATAGGGAATAAAAATGAGAATTTGCATCTTGAGAGAAAGCAAGTAATTCCTTAATTATTTTAACTACCTGAACAATAAATAGTTTTCTGGGGAGTTGCTTTTTAACCGGTTTTTGGAGACTGGAATTTTGTATTTTATAACATTAGTTTATAGGGTTTAAGTTTATGGAAATTTTTACATTTTACAAATTTATGTTAACTAAAATTTAATGCTTCAATTCAGTCCTTTTATTGCTAAACATTTTTTAGAGATGCAATATTTTAATTTTTAAACTATGAAAAATAATGCTTACTTTCTCATTTCATATTATTTGCACATTTACAAATTCTATGTGTGAATATGTGTTAAGAAACAAAAATGTAATTGTAGTTTACATAATGACCTGAAACATTTTTAAAATAATATAATGGAATATCACAATAATGTAATGGAATGACTTGCTTCCTGGTTTGGGTATCTCTTTATATTAAAAATATAGGTATTTGATCAATAAATAAGATTCCCCATAAGATATGATTTTTGTGATAATTTATACCTCTGAAACTTTTCATCTCACCTCTACTTTTAAATCAAGAGGCACTCCTGACTTTGTAATGTCCCAGAGCAGGCAGATTGCCTGTGGGGCAATACTCATTTTGATGTTCCAACTTCAGCAAAACTACAATTTTAGGAAACAACTATATTAGTTTCCTTGTGTATGACAGGTGGGCCTGAATGAAGTGACCTTCCAGTTCTAAAGGTCAATGACTTGACTTTACCTCGTACGGCTTACCTGGACATTTTTCACAGCCCTTCCTGGAGCCACTCCTCCCAAATATATGGGACCCTTGATTTTCCAGGCAGCTCCAGAAGGAGGAAGACTTTCTTCTAGGACTCGAAGACCATCAATGATCAGTCGACCACTGCTCTTTTCCCGAACAAAAATTACCTGGATGGAGAGAAGGAAGATAGCATATCTTAGGTAAATCCCAAGATGGGGGAAAAGGCTTGTTTATCTCTCCTCCCAATTCTGAAGTTGAAATGCCATGGGAAATCTTCAGAAAGTTCATAAAAAGATGGTCACTTCTCTGAAGGTCAGGAGTTTTATCTTTTCCTCTGCTTAGTAGACTTCTGGCTATCTAGTTTTTGGAATGTCAGAAACTTCATTATTTTATTCTGTTTTGTGGATTATCTCTAGTCCTTGCTTTATATATACATGGGTGTGCTTTTCTGGCTCATCTTGGCTTCACCACTTCAGTTAGAGGAAGTGCTCTGTATATTTTCTGATCCTAGATAGAATGATTTAAAGCTACAGGCTTAGTTCCCATTTACATTTAGCAGAGATCTGTGTGAAGCTCTTTTCAGTTAACCAGCTCCCTCTCTAAAAATTATTGTAACTAATTGTAATGCATCTTGCTTTGCTGACTCTTTCCTTTATATACCCACTGATTTCTTCTAATATTATGTGTTCCCTAACTTACAGATTTACTCAGTGTCTTCCACAGCTTAGCCTATAAAGATATTCAATAATAATTGTTGAAATTAAGAACAGTGGGAAAAAACTCAAGTAGAATTATTAGAAACCAAGCTTCCATTTATATTGGCTACTGAATATTTGGTTAAAATAATTATACTTATCCTTTGTTTTTCTTTAAAGAGTATGTTTACAGGTTTTTATAAGGAATTAATAAATTTTTGAAATTGAACTCTGAGTGTACAGCAGCAGAATTTCAAAATGGCTATTTCTAGAGACCAATAGTCGAGTATCACAGTCAATCCCTTGGACAGTGGTGGATATTTGCCATTAATGCTATTCTCTGCCTTCAACTTACATCATGCCATGATCCATCATTGTATTTCTCCTGGCTTCTAATCTTCAGTTTCTTGTGGCCAACATTAAACATGAAAACCAAGCGACCATGGGCCAAGAATAAGGTCATGAAGTCATTTTCTTCTTGATCGGAGACGTAGAAAATCATACCATGGGAGGAACGAGTTTTCAGACTTATGGAAAACTGAGATCTGGTAAATGAAAAGAAAAACCTTACCATTTGTAAAACTGTGGATAATCTTTCACTCCTAAAAGTAATACAGCATGAGGAAGAATAAATAAACAGCCATTCTAGCTAGCCCAAGCAGCATTACTGTTGTCTGTTAGTTTTATGAATAAATATTGGGTAATGTGGTTAGTTCAAAACTGTAAATTCTTCCCTACTTCATCAAACAATAGTGATACACTTTACATCTATGGAAATGTTGTCTTAGTAAAGGATCTGATTGTGTCTTGCTCTGATAATATAGTTACAACTTGTAAAAATTCTATTTTAAAGAAGTTTATTTGTATGGATAAAATACTAGTGATTAATCAATATGCATGTAGAAATTTTTATAGGAGTAATATTATTTGTGTACTATCTAAATTACAGATTAAAATTTTTCCCAGTAAAAATGAATCAATGGATATCATATTTTAAAAGTAGTCACCCCTGTGTGTAGAAATATATGTGTAAAAAAATTTTCTAGAAGTTTAGTTCCAAGTTTGTATAAGATATAGTTATCAGTTTTTATTTTATAAATAAAATAAACTTCATAACTTCTAGTTTCATTAATTCTAAATTCTTCCTGAAGAATACAAAATGCTGATTCTACCTATTAGGTAAGTAACAAAGTAAAAAGATTTAGAAGTTTATTATTGGATGCATTTCCTGGTATGACTCTTTGATTGAAGTATATAATACATAAAAATATTTGTTATTAAAGCTATAAAATTGATTTTCAACAATAGTAAATAGTTGTGGAACACTGGGAAGAAGAGATGGGTTTGAGGCAGATGGAGGGCCATAGATGTACAAATGTATTTGTATTTTCAGTGTCTTTCCTTATTAACCTAGCAATCCGGGTGCATTCCCATTTACAATGTGAAGGCAATTTGTGTGGGGGAGTAAGATGATATCAAGGTTAGATGGTGAGTAATTTGAAACTTGCCCCATTTTCCTGTCCTTGATTGTCTTTTCTTTTTGATCAAACATTGTAAACTCCTGGGCGAATGCTCTTTTATGTATCTTACATTTGGGAAGAAAAGTCACAGAGAACATAATTTCTTGGAAAGATTTTAGAACACTTTTTGATGATAATAGGATTAAAGTGGAAGATAGGAAAGATCATAGGAAAAAAGATGATATGTGGCAAACAAGGATGGAGTATGACATTAGGTTTCCGGAAGCATAGTGTGTTACTTTACTTTTCACCAAAATCTCCTTGTAAGTGTTCAAACTCTTGGCGGCTGTTGGCTGTCCCTCCATATTGATAGGCATGCTCTATTGCTCTAGGGCTGTTGGAAAGGTGACAAAGAGAGTCTCTAGGAATATTCTGCTCTGGGAACTTCAGGCCAGCAGGATCCCATGAAGGTGCATCTTTACTTTTCTCTCCCTATAAAAGTAGGGAATAAATCAAATTAAGGGATAAATGTGGTATGTTAGCAGCAAACATTGTGATGTCCTCACCATTAATATTAATAACAAGGTAATAAAATAGGCATTATTTATGCATTTTTCATTCATGAAATAGGAGGCGCCTCTCTTTTCTCCTCCTACACCATAAGCAAATGATGGCAGTAGCTGCAGCAGTAACAACAAAAACATACCATGTTAATGAACGCAAAATTTGAGTTTGTGACAGTAAAGCAGAGTTAAATGGAAGTTATAGAGATAACTGTAATTTAAATTAAGCACACATCCCAAGTAATAGTGAAACTGGAAAAGTGGGCAATAAAATAACCCTGAGAAAAATCAACTAAAACCCTTACGTAGGCCACAATATCACTTTTACACACATTATTATTATTTATACATGCTATGTAAAAAAGTTAAGCTATTTAGCAACATCTTTAAAATACCTAAGAATATTTGCGGTGATAGGATATGGGGCAAAAATCTTATGCGACAGAATAAATACAGAACAACTTAAACATTATATTGTGCTCTTCAAATTGTACTGCTGATGTTAAAATGTAAAGTTTTAAAATTATAGGCCAATATTTAACAATTAATTTCTGAAGCAAAATGAAAGTAAATGTAAATAAATTCAATCGTTTAATCATTTATTCACTTATTCAAGCAAATATTTATTATCAGGTGGCCAAAGTGGAGAGGAAAGAACTCATTGTTTTGGCATGTCTTCTATGGGCGGTACATGGTGGGAAATAGGTGAGAAATGATTGTGTTTTTTTAAAGAACTGAAAATCAGTTTGGAGAAACAGGTATATAATTAGCAATTGGAAGACAAGTTGGTGGTAGATATAAAGGACATTAGGTGCTAACAGTTGAGTTTTGTTTTTTAGGTGATAAGGAGGTACAAACGTTTTAAAAGCAGGGAATGGCCAGCTGTGACCTACTCAGAAAGACAGCCTGCAGCCTGACAGGAGAGTGAATGTTTGTCCTGGGAAGAACAGGAGAACAGAGCAAGAAACAGGAGGAGAGAGAGGGTTAGAAAAGAAAAGACAATTTTATGCACATGTCATTCCCCCATCCCATTTCAATTCCCATTGAAATGTTAGACAAACTATCCACATACAAATAAATCTACAGCTGTTCTGGAAATCTAGGAGGTTTTTCATAAGCGGAACAAAGTGATGTGGAATTTCTGGAAGATATAATGCAGATTGGAACAGAGTGATAATAAAATGCCTAATCTCATATGAGTAAAAGTTAACACCTTCAAAAAAATTCAGGGTTCCAGCCAAATCCAGAATTACTCTTGAAATTTTGTTATGGTGGCAGGTAAATTAAAGGGCAGATGAGCCGTGCCAGTGACTTTACCCTGGAACAATAGTTCCTCCAGTGGGGTTTGGGCAGTGAAGACTCTTGGAGTAGTGGTTATGTTGGAGAAAGGAAGATGGGGGCTCACAGACTCACACATCCTAAAGAAAAGCCCATCTGGTTCCATTTTCCCCTCTTCACTTCCTAACAGCCATCAGAGCTCAGAAACTGATTCACTGCTACAGAAGCAAGGTTTCTCTCTTGAATGGAAGAAACCTACCCAGTTATCAACACTTCTGGTTCAGGCCCTCACCTACATAAAACAGCCGTAGTTCCAAGCCGTAAATTGCTGAACGAGCTGGAGTAGGGCTACAGGGAGACTTTTTCCCTCTATATATCTTGAGAAAAAATTTCCATACCCCATGCTGTATTCTAATCCTAGTAGAATCTTTTAGGGAAATATGACCACCTTTGTTTCATTTAGGGGCCCAGCCTTGACAAGCTTTGCACAGGACCTGAAGGGTAGGGGTAAGAGTTTGGTTTGGTAGGGGTGTGGACTTTCTCCAACTCTGGGTGCTCCCTATTCTCTCCGTTTTGGTGGACAGGATCTCACTCTCTCTCAGTTAGTACATTCACTTAGCCCGACGAATAGTGCAATGGTGAATTAGATTCCAGAGGCTCAGCAAACCATGAGGCTCTATGGACCATGGTGGCTCAATTGACTAGTCTTCCTTACTCTGCCTCAAAGTGGGAATGCATAGACTAAGTACTACCTGTCATTTGTCCACTGCAAAAATGAATAAACTCTGGTGTCTTGCTACATGGTAGCCAGAGACTTGTAGCCTTTGTGCCTGAATGCTTTTAATACTAATCAAAAAGAGAATTTATAACTTAATACATAACTGCTATAAAATACAAAGATTCCATTTAACACAGTTATATGTGTGGGGATTATCACTAAATTCCAATGACTTTAACTTATAATTTAACAGTATATTTTTTTTCTCTGAGGGCCTGTTAGATACAATCCTACTTGTACCAAATTCAGTTTAGCAAGATTTTTTTTTTTATTTGGAGGGAGGGTCTGTGTGTGAGATAAAAGCAAGCTAGTTGAGCTACTGAAGAAAAAGAGGGATATGGTGCTATCTTACACAAATCAAGATAAAACAGTACAGCAGGATCCTACCAGGGGCCAGAAGCAAGAATTGGAAAGCTAAGAAGAACCAAGGCATTCCTTTTCTGGAGGTTTCTGGTATGTCAGCTTTGTTTTTCAGAGTGTCTGCTTTTATTCTTCTTTCTCTGCAGGACAACTTCTCACTTCTCATTATTTCTAGAAAGCAGCTTTCTTTCTCTGTGTCCAATCAACATAGAGCTCTCAAGTTTGTAGGTTTTCTATTTAATCATGCTCAGGCTAGGCTCTCTAGGTTCTAAGTTCCCAAGGAAGAGAATCTCAAGTCCAGCTTAGTTCACATGATCTGCACTGGTTTAATATCCATATCCAAGGAGGTAAGGTCACACCCCTAAAACATAGTACTTACCCTATAGGTAAAGAAACAGTTCTTGGAGAAGACACTGATTGGCTAGCTGCCCCATAATAATGTCTACTACAGTACATAAAATACTCATTATTATATTACAAACTAAATGAGAAATTGTTTCCCCCAATTAAATTTGAGACATACAAACTATGAAAAAATGTAAGTCTGGACCATAGTTGTTAAGACACATATTCTCAAGTACCTATGGGGAAATATAAATCAGTGTTAGCTTTTTGGAAGGTAATTTGCCTAAATCTAGTAATTCTACCTCCTGGAATCTATCCTAAATATTTATTCAGCAATGTGTTCAAAGATTTATGTTTAAGAATGTTCACCTATAAAAGTAGAGAACTGGAAACAACTGAGTGTCGATTAGTGGTTAAATGAATTATAGCAATGCATAAAATAGAATATCAGGAAGTGATTGCAAAAATAAATTATTATAATCCCAACACTTTAATCCTTGAAAAAAATTTAAATCAGAGGCCACAGGTTTTTCTTAGTAGCTATTAAAGCTACATCTAGCAAACTTCATGTACTACATTAAGTGTGGTAGCTATATTCTTCACTATGGAAAAAAGAACAAATAGAAAAAGGCAAAGGAGATCAATAGTGCTGGTAGGTTGCAGGAGGCCTGCTGTGGAAACAAATGGGTAGTCAGGAATTGCTTGATCCTATAAGTTGTTCTTTTAGATATTTGGGGGAAGAATGGTCTAGGCAGAAAGAAAACTTGAATACAGATCCTAAGGTAGGAGTGCATATGGCCTATTTTAGTAATAATAGTCAAGAGACTGGTGTGGCCAGAAGAGCAAGTGAGGTGGGCAAGTGGGAGGAGAGGGACTCAGAGAGGGAAAGGGGCATGGATCACACTGGGCCTCTTATGAATTGTAGGTTCTTGGGCTTTTACCATGAATGCAGAGGAGTGATATGATATGGTTTATATTTATAAGGGATTGACTGTCATATTGAGAGTAGACTCTCAGGAACAAGGCAGAAGTGAGGAAATCTGTTTGGAGGGTGAGAGATGATAGTGGCTTGGGTCAGCATGGGAGCACGCATACCTGAGTGCATTGTTAAAATTAGACCATGAAAACGATGGGGAGTGTCATACTGGAAGAATGAGAAGGGATTAGGATTTCATTTGTAACAAAGGTAAATAACATGCATCTAAATGAATGAGAAAGAATGGAGAATGGAATTTTAAAACTTAAGATTTTGATGAGGTCTGGTAGATATCATAGATAACTTGGGCACATGAATGGTTACGAAAGCAAATGCCAAGGAAGGAGGGGGAAATGGTAAGATCACAGATTTTAATAATTTGCATAATTGTGACAAAAGTCTGAGATTATTTTATGAAAGTAAATGATACTAGAGAAAAATGGTACTAAACAATAAATATTATATAGGCAAATTATTAAGAACAGAACAATTTTGGGTGGGGTACCAAGGATTGAACTCAGGGGCACTTGGCCACTGAGCTACATCCTCAGCCTTACTTTTGTACTTTATTTAGAGACAGGGTCTCACTGAGTTGCTTAGTGCCTTGCTTTTGCTGAGGCTGGCTTTGAACTAGAAATCCTCCTGGCTCAGCCTCCTGAACTGCTGAGATTACAGGCATGCACCACTACGTCAGGCAAGAACAAAACGATTTTAACCATTGCATTGAAAAGTAGTTGGAGCTATTAGGAAACAGCTGATTGGACATGTTTTTAGGGGAACAATAATGGAGTAAACAAAGCTAGTAAACTGGAGTATCTGATACTGCAAGAATTCTATCTTTCATATGTACACAGTTGCAAACTAGAGTAAATCCTATAAAGCAACCATGTCGAGAGTTGCATGCATGGAATATGAGGGCAGGGGAAAATTTGCACAGCATTATCTTTTACCTTTTTATTCTGGCTTGCTTTAGGCTTTGAGGAATTTTTTCCTTTTTTGTGAAATAGAAACAATGGTGAAGACTCAATGGGACACTCATAAAGAGAAGTGTGGACCTTTTCAGAATACCGCTGGAAATCCTCGACCTCCACATCTCTATCCAACCTGTATTTGCAACAGAGGAAAAATTAACTTAAAAAATATTGTTCAGAATTATATCATGAAAGCTATGACAGTCAAAGAACTCTGACAATAAAAAAAGTTTTTGTGTGTGATGGGTCCTTACCTGTTACTATCTTAACAAGAATCCTTGAAATTATCATTTGAGCAATTAATTATTAACAATGTGTCTGGGATCACACATTCTGATGGATGAACATCTTTTCCCTTATCATACTCTGATAACCACCTCTGTGTTTCTTAGTCTGAACTAAAGTCTCCTCTGCTTGTTTTTGTACTTGAGGAACTTCTATTGTCTTTGTTAAGGGCCTAGATTAATGGCTTCATTTTAAGTCATGCATTAAATCAAGACTTTATTAAACTTTAAACAAGGATTTTGGCATATTACTCTATGGTACACCTTTACTAATAAGTGCAAAACAATTGCATCTAATATTTATAGATTGTTGTATAACAGGTGCTGTGCCTGGTGCTTTATGTGTATTATCTCATTTATTCGGCATGACAAGCCTACCAAAAAAGTACTATTATTATCTGCATTTTGCAGGTGAAGAAATGAAGCCTTAGTTAGTCACAGTTATACAGAAATTATAAGGCAAAAAACCCAAAAACCCAAAAAAACCTACACATAAATCTAAGTATGTCATTTGCTCAAGTACATATAAGCTCTTAAGTATTGCCCTTTAGTGCCTCTGATCAATTTCACATTTCTCAGCGTTAAGTATGTAATATTTGCACTAATATCTTGATCTTTTAAAATCAATTGTATAGATTTATTGGTAATGAAAATATTATACCTGGTAAAGTAGGCATTACTTATACAGCCAGTGAAGTTAGCATACTGGGGACTGATGGGAGAGCCACCGAAGTAAAACTTCTTTTCAGTTGCTTGAATGTGTTCTGCTTTCCCTTTGGTAGGATTCTTATTCCCAAGTCTGTTCTTATCTACTACCAGTTCGTATCTGCAAAAGAAGAAGCTTCTTTACACAGCATGCAGTTGCTGTTTTACCTTGATTTTCTCTCTAGTTAAATAAGCAGGTTTTTCTCATGGAACTGAAATGGAACATCTGATGAATTAAAAAAAAACAAAGGGATGCCAGGTTTTTCATGAGGCCCAGGATAAAATAGTTGAATAGTTCTGTATGCAAACCCCCTCCTCCAAACCATTGGAATTTAAACTCCTAGAGCAAGAAGATCAGATAACTGATCATTTCCATTATTTTTTTGGTGAAGAAAAGAACATGCCTCATGGAGATCACTTAATCACAGTTGTGGGAGGTCATTCTCATTGCAAAGTACGTTGGGTGGTTTTGTCTTTATTGGAAATGGAGTCTAGAAAACACCTACTAATGTTTACTTTTGGTGGGTAGACATGAAAAGAACAGAAGTGGACATAGACAAGCAGCAGTCTACAACAGAGGTTTATTTCCTGTTTCAAAAGTTTTCTTATTATGAAAAATAAATACAGGATTATGCAATTTAAAGTTAAGCCAGAACTTTTAAAATGTGGCCACAAATGTGGCATCCTCAATTGGTCAATTTAAAATTTAAAATTTAATTTTGGTGACCAATATTTGCTGAGTTCTTTCTAGGTGCAACACACTGCAGTCCATTCAGTATGAGTAGGCACTGCCCTCAAGAAGACTGTAACTGTTCATTTTATTGGGAAAAATCCTTTATATTTTTGTTAAGTAATTTGACAGTGATTTATTTGTCAGGTCTTAAAAAGTAATAGCATTTTTTTTAAAGAGAAAAAAAACCCAAACTTGTTCCTTTCACCTTTTTTTTAAACACTAGAAAGGCAATAGAATAACCTGTTATTCACAGTGACATTTGACAGAATCATGTCCTACAAATAAAGACATATGGTGGGAAGAACATTAGGTGAGCGTCTATACCTTGTGGGTGAGACAGAGGTTATGATGAAGTGGGACAGCCCATCATTGTACTGCTTATCTGCTGACTGAACTTTGATGCCCTTGACATTCATGGTGACAGTACCATTATCCAGTGAAATGGAAAACACATCAGACTGAAATGCAAGCACAGGTTTTTAAGTAGGGAGGGCAGGGACACCCCAAAATGGGCACATTTTCAACATTTACTTAAAAGAACTGCTAAAGGAATACAGAGTGTGCAGGGAATTTCTGGCACAACAATTTCAATGAATCACAACAAAAATCCCACTTTTGTATTGGTGTGGCTTACAAAATTAGATATGTTTCAATGGAAAAAATATACTCCTATAATTTGAACTGAAAATGTTGGTGATTTTTTTTAATGCTGAGAGTTGTCCTAGTCATCTTCCTAACTCAGACATTTCTACTCGGTCATCAGTCTCATTTAATTTCTTTCAAAAAGGCAATATTTGAATCTCCTTGAGGATGTAGCTAGAAGATGAGGTCAGAGTTAAGTTGCTAGTCTGGCTTTTTAAATGCTTCACTTTTTTTTTTTAACTTACAGAGGCAGAAGAGAAATTTCAAAAAGCACAAGTTACTTCTTTTTCTGAAGTTGCCTATTGCTTGTCTTAAAATATTGGCAAATAGTAATCTTGCTTCTCTTTCCTTATATGGGCACCAACTTCTGTCAACTTTCAGTGCAGTTTCCTTGAGTTCTATTCAAAACAGACTACTCTTTGTGGATAAAAAACCCCTACTTTTTAACTAATCAGGGTAATATGAGGCAGGTTTGGGGCAGAAGTCCTATAAAGTTCTTTCAAAAAATTCTCACAGATGCTACCTAATTAAATTAAATTGAATGTGAATGTGACAGATATGAAGTTGCTTTCAAAAATTCTGATCTGGAGCATTAGTGTATATATTAGTGTGACAACCTCTGAGATATATCAGTTTGATTCTAGAGTCACCAAACCTCTATGCATTTTAATTCTATACTTGAAATAACATCTTTATAAGCTAAGTTCAAGTGTATTAAAATTCAAAACCAGGGAAGTGTGTATGTTCTTTTCTATTATAAATTAAATCACAGATGTATTTCTTCATAACATACAGAGGTTCTTAACATTTCCTTTTTGTGCCATGAATCCTTTTGGGAGTTTGGTTATACATATGGAGTCCTTTATAAAATAATGTTTTAAAGACAGAATATTCAGGAAGAAGGGAAACCAACTATATTTAAATAGTCTTCAAAATTTTTAAGCAATAAATCTGTTATGGTAATACATATGTACACACTTCTTCATTAAGGTATTAAATAATAGGATCTAGTAGAAGACCTAATTATTTCTATAATTTGGAAGTAGTCATGAGCAAAAATTACAGAGATATCTGTCACAATTGTAATGTGAAACAAAATTATTTGTGATTTCTTTTAATGACAAAGTCACAGATACTGCTAACACTACTGTGGCTTGTTGCCAAGATCATAATTGAAGAATGACATATTTTAGCTACAGAAAATAAAAATATAATTTTTTCCATCCATCTCCAAGTCCACAGACTCCTTGAATTCTCTCCTAAGGGATAGGTCCATGAATCTCAGATTAAGAACTCCTGATGTACAAAGCATAATATTTTACAGTGCCTGAAATGTGACATTCTGCATTGTCTATGTATGTCAAAATCTGAATAGTAACTCACTTTTAATAAAAAATTGATTGCAGTTTAAACAGCTATCACAAAGAAGTTTACTAAGGGAAAAACAAACACTTACCCCTGAAGCATAATAGAACAGTAATCCATTTGGTTGTAATGTTCGGAAATTAAAACCTCCTTCAAAGCCATCAAAGAAAGATATTTTCTGAACTGAAGCAATGAAACTCTGTCCATTGAAATATGCTCTACGGGATATCTGTGTGCCAAAAAAAGTGGATATAGCGTTTTTATAATTGTGAAATGCTTATTATGTCAATTTCTGGTATTCAAAAGGCCTTGTCCCCTAGTTTCTAAGTAGTAGTTCTGGTTTCGACTTATGGTTTGTACTGGCATTCAGGCAATCCAGTCTTTCCTCTGTATTCTTTAAGGGATGGGGTTTCTGTTAGAAACTTCTTCACTTCCTCCACTCTGAGTGATTAGTGATGCTTAAGCAGCCTGTCTGGGCTTCAGATGCCCCACCCACCAAACCTAAAGCTCTGCACAAGTCACAGAGGAACCTCACCACTCTTTCTAGCTTAATGATTCTTCTTTCTGCTAGTGGCAGAAAGGAACCCAAGATGTACTTAGGAACTTAGAAAATCTGAAAGGGGACTTTTCTAGCTTCTGAGATTTTGTGTCTATTCATTTAAAAGCTTTTGACTGAATGGTACTTACAAGAGAGTCTTCTGGGCATCCATAACCAACTCCTAGGGTTTCTGTCTGCTCTAGTAAATTGAAATCTTTCTTTTGGAACTGGAAACCCTTCATACATCCTCTGAAGTTGATATCTAGGGGAAGGTGTGCCCTTAGGGTCCTGGAAAAGAAAAGGAGCCTTCACTGATATGGCCATGATGATAATAATGACATTACCCTGTGTATGTAGGCTATGCAATTTGAGTTTATTTATAGTCATTTATAATGGCTTCATAATCATTCATGTTCTCAAGCTTTTTTTGACAAGCACAAAGCAATGTCTAATCTTCGCCTACTAAGGAGTTTTGTTTGGCGTCAAGACAACTTGTTTACATCTTTATAGTTTTCAAAATCCAAAATCTCTTGTCTTCACACAATACTCATGTTCTGCTCTTGTCAAAGAGAAATATTGCATTAGACTATGTTCTGAGAGCAATGCAATAATTAAAATAACCTGTGATGTACATCTATGAGATGCTAATTTAAGGAGATCATGAGCATGGGCTGCAGAGGGCCTACAAGTGTATGAATGTGTGCCTGCACCTAGTAATTCATGTAAAGGTAGCAAGTGGGGATGCTACACCCGTTACTGAACCTCTTCTGGATATTGACTATACACCAGAATATCATTAGGAACCAACGGCTGTATAACTAAAGAAAAACTTACCTGGATTGTAAGATTTCTGGGGGAGCCCCTCCAATGAATATATCTGTAAAGGGTATTTTCATCTTTTCATTGTCCATGCTCTTGACATGCCGTCTATCAACTACCAAAATCATTTTCTTGTCATTGTGGTAAATGATTGAGATCTGGGAGAAATAATACAGAAAGTCTTGATCATGTTTAATTGTCAGCGTTTTAAAGACTTTCGTGTATTACAATTATGCTGGCTGTGACAGCTGGTCCTCCTTGTCCTTGTGCTTTTTTTGTCTACAAAATAGGTAACAGGTTTTCCTTTCTTACTCACAGATATGAAAACACTTTTACAATCAGCAGTTCACATTTCCTTTGGAAGGATGCCTATGTGAAGAGGGATTGGACCCAAGCAAAATTTTGCCATGAGACCTATTTTCTCCCGTCCCTTCTGAAGGATTATGAGAAAGAAGTATAGCAGGTGCTTTCTTTTCTTCTTTAAAAAAAAAAAAAAAACAGCTTTATTGAGGCATAATAAATATACAAATATGGATAATTAATATATACAATTTGATGAATTTTGCACATAGGTGAACACCCATCAGAGCATTATCACAAGTAAGGTCATAGGCATATCTAACACTTACCAAAGTTGTGCTCCCTCCAATTGTGTGTGTGTGTGTGTGTGTGTAGCACACTTAACATGAGATCTACCCTCTTAATTAATTAATTAATTTTTTTTGGTACTGGGGGTTGAACCCAGGGGTGCTCAACCACTAGCCACATCCCCAGCCCTTTGAAAAATATTTTTATTAGAGACAGGGTCTCACTGAGTTGCTAAGTGCCTCACTGAGTTGCTGAGGCAGGCTTTGAACTCCTGATCCTCCTGTCTCAGCTTCCTGTGCTGCTGGAATTACAGGCATGCGCCACTGTGCCTGGCTACCCTCTTAATTTTTTTTTTTTTTTGAGGTACTGGTACAGGGTTTCATGCTAGGCAAGGGCTCTACCAGTGAGCTATATCCCCAGTAGTAAACTTTGAATTGTTGTTAACTATAGGCCCTGTGTTAGTCAGCAGATCTCTAGAATTTATTCATCAAGCACAATGAAGACTTTATACCTATTGAACAGTTCCTCATTTTCCTTATTGTCCAGTCTCTGGAGACCACTTGCATTCTCAAGTGGGTGCCTTCTGGATTTGAGACTGCACATTAACAGGTGTCATTTTTTGGGTGACACAGTGAGCAGTTCCTAGTCAGAGAAATAGTTAAAATCTTTTATTGTGATCCAACTTCAGGAAGGCCACGGATTTTGAACTCAAAAAGGAAATACACTCCTGCCTACTCCATTTTGGTTCAAATTAAAATATGTTTTGTATATGCTTCTTTAATATTTAAAATACTTGTTAATGAAAACAGATGAAGTACATTTTCAGTAGATCATAAATCTGGTTCAAGACTAAAGAACATTATTTTTGAGTTATCTTTTAAGGTAAACTAGTATTTTCTAAACTCTAGATAATTGGCTAAAAATGAAATTCTAAGTTTATTCTAACTACTCTTTTTGCATTTAGTGGGGCTTTGTATCTACATTTGAGCATGTTTAACAAACAGATAGGACTCTATAGGTGTGCTAATTGTAATCAATTATTTAAGGTTAACCGGAGTCTTTTGGTCAATGATATAATTAAAAGGAATCTTTTGGTGACTCTTTTATTAGAAATGTCGTGACAAAACCAGCCATTCATTTAAAGCAAATGTTTTCCTGGGTTTGAGTAGATGAGGGCCCTTCGATCACTCTTTAGACATGAAGATGTTCATTTTAATTACTATCTTACCTGTCTCATTTGACCATCTGATTAGATCAATAGGTCTGGCTACAAAAACCCAAATCAAAACTAAAACTACCCAAACCACAACTACTGTACCTCATGGTATTTTGCATCATTAATTTGGGCTTTCTTCAATGTATCTTCAAGATGCACGGGACCAGTGCTGAATCCAAAGTCATAGAACACATGTAGGTAGCCATTGAGCATTTCCAAACTGAAAAACATACTCTGCAGAGAGAAAGAAGTTGTAAGATGGGAGTATTTGCTATCATGAAAGTAGAGTCAGATTTAGCTGAGTTTGAGAAATAACACTGCATTCTTTAGAATTGACATTATTTGAATTCTAAGGAAGTCTCATGAAATTCTTACTATGAAATAAAAATAATAACTACTTCCCTATCAGATATTTATTTCTCATACTAATATACAAAAGTATTAATATTTATACCCAATTTAAAATAGAAATCTTATTTTTATTCTACTTTAAAAAATTAATGAATGAAGATTTAAGTCTATATCACTGAACTTCAAAAAATTTCAAAACAGTAGAATATACTGTGCTTATTCAATTGCCTTCTCTTTTGAAACTGAAATAGGCCAAAAGATGCAGCTGCACTCATTTTAAGAGGAAAATTCATAAGACTGAAAAATAATTTCAAGGTATGTTGAAAAGAATCACCCCCAGACAACAATGTATGCTGAGAAAAGACAAAGAAGACTATTTCTGTATTATTTTGCTCCACTGGATTTATATAAATAAGTATGGAATTATTATTCACTTGAACCACATGATATTGGAGAACCAAAGTAATTCTGTAACACTCAAGTAATTTGGTGGTCACTTTTGTTTCAGAGGATGGTTTATAAATAAAATAATTCAATTAATTTGAAAATAAAATAATGTGGTAAACTGCCGTTCTGTGGAAAGTGACTTCCTGAGTAGAGTTTGAGTATTCCTGGTAGTGTGGAAAACAATCCATTGGAGTTTAGGAATAAAACACTTGACTTCTATTTATACTAATTTAAAAAATTAACATTCAAAAAGAAACTAACCTTGATATTTAATGCATGAATTATTGACCCTGGACCCTCATTTCATTATTTTATCAGGATTCATGTGGCATGTAAGGCTTCCCAGGGAAAGTTACATACTTGAAGGGTTGAAGCTTTTTTGTAAAAAGTCAATTAAAATATATAATTTGGAAATGTCAGAAGACCACTGTGAAATTTCTGCAGACACTATGAAGTTCTAGATCTTGGTGCTGATTTTTCTGTATTTTGAGTTCATAAAAGAGCATATTTAATATACATCCCAAATTATAGTCTAGGAAAATGCATTCTAGGGGTGCTTTTATTATTGCTGTCATAACTTCCCTGAAGAAAAAATATCCAATTTTGTTTTCTGAACTAGAAATTCGATTTGTGGCATGGCACACTCAAGCAAGGAAGGTTCCTGGAAACATGAATTGCAGAGAGCAAAGGAAATAAAGAACTTATTTTTACTCACTCCATTGACCATCAGGAGCACAAGGCCATTGTCAGCTGGTGTTCGAACTTCTATGTCAAAGCGAGTCACCTGACCAAACTTCCCTCTCCTTGTGATGTCCCTCACCACTGCATAACTAGAGCCATCAAAGAAGTAACTGGCAGCCCGACTCTGAGTGAAGGCCAGTTTATCTCTGAAATGGAAGTGCAGGGTCAGATGAAAATTACAGTTTAGTTAGGTTTTTCAAGTGATACCCTTTTAACCCTTTCTCAGAATATATTCTGTGGACATTTTAAATGAACTCCTATTGTCCACATGGAAAAGTATTCATATTTATGGTTTGGATGCGAGTTGTCCCCAAAAAGCTCGCATGTGAGACAATGCGAGAAGGTTCAGAGAAGAAATGATTGGGTTACAAGAGTCTTAACCCAATCAGCCAAGCAATCGCCTGATAGGATTAAGTAGTGGTAACTGAAGCAGATGGGGTGTGGCTGAGGAGGTAGGCTATTGTGGGCATGGCTTTGGGGTATATATTTGTATCTGGTGAGTAGAATCTCTCTCTATTTCTTGATCATGGTGTGAGCTGCTTTCATCTGCCACATTCTTCTGCCATGGTTTCCTGCCTCACCTCAAGCCCCAAGGAATGGAGCTGGCTATCTATGGACTTAGACCTCTGAAATGGTGAACCCTAAATAAACTTTTCTTCCTCTACAGTTTTTCTGGTCAGGTCCTTTAGTCACAGCAGCAAAAAAGCTGACTAAAACAAGTAAACTAATTGTTTTTAATGGATTTCTTCTCCACACTATGTACTAAGACAACTGAGGTCCCCAGGGAAATTCTGGTTTCCTATATCATAGCTTCAAACTAGTGAACACTTTAAATACTTGTGTGTACTCCTCTGTGGCAGAAAAAACTCAACAGTTTCTTGCAAGCATGATTATTATGTGGTTTCATAATTGTTTTCCCCAAAGAAAAGTTTGAAAACCTGCATATTGATTCATACTTGTCCTGATGCTGGTCTAGACTGACTATCCAAGTCTTTTGTACGCTTAACTGTCTCTTACCTGGCACAGGGCACTGATTTGGAGGGATCCATATTATAAATGTGCTTAAAGTTGTACAAGCTGATCACATCATTATTCAAAGTGGCCAACTCCAGGCAGCCCATGAAGCCAGGAAGATTTAAGCTGGCTGGAAGCTGTGCAACAGACAGATAAAGTCAATTACCCCATGGTCAAGTTTCACCCCAATACCACAGAATAGGCAATGAAATTAAGTGCACGTCAAGAGGGACCTTCCCATTGACATACATAATTTTCCAGACCAAGGTTTGTGTCTACTCTATGACAAATCATTTAGCTAAGCAGTGATCTGTCAGTTACATAGATCTTAGCAGAGAAGCTGGGATTCATTGAATGTAGACTAGGAACACAGTATATGCTGGACAGCAAATTCATGACAAAAATTGATCCTCACACCAGCTCTGTGGGATAGGTGTTCCTGTTCTCATACAAAGAAAGGGAATGTCTCTCAGAGATTCAATAATGTGCCTGTAGTAGTAATAATCCTGGGACGTAAATGCTAGTTTGACTTCCACTCCTCTGAGGTCTTTCCTTTATCCACCTTTCATCAGGTCTCAAATTCTCCTCTAGGTCCTATTAGCTCTCATCCCAGATATTTTATCTCCTTCCTGTATTAGATGAGATAACAGAGCTTTTGAAATTGCCACATGCAAAGCTGGAGACTAGATCTGAATCATGGTGACACCACAAGGCACAAGCAGGTGGAGGTAATATTAGTCACCTTTACACATGTCAGAATGAAATTAATGGATCTTCAAGTGTCAGCAATAGCTTGAAAGCATTTGAAAGTGAAAATACAGGTGGCAGAGATTCACAGATCCTGGTGTGGAATTCTAGTACCCACTGAGCTGAACTCTTTAAAATGATTTCAAACTTCCTCCCTATATCATTTTAGGTTTTATGGATAAAAACCGTAGATTTTTAATAAGTCAAACATAGCTTACCTTGAAGTTTGAAGGCACCCCACCAACATAAAAGACAGTGTCCTCAGGGTCCAGATCCAGCAGGGAGTCCTCTCCTGTGAACTCCCCCTTTTTAATAAACTTTTCCTCTGCTGTGCTACTCAGACTTGGGACTGTCAAAAACACCTTTCCATGTTTCCCTACCCTGTTGAGAGAAAGGATATTTACTCTTTATTAGCCTGATAATTTATAGAAAGTAGTTTCTTAAGCTCAAAATGTTAATGTCCCTTCACCACAAAATTGATGATTTGATTTTGTCACATTAAGAAACACTTATAGAATATTAAGTATTGATGGGAAGGGGGAAAAGACATTTCATTTTTGGGATTAACTCATGGGATGGCCAGGTAAAAAGATAAAATAATCAAATTACTATTTAGAGATGATGACTGTTTTTTCTAACCTTTTATTTTCCACTAAGGTGTTTGGGAAGGAGTATAGGAATAATGAAAGAAAAATGAGCACAACTGAAAGGAAGAAAATGCTACTTATAACATCCACAGGAAGATTGTGTGAGTATATCCAACAGATTTCTTACGAAATGTGTGTCATGAGTTCATTTTACCTTTCTATCTTGACAATGCTGAAGTAAGAAGGCCAGGAACTGACAGGCTTGGAGTCAAGGGGAATCTCCACATCCTTAGCTCCCAAGTTGTAAACATATACCAGGTTATCATTTTTTATTGCAAGACCCATGTACTCTTTTTTGGCCTGAAATGTAAAGAAGTCACTTACAAAAATTTATATAAATGAGCATCATCCATTTTCGTTTTTTGAAAGCACAATCAGCAACCCTAATATTTTGTACACAAGCAACTTCTGGTCCAAATTATCAGTCAAAGCTCCTGCTAGACTGGCATCAGCTCTTCTGAACCCAGACTCCCTGTGGGTGCATCAAAGGTGGCTGTCTCTATGCTTTCTCTAAATGCATCCTGGACAGGAAGGAAAGGAACTGCAGGCTTGTGGAGATTTGATGGCTTCCAGGAGTGTGCTAATGTTGTCAGGCTTACTCAGGGATATGATGCAATACTAATTGCTAAATGTCTACAAACAGGATTCAGCAGCAAGCATAAATAGTCTGCTGTTACTTCAAAGGCCTTTGAAATGCTTCGTTCAGACTTTTCAGTAATGTGATGCTGATAGAAAACAATCCCAGAAAAATCCCTTGTAGAGAAGGAACCACTTTGCTCTTAAATCACTACTTCAATCCTGCCATTAAAATAATTTCTACTTTTAGAGTTACCTAAATGGGAATTTTTTTGTTTTGTTTTTTCCTAGGTAGCTTTGTTTTAGGCATAGAAAAAGCAACTTTCTTTTTTCAAATTATCACCTCCTCGTACTCTTACATTTTTGCTTCCGAGATACAGGATAAACTGATCTGTGGTTCCAGGTAGTTCCGGCTGCTTCATAGGAGGTTTCATGTACAGGCTTAGGGATGTGAAGGCCTTTAAGTCATCCACACTGGTTTTGGGGTGCACTTCCACAGCTGATTGGCCATCAAACATCATGGAGACTTGAATCTGGAGTTACAAAATTGTTCTGTTAAAAGTACTCTGCAGCAATGGGTACAATGCTTTTCAGTGGCCTTCCCTCATTTTAATAGAGGTCTCACAAGGCCCCTAAAATTAATACAAGGATTATTTATAAGCATAACTAATCTTGGGTACCAAGAACTTCTTCCCCAGGGTCATCATAAAAGGAGTGTGGGATGAGGCTGAGGGGCAACATCCTTGACCATGTCTGCATAGTTGGGAGGAGTCTAAACGTAGCTTCGCAGTGCTGTAGCCTGCTGTGCCACTTACTAACTACATGATCATGAGAAATTTGATTAACTCTCAGTTTTCTCATCTGTAAAATGAGGATAATAAATATGCTGGGAGAATGAAATAAGATGATACTATAACATATGTTGCAGTCCCTGGCTCTATCATTATACTATTGGTAATGACAAATTCCTTAGATGTTCCTTACAATGATTCTCAGAAAGTCATCATGACAAAGCACTGTTCCAATTCATTTCTAAGAGTACCTATGCTGAACTGATCTGATTCATAGGGGATTTTTAGATTGTTCAGAAATGGATGGACTGTGTATATTCATGCATTTGTATCAATCTTTCTGAATAATTAGATGTGTCTACCTCAGTTGACATTGATTTGGCTGATGTTGATAGTGAGCATCAGAATCTCTTCCTAAGTGTCTGGAGTACAGCTGTTTCATGTTGCCAGTTGAGTAGAGATCAATATACCTTAACATACTACCATGAAGTGTGGGGTTGAGGTCTTTTTGTAAAAAGTGAGAGTCTGAGCAGGAGGTTTGTTTGTAGAAAAAGCCTTGCACTTTGGGGATTGGGCAAGTTTCCAAGGGTAATGCCCAGACTCTCTTTAGAAAATGGTTTGAGGTAATTAAGACCCCAAGGTTATACCCCATGTACATAGTATTATGAGAAGTTACTCTCAGAAACCTAGCTTTTAAAATGTCATTTCTTAATGCACCTTTAAGATGAATTTTCTTCAAAGTGTTCACTGGGGTGTCCAAATAAGATAATTTGTGGTATAGGACCATTTATCACATATCACTTAAAATTTGAATATATTTACCAAGAATAATCTTTATCATTATAAAATACTTGATTTCTTGCTCTTCTTTCTGTCAGTAATTAGGGACCATAGTCTGTTCAACCCAATTCTTAATTGAGAAAATAAAACCATATAAATTGATTGCAAAGAGTAAGTCTGGTCTATAGATCAATAAACAAACAAATAAACAAACAAAAAAAGGGTCCAAAAATGAGTGCTACTTTGCCACACTGAATATGTTAATTGTCACATCGAGAAGTGTCCCTACCAACACTGGCTCTAGTTATCTGTTTGCTCGATTGCTTCTGTGAAAGTATCTCAGAACAGGGTCTCTGCTGAGTTTCTTCCACTTAGCTGGTACTGTACATGATTCCTCGATTAAGCCTGCAGAATGGTCAATAAATGCTTCACATAATCTATGTTGTACCAGAGAATTTCTTGAAGAGGTAGGACAGATGGGCAAGATTATCCCATATGGTAATTACACTAAGAGAGCTGTTAAAATAACAAATGATAATGATATTGAATTGAGTATTTTTTTTATTGGGGCATTCTTGATTTGTTTTGCTATATTAGGTTTGTCAAGTTTATTAACTCTGGTTCTTAGTCCTGACTACGCATTTAGAATAACACTAGGAGCTTTTAAAAAACAATATAGGTGTTGAGCTCTTCATCTAGAGATCCTGATATATTCTTCTGAGGTTAGGATGAAGAATTGGTTTATTTTTCAATGGGATTCTACTGAACAAATGGGGCTGAGAATTACTGAACTGGATAATATAGTAGGAAGGTTCCAGACCCTGGAAGCTGCCTGAGGAGTTGGAGTTCAGCATCACAGTCTAATTATCACCAAGTGACTGATGACTCCTTTCATAAGTTACCTTGCTGGCAACACTCCTGGTCTGAGCAATGAGCTCTCGGATCCTCTGGATGCTGGCAGAAACATTGCTTGCAGGCCGCTTCTGCTCAACTGTACGAAGCTGATCCAGGAGCTGAGGAACAACCTCTGTCAGATTTCTTACTGCAACAATAAAAGTTAATCACATGGGTGAAGTTCTCAATGGTAGGTATATTTCAAGAATCACATGAAGAGACAACAAACACATGGTTACCTCTGGTAGATCTATAACAAATTATTTTTAATCCTACCAAAATAATAGTAAATCCCAAAGAATAATCCATTTCTATCTTGTCACATTTATAGTGCATAGTGATTTATAAACTGAATGTGGAACAAGTTGACTTATAATGTACATTCCTAAAGAGTAGGACCCATGACAAACATACTGAAGTTCCTTTAATCGTACAGCACAGGTTCTACTTGAATTTCTAATAACTTGATACAACCGATGAAAAGAATTTTCACTGGGTAAAAGGAGGTAAAAAGACTGTTTTCTAGGATGTCTGTGCATATATTACAGTGCTGCTGTACTGTCCAGTAGAGGCAGAACTGGACAGAGGAAACCAGGTAATACCCAGAAAAGTGGCACCTGTGCCAAGATGAGTGTGGGCAGCTATGGTCTATGGGCCCAGACAAAGGAGATGCTGCAAGCAGACCTAACTGATCTTTTTTTTTTTTTTTTTTTTTTCTTTTTAGGCCTGGACCTCCTGGAGAATAAAACGACCTCTGAGGTGTGGGAGAGCAAAGAGGAAATGGCTGGAATGGGGCACACAAACCTCTTGATCCAGCCTTGGGTAGCTGTGCTTCCTCTCCAAGGCCTATGACTGATCTTATGCAGTTCCCTTCCTTGGAATGCATGAAGTACACATAGAAAAGAGCACAGGTCACCAGGATGCAACTTGATGACAGAAACCCAAACTACAGAAAATGGCACAACTTTTTCTAAAGTTTCAGTCACTGAGCAGTGATTCTTAAAGTGTGGGCCCCAGGTCAGTATCATCAGCTAAACAAGGAACTTACTAGAAATGCAAATTCTTTGGCCCATCCCAAACCTACTGAATGAGGAGTTCTGGAGTTGCTGGGGGGTCCAGCAACCGGGGTTTAAAAAGCCCTCCAGGGGATTCTGATGCACACTAATATTTGAGAACCACTGGACCAGAGAATGAATATTTGCTTGTGCATTCTCCTGCTTAAGGGCAAGACTATGGTCACTGAGCATTAGTGATAGGGCAAGAACAAGTTTCTTACAAGAGTCAAACTGAACTCAGACTGAGAAGACATGTCAATGTGGGTCAAGGAAACATCACTTCTTTGTACTTAGGACACAAGGTGTTTCTCCAAGATAAGGAATGAAATTAAGTAAATACTAGTAACTCTCAATTTATTGTATTGATTAATATAGAGGTAAATATTTGTTGTTTGGATCATTGACCACAACAGCCATTTTATAGTATAAAAATCTTTAAAAATTAAATGTAATAAAGTATATGAAAGTGTTATATTAAATTGTGATTATAGAAATTTACATAAGACAGGGTCCCCCACTCAATTCTCTCAGAAAAAGGGAACTACCTTATATTAGAGTCTTTAGAAAGTCTCTTATATTATTGTAAGCCCTTTCATTTACTTTGTTTTGAACCCAAGTGCTATTTGAGGAAAAGAGTATCCTGAACCAATTTCAATTTGAGTTAGTTCTGGATACTTATTGCAAACACTTGATAAAGACTGATGAAAATGAGGGAAAATTAACACAGATATAGCAATTATTCCTGAGGCAATATTTTGGAAA
The DNA here is from genome assembly GCF_902686445.1 of Sciurus carolinensis. Taxonomy (NCBI): domain Eukaryota; kingdom Metazoa; phylum Chordata; class Mammalia; order Rodentia; family Sciuridae; genus Sciurus; species Sciurus carolinensis. The sequence continues at coordinate 51,593,154 of NC_062219.1, read as the reverse complement.
AAAATGGATATCATATATTGAAAGATTAAATTTAAAAGCAATTAAATGAGTGGTTACTGGAAGAACTCATGAATATATACTGAAAATGTGATATAAAAGAGCCATTTTCCTGTTATAATAAAGGGTATTTGTAAATTGTGATAGAAGTTCTAGTGATGGACAGATCCAACATGAATTCCTAAAGTTGTTTCTAATTTAGATTCAAGTGTAGGAAAAAAATAGTCTGTTGAACTCTTTTGGAGAATGGTTTTCAGACAGACTGAAAGTCATAATTTATCATAATATTGATATTTAAGAGGTTATGAAGATACTAAATAAATTGTGAGTATGGAAAAAAGATTTCCCAAATATTACGTGATTTTAATATCTATGTATAACTGAAGGAGGTAATCATTAAAATATTTCATTTTATTCTATAAAATTGCATATTCAAATTGGCCAATGCATTGTTCTTAATGGAAAGTCATTATATTTGGTCATATTCATATTTTCTGAAAGTAACCTGCTTTACTCAGTTAAGGAAAAAGCAATTCTGTTTAGTAAAAGCAATGCCATTTAGTAATTTTTCCCCTAAAAAGAAACAGTATTTTGTTAAGATTATTTACTTTAACATTTGATTGACCTTTTTTCACTAAGGAATCAGTCTTACATTGAAAACAATTGATGCCCTTATTTCACATAGAAAAAAAATCTGGGTCTACCAATCTATTTACTGTTTATTTGAGAAAAAATATATTACATGTATATGTACATATACACACACAGGCATATAGATAGATGAATTGAGTAAAAATTTTCTTTTTCTAAACTAAAGTCTACCATATTCCAAACCAAAACCCAAATAAAGTATACTGTTTCTCATCAAAAGATGTGGAAAGAATAAATAAAATTATGGCATTTGCAGGCAAATGGATGAAATTGGAGAATATCATGCCAAGTGAGATAAGTCACTCTCAAAAAACCAAAGGACGAATGATCTTGCTGATAAGCAGATGATGATACATAATTGGGAGTGGGAGGGAGGCAAGAATAGAGGAAGGAGGGACTATATAGAGGGAAAAGAGGGGTGGGAGGGGTGTGGGAAAGGAGAAAATAACAGAATGAATCAAACACCATTACCCTATGTAAATGTATGATTACACAAATGGTATGCCTCTACTTCATGTACAGAGAAACAAGTTGTACCCCATTTGTTTTCAATAAAAAAAAAAGGTGTGGAAAGTTTAATGACCAATATTTCAACTGGATCTGAGTTGCAAAAGTTTCTAAATTATATATATATACCTGCATCTCTAGCAGAGTCCACCACGGTGTTATAAGCAGAAGAGTCAAAATTCTGAAGATTCTGTGACCAGCTGGTGAGATTGTTAGCCATTGGGGTGGTGGCCTGTTGGACCTCCATGATCGTCTTGTTGGCTTCCTCCACAATCAGCTTGGACTGACCCAGGCGCTGTTGAGCATCACCTTCACACAGAGCACAAGGACAAGCACTTGTCAGGCAGCAGGACATTTATTAGAGAACATCAACATCCATTTAATCCATGGGATGAAACAGACTTTAAATTTTGAGGTGTTAACAAAAATTAAGATCTTTAAATATATGTTAATTGTGGTATAAATTAAGGGTACAAGAATATTTTAAACAGTATTAATAAGTGATTTTGAAAGACTCTCATTAAAACCATGTGGTTAGTTCACTTAAAGAATTTCAAAATACGAGGTAAACTAAAAAAACAAAACGTGACTTACAGTGTTTCTTTACATTAGAGAACTGGTGAGAAAGCCTTAGAAAATGCATGTGAAATCTTAAATTATAAGATGTTTGCGTCTGAAATTCATCATAAATATCTCTTATGGAAGAGTATTCTTGTGGAATAGTTTTGTTAAAAAGATAATGATTTAGTACAGAACCAAATGAATTTAGTACAGAAAAGAATTCATTTAGAAATGAATAAGAAAATATATTTTGCAAAAAAAAAAAAGAAAATTCCAAGAGTAGAATCCCACTTTTGTTTAAAAATCATATTTTTAAAATAAAAATAATGTAAATTATAATAAATGTTGTCTAGATGATAACAGACGAGTCTTCTTTATATTTTCTTATTTTTTGTATATATTACTCCTGTAATAAAAATAATTAAAATCACTTAGTTGTTGGGACTTCAAATTTTAAAGTGAGGAAACATTCAATTCAACCTCTCACACTCTGGATTCTGAAGAATGTTGGTTTGAACCTTGGATCTGTTTCTTACAAGCTGTGCCTGTTGAAGCAAGTTCCATAACCCTGACAAGCCTCTGAGTTTCTAACAGCCTAAAGGCAGTATTAATAGTCATCCCCAATGAGATAAGGGATGTGAAATTCTCAGCTCGGAGTCCCGCTCAAGTAAGCATCAATAAACAGCAGTTCTGATGATGCTGAAGATGAACCTTCTCGATGAACCGCCCCGCTCTGGGTAGGCCAGAGTTTCATCTAGTAGTACTGCAGTGCTGCTGTTTTTAGTAAAACACCCATATCTAGCAGTAAGGTCTTAACTTTTGCTATGCTGAGGAAGGCACATCTGCTTCCAATCACATCTTTTTAAAACACTACTGTAGTCCCAGATTAGGCAAGACAAGTGCTCTTCTTTCTCTATTTGACTTGTTGATCTTCCTGCTTATATGGAAAGAATAACTTGACATATAACAGAGGAAAGTTGTTTACAGATGGGGCCAGAGAAATCCAGCAACCAAATTAGGGCATATTGTTAATGAGGATAAATGTTTGCAAGAAAGCAAGTTACCAAGCAGTATAAGTAGCAAGATCCCATTAAAATACATGTGTACACATGCACACAAGCATGCACAAAGGGGAGAGTCCAAGAAAATGTTCTCAAATTTAAAGCTCATCTTTGGATGTGGTGATTACAGTTTTTGGATTTATTTCTTCTTTTTGTTTTCTAGGTCAATTTTTTGAGGGGGGGTAATAAACATTATTTCTCTTGTCATTAGAAAAAAATTAAAAGATTGACAAATAAGGAATCACCTAATTCTTCCTCAACGGTTTCTCTTCTATACTAGTGAACAAACAGATGAAATGTCTAAGTTCTGTGATCCTTACCTCTCTCTGCTGCTTGTAGTCGCTTGATTGCATCATTTAATCTGTTTTTAAGAGCACTTTTCCTGGCTATGGCCCCGCCTACACGCCTACTGGTGTCAACTACGGCCTCCTCATTGCCTGTGGAGAAGCAGCAGAAAAAAGGAACCAGTGGGTCCAAGATGCCTGGAAAAAGGCTCAATTTCAACAAGGAAACTCCTGATTTGTACCATGAAGTATTCTGCAATATTTTGAATACTCTGAACATAGTAGTATTTAGAATAAGAGGCACAGGACTGGAGATTTGTAACCCTGGTTGGGAGTAATTTAGGATGCCATAATGACTATTATCTTTGAGAAATGCAGTAGTGCTATGACTGATAACATCTAGCAGCCCATCTGATAAAGAATTGAAAATAAAAAATTTATCCGTATGAAAATGACTAGTTTTATACATAAGAAAACTTTTTTAGTTGTTTTCAGTAAAATTTTAATTGATAGCACAAATGCATAAAAGGGCATACATTATAAATGCACAGTCTGCTGAGTTTTCACAAATTGAACACAAAATGCAACCAGCACCTGAGTCCTGAAAACAGAACGTTGTCTACACCCAGGAAGCTCCCTGTGACCCTGTCATGAACCAAAGATGACTACTATTCTGAATTTTATCTCCATTTACTATTGTCTGGCTTTTAATGCTGTTCAAAAGACATGACAAATCTTTTATATCTTTAATTTATGTAGAGTTAGGGTAAGTCTTGATATCTTATAATTTAAGTTTTCCACCTTTGTTTTCAGTCTTCAAGATTATTTTAGCTATTCTTGATAATATTTCCCTATTTACATAGAAATTCCAGAGTCATTCTGTTTACACACACACACACACACACACACACAACAGTTATAGTATTTTAATTGGTGTTGTATTGCATCTATAGAGAATGTGGCAGAATTGTCAATTTTACAAAGTTGGGTCCTCCTTTCAGTGAGTGTGGAATTTATTTTTTTCTTCTTTAGATGTAAACTTACTTAGATATCCTTTTATTTAGATGCTCTTTAATTTCTTTCAGTAGTGAATTATAGTTTTATGCGTAGAGATTTTAGCTAACATCTTTTATAAAATTTTTTCCTTAGGTATTTGATGCTACTGCAAATGGTGTTATATTAAAAAGTCAATTTCCATTTATTTATATAAAATTAAACAGACTCATTACACACTGAATTGGCATTGGGGGCATCCTTGTTTTCTTTCCAATCTTAATGAGAAGGCTGTTATATTTTATTATTAATATGTTTGTTGACTACTGTTTTATTATTTCTTATTAGAATTTGGAAGTTTACTTCTGTTCTTGGTTTACTCAGGGTTTTTTTTTAAATCATGAATGAGTATTGAGTTTTATTACATGATTTTTCTGCAAGATCAAATGAATTTTTTCCTATATTCTGTAAATAGGGTGAATTAAAATTGATGTTTTAAATGTTAAAATATCTGAAATCCTGGAATAAATTCAAGTTGTTCACCATTACAATTTTTATACATACTAGATTTTATTTGAAAAGATCTTGATTAGAATTTTTATATGTCTGTTTGTAAGAGAATTTGGTCTGTATTTTTCCATTTTTATATGTCCTTGTCAGCTTTTGGTATCTATGTTTTATTGATTTTATAGAACGAGTTTGAGAGAATTTGTTTTTTCTCTATTTTCTGGAAGGGTTTGTGTAAGAGTGGTGTTAATCCTTAAATGTTTCAAAGAATCTGGAGATTTCTTTGTGGAAAGAATTTAATTACTGATTAAACACATTGTACATCTGTGCATACATGCAGTTTATTATTTTTTTTACACAATAACTCTTTACTATTTATTTATTTTTATGTGGTGCTGAGGATCCAACCCAGTGCCTCACAAGTGCTAGGCAAACACTCCACCACTAGTCACAACCCCAGCCCACACATGCTGTCTATCAGATCTTCTCAGTGTATCAGTTTTGACAGTTTCTTTCTTACAGAGTTATTCTTGAAGTGTGCTTGGCACAGTCCCTAAACTGGGGTTAACTTTGAGCAGATACAACCAGGTTATGACGTAGCATTTCTTTATTTGAATTGAAGGATCAGCTTTCCCTGTAATTCTTTGTTTCTGTTTGTGCTTTATTTACTTCCAAAACCTCAGGAATTTATGCTGCTTGACAGGTTATAAAATTGTTGCCTTATTTCTCATTATACCCTGTCTTTTTCTCCAATGGCTTGTAAATACACTCTCTCATGGTGGGCTTTCCTTTTCCTACTTGGCAATCTTGGTGTGTTTTGGTTTCTGTTGTGTTTTTTCCTCCATACATGTGTATAAGGGTGGTGTCTATATATATGTATAGCAGGTGGTGTTTAATTGTACTGTTACCAAGTACAGAGTACCAAGAATGAGCACTTCTTTTTTTATTTCCTCTGGGATTTGGAGAATTTCCCAGAATTCAAAGCGTGACTTAAATGTACTTCATAGTGGCATTGCCATTGCACCTCCTCCCCCTCTTTTTAATTTCAATTTTTAAATATTGTGATATAAAACATTTTCTGCTCTTCCTTTTGGACCTGTGACTACATAAAAACACTTCTGGAACACTGAGAAAGAATATATTTAACTCCATATTAGTAACTCTTGATAAAAGTAGGAGAAAGAAAATCTATTTTGGGCTGGATGTTTATAAAAAGTGTTTCATAAAAAGTGTGTCCTGTTTGGAACTTATTGTGTTACATAAACATTTTCTGTAGATGATTGTTTTAAATAGCAGCTTCCAGAGTTTGTTGCAGATTAACTATTTGATATAGGTAAATGAAAAAATAGGAAAACTGGGGACTAAAGATTATACTCATCATAGAAAGAAAGTCATTTGAAAATGAAGAGTAATCTGAAATTATAGGGTAACTCAGTAGATAATAATGATTTAATTAAAAACCTAAATTTATGCCACTAACATGCCTATTATCAAAGGGAGACAGTGGTATAAAGCATTGAGCTATGTAGTCCTAACTCTGGCTCACCATCCCTTTTACAAGGATATTGAAAGAATTTAACCAAAGAAGATCAAGTTAAGTGACTAGATCTGCAGAATATTTAAAGATCTAGATGCAGAGAGATTTACTGGACATAAAATATGAACCTTTGGAGAGATGCCATTCCCAGAACAGAAAAGTTGCTTTCACGAGGTTCAATAATTCAATAGTGACAGGATGGAGAAAATACATTAGAAATCACCAAGGAGAATAAAACATTGACATCACTGTGTCGTGAAGACCCACACAGTATGCACAATGCAAGAAACAAAAGTAACATGTAAATATGGCAGCAGTTATTTTAAAGTATTTTGCTGCAAATAGTCTAATTCATTACTGCTAATTATTTTCCAAAGGATGTTCAGTATTAGACATACAATAAATTAATTACACTTCTATTGGATTTGTTGGAGAAATTTAATAGCATTTTTATTATCTTTGTTTACCTAGAAATTGTAAAAAAAAAAAAAAAACGCAGTTGTTTGTGGTAATTAAATGGTTAAGTATTTTGCATATGAAAATTAAAGTCCTTTGATTTTCTTTATATAGTGACTTTTTGCAAAAGAAAAAAAAAAGGAAATGCATGGTTAGATTTGAGATTAATTACTTTGATAAAATTGCATGACATTTTCAGTTTGAAACTTGGCCTTTAATTGAAGGTGGTAGTTAAAAGTTACCTGGATAATGAATTTCCAACCTCATTAGTCAATGAACAGATATCTTTAGGAATGAACTCAGTACCCAGAGATGAGTAATGTTTAGGAAAATTCTTAGCCATTCATTTAGTTGTTTTTAAGAGTAACTCCTGGGATTTAAAGTAGATGGAAGTGACTTCACTTTTATTTTTCTTTCCCTATCTGACTCTTCAATGTGCTTGCTATAGTTAGCAGATGCAAACACTGGCCTTTGCAAATGCCTCTTTCCACATGGTCATTGGGCTTGTCCTAAGTACAGTCAACTGTAAAATACAAACTACAAGAGAATGCAAATAACCAGATGGCTTCATGGTACCCTGTCATCCTAATCAACACTCACAGGGATGATCCATCCTTTCCTGCTAAAAATTTAAAAAGACCTTCTGAATTGTTTAAGAAAGATTATGTGCAACATAATTTTAATATTAAGTATATTTTATGGCATTATTTCCTTAAAATTAGTATTTATGATGTTTCTATTAATGGCCTATATAATTAGAAATAATACCTACCATATGTTGAATAACTACATGTCTCCATGTGGTCATACAACATGGAAGCTATTTTTTGATCAAAATTTGTTTAAAAATAGCAAATCTTTGCTTTTTTGTAGCTTGATTCTGGGCAGGAACTATTGATGTGGTCTTCATCAATTTTTTTCTTTTTTTTTTTTTTTTAGAGTCAGGTATAATTTTATTTACTCTTTAAGCCTAAATTTTAGAAGTATCTATCTGTATGTACAAAAGGAGGGAAGCAGCTATCAATCAGAAGGAATAGAGGAAAGTGAATATATTTACTAGAATCTGCCTTTGCTTGCAGTTCTCTCGCTTGATTGAGAAGGTTGTCACTTTCATCTTTATGGTAAATGATTTGAGTATCAATCCCACTTACAGCCTGCAAAGGAATCGGGTGGAGAGAGTAAGAATGACAGCAGAAGAAATCAGTTTTTCATGGTTTTTGGATTTTAAATGTCAAATTATCTGCTAAACACTAAGCAAAATTCATACAGCTTCATTTTCATAGCTCAAGAGAAAGGTCAAATGGGAATCTGAGAAAACGATATCTTTAGTTTTTCCAGGATAAAATTTTTTTTTCTGTAAAATTCAGTCAACCTAGAACACTGTCCTGGTCAAAGCTCCAACAAAGTGCGACATAGAAGTCACTCAATAAATAATTTTGAGTTGAAAAAAGCAGAATACAAGCATAAAACACGTTCTCTATCAGCAGAAACTAGTCTTAAATATGTTTTATTTGGGGACTTGGGCTGGAAAAAAAACTGTCAAAGGAACTAGCATTTGCTGACTGTAGCACAGCACATCTTGAAAAACTTACAAACTGAAATCTTCATGCTATAAAATGGTCTTTTCTTAGCTCGCCTTCCCTTTCTGCCATTTTTATTTTGTATTGGAAGTCGAAGAGACAACATTAGAAAACAGAAAAGTTGAAGTAGGGGGAGACAACATAAAAATGAACCTCAAAATAAGGGAATACACACATCGTAAATTCGGTCAGTGATGTTCAAAGCGAATTCAGCTGTTTCATTGGCTTCATGAACGTAATTGGCAATATTTTCATAGACATTTGATGCATCCAAAGCCTTCTGCACCAGCCCATTCATATCTGAACTGTGCAAATTCCTGTTAATAAACAAATGTGTCATTATTTCTCCTTCTGATCTCCTTTTAATACTTTGGGGATGGAAGGTACCTCCTTTTGGTTATGCAGTAAAACCTGGCTTGTGAGGTTTTCCTGAGTCACCCTTCCTAGAGGGACAACCTCCCTGCTTCCTTCTACCTGTGCTGCCCCAAGACTTCATTTTTGGTTCCTGTGCCTGGCAGTAACTGCTGAAAGGGGAATGATTTAAACAACAATACTCTGCACCTCTTGAATCAAGAGGATGTTTTCGTGGTGGAGGACTGGCAGAGGAACGAACCTAACTTCCCCTTCTCCTTACCCATGACAGCATTGTTACCACCTCTTTGTAACAATGAAGCTGAGGCCCTGAGAGAGGGGTCTTGCTTGCCAGGGGATGCAATGGTTTAAGATCCGTCTCACTCTGAGGCCCTGCTGCAACCCTTAAGTGTGTGGCCCCAGCTCTGCACCCCGGCTCTGCCCTCACGCACCATGCTCCCTGCCTTTCCCTTTCCAGTTTGTTTTAAGGTTCACTTAACATTTACTGAGTACCCACCAGGTGCTGTCACACACAGGGGCTGATAACTGTGTGTCTGTTAAGGATTAATGTGAGACACGACAGGGATAAAGTGTATAAATGATTGATATCATGCCTCTCGCCAGTGAACTTCAGGTTTTATTATTACACCTAAACTATTTCCTAACTTGAAATTGTAAACCATATGTATCCATGAAATTTTTTGATAAATACTTCTTCCTCTATGACATAAACTCCATTGCTACTCCCACAGCTCATCCTAAATCACTTGTCCTAATTTTATTCAGACTTACATCCACCGATTCCTTATTTTTTTCTTAGTACCAAACACTGATGACAGTATCACTTTATTTATCAGTACCCTCTGGAAAGTTCTCTGTGACCCATTCAGTATATGACATTGCAGCTCTCATGCAGGCTGCTCTCTTCAAACCACCCAAACTATTGAGCTCAGTTAATTACTGCTCAGCCTTCTCCATCCCAGTGAGTCCCTCTATGTCCTCTTAAGGCTCTATGTGACTTCTGCATTTCCTTGGCTATGTCTCTCCCTTTTGTTCAACTCCATCATCCTTCTATCTCCCTGTAGCAGAGCTGGCTTACATATTAGACACAGTAGAAGCCCACAAGAATGTTTTCTGTTTATTTATTTTTTTAATCAGAAGGAAAAAAACAAGAATAATTATGCAAGTCTGTAAGCCAATGTAGTCATGAAGTGGAGTTTCAATTTATTTTATTTTATGGAGAAAGGGACCGATTAAGGCTAAAGTGCCTATGGCCCACAGAAGCATAATGTAGCCATGCTCTGTAGAGATGACTAAAACACAAATGCTACTTGTTCTTAGAAATGGCTCAGAAAGGAAAACCTGAGGAAGGCAGACAAGAAAAAAATTCAAAAGAAAAGTGATAAAAGGAAAAAAAGGGCTATAAATATCTATTAATATTTTAAGATGTTTGTTAGCTAGAATGGTAGAAATACCAAAGAGCCTGAAACAAAGCTTTTATTACTTAGCTTTTATTACTAGGCACAAAACAGGTACTCTATCAATGTTAAGAAAAAAGTGCTTTTGAAATGGAAGCTTCTCGATGAATGGTATCTGTCTTTGTTTGAGCACAACATGAAAATCATGCATACCGGAGAGATGTTAAGGGATATTCACATTTTGAAGAGAAGATGGCTATAAATTTGAATATTTCCATGAATATGTTCAGTCAGAGATATTCAAAACACAAAAGGGACTTCAGGGTGATTGATATTTTCGATCATGTTTCATGTGAAGCAGGCAGTAAAACTTCCTTAGCACTGTGCAGGAACAAGCTGCAGAGTGGCATTTGGATTAGGTATGTTTTGGAATCACAGTGAATGGGAGAGTTATTAAAATGACAAAAGAATGATGAAGAAAGCCATAGGATGGATTTCAAAAACAATATCCAAACCACACAGCATACCGTCAAAACCAGCATTTTATCTCCTTCCTCAAAAGCACACTTCCTAGGAGCACAACACTGTGGGATATAATACCATCCCACACACCAAGACTTTACTCCTTTTCTTTATCCACTGTCCCCCTTCCCAGGAGATTTGGAAGGGTGTTTGACAATTTCGATAAACAGGAATAAAAAAGGTGATGTATGCTGTAAACAGTAGTTAATATTGGTTCTTATTTCACTCACAACCTTTACTGGACCTTGTTTCTAACTGCTGGATCTATAGTCTTTCTCTATAATGATCTCATTATTTACCTATTATTTCAGGGTCATGAATTCAATTCCAATCTTTCAACACATTTCAATTAACATTAATTGAGTGCTCAAGGGGTGTGTGACTCTCTTCTAGATGCTGGGAGGAAAATTGTCAATTGATTTTCTCTTAATAGGTGTTGAAATCAAATAGTTCCTGCTGGGCACTGCAGAAAGACTTGAGTATTTACAAGAAGTCAGTTGTATTTCCAGCTCTCGACGAGCTTTACTTAAGATACTTGGGTGTGGAAAGCAAATGCTGTCTATGAAATAGGTGATGATAGTAGAATTAGACCTCATAAAGGGATCTGCTTTATTGTCCCTGACCAAAATGCCTTAGGCTGCTTTATTAATAATTGTGGGACAGGTCCAAGTGCACCTCAGCTAAGATCATAGTTCTGTAATCTGACAGATTTTCTAAAATTCAAAAAACTGTCTCCTCAAAACAATTGTGATAAATGATAATTGACTCTCAGAGAGAACAATGAGCAAATACATCAACGAATAAGCAAAGGCAGATCTAACCAATCTACTAACACTGTATCCTTGTAACTCTAATATGTGGAATTGAATAAAAATATCTTATTCAGCCCATGTAGAGATGGGTGTTTCTAAAAGTAGGATATTACCTGCTCAATTCATCAGCTTCTTGTTGAAGGTTCTGTGCATGGTCAATAGCTTCTTGGACTAAGTCATGACTGAGGTTACTTAGGTTAGATAGTTTTCCTTGGAGTTCGTTTTTGGCTCCATCTATTTCTGCATAAATTCCTGAGGCATTCTAAAGAAATTAAAAATTAAGTGAATTGAATTTAGAAGAACTTAAACATTATCCCCTCAGGGACACCAAAAAATAATCTCTATTCTTCCTTATTATGAAGTTCAGTAAATTTCAGCTCTAAAATACTATAAGTTGGAATTTATCTATTTATTTCCTACTCTTCCTTCTCTACTGATTGCTTTCCTATCATTCAGACATTGCCTGACATTTCTTATCTAAAAATACAATGAAACAAAACAAAAACCTTCGGTTATCTGCATATTTCAATACTATACCACATTTCTATTCCCTCTATAGCTAAATATTTCTTTCTCTCTCAAAAAATTGCTTATGTTTTTTGTGTTTTTTTTTTTTCCTACTTTCTATTCAGTCTTTTGACCTATTTCAGTCTGGTTTCTACCACATTATCCTATCAAAACAATAGTTCACTTAATGACAGCCAACTGACTAATCCATTGGACATCATTCAGTTTCCTCTCACCTGACTTCTCAGCTTGATTTCCTTTGGTTGATTACTCCTTTCCTGAAACTCACCTTTTGAGACAGTCTCCTTGATTTTCAGTACAACCCCCGATGTATAATCTCAGTGAAGGATTACACAATTGTGTAAATGAATGTTCCTGAAAATCTGTGACTTCCAGCCAGAGCTGGGCTCTCAATACTAAAAAGAGATTTTTTTTCCCTCCTGTTTACATACATAGCTATTCTAAACATTGTCACCATCCTAAGTTAATAATACTTTCTTCCCTTACCCCTATCTGATTATTAACAGATCACTTTCTTTATTTTTTTATTTAGAAGACAGAAACTGTCAGTGGGGAACACTTCTTCCACATTTAGGATGTTTCCTCCCTATGAAGGGGAGCTCAATTAGTGAAACTCCAGACCTCTCTATCCTTTCCCTCACTCTGCCCCTAAGAGTGGGAGTGATTTTCTTGATTGGTAAATTTGAGAAGAATAGCTGTACAGACTGTGCTCAATTCCATCCCCTTCTTAGGAGCAAGTTGCCAGCAGAAAACCTGAGTGTCTCCCTTGTGAATGTACTTAGGGCAGAACCCCCACCTGAGTTCAATTGTGGTCTGTCAGGATGAGTGAGTTGCCTGCTTCTGGCACTGAGTATCAGTGACTTCACTTGGATGAGACCTAAAGCCATGCCTTCAACTTAGCTGCATCAGAATAAGGTGACATTCTTGGTATCTATGTTTTTCTATTTTATTTTTTGATTTATTTAGAACTTGCTAGAAAGGGGCATTATTTACTGGTAGCCTCATCAGAGACTCTGACACCAACAAACAGAAATTTTTCCAACTTTCTGTCACTATCCTTCAGTCCCACCTTCCCAAACCTATACATAGATTTATAACTATACCCACACACACCTACACCCATACATTTCTCCAATTTTATAGGAAAAATATTTTGTTTCTGAATAAGGCATGTTCCTTTATTTTCTCAATGACCATTTTCTGCTCTTCTTTATCCCTGGCTGCCAGCTCTTCTTAGATATAAACATGCTGAAGTTTCTCTCTCATTGAACAACAAAGAAACAAATACAAAGTCTATTCCTTGACTCTAGATCCCCTTCTAGTTTCTTCTCTTGCTTTGATGAAGTACACCCCACAAAAAATGGTTGTTGCTAAGGTCCCAATCACTGAACCCAAGGCCAGATCCATTTGATACTTTCCCATCTTTTTTTTTTAATTTTATTTTTCTCTGATTTGTGACATTTTTGATCACTGTCTTTGCCTTAAAGTTCTCTTCAAAGCTTCTGTCACTCTGCTATTCCCTAACTCTTCTTTCCTGACCAGGAAAGAGACCTTTAAAGTTGGTGTTCCTCAGGGTTTGTCTCCTAGTTCTTTCCTTTCCTCTGGGCAATCTGACTTTTGTCTCTAAGCCCAGTCTTTTAGTCTTCTAATCTAGTTTCTGCCATCTTACAGGAAAGGTGATCTTTCTACTAAGTAAATCTGATTATGCTATCTTCTTAGAATCAGTCAATCACTTTGCAGGGATAAGTCCAATTCCTGAGCATGACTCCATCACCATGACCCCTCTTCCCTCACTCATGTCATCATTTCTCATTACTCCCACCCCACTACGTCCCATGGTCCGGTCTTGCCTGGTTGTTGTTTTAATGATGCATTATTTTTTTCTGGCTGCTGTGTCTTTGCATGTATTTCCTTGTCCTGGAATACCTTTTCTTCCTTTTCTGTTCTATTTATCCTAAATTTCATTCAAATTTTACTTTGTTTACCATGTTGAGGTATGTTCCTACTATCCCTATTTTTTCTAGTGTTTTGAGCATGAAGAGGATGTTGATTTTATCAAATGCTTTTTCTGTATCTACTGAAATGATCATATGATTCTTAACTTTAAGTCTATTTGTGTGATGAATTCATTTATTGATTTCTGGATGTTGAACTGAACTTGCATCCCTCATGAGTCAGTAAAATGAGTATGTTTCTTACTTTAAGTGCCAATAGAGGTTTTAGTAGGAGAAATAATCTGATTGTTTTAAAGAGATTTTTCTGCTACTCTATCAGGAATGAGTCTTGATGGATAAGAGTATAGACAAATGGATCAGTGAGGAGACTTTCATGGCAGTTCACACTGGAGATGAAGAGACATGGACCAAGGAGTAGCAGTAGAGATGAAATGACCAGAAACCAGGGTTCATTTTGGAAAGAGGGATAATAGGTCTTGCTACAGTAGGAGTAAGAAGAAAGGAGAAGTTAATTTGAATTTGAACAATTTGGTTGTCATTTACTGAGTTAGGTGTGACTGGAGAGGAGTAGCTTTTATTCAGAATAAGTTAAATTAGATATGCCTACTGAGACACCAAATTGAGTTTTGACTTGAAAATATCGAGTAAGTATTTAGACACAAAAGTTTGGAGCTAAATGAAGGTGTTAGTGATGGCGGTATAAATTTTGGAATCATTAGTGTGCAACTGTTCTTTAAAGTCATGGAATTCAAAGAAGTCAAGCAGGGAGAGAGTTCAGGTAGAAAAGGGGGCTTGGGACTGATTACTGGGCCATTCATTGTCCAAAGGAGGGATCAACATGGTCTTGTACAAAGGACAAATCACAGTCTGTTTTTATAGTCTAAAGTGAAGAATATATTTTACATTTTTGAAGGATTTAAAAAAATAAACAAAGCAAAATAAGACACACAAACAAACAAACAAAAAACCTCAAAAGGATAAGGGACACCAGCTGTCTTTTACTGGTAGAGCCTAAAATAGTTGCCATGCAAAGGATGTAGAGAATAGTCTCAGGGGAGGGTGTTGGGATCCCATCTGGAGTGGGTTGAGTGTAGTGGATAGTGGGGGTCCAGGAGGTGGAAACAGCAAGTCTAAACGACTCGAGATATTTTACTATGAAGCTGAGCAGAGGAATGAGGAAGAGGTTAGAAGGGACGTAAACTTTTAAAGAAATATTTTTTTCAAAGGCTGCTAGTTTTTGTTTTTTAAAGGACAGGAGATTACACAACAAGTTTGTGTGAGTAATGATTCAAGAGAATAAGACTTGGATGGTACAGAAGGCATGATTTCAGGAGTGAAGTTCTGCAACCCTGTTTTCAAGGTAAGTAAGAATGGGATTCCCAGCACAGGTGGAGGGATTGGATGGGAAAAAGGGACACTTACCTATAAGTGGGAGGTAGAAAAGAGGTAGAAATATGGATACAGACAGGGGCGGGGTGCTGGCAAATTTAGGGAGGAGAGATGAGGGGAATTCTCTTCTGTTTGTTTCTAAATTTTATAGTGAAGCGTGAAGCAAAGTAGCCATCCAGAACTGATAGAAGGGGAGGATGTTTCCTACTAGCCACATTCATCTGGTGCAGTCATGATGCTGGGATCTTACTAGAGATAGAGGATTAGCATTAGCAGGTGAATACAACAACAGGGGGACAGGTGGATATGGAAGTTAAAGGTATTTGCAAAGAATTGCTATATTGATAATTTTAGCTGTTCAAGGAGACGAAGCAGGTAGGGTAAATGAGGTGAGGTGGTCTTGTTGTCAGAGACTCATTGGCTTGGGCATTCCAGGGTAGATGAGATAAGAAAGAGAGAGTGCTTAGAGAGAGGGGGACTTGAAACTGGGATTTGGGAGGAGTAGTTAATGACGAGATCTAGGTGTGGTCATAGGAGGAATAGCAGAGGTAGACTGGAGGAAAAGGTCATTGGAAAGAAGCTCAAGGAACTGGAGGTCAGAGTTGGTGGGCTTATACATAGGGATTTTGATGTCACCAAGGACAGCAAGGGGAGTTGGGATAGAAAAGAAGGCAGGGAGCTTGGTGCTTAAATAGTCAAAAGAATGAGACTATGATCAGAGGATTTTAATCTGATATCCTTTCAATGGCAATGAAAATGAGCTAGAGTAATTTCATGATAGTTTGTTTTGCAGCATTTTATTAGAAAATGTCTACTTTAAGAAAGTGTGACTTTTATTGATTTTTATTGCTAGGTTTATTAATGTACAACTTTTTGAGTACAGAGTGAATGGAATGGATCTAGATCAACACTTTTAATAGCCTCTCTACAATGATATCAGTGCTGTCAAATATACTAGCCACTAGCCCCACGTGGCTACTGAGGACTTGCAATGTGGCTAAATCAGCTGAGGAATAAAATTTCTAATTTTACTTAATCTTAAGTAATTTAAATTTCAAGTAGTCATCTCTAGCCAATAGCAATGGTGTAGTGCAAGAAATTGGAAAACATCGACACCTGATCTTATTTTTATAATGCCTGTTGACTTGATAGATTTGAATAGAATTTGATTATTCTCTCATGATGCTGAGTTGCTGTTGCTGCCTGCTACAAAACAACACTGAACAAGCTGCACATGTCCTTACCTTTATTATATCATCAAGTTCCACAAGAGTCAGACGAGGTGTCATCAGAGAGTCTGCAGATGCGCTCAGAGAAGTGTTCACCACTTCCATTTGTTCTCTCACTCGTTCATGTTGTCTCTGGAGGAAAGAAAAACAAGAAAGAGAGGTAGAGAATGTGTCCTTAGAGAAAGCATCCTGGAGAGTGGTTAATACTAACTGTCTTTGGACACATACAAATTTGGGTTGATATACGTAATTGCTGTGCACCTTTGGGGAATATGTTACATAACTAATGCTCATTTTTCTTGTTTACAATATGGAAATAGCAAAAATATACACCTCAGGAGATTGAAGTTCTTAGTTATGATTATGATTAGTTATGATTGTCACTTATACCATCATTACCTCCAAAGAGTTAGTAGTTCAGAGAGGACTTTTGACTCATTTCTCCATTATATAAAGGGGGATGATAGGTACAGGAATGAGCATAGGCTCTCTATTTGCTTATGTAATTGGAAAATGATTTTATTTAAAAAGCACTTACAATGTGCCAACTTTGGGCCTGGCAGAAGAAGACCATTTGGACAGAAACAATGTATATACAATATAATCCTAATGTCCTTTTAAAAAAATTAAAAATGACCCTATTAGCACAGCATCAAATAGTAATTTTGCTTCATGCCTCTCTGAGTTCTTTATGTTAGATGCTTAAATTTTTCGAGGAGAGAAATTGCTAACACATTTTCTGATGAATGCTCTAATTTCTACCTTCACTTTTGGGTTCTAGAGGCAGGCAAGTTGTGATTCTGAAGAAATATAGAGCTTTGAATGAATTCAGAGTCTGAAAGCAATATAAAATAAACTTTAAGATGGAAAAGTAAAAGATTCATTTTATGATTTGAGGAAAATGTGAGTTGAAGTTACTTTAGAAATAGTAATTTAAATTAGATTTGAAATATATGTTATGGTATACCCTAGGCTTTCATAGAAGTAATTATAGAAGCTAGACATAGAAGAAAATGCTTTAAAACTTTCTAAGTTTGTCTTAGTGTCCTTTCTTACTCCCTGCAGTATTTTTCAACTTAATGAAAAAGAAGAATGGAGTCTATCTTCTTCAGGTACATTGCTGCAGGGGTAGATGGAGGTACAGAGACAGGAAAGAATTGTACTTGAACTTCCTCTTAATGCAAGAACACTAAAAACAATGTCTCTTCAATATCCACCAAGCTTCATTCAGTGAGATTGTCTGGGGCCAGTTATTATCTCTGTAAGGAAAGGTTATTATATGCCCCTCATTAAAGCAATTGTGCACAGTATATGTGTATAAAGGAAGGCAGGAGAAAAAGTTTGGCATTACTTAGCTCTTACAGGGCTGTTTTCCTCTTATTGGTACTGAGCTATGACACCTTCTGTAAGGGGTGTTTGGTTCACTGTAAGACAACACTACTATACGGAAATCAGAACTCTGAAATCAGAGCTGAACTTCAAAGCGGTATGCTACCAACACTGCATGGTGAGCTCATTTGTAGTAGTTGGAAAATGATTTAAGCTAAAGGATTTCCCTACTTACTATATATAGCATTATATATATATTTACTATATATAGAATTAGACAGAGAGGAATAAAATTAGCTTTGAATAAGGATCTTCCCATAGAAGGATGGTCAACTTGAACAAAAGAAAGTTTTGAAAACTAATAATTATGAAAATAAAATAACAAATGCTATTCAGTATACCTCAGTATTCATTTCCTATAAGCAAAAGGAAAGAAAAAAAAAATCCCTGACCCTTAAAGTATTTAGAAACAGTCCTGGTAAAGCAGAGCTTTGGTTTATGAGAATTCCTGAGCAGTGCCTTTTAAAGAGTATTTTACCTATTTTAAAATCTTAAACTCATCGTATACTCATCCAATAAACAATTTTATTCTTTGGAGTAGGAGTAGGATGGCAAATGAATAATGTAGTTATTAGTTGTGTGGTTACTATTTGCACACATCAGTGTTGAATCCATATGGGTATTTTTGGTTTTGTGTAATGATTGATATTTTGATGTCATTCTTTTTTGACCCATACCACCCATGGTATAATGTGAAATTAAAAGAAATCACTTCTGTAATCTGTGATTGTTCCATGCTCTTTCCATTCATTTGTTCGTCAACAGATATAACAAATGCAAGACATCCTGTTAGATGCCAGGAAGATGTAATTTGTGCAAAGTAGGAGTGCTGCCCTTTGGGTGCTTATAATCTAGTAAGGATAGACTAGATGCATAACACAAACACACACACACACACACATACACACACACACATTGTACAAACAGAAGATATATGCCAAATGTGATGAAGCTTGGTGATCATTCCTGAGGTACATCCTATGACCGTATCAATGTAAGGAGGGAGGGACTCCTTCTGGTGGTGTTTAACCTGGGAGGAGGACCACCTGAACTTTTCTACCAATCTGATACATATAAACAAGTGAACATCTTTTTCAAGGCATGTATGTGTATGTGTTGCCTAGTTTTGCTGATTTCTCAAAAGGATTTTCATTGCAACAATGTGAGAACCATTGGACTACAGTAAGAAGGCGAGGCACTCTGCAGAGGGAGCCGTGTAACCTAGATTAAAGACTAGACTCATGTCATTTCCATTCAGTCTTGGCCCTCCTTCCTCTTTCTGGCCTTTGCACTTGGCAATAGCCAAAGCCCCACCCTTCATGCCCTCATCCTCTCCCTCTGTGACTTTATTCCAACTCACCTTTTCAGTCCTTGAAAGTAATTTGTGGTCCATATCTGGACTCATAAGTTGTCCACAGCACAACTTTCACATGGGTGTATTTTCAAATGGAAAGATGTGTGAGCAAAGGACACAATATAAGCAAAAGAAACAAGAAGAAAACCCACATGATCTCCAGTGATTGGGAGGCAGGTATTGTGGGGGAGTCAAGAAACACCACTGGAACGTGGGAGGGCTCAGATCATGGCTGGCTGGATGATTTGCTTTTCTTAAGTAGGAAGCAATTGAAGGGTTTTGAAGGAGTTTTATCACACAGCTTCCATACAACTGGAGACATGTCTTGAAATGTGATCTAGCAGGAAACTGAAGATGACAGCAGGCAGAAGGCAAACCAAGAGGTCCACAAGAGAGGCAGAGTGGGCTGGAGTGACCAGTACTCACAGAATCATTGAGGGGAGCTGACTTAGAGCCTGGGGACTTGAAAGGGAGAAAAGATGCCCCAACAGGTCTGGGAAAATTAGAACTGAGATATTGGAAGAAAAAGTGTTGATAGATCCAGGCCTGGTGGTGCACTCGTGTGATCACAGAGACTGGGGAGGCTGAGGCAGAAGGATTGCAAGTTCGAGGCTAGCCTCAACAACTATATGAGGCACTGAGCAACTTAGCAAGACCCTGTTTTAACATAAAAATTAAAAGGGAGGGGGATGTGACTCAGTAGTTAATTGCCCCTGGGTTCAATTTCTGGTCCAAAAAAAAAAGTGCTGATAGAGTTTTTAACAGATAATAGAAGGGCATAGCCATGTAGATGGCTGTTCCTTCAGACGAACACCAATATGAAAGTTGTGCTGTGGACTCAGTTATGAGTCCAAATATGGACCACAAACTGCTTTCAAAGACTGAAATGGTGAGTTGGGATGAAGTTCCAGAGGGAGGGGATGAGGGCAAAAAGGGTGGAGCTTTGGCTAATGCCAACTAAAAGGCTAGAAAGAAGAAAGAGGACCAAGACTGAGGAGGGCATGGAAATGCCTCCTTGCATTGCTGTTCTCTTCCTGAAATCCTGCTCATGCTGTTCATTTGTACCAGCAGAAGAGTTTGTTTAGCAAAGCTAAAATGAGGACTGCCATCTGTTTGAATCATGAAAATGCCAAATTCCTGGTATCCACATGCGCGGGGTTTTTTTAAAAATTGTGCATAAGAAAAATTTAATTAAAAACTATTTTGGCATCTATTTACTTTTAGAACTGAAGTTTCTTCATATGGGTAACACTGTCTACTTATTGATTATTACAATTACAAAGTCCAGTGTGCCCAAATGCACACACTGATATTTACTAACTACTAGCAAATCAGCTGGTTTGTGTTATGTGTGTATTTTGGGTCTCAGTTCATGTGCATTACTATTCCTTGTTATGAAGGACTTTTGACTACACAATTCAGTCTTAAAAATAAATACATAGAAGACTGAACAATTAACACACAATATACTTGCATGTGTTCTGTAGCATGGTTCTATATAGAAGAAAAAGCACTTCGCTGAGATTAATGACTTGCAATCTGAAGTGTGAACCACATATAGTTGCCAGTACTAGTAATAATAGGTCTCCCTTTTGTCTCCTAATAAAACCTTACTTCCTATGACTAAGAGGACAGCTCTAGTATGCCTGGGGTCTCCTGTGGGATATTGCTTACTCTTGTCCAATAGGGACTGACCTGGGCTGGCAGGTCCACTTCTCCCTTTAGGGCTCTTAGTATTGAACATGGTTTGGGGTTTTCATCTGTTAACCCCTGGAATTGCTGCATGAGTTTATATTTGTGTCTTAGGCAAATGCTCTGAATCCTTTCTTGAGGATAGGATGGTAGTTCTAAAGGTTACAGGGATGGGTTTAAAACTCTCAAGAATTACTTATTACTTAAGAATTAAAAATAGATTTCTAATAAACTTGGGCACAATTTGTTAAAATGACAGTGTTTCACAGTTGGAAAGTCCTTAAATATTTTCATTAAATCAACATATGTTACTGTTACTTTGTAACCAGCATTGGGTAGATGCTATACGACTCAAAGATGAAGAACATGTATTCCCTGATATCTTGGAACCCCCAGTTTAGTGGGGAAGACAGATCCATCTGCAGATAATCACTATACAGAAACAGAACCACACACAAGGCATTATGGGAGTTGATTATGGGATTGGCCTCCTGGAGAAGGTGATGCCTGAGGGAAGAATGAAAGAATAAATGGGTTGGCCAGGTGAGGAGAAAAGAAAAAGAGGTCTCCAGCTAGGTGCAGTGGTACATGCATATCTGTACTCCCAATGACTTGGGAAGCTAAGACCAGAGGATGGCAAGTTCAAGGTCAGTTTGAGCAAGTTAATGAGATCCTGTCTCAAAAATAAAAAAAAGAAAAGAAATGTGGCTGGGGTTCTACATCAGTGGTAGAGTACTTGTCCTACAAAACCCTGGGTTCAATTTCTAGCAACACACACACACACACACACACACACACACAAACACACAGATTTCCATCCCAGGCAGGAGGGATTATGGATAGTATGCTTCTGCCTGAACTGAATGGGTATGGGTGAGGCAGGTGCAGCAAGAGCTGAGGCTGAAGAGGCTGGGAGGGGAGAGGGTCTTGCATACCACATGAAAGATCATAGACTGTCCTGTAGAACAGTGTCTTTCAAATGTTGTTAGCCATGTCTCAGACTAAAAAATGTGTTACAGGTTGTAAGTCAACACATATTAAGCAAAAATGTGATAAAACCATACTATGTATGTTATGCTTTGATATTTTCTATTCTATTTCATTTTCTTTCTTTGTTCTTTTTAAAATGGACAGTTACAATACTCCAACTGATTTGATGACTTATTAAATGGTTCAAAAACTTTAGTATTTATTATGGTTTAGGTGAGGTGTCCCCCAAAACTCACATGTGAGACAATGCAAGAAGGTTTGGAGGGGAAATGATTGGACTATAAATTTAATCTTAATCAGTGAATTCATCCCTGATGGGATTAACTGAGTGGTAACTTGGAGGCAGGTGGCTTGTGGCTAGAGGAAGCCCTTCATTGGGGGCGTGGCTATGGGGTATATATTTTGTATCTGGAGAGTGAGTCGCTCTTTCTCTCTGCTTTCTGATTGTCATGTGAGCTGCTTCCGTCTGCCACACTCTTCTGCCATGATGTCCTGCCTCACCTTGAGCCCCAAGCAATGGAGCCTGCTGTCTATGGATGGAGACCTCTGAAATCAGCAAAAAAGCTGAGTAAAACAGTATTGAAAGCACTGCTAGCTGTGGCAGGAGAAAATGAGAGTCAGTCTCAGACCTGTGATTTAGATAGGCCACTCTGGCAGGGCAGGGAGATTGCTTGTAAAAAGGGGAGGGGAGGATGAGGCTTTTGGTTGAGGAACAATGAAGGCTAGAACTGAGAAGTTGTAGAGGAATGGAAAACAGAGAAGAGAGCTAAAAAGTGTTCAGATAAGGCCAGGTATGGTGGCTTATGCCTGTAGTCCCAGCGACTGGGAAGGCCGAGGCAGGAGGATCACAAGTTTGAGACCAGCCTCAGCAACTTATCAAGGCCCTTGGCAGTTTAGTGAAAACCTGTCTCAAAGTAAAAAATAAAAAGGACTGGGGGTGTGAGTCATAAAGTGCCACTGGGTTCAATCCCTAGTACCAAAGAAAAAAAAAAAAAGGTTTATAGATAGTAAATTTGGGAGGATCCTGTTGTTACGTGGATGTGGAAGGGGAAAGGGAGAAACAAAGGAGAAGGTGAGGGACTGTCTTAAAACAATATTTTGTGTTATACATATACTTTTATGGTGCAAAATAATCATGTATTCATTTAACAAAGAATGCCATGCTGACCATCATTCTTTTAAAACAATATTGGCTAAGAATTCACTATTAAAACACAATGGTGGTGAGTATAATTTCTTTTTATTTGGGAAATTTTGCAGCAACTTATTGAGGGGCAGAGACGACTGAAAATCAGGGCAGAGAACATTAGTTTAAGCTCATTTTATCAACAGTAAAAATATATTACTGAACCAATGAGTTTGCTCATGGCTGTTTTCTGTTTGTTCACACTGTTTTCTCATCCTAATCGTCATAATGTGACCATACTTGCATGTGTCATTTCTATTAGAAGATGACCCTTTTCTACGGTGGTGGTTGTGAGTACATGTGTTGGAGTGGACACGGGATAACCAGTTCTTAGCCCTCTCGTGGGTATCCCACAGGATGGTCATCTCTGCAACCTATGGCAGTATCTGGCACTTCCTCATCTCTGTATTTGCATGGCCTTGGTTTGAATGAGTCTCCTTATCTCTGCAGCTGCTGACCAGCCAGGTTCTCAGATTTGCTTGTCGTGCCTTTCCCAAAATAACATATAGCATGTGTAATGTGGCTTTCCAAAAATCACACATACCAGTGCTCTTGATATTAAGAAGTTATGCATCAGAATAATGCACCACTTACCCACTGGCAAGAGCAATACATCCGTACACATGGACACAAGCACCTGAACAACTGCATTCTTAGTAAAGCAAGAACAAAGCAATAATCATAGTTTTGACTTGATTTTAGGTTCACATACTTATATTAGTAATTTATAGCAGCAAAAATGTGTGCATATTTAAAAATATGAATATTTAGACGGATCAAGTTTTAAAAATTCATACCAATGGTCCCTTCTTGGTGTCACTTCATGTTGCCTATGCTTGACACACATTTATATTTACTGTCCACTATACCTTGTGGTCTCGCTGCTTGGCTGCCATGGCCCTGTTCATGTCTTCGGCATCCCTGACATGGTTGAGGGCCTGGTCAAGTGATTCCCGGAGGTCTGATAATTTGGCGTTGTAGTCATCCAGCTGCTCCAGGACAACAGGAAACAGAGCGCGAGTGTCATTATGCAGTCGCTGCCAGTTCTCAGCCTGGCTCAGCACTGGGAAGAAATGGAGACAGAAACTCAGTCTGGGCTTCTCCTGTTTCCTCCCTTCTTCCAGAACTTAAGAGAGTTGCAAAATTTTCAGGCCATGCCTTCTTCAGTGATTGAGATTGAAGCCAATGTTCACAAAGAATAGCTTCACATATTACATTTGTAGTAAAAATTATTATTTTTTTCTTTTGGATTTGGGAGTCCCTGGACAATAGGCAGTAAAAGAAGACTTTGATTATTTTTCCCATAGAGATTATTTTATGTGGAAACCATATCATTATACTCCACTTATTGTTACTCATATTATTAATAACTTTATCCTACAGTGGGGACTTGGATGTACTATAGTTTTTACTATTTAAAGTAACCAACATTATCTTGGCAGTGCTGACGTAAAAGATTATGGTATTCATAACTACTCATTTTCTGTATTCTTTCTAGGCAACTGTTTTTAGTTAGCTCCTTAGGTCAAACCCAAACCACGATTTTGGAGAGAATAAAGATTAATTGGCAAAGATATCATATTCTTAAACTTTGTGTGTGTCCTTTATTCTTGGCTGAAGGGTGCACATGTTGACTATGTGCCTTAATTCTATTTTTCTTCAGGGAATATTGGTCTGTCTTTCTGAGGTTTACATTTTATTTCATTACTGAGAGAAGACACAGCTCATGACTGAGTAAAGAAAGTGGTTGAAAATGTATTCATGAAGTAAAAAGAGTTAAAATGGGACAGGTGACGGCTGTCTTTCAATCAGGACAGTCCGTTCAATTCCAAAATAGGCAGAGGGCTTGGAAACATCTGGTTGTGACTTTAGAGTTCTGATTGTAGGTCTTATCCTAACTCGAAACTGGGCCTGGGATTCCTTCCTGGTTCTCACTGCTGCTAAGACTTTATGTATCTGTTACCATAGTACGCTTTTATGTCAATAACGTTCTTCTTCTTTGGTATCCACAATAATTTCTAGCAGAAGC
The DNA here is from genome assembly GCF_902686445.1 of Sciurus carolinensis. Taxonomy (NCBI): domain Eukaryota; kingdom Metazoa; phylum Chordata; class Mammalia; order Rodentia; family Sciuridae; genus Sciurus; species Sciurus carolinensis. The sequence goes on along the minus strand of NC_062219.1, from coordinate 51,568,176 downwards.
TGACAGTGACAATTGTAGGAAAATGACTAGTGCCTTTTAACCCTTTTTGTGCCACTGGTCTCTTTGTAATCCAGTGAAGACTTCAGAACCCTTCTTAAAATGTGTTTTACAATGTAGAAATTAAAATACATAGAATTTAAAAGGTGAACAATATATAAAAAATTGGTAATGTATTATATGTGCTCCTTCATAATGCATTAAATAAGATCTGGAGAACTGAATTGAATAACTACCACAATTTTGAGTTATTTATGAATTGAAATTGTTGTGTGATATCAGCAACAGCTAAAATATATTATGCAGAGCTGTGATTTCATTCATTGATTACATAGATTAAAATGAGCATGAATTCTTTGCAACTCTTCTCACGAACAGTGGAAACTATCTCACTAACCCCTGAAAGTGACCTGATCTCGACCAATATAATGGATGTGACATGGTTGAGTTCCAAGTCTGGGCCTCCTACTTCCCTTTTATATCCTCTTGGAAGGTGTCCTGTCATGTGGACAAGCATGTCTATTCTTTTTAGGGGAAGACCCCATGGGAGGGAGAGGCCCAGACTTCCTAACTAGCTCCAGACGCATGAGTTAACTTTGCTTATACCACATAGAACTGTTTGTTTAGGTTGTATCCAGTCTGAATTTCCAACCCATGAAACCAAGAGCAAATATATGGTTATTGTTTTAAATGAACGTTTGGGGTGGATTGGTAGACAGTAACTGGTAATTGATACAGTGATCAAGTCATAGATTCAATACTACTATTGTGGTTTGGTGTACACATTCATCATTACAGGAAGTGTTAAATTTCTATTTAAAGATTAAAGGAGGTTAAAAGTTATGAAATGCCTTTGAGGGCTCTCAGAACATGAATGTTGCTGGGTTTATAGCATTTGTCTTTTCAGTAAAATTTCTCTTACTGTTGTTCTGGGAATTGGTGCCCCTGAGCCTTCCTTCTGCTAAGTTCCTACTTCTTCCTCATAGGAGTAGCAATTCTATAGATTCCTTGTGGAATTTCAACTGTTTCTCAAGGATTCAAAATGGGGTCTGGACCTAAAAATCTTGATCATATAGGCAAGCTGTCCTGAATGATTCCCTGAAGCCACATATAAATTCTACATAGCTCTGAATATTGAAAACTGGTTGCTTAATCATTTTTTGCCCTGTGTGTGTGTGTGTCCTCTCCTGGACCCATGAAGAAAGCAGGTAAGTGTGGTGTCAGCCAGGAGATGAAGACACCTACATTCGTGGGCCTCATCCGCCTCCTCATCCACGAGCTCTCGCTGGGTAAGGAATGGTGGACGGTGTCGAATCTCCTCAAGCATCTTCTGGGCCAGCACCAGCTTCTCAGAGACTTCCTCTGGGTCCCAGGTCCTGCTCCTCCCCGTAGTAGAGCATCTTGTTGTTGATCTCTGAAAGGAAGAGCACGGTGAGGCAGGCATTAGGGAGGAAGGGTGCCACTGGAAAGCACTGGGGAATGAGGGATGGTGACTAGGCCCCAGCTGATCCTAAAGCAGAAAGAGGCTCATTCACAGATGAGGCGAGCCTTGTGCTGTGGACACTGCTGGGGACTGCAGCTCATCACAAGATCAGAGCTCCAAGGAGGAGGAAAACCCAAGGAAAGCACCCTGCTCTGCTACCCATGTGGAGTCCTTCAGAGTGGGAACACACTGCTGCAATACCCAGCTGGCCTTCATCTCTCATCTGGTTTCCACGGCAATTAGAGAATGTTAATATTTAAAGCCCAGAAATCTGGGTCTTTGATCAACCTTTATAGAAATATTTAGCTTAGAGCAAATGTTTGGAGGTATCTCCTGCCATATGTGGGATATATTGAAGGTTATTTTGCACTTTAGCCAAGGATTTAGCAAAATAAACCTCTAGACCAAAATGAGACCATTTTGATAATCATCTAAATGAGTCTTTCGGACTAGATATAAAATAGGAATTTGTTATAGCGTGATGTGAGTTTTTGCTCATTAGTAATTGTTTCTTGGTGTTTGCCTTCTGCAGTGACATTTTGGGCCATTTTGACTCTGGGTCTTTTTGCCCCACTTCTATAAAGCAGAGTGGAGAATTTAAGAACTAAAGAGCCAACTGAGGGTCAGAGGGACCTGGTGACTTGTTTAAAAACTAGTGCACAGAGATGCATGCAGAGCTGGTACCATTGTCTGACTCCTTTATTCCTACTATGTATGATTAGAACAAAGTATTAATTGCTGCCTTGTCATATGGGCAGCTCTGGGAGGAAGCATTTCATCTTCTTGGCAAAAATGAAATTGCGTGTCTAGGGTTTACTATGATCTATGTTGTTGGTCACATAGGATAGATAAACAAACACTGGTGTCACACAAATCATACCAGGACAAGGGACTGTCTTTTATATGGATAATAGCTGGAAGGTCACCAGCAGCTATTTTAGAGCTGTTTGAAAATAAAGAATGACAAACTATTGGTGTTGCATGGCATCCCTGAATTCTGAAGGAAGGCAGATAAGTTGTGGGGGCGGGGAAGTTTTTAATGCTATAAATACCACTGAGAGAGTTATAGGGAAATCAAGATATGTTAAAAAAAAACTATGAAGGGATTAAATATTCACTTTTTAAGTAAGGTCTAAAATTCTAACCTCTGAAATAAACTAAATACAGACATTTCCTCATACTCACTTCTAGCACTTGCAATGCTGGGTCCTTTGGCATTTTGATGCAAATATTATGTTCAAAATTTTGGCCTGTTTTGTTTTAGCTATGTCTGGTTTGGATTAGAGAAATGAATTATAGACAATAACATTTTTGCCTTTGGTCTTTGGAGACTGTTCATAGCATTATTTTGAGAGATTAAAAATTGATAAAAGTGACTTTCCCATTTACATTTCTTTTGTATTTTTCATTCTTTCCCGTGCCTAAGGGTCAAATAAGAAGGTTCAGATTCTTTTCAAATGAAACACCTTAGAATCAAAATTTGGGTTTCAATAGCAACGGTGAAATTATTTTCTCTGAATGACTTACTAGATCCTGGCTTTATTTTGCTGCTTAAAGGAGCATTTATGTCATAATTGGTTGAAGCCATCTTATTTTCCAGGTTCAGCCATACTTTTGTTTTTTGAAAAAAAAATGATAGTAACTCTAAAATGCTATGAGATAAGAATATTTTGTCAGGAAATGCAAAACCATGAGATCATGAGGATGGGAGTGGTGAGTTGAAGTGCATGCTTCTGTTTTTATTGTGTATTATAAGCGCCAAAGGAAATGCAGCAGATGATTCCTCTTGGCTTTACATAATATCCCTTTGCCTGAAACCTGTACCTGATACCTCAGTATAAAGACATGAATCTTCCACTGTGGTCCCTTTACTGTCATTGGGTCCCTGAGATGCACTGTTGTTGTCATCCAACCCTTATATATAGTATAATAAAACTGTGGAAACACACATATCCTGGATCTCAGCAGACTCTACCCAAGGAAAGTCTCTATCCTAGAACAAATGCACTCTGTGTCTGTTAGGAATTGAGAATGGCTCTCAGTACACTATGAAGACAGTCTTCAAGATGCAGCCTGCAGTTAGAAGTTAGAGCAAAAATAAGGAAACTTTCAATAGGAAGGGTAAATCTATCACAATGCTTTAAGGTAAAGAAATCTCACATGAACCTTCTTCTCTCTTTCGCTGGGATGGAGATTTGAGCAAGTTCTCTGCCTGGTCTATGGGGAAGAGTATCACAGAAACAACTTAGGGTGATTTGGATGGTTTATTACCATTCTAAAGGCAATTTTCTTTTGTCTGCCAATAACAGAAAAAAATGTGTGACTTCAACTCAACTCTTGCATTTTTAGAGATACATAACATGCACTTTCCTCTGCTGAAAAGGTAATCTGGCATTACACTTCTGTGTAATGATTTTGTACATTTATTCTTGAACACTAACTGATAGTAAGTAGGGATCAGTGCTCAGAAATCTTGAAATGAAGAACTTAGGTAAGTTTAAATCTATACTGCTTTTAAATTCCTGGTGCACAGTAATCACTGAAAGTAGCCATTATTTTTATCATTATTAATAAGCATACGTTTCCTTACCATTAAGTTGAATTAGAAGAGAATGCATTTACCTTGGATTTTATCCCTCATCTCGTGGGCTTGCTCTGCAAGCTGAGTTGCATGGTCAATGGAATCTGTGCTTTCCTTCTCAACCAGTTGTCCCTTTCTGGAGGCTCGACTTCCCTACAAATAATCCAAATGAGTGATAGATTAAATATATGAGAAAGGATCGTTGTATTTGTTCTTGCGGGGCATAACACATTCATTCCATAAACATAAATTTCCTGGCAAATGAATATTCCATAACACAAAATGCTCCCAGAAGCTAAGCGTAAAGACTGATGTGATGACCAGTTTTAGGATCACAGAATGCTATAAAATCAGATGCTACTTTTGTGCCGTAAGTCACAGTTCAATCCAAACCAACCACCTTCATATGTAATTTATCCTTTGAATTTTTGTTGTATCTCTAGATACCAGACTAGGAAGTGACCCATGTCTTGTGATCGGTTTGACACTGTGCTGATTGAAGAGCTTAAAGTTTCAAAGAGAATACTCTTGAGAAAGTAGGCAGACCTTGAAATGCTTTATGCATCCAGTGGCTCTGGGTGGTCCAACCACTGCTGCACTGAATTACCACAGAGATTTAAAGGATTATGCTCGCTGGGCTAAATGCCCTTTGCAGAGCTTCACTCCAAATTCCCATCACGTGGATGGCACTTGTATACAAATACTGCTCAAGCAGATTTGGCTCAGCGTGAATGGAGCTCTTCTCCCAGGAGCTGATTTCGGCTCTCTTAACTTGGAGGCTTCTGTTTCAGAGCTCCCACGTAGTATTTGTCAAAATTAAATCCCAACTCCAGTGTGGCTTCTGAACAAAGTATGTGCGTGGGTGTGTATGTGTATGTGTGTGTGTGTTTCTGTGTGTGGTCAAGGACAGAAGCTGATCTATAGCATAGACATAGTTCCAGGCCAGGACACATGAACAGCATGGGGGACGTGCACTTCCTTCTGGTGTTAGAAAGACCAATTCCTGAGTTATATTTAAGAGGAGGAAGGGTTTTTCTGTCTGGCATTTGGTAAAAGCCTGGTTACCTCATCTGTTGCTTTGTGGGCTCAGTTCCACAACAAGTACTATATGCCTGCACACATTGCAGCAGGGTTATCCACACAGAGCACTTTTAGACCCAGTGTGCAGAAGTGGCTGTTCCAAACCTCTTTGCTCTCACACAGTGTTCTATCCAGAGATTATGCCATGGTATCATCTGGAGTGTTTTTTATTCTTTCCAGATATGACCCAAGTAAATGGTCCTTTATGAAGGTCCAGAAAAGAATGCAGAAACATTATCATGGCAAACACATGCATGGAGGTTTTTCCTCAGGCAAGTCAGTAAACTCCTTCACACCAAACAGTGCCATTGGGGTTGTAAAACCCTCTGTGTGGAGCTAGCATGGCCTTTAGTGTTTTCACAAGCTGAATGAACACTATCTTCCAAGTCATTGTATCCCTTCCCCCCAATTCCAGTCTTCCTCTTGATTCTAAACCTTTCCAGAGAAAAAATATTTGTGGGTCATTTTAAATGTTAGGTGATGCATAAGATAAAATGTATCTTATTCTTGATGTCACCCTCCCTGCTAAATATGGACACAGATAAATAAAACATTTAACAATTGTTAACAAGTTTGTATTTGATCCTGTTTAGAGTTTTATTTACAAAGCACATAACTCATAGCTTTGTCTATGGTTTCATATGTCAAAGGAAATTCTATTATTATTTCTCTGTCGTTGAGTTTATTTTTTATATGGAAACTTTGAAACGAAGTGATGAAAAATAGCTGGAGAATGCCTATAAAAGAAAATATCTTCTTTCTGACAAGCACCAGAGGGCGCTGTGAGACATAGAGATGAATAGATGGGGCTCTATAGTTATTTAGACAAATAGATACAAAAGACCCAATCTTTTGGGGGAACATTTATTACTTTAAATTGCAAAATTCCTGAATCTAATAAATTATACCTTATTCAAATTTTTTTCTGTAACTTTGCTTTGGAGGGAAAATAATGATGTGAGCATGCCATAAAACAGGTATGTTTTGCTTTAAGAAAAGCTAAAATTAAAAAAAAATTACCTCACAACTATAAACTAGTTGATGATTTCCATTACAAAGGATTAATCATTTACTCAACCCAGCAGTGAATTTTCCTTATATTTATTTGATATAAAAAGTGGTGAGAAATTTTTGGTCATCTAGTGCATAGAGTAGTGTACAAAGACTAGTAAATCAAATAACACCAACAAGATGAAGTGAGACTGATATCCATATCTAGTGGGACAAAATAGTTTATTGTTTAACTGGGGATATTTTTGCAAGTGAAAGGGAGAAGTTTTAGTAATTACTCTGAGACATGAGTGTAAATGGGGACAGTCTTAGATAAACTAGTAGTAGGAATGTTGGTGTGCTAGTTCAGAATCTGAACAGTGATATATACTTCTATGGGCTTACCTCTCTCCTAGACATTAATCACTTCCCAATACCTTTCCAGCCCTGATCTATCCTCAGAGTGGCAGTCTCCAGTCTCTAACTGCCTTCTGGGCATCTGGAGACAATTCATTCTTAAAATGTCCAGTGTATTCCATTTTGCATTTTTATTCTTAATCCTCTATTCATCTGAGACAGAGTTTCCCTCCTTTCTCCTCCAATTGGTCACCAGGTCTTTTCTTCTTCCACTTGTCATTATGGCTTCTCTTCTTCTTCCCTACTACCACAGTGTCAGTTCACTCCAGTGTACTGCAAATCCTTTTCAAATGAAGGTAAGACAGCAACCAACCACTCTCTTGTCCAGACTACTATGGCAGTCTCCCAAATGTGTCCCAGTACTCTGAGTTATCACTGTCCAATCTACTACTCATACTGCTGAGGAATGTGAATCAGATCAGCTGTTCTGAGTAAACACTTCCATGACTTCCAAAGTACATAGGATGAAGTCTACATGTTCTTGAACATGGTGGGCAAGGTTCTTCATAATTTATGCACTGATAAGTTGTTCAGTATTATCTCCTGCTTTTTGCCTTGGCCTTATGCAAGGCTAAGGTCAAATTTCTTCTAGTACCAAGAACATACTATATTGCTTCAAATCCTTGCATTATAGCACTTTCCACTTGCTTGGAAGTTTTTGATAAACTGCTACTCTTTCTCAATACATAAGTCAATACCTTCTCTGAGAAGCCTCTTAGTGTACCTCTGCTGAAAGAGTTTACTATTCCTGCCTTCCAGCTATCCTTCAGCTTGTACCATGCCTCCATCCCTAAATGTTGTGTCACAGTTATGTTTTAAAGTCAGTTTCCTACTAGGCCCTTGAGAGAAGGACTTTCTATTTACTTCAGTACATGTGGCACCTAGCACATCAACTTATATGCCAGGTATATAGTCATGGTTCTGAAATAGAAGTACAAAATGCTTTTTCATCCTGCCTTTTTGAAAGAACCAGTAATGAGGCTAGATATACTTTCCTTTTAGTCTCGAGGATGTCTTTGCATGAGTTGATATACAGGGTCTTTTTGCTGTGGCTGATGAAGTAGGAAGGAAAGCAGAGATGGAGGTGGAGGAGGAGTAGAGGGGATGGTACAGCACCCCATAAACCATACTTGCAGACTGGGATCTGTGACTCTAGGCTTTGCACAGCAGACCTTCAAGATCCAGGCAGTGAAGAGCAGCCCAGAGATTGGGAAAGAGCCACCACTTCCACCTTTGTTTACAGCCCAGTCCCACTCTGACTGAGCCTAGTGGCTCTGGGAATATTGGAGAGTGAAATGTTGGCATGGTCTCTGGTATTTTCATTACAAATGTGATAAACGGCAGCCACAGGGAGACCCTTTCAAGCCCTGGCTGTTTGTGAACACAGATGGATGGGTATCTTTTAGGGAGTTCCCAGAAGAAGGTGGTGGGAAAAAGGCTCTAGGACTTTCCAATTGGGGGTTGGAGGACTTAGATATGGAGGTTGGCACAAAACCAGTAACTTGAAATGAATACAATTTGTGAGATTTCACAAACAGAGGTATTACTTGTTAAGTTCAAGAGGCAACATTAATATGATTTTATCACTGTGGGAAGATTCAGTAAAATCCTTCATTCTACTTAAAGCTGAATATTAGTTACTTTCTTGACCAGGCTTTCTGTGGCAAAGCTTTCCTTAAATTCTTCTAAGATGTAGTCATGGAGTTTTCTAGACCAACAGCTTAAAGGATGCTTGAGACATCATCAGGAACACTTCTGGACATTTGTTTTGAAAAGTTTCAGTATGTTCTTGCACCACCAGGACTGTTAGAGGCAGATGTTATTTGGAACAAGAATTGGTGAGAACAGCTGGGTGAAAGTTCCCAATAGCTTTATCATCAACTTCCTGCTTTGATGGTCTGATCTTGTCACCCAGGAACCTTTTCTACAGTGATGTCACTTTTAAACTTGCATTTTTTTTCCTCCTTGTGAATGCCTGCATTTAATTTACCTTTGAAGTGGGAAGACTGCACAACAAAAGGATCAGTAAGACTGTCCGAGCTAATCTGGGTCAAAACATTTCCTCGAGAACTGAGACACTTTTGATAATTCCAACCATGACACAAAAATGAATTAAACAATGAGTTTTCACAAAGATTTCTTTCTTGGTATTGCCTTTGAAACTTAAGGAATTTCACTGCTGCTCAGGTGCTGGTGGTTGAATTAATACACACCATTGCACAGGAACTAGGGACCAAATTTTCATATGCATTCTTAAAAAGGTAAATCTTCCAAGGATGAAACTGGAGTAATTTACATTTTTAGAAGCAAAATCTCTTAAAAGTAAGGAGATCCAAGGTCAGAAGAAAATACCAGAGTTAGCCTAATCTTTATTATCTCTCTCTCTCTCTCTCTCTCTCTCTCTCTCTCTCTCTCTCTCTCTCTCTAGTGGTGCTGGGGATTGGATCCAGGGTCTTGTGCATGCTAGGCAAGTGATCTACCTCTGAGTTATATCTCCAGCCCTATTTTTAATAGAAAAAACTTTTGTTTTGAAAAGAGTTTTAACAGTTTATAATGTCAAATACCAGGGTCTGAAAGAAGCAGTTCCAAAGTACATGAGGTAGCACTGGTGGAGAATTATGAGGAAGAGAAAAGTGTTAAACATTTTAATAGGACAAATATGGTGTCTTGTGACTTGTTGATTCATATATATTTGACAAGTATTGGGGATGGATGGATATTTTGCCATTAGGTTCTTGGGAAGGCTATTGCATAATCTCTCACATAGACTCTATATCAGTTTTAATGTTTTTCCTGTTAATCTGTAAATGTTCTTTACATGTCATGCTACCCTTAATATTTTCTCACTTGACTTGACTTTTTAACAAAATTAATTGTTTCATTGGTTTTGAGTTTTTTCTTGTCAAATTCATTACTTCTTTTATTATTCTTCACAAGGTATTTTAATATATTCTTATTTCCTTTTGAGGTTTAATAATTATTTAGTTCTATTTTCTTGTGGGTTTGAGATTTATGCCCAACTCTTTAACCTGTGTGAATTTTATTTTCAGTCTATGTTATAAAGTGAGGGTCAAAAGTGACTTTGTACCAACTTTCAAAATTGCTTTCTCAGCACAATTCATTCCTGTTTCCCCTCTTTTGTCCCTTAATGCATCCTTTAGCAAACATTTAAATTTTATATTCTACATAATAAAGTGTATTCTGGATGCTCTAACTCTTACCCATAAAATGCTAAGGCAAACAGCTGAATGACTGTACTAATTGCAACATATATCAACTGCATTAACCAGTAGCAAATACATAACACAGAAAGTTTACCATAAACAAGCACACCCATCGAAATGGGAGAAGACAGTGAAGATGTCATGTGCTAACTTTCTCCATGGGTGGACCTTGGTTTGCTCTAGGGCTCAAGGGTCACTCCACTTTTTTCTGGACTGTATTAAGCCACAGTCATTAGTGACTAGACAGACTCCATCAGCTAAACCCCATCTTTGAAGGCAGTCCCAGAACTGAACACTTACCTTTTCAACTAATTCCTCTATGTCAGACAGAAGGCTTTTCATTGTGTTCTCAGCATTGTTGATTTGTATCTTTCTTAGGACATACTGGTTTTCTCTTTCTGACAATTTTGTCTATGGGAAGAAAAGTTTTGTAAATTGTCAGTAGATGTGTACACCAGGTTTTAAAAAACATACATAAACCTCTTCCGGCCTAGAAGAATTCCAGGTAGAGTGTGACTCTGTTTCAACAGTGGGGGCCACATGAGTGGACTGGGGCTGAAAGTCTGTGGCAAAAGACCCTGCTCTGGGGTGGACTGGCCACCAGGAAGAAAGGACATCTTTTTCTAATTGGCACAAAGACATAATATAGGCTCATGGTATCCCTGGGTGTCCCTGATCTGGCCTTGGAGGAAGTGATCAACCCACCAGGATCAGTGAAAATAGACTCTAGAAACTCATTTCTCTCCTTTTGGTATAAAGGAAGCAATTTTCTTTGTTTAAAGCCACTTGCCCCTTCTTTCACATTTCTGAGGAGTTTGGTCTAAATATAGCTTTCCTTGGATTAAGCCCTTTCATTCTGGCACTGACTTCCTGTTAGTGACAGTGATATCCATCTTGGAGTGGTACCTTTGAGGAAGGAGGAGTTAAATGCTCTGGGGCCTGGGTCTGGGTTGATCAGAACTGTGTCCTGTGTCTAAGCAGGGTTGTTTGGTCAAGAACGATTTCTAAGTTTGAAATAGAACGCTCACTAAGATTCCACCCAGAGCTACAACTTTATGATGTTTGTTTTGGTTTAAACTGCATACTTTTTATTAATTGCTATGGATATCATTTACCTCTCCAAAAAGTAAGGAGCACTTACCATTGACAGGTGTTAGTCTAATTTCCCTACATATATCAACTCATTGAATTCTCTCCACAACCCATGAAATTAGGCACAACAATCATTCCCAGATGAAAAACAATGAAGAATAAAGAAGTTAAAAGACTTACCCCAGGTCACACAGTAAGTGTGAGATGGGATATAAATACAAGCAATCTGGTTTCAAAAGTTATGCTCTTTAACTATTAACCAACAAAGTAAAATTGTGCTGGTATTAATTCTATTGTACTTTTGGCTAACTATTATTGTTTTTAAAATTATGTTGGTTGCCATAGAAGTCTATCATTTGGGGGAAATGCCTGTTAGAGGTTAGACACAAAAGGATCTTTTTAGTCTATTTTTTCTACTACCTGCCTTTAAACCTGTTTATTTTGATAGAGCTGTGAGGAGAAACAGAGAGAGGGAGAGGAGAGAGAGGAGAGAGAGAGAGAGGAGAGAGAGAGAGAGAGAGAGAGAGAGAGAGAGAGAGAGATATGTTGGAAAAATGAGAGAGAATGTGTGTGATAAGGAAAGGTGGCAGAGAGAAAAGAGAAGTGTTCTGGAGAAACTCCTCAAAAGCTTGTAGATTGAGGCAAGGTAATGGTAAGTTTGTGGTAATGACTTGAACAACATATAGCTTCACAAAGGAAATAAGGGTGATTACCTTCCCTCAATAGATACTGGTCTTTAGTTATTTCATTTTATAGATGGTAGCTCTCAACTAAGACCAAGGCTCAACTTTTCATAATTCCAATGAAACTGTGGTTTCTGTTTAGAAGATCTACAGATTCAGCAATCTGTAATACAGCTATGGGCTCAGATATCAGAAGGGCGTAGAAGAAGTTACTAGGTGTGATCCTGTGAAACCCGAATACGAACACGCAGAAAGTACAACATTTCTGCATACTTTGAGGAGGTAGATGGTGGAGTTCATTTCATTCACGTGCCTGTGCGCTGCGGCACCCGATGACACGCTCAGCAGCCCGGATTTGCTTTCTTCAATGGACAGCGCTGCCAACCGCAGGTCGTCAGTCAGATCCCAGATGCCACTTATCACAGCCTGGAGGTCAAATGGGCAAGTCATTCTTCAGACTCAAAATTCACCTGGAAGCACACTGCTCTAAGGAGATTCTGAGTGTGTACTTCCTTGGTTAATACCAAATTTATATTTGTTTCCTGAGGAGCTGCTCTGGTCCACAGAACTAGTCCACATGTGGACCAACTGTACAACAGGGCACTATCCTCACTTAAAATATGACAAAAAACACAGGGCCACAGGGAAGGTGGTTAACATGAACACTGCACACTGCATTGAGAAAGAAAGGAAACACAAAAGGGCAAGCCATCTGCCAGATGCCCAGCAAGGAGGAGCCCTGTCTACTTTTCGTTAACCGTGGGAAAGCCCCTAGGTGATTCTACTCTAGGCTCTTGCTTGGTGCCAGCTAGTGAAGCACTATTTACAGAGCATCATCCCTTCCCCGTCAGCTTGTCAAAGTCAGCATTCAGTGCCAGTACCTCCAGGGCTCAGCTCCTTCCCTGGCCTGCCTCACTTTCTGTCTGGATATACTTCAGGAGGAGGAGGCCTGCGGGGGGTGTCACTGTTGACCTATGTCATGTCCTTCTCTCTGAGATGCTGCCAAAGTTTCAGGCTGTGCCTGGGCCATGGGAGGCAGGCCCCAGCTTTTCATTGCTTCTCACCTTTCACACTTGAGTGCCTCTGACCACTGCGATCACTCCCTGGGACCAGTGGTCAGAAGGACATTCATCATGTTTTGAAACCTGTCTTGACCCCCTTTGCAACTTGCCCTTTCCCTCAGGCTGTGCTCTGGTAAACAGAGACTAAAGGGTTAATGTTGTTAATATGTTAATTTGTTATTCGAAGGTTAATGTGGTTTTACTTATAAACTCTCTCAGGAAATGAGTCCCCAGCCAGCACATCAGGCTGCTCGGGGAGGTAGGCAGGGCCAGGCCAGATCTTGATGTCCTTAAATGGATCTGGCTGGGGAGGGGGATCTATTAGATCACTGTGCAAACTTTGCCCTGCTTGTGCCTCACATCCTGTGCCATCTTCATCATGGGATCACTGGTAATAATCTCTGCCAGAGGGATTCTGGGACGAAGGTACTTTTGTTTTGGGGAGGGGACGCCTAATGTTAGATAGTCTTTAAGTCAAAAATTTTGTTTCCAGGATAACCACTTGTGATTTGATGAACAGGTTGTGACGAGTAATCTAGCAAAGAAAGAAGTCAGGTCCGCTTTGTAATGCCTGACTATTTATTTCTGGTTCCACTTCAGATTTGGAGTGATTTGGGAAAAGGCACTTAGGTCTTTTGATCTCAGTTGTGATAGAAGTTATAAAGCATTGTCTGGGTATCAGGTTATCTGAGGACCTGGAGGGACATATAGAAACATGAGCCAAATGAGCCCCACTACTGGGATTTACTCACAAGCAAGATGCTGAATGTGAAGACTTGATAAATAAGTTATCTACAATAGAGCCATGTAAATGTAAACCACCTAGTTGACTGACTGGAATCAAGTGGACCACCAAGTAGCTTTGTGTAGGGTCCATTTGGTGGAGGGTTCAGGCAGGGTAAACCCAGAAGTGGGAACTGAAGCATCAGTTTCTAGAGAGAGTGATATTGCATAGTTCTTCTTAATCCCACACCTACAGCAAATTAGAGAAAGTGGGGTTAGTCAATCATGTGTGTTATTTTTACTTATGGTTGGGCAGTCCATGCCTGTAGGAGTTCAAACCTTCTTCTAAGCATTCTCCGGTCACACTGTTACATGGGCCTCCTCCACAATTGCACACTGTGGGAAACAAAGACAAGTGATTAGGGAATTATCTCTTAATGCTTAAAATAGGGCAACATACTCATGGTTTCTAGAAAGACTGGTTTTCTGTGTGTAATTCTTCAATGGGGATCAACTACATTCATCGTTAAGACTGTGCAATCTACAAGGTAGAGATTATGCTCATTGACCCAATGCAACTAGGGCAAACGGGATTATTAGAGGTGCCCTGAGGTCAAATTATATCTAAATTTTCTAGTATTCTTCTCTCAACTCTTTGGGATTCTGCCAAGACTATTCAATTACTTAGTCCAAAAAAATACTGGTACATTTTACAAGTACTAAATGGCCACAGAGAGTTCAGCACTCAACGTGAAATTGAAAATCATCCTTTCATCACAGATGGATTCTCCAATTCAATCCAACTTCAGGGTTGGTCCCTGCCATCTGTGAGGGAGGAACAGCCCCAAGAGGAGTGAGTGAGGAGGCCAGGAACAATTCTTGGCTCCCAAGCACTTGACCCTTGGCAAGATAGACTCCAAATCTCCAAATGATAGCTATCAGTGGGATGGCTAGGAATAATGCCAGGGAAACAATTAGGAACATATTTACATGAGTTTAAAAGACTGGAGAGCCCATCCTCATCTGCTGATGATTTTCAATACTGCCTTTTGGAAAAAAAAAAAAAACAAAAAACAAACAAACCAAAACCCCAATCTTTTCAGGCCTGCTCATTTTGAGTTTTTGTTTTGTTTTGTTTTCTTGGGTGCTGGGCATTGAACCCAGGCCCTCCCACATGCTAAACATAGCACTCCATCACTGAAACACACCCTTAGCCCCTCCACTGAGTTTTGGTGTGGAAATTAATTTGTAATATTTAAAGAGGAATTCCTAAAATATCTCTGCCAGTAGTAAACTGGAATAGAGATTTGATTTTTCCCTTCCCTTCAACTGCCTTTACAGATTAAAAAGAATGAGCTTCAGGGTGACATTCATTTATTACATTTCAGCTATATAATGTTCCACAAAATGCAGATTTATTAACTTCTCAGAAGATCATTTTTTATTGCTTCCCATATGGGTTTCTTTCTAAAAGTGACTTGCATCTTTGTCATTTAAATAAAGGCTTAGTAGATATTTGGAGAGTAAGGGCACCAACCTTCCAGACTTTGATTTTTTTTGTGTGTGTGTGTTGGGGATTGAACCCAGGGGTGCTTAAGCATTGAGCCAAATCCCCAGCACTTTTTAATATTTTATTTAGAGACAGGGTCTCACTAAGTTGCTGAGGGTCTCGCTAAATTGCTGAGGCTGACTTTGAACTTGTGATCCTCCTGCTTCAGCCTCCAGGGCCACTGGGATTACAGGTGTGCACCACCAGGTCCAGTCCAGGCTTTGATTTTACCAATACTCTTTCTGATGACCTCTCTCTCTCTCTCTGTCAAGTCTGACTGAACCCAGTACTTCTTTTGTTTTTGCCCTAAGTCTTGGAGTTATGGCTCTGGATGCATTGCTTTCTTGTAGACATGTTTACTTAATTGAGGTTTCTTCAGATCATATATGTACCGTCTGGATTTTAAACTTTTGGCTTCATAGGTCTTTTCAAGGGGGAGTCTGTTTCAGTGAAGGGATCTCCTGTAGAAGAATGCCATAAGAGCACAATACCTCCTTGTCCCTTCCGCTTCCTCAAAGTCACATAAGAGTAAGAAATTCTCTTACTCTTAGAGGGAAAAAATTTTACTTCTGAAGAGCTTCAACTCTACATGGCAAATGAATTGGAGAAATCAGGAATAAAACTTGTACACTTCATCTAACTGAAGCCTAATCAGAAAGATTTCTTACACTACCCCTAAAACATTATATTTTGAGAATTGAGGAAATGAGGTGGGACATGATTAAACTGTCTTGCTCATAGACTCTCTGATTGTTAATTTTACTAAACAGAAAGAGGAGACTAGCTGCCAGGATAGGAAAAACTGATATGAACCATGCAAGGTTTCATTCACTTCTCTGATCCTCATAGGTATCCACTGAGGTTGGATTATATCTTTGATCAAGGAAGGATTAAGATGATAAGACAAAATTCATTTGTGTTAGTTTTTTGGTTCATTCTATGTATGAGCTTAGTTACATTAATAGCCTTAATTAAAATTTCTAAACTGGTAAATTTGGGATGCATATTCCTGAGGAATGTATATTGCCCTGGGAAAATAAAAAGGGATGCTTCTTGCAATGTTTTCCCATGATAAAATTCTATTCTTTTTTTCTTTTTTTGTTCTAGGAATCGAACCCAGGGATGCTTAACCATTGACCCACATCCCCAGTCCTTTTTAATTTTTATTTTGACACAGGGTCTCTGTATTGCTGAGGACCTTGCCTAAGTTGCTGAGGCTGAACTAGAACTTGTGATTCTCTTGCTCAGCCTCAGTTGCTGGGGGTTACAAGCATGTGCCACCATGTCTAGCTCTAAGATAAATTCTTTATCTAAATTCAGGATTAATGAAGGGTCATGTCAGTCAGGCAGCTGACTAGGATTTACAATAATACTGCACCTGCACAGTCTTGGCTGTCCTGGCGTCCCCGTAGTATCCAGGAGCACAGCGTTCACACTTGAATCCTGTGGTGTTTCGTAAGCAATTCCTACATTGGCCAGTGACTTCATCACAATCTTCAAAGATCAAGTTGGGGTCTGAATTTCCACTGCAGTCACATTTTTACAGGTGCTTCCAATGAGCAAGGGGTTTCCATAGTAACCAGGAGCACATCTGTAGGGTGTTAACATTGTTAAATGTTTAGTATCCTTAGTTGTTATTCCTTTTTATGTTTTAAAGTCTTTCCTATATAGAGGAAGGTATAGTGGATATTTGTAGATTGCCCACCCAGAATTCATTCCTACTCCCCCATCTTCCTAGTAGACAAAACTTTGCTTCTAAGGAACTATCCCTCCTCATTGTGCTGTAGACCATTGAGTTCAGCTTGGTTCCAGATATAGGAATGTCTGGATTAAATTAGGGTATGGGGCATTGCTGGTCATATCCAGGGATTGGTGCACATAGCTGGTAGATGATGGGTGGGGCCAGAATTGCTAATGTACTATAATGAGATTGTGTCAGTAGGGCAGAGGTGAGAATGTCCTGGCCAAAATGTTAATAACACCTCTCCTGAGAAATATTGGTGGAAAATCATCATCTGTCTCGCCATAATGAATTACTTAAACAATCAGAACCAAGCATTCTCATGGCTCAAAGGGATTAGCAACAGGAGTGATTCCATGGGATTGTACTCTGACTCCTATTTGAGAGTCATGGAAAGGCATTCCTTCCATCTCCAGGTAAATGAAGAGGCCATCAGGCAGCACTCTTAGCTCCTGGTTGCCATCTTGTGATGGAGTGAAGTCAGTTTAGAGACACTACAGATGGCAGAGCTGGGAGTACCACAATAAATAGAGCTGGAGCCCACGATGCCATGCTGGATGTTTCCATATGTAAGCCTGCAGAGACCAGGCTCCTACCCTGCACTTACTATAGGGCAAAGCCAATGCCTATGGTCATACTGACTGGGCTCTTCGGGAGGGAGACCAGCTGAGTTGGAGAGTAGAGACTGAAATCTATCCAGCCTTTGCTAACCTTGCCAAACTGTGCACTCTGGGAAAGAAATGCCTTTCTTTATTTTTCCCAAATGTGCCAGGAGAGTCCCTGCCATGAGAGGTGGGACCACAGGCCCCATCTAAGCAGGGAGTGTGTTTCTTGTTATAGTCAATTGTTACCAGAATGTAGCCTTGAGGGAATGAAGAATTTTTTGTGCCAGATTTTCCTGTTTGAAGAAAAAAGTGAAAATTTGGAGTTTATGTGGAATTGCAATTTTTAAAGTTTGACTCAAGCTTTGAAAGAATATTATATAGTAAATCTAGACATGTTTTCTGGTTAATTGTGGAATCTCCTTTCCTGTTGCACTCTAACTAGCGGGGAAGATGAACTAGCTAGAGCTGAAGAGGAGTTCGGGAGTGACTGAAAGGAACATGGGTGAGACCATAATGGGAACGAAGGTCAGAAGAGAGTAGTTCTGATGTGACAGGGAAAAGAAAGAGCCAGGGGAAATTTTCCAGTGTGAGAAAAGTGATGGTGAAGGAAGCCAGTGCTGGCCTTCGGGTGCAGGATGGACTCCAGGCTGGAACAGGGAGACCAGGGTGGGGTACAGAGGACTTGGGTTGGGGCACTGGCCTTGGGAGTGGAGAGGAAAGGGAGAGCATTCCAAGGAAATCAACAGGCCCTCGCCAGTAATAATAAGACACTATGTTTTAAAAGGCTTCCCTTTAAAGAGTTGTGATTCAGAATACTTGAAAAATAGAGAAATGAAAAAAAAAATCCACACCTATAATCCTGGGATCTTAATAAAATGACTATTGTAGAGTTTGTGTATGTTCTCCTATTCTTCGTTCTTATGTCTCAGTTTTCCGGTACAGTTGTAATGATGGTGTGTATTCAGTCTTTATGTCCTTGCTTGCATTATGTGCCATAGCTCCAGCTATGTGACAGTATTACTGCAGACACTTGAGTAAAAGGCCAGAGAGGTCTGGCCTTTGGAAGTGGGGAGGCCACCTCAATTTCTGGGGTCACATAGCTAGGAAGTCACAGTGCAAGGCTCAGACCTCCTAACCCTGATGCTCTTTCCTTTGCTCCCTTCAGGACCACACTACAGCTGCTATTATAAATGATGAGTGAATCCTTTCAACAGAGGGACAATTCATGTCCATTTTATGTAAGCATAGAGGGAAACAGGAAGAGGAAAAAACACACAGCCCAGGCTCTGAAGGATAATAAGTGAACTAAACATCATTACACATACTATAATAAACTCTAGAAACCAAGTTGATGAAAAGATGAGAATGAATATAAAGACACCACAAGAGACACCAAGAGGAAATGTCCAGTGCGTCTTGTTATTCATACTTTCTCATGTCTTACACCTCTGTTCCCCACACCAGCATAAATTATCCCGCTATGGAACATGTGACTTGAATTTCTATCTTGAACATGTGGATTGATTTCTATCCTTTGCTGCAATTCACCAAAAAAACAATATTAGACCCTCAGGTCATTGAAATGAGATCTACTACTCCAATGGTGTAGCTGGAAATCTTGCGGACAGGGAGTAGAGGGCTTTCCCCAAGATCTTGTCCACATGCATTCCTTGCTTTTTTTGCATTTATTTCCACTGCATTTGCTCTCCACAGGTTGAACCCTGGTCTTTCACAAGAGAAAAGTCAAATTTTCTATGATGTATATTGGAATCTCAATCACAGGGAAACCTACTCTGACTTTCTCTGAGTTTTAAGAACATCTGTTTGTGGTAGTTCCAAAAGCAACTACTGCAGATACTACTGATTTCATAAAATGAGCATGTAAGGGTTTAATTTTTTAGTGAAAAAAGTGAAAATTTGCATGCAAATCCATGTGTCTGTGTGTGTGTGTGTGTGCATGGCAGCTGGAGCATGGGAAATGAAATGACATGCTTCTGGTGTGCAGTTGTTTCAGCCCTCTTATGGAACTCTAAGTTTAATGCTTCCATTTCACAAGTCTGGCATTAAATGAATTAATTTATTAAGAGTTAATGATTATAACAGTTGAATAAACCAAATGCTATTTAGGTCCCACCCTCAAGAGTTAATGACAAAAGAATCAAAAGTTTCAGTAGTTTGGGATCAACATTTGAGGGCTGGGAATGTAGCTTAGTGGTAGAACACTTGCCTAGCATGTCAGAGGCTAGGTTTAATTCTAGTAATGAAAAGAAAAGAAACACACACACACACACACACACACACACACAAATAAAACCCACCAAAAAACAAAAAAAACAAAACAAAACAAAACCCAAAAAGCAAAAAACAAAAAACGTCAGCCTGGTTCAATTTTTTTCTTCCATATCTCATTTCTAGATATATTAATGACTTGTTCTATCTAGAGAAAATAGAGTTGATAAGTTTACAAGGCAAATGAAAACCACATATGAACTTTGTCATTTCATTAGTGATCATAATACTTGGGTAAATCAGAAACCAAAAGATAGGTGTGTTTGGAGAAAAGATGATTTTGACTAAAAACTATTGTTTTGGGATTTTTAGGAGCTCTTCTCTTCTTCTTTTTCTCTTCTGTTTCTCCTCCCAGGATCTTACATCTGTCGCTGAATGACTTTTTCAAGGGGGCTCAAACTCCCAGGCTAGGAGGCACAGAAAATTTTCTGGGAGGGTTGTCACTCTGAAGGTGTCCTTGAGGGTAAATAAGATGTTAAAAGAAAGAAGAAAGCACCTGTTCCATAGTAGGTGCCATTCAAATGTTCTC
This sequence comes from Sciurus carolinensis, assembly GCF_902686445.1. Taxonomy (NCBI): domain Eukaryota; kingdom Metazoa; phylum Chordata; class Mammalia; order Rodentia; family Sciuridae; genus Sciurus; species Sciurus carolinensis. The sequence goes on along the minus strand of NC_062219.1, from coordinate 51,548,132 downwards.
CACTTTTTATGAAAGAACTGGGAAATAAGAAAAGGAAATGCATGCAACCTATTCAAGATTACACGCAGGAGTCCAGAGGCAAGACCCGAAGCAGGCGGTCATAAGACCTCTGCAAATGCTAGAACTGATAGCTTGTTTGAAGGACTTGGGGTCTTCAGAAAGAATTAGACTACTTTTCTGTATCACAGAAAGTCTCAATAACTGTTAGCTTTCTCTTTGGTCCTTTTTCTTATTCTTCTTTCTATCACTAAAGCCATTCTCAAAATCATTATCACTGTTATCATCATTATCTTTGAGGATACTCTGTTCTGCATTTTCCCTTAGAATTTCAAGGTCACCTGGATATGCTTTAATTTGCCCCATTCTTCTTTCCTAATCCTCAGCAATAAGACCGACATGATAAATCATCATAGAGTCTTAGCACATTTCTTATTTCAGCACAACATCAAATGAATGAAGTTTATTCTTCAGGCTGCCGAAGGAGGCAATGTGGAACACGGAAGCACTGAGATCATGTTAACTTTGTCAACTGAACACTGCAGTGAACATGCAGAGTCCTGGGTTTTGTGTTGGGGATCCACCACTAACTGATTGTATGACCTTACATCAAGTCTTATCATGGCTCTAAGCTTCATGTTTCCTTGTCTTGAAAATGTTCTTCTTGTAGAGTAAAGGTCACCACTGGGATGAGGATGAGAATTGCAAAACTCCTTCTATAACAATGCTTGGGCATTTTATAATTATCTGCATTTGCAGACCTCTTCCATTTGCAATTTGAAATTTCAGTTCAGTCAGAGAGCAGTGACTTAGTCAATTCGGGTCAGCCTTTGCAATTTCCTGGAATGGAACAGGAGCTGGGGTCGGGGCATAAGGAGGAAGGAAATGACTGACTCTGGTCCCATCATTCCTTTCCTAAAGGAAGAGTAAAAGTGCTGTTATGTTTTCTCAGTTAAAAAAAAAATTACTTAAATATATTTAACTGAATGCCTGCAGTATGCCAGAACTCCGTGATGGACGAAGAGTGGGTAGACAAGACAGTGCTTTGTGGAGGAGCTCATAGTTTGTGTGATTTGTGAGCAAATGTCTTGTCTGTGTCTCGTTTCTTCCTATGTAAATAAGGTAAAGAGGGTACCTCAGAAGATTATTTTGAGGCTTTGATGTGTCATTATATGTCAAGTGCTTCTAACAGTGATAAACAGTAAGCACTTCAATAAATGTTAGCTGTCATTTTTACCATCATGTTCACAGTCTCAGTGCAAGACGATATGGTAAGTTACCCAGTTGTCTGGTGGATTGGGGAGCATACAGTTTAAATTGTGAGTGGAGACAGACTTTAGGAATGAGAGGGAGGCAGGGGCCCCAGCAGGCTAAGAATCAGGTTGCTAAGACAGGGCACAAGGCTGTGTTTGATCTCTGTTGTATGGCGGAGTAAGAGATAAAGTAAGCAAAATATGATTGAGGTTTCAGGCACCTCCCACTTGTATATAGTATGGATCCTTTTTAAAGAAGAGACATTTTCATTAAAAATACTCTCCAGTGTTCATTTCAATTATCTTTAAACAGTTCATACATAAAATTAGGTGGGAAACTCCTTATGCCTATGACTTTTATATGTCTTGAAAACCAAAACAAAATTTCCAATAAAACAAAAACACAACTACCAACTCATCCAATTAAATTAACAACATTAACTCAAGACAATGGGTGATGTCCTGTTACCATGAATGGCCACCAGCTGCATGGCGAGATATTTCGTCTGAGTTCCCTATGCACATGTGCTGTGTGATGACTCCTCTCTCCCACCAATTTTCCCCTTCAGAATCTTTAGTTTTACAGTTTGCCTTGATGTCATGCCACTTGACCATTGATTGCCTGTAGCATGTCCTTGACACACTGTCACTCCTGTAAGGTTCTCCCTGCACTGAGGTAGATCTCCCTTTGTTATAAAGGATTCTATACAAAGTTCAGAACATAAGTTGATGAGCAAAATTATTGATTTTTTAAACATAAAATTAAGTAATATCTCCTGGGAACCCATAAATCTCCAAGAATATTTCTAAGGACATCAGGGGTTCTGAGGCTGCAGTTAAGGAATACTTTTCTATTACACTGGTGTGGTATTAAAGGCCGTAGTTCACAAAGCAATGAGAATTCTGGTGCATGAGAACCCCAAAGAAAGTTTCTAGGCTTTCCCCTTAGATGTTGTTTTTCAGGGGGTGGTAGAATAGATAACGGGGAGTTTCTAGGAGACATTACAACATAGTTATTTGAAAAATCACTTGTATTTGAATGTGTTCCCCAAATTTCATGGGTTGGAAATTTAACCTCTCAAAAGTTCCACATTCATGGTATTTGAGTAGTGAGTGGGGCCTTTGGGAGGTGATTTGATTCTCCATTCTTGGGTTAATAGGTAGGCATGTGAGTGACTGGTTTACAAAAGTGAGCTTTCTCAGGCTAGCTTGCACTGTCGGCATGTGACGCCCTGTGCCACTTCAGAACTTTCAGAGTCCCACCAGTAGGAAGGCTCTTGTCAGATATAGCACCTCAACTTGGACTTCTCAGCCTCCAGAAGTATAAGAAATAAATTTATTTTCTTCATTGATTATTCAGTTATAGCAACAGAAAACAGTCTAAGACACCACCACTTGATGAAATCATCTCCCAATGCAGAAAGATCTACAGTGTTCTTGGTTTGGATTAATTTGTACTCTTGTTTGAAATTGGTATCCCACACAAGTCATTGCATGTTTTGAAAAGCTCTTGTAGAGAAGTTCAAGTTCACTAATACATTGACAACATAGATTAGGTGAAGCTTAACTCAACCTAAGAACTTGGCTATTAAACTCAAACAGAAACCCTCCCCTCTATCCTCCCAGGGTCAAACACAAATCAGAAGCAGCTAAGGCTACCCTCTTTTGAATGCTACAGCCCCTCCATGGGCAGAAGTGACTTCTTCCTCCTACATTCTTGAGTAGATTTTGCTTGTCTTTGTGTTTACCATTTACTTTTTTCTGCTTTGTAATGAATGATTTTTCTGGTTGCCTCATCCTCCCTTAGCCTTGATGTTCCTTGAGGACAAGAGACTGTGTCTTAGATGAATCTATGCTGTACCCCTTCTGAACTGAATGTAAGATTGATTTTTGATGTAAAAGATCTCAGTAATTTCCATTTAAGAAAGGTAGAAGAGGGGTGAAGGTGTGAGGCAGGGTGAACCATAAGAAAGAAAAAGTGAAGTCCCTCAAACAGGGCTTCCCATAGAGAGGAAAGGTCTTAGTGGGGAAGCCTACTTGGTTGGTCCCTTGGTTGGTGCAGCCTCCTGTCAAAGTGAATAACATCAGCAAGGGTTTCCCCTGTGTATCAGAGGCTCATCTTAGTGATTAATTGTCAAATAGGCACTTGGGAAGAGCAGAGTAAAGACAGGACAAGAATTCAGACTTCTAAGCCCAAAGGTTCAAATTCCGTGTCCCTCCCTTAGAAGCAATTTGACTTTAGACCACTCCCATTACTGCCCTCAGCTCAGTTTCCTCGCAGGCAAAATGACAAGATGAGACCTCCTCTCAGAGTGGTTGTTGAGGCTGACCAGTGAGGAATACAAAGCAACAAGGACACAGGAAGCAATTCGTAAGTGACACTGTTTCGTTCAAAACATAATTTTTAGCTAAGGAAATTGAGATTCAAGAAGCACACATTATGCCAGTAGTGGCAGGTGGACAATGACCACAATGACCACAATGACTTGAGCTGCCATCAGTTAGTTTTCATGGAACATTTATTAAGTGCCAGGTGCTGTGCGAAAAGTTTTCTGGTATCAGCTCGAAACAGCCCTATGAGGTGGATTCCTTCATCTTCTCCATTCTATAGATGTGGGAATGGCAATTAGGTTAAATAACTTCCCCGGGAGCATCACAAAGTGGTAGAGCTCAGGTACAGACTGATGCTAAAACTCTTACCACTCTACATCCATGTCCCAAATTCTTTCTGGATCCTATAATTCCAGACCCTGACCCAGATTTGTTATCTACAGTCCCACAACTGGGGTGGGCACGCTGTCCTGTGCCAGGGTGGGGGGCCACTCTTGTTGACAGAACACTTATCTGCATGACTATGCTGTCATGTTCCCTAGGGCCGAGGCTAGTTCACTTTTACCAGGCCTTGCACTCGATCAGTAGAGCTGTATTTAGGGACATTAACTCTTCTCATAAAAACCATCATGTACCCACTAGCAATGTTGCTGAGTTCCTAACTGACTACACTGAGTTTAACCTAAAATACTGAGGAGGTAAACTTCCATCACTGGCCAATTAATAATCTCTCAGACCCCCACTGAACCAGACAATGTGTAATCAGGATCTTCATATTCCTGTGTTCCCAAGTAAGGAAATACAGAGTAAGTGTGTCGTGTGTCATGAACATTAATCAACCCAATGTATTCTGATCAACCTTGTCAGTCCCTTCCAAGGGATGAAACTCACATGAGTCCTCAGCTCTCAGTTTCCCTCTTAAGATAGAAACAACAAAAAAGGAAACAATTCAAAGATCTTGAGTGAAAGAATTATCTTCATTTTACACATTTAATAATCATAATAATAGTGTAGAAATTCTCTCTGTAACGCAGACACTGTGACTTCTTTTGAGTTCCAGAATTACTTTTTGAGAGACTTGAGTGTTTTCTTTGGAAGCAAGATTGCTTATAATTAAAGGTTTACTGTTCAAATCCCAGGCTGCATTTTTGAGCCCCAATCTGGTGGTGGTGGGGGTGGGGATTGCCCTGAGTGTGCTGTCACTGAGAGGAGCAACCCACAGACATGTGACTAGACGGGAGGTTTGACTAGTAGCTCTGGAACCTTTCCTCCCTGTCTTCACAGAACTATACACCATTTAGCTAACTATACACCATTTAACTGCCTGAACACAATGGTGAGGCCAATGTTAATGATGTTCCTATTAAAAATTTAAAGACCTCTCTTCTCTTTCAGTGAAAGACATTTCATCTTAGAAAACTGTGAGCAGCCAACTGGTGGGCTAATGGCAAATATCTTAGGAAATCATTTAGTAAGAAGCCTTGCACACATCCTTACTACCAAGGTCTTCCTTATTTGAGCAAAGCCCAGAGCAATGTTAAAACACGAATTCAGAAAATCCAAACTCTCATGAGTTTCAGGAGATGGAGTAAAAATGAGTTAATAGGCTAAGTGCTTTTTAAAATTGACCCAGGAAGCCTCACTCTTTGTGTGTGTGTGTGGTGTGTGTGTGTGTGTATGACACTCATTGTAGTACTTGTTCTCAATGATGGAGTGTTAATAAACCATCTAGAGAATCTTCTCGACATGCACAGACTCAATTTCCTCTTTCCCTATCTTTTCATCCTGAGATGTAGTCCTAGCTTAGACCCCAAAGGAACCTATGGCCATAGCTGTTTCAGGGCATGAGATTTGGGGAAAGTTCCTCCAAGGGATTCTGGAATGTGGTTCTCCAGTCCCTCTTAAGCATCCATTCCAAGACGTACTGAAGAGAAGCGTGGCAGAGTGATGAGTAAAAAGCAGAAATCTTCCTTAGGTCCACACTGAAAATGGAGAATTTTATTCACCTACCTTTCACAGTTAGGTCCAGCATAGTTTTCTTTACAAATGCACCGCACAGCTCCATTTTTCCTATAGCAGGATTCTGCAAAACTAGAATTGTAAGTGAGTGTTAGAAGTCAATTCCATGTATCATTGAAAAGACTATCTTAATTTTTTATTACATCATTTCTACCTTGTCCTCCTCAAATTTTAATGGGTGTGATCATTTGCTTTATTTATTTAAATGGAAACATCACCTTTCAGGAAAGTTTGGACCAGCAGGCTCAGAGAGAAAATACTCCAATGGCAGGATCGTTTTCCAAGTACACCCTTACTTCTTCATAGAGATACTGCATTATTTTTGCTTAAACCTGTGGGAATTTCTAGCATATCAGATCTATCTATCTATTTTCTATATAACATCTACATTTCAAATATGAGTCTCAAATATGCTTCAAAGCTAGCAGTAAAATAATCAAAATTTACCTCTGATTTTAGGTTAATATAAGAATTTCCTCTTATTCCCACCACTTTATCTATATACATTTGAAACTTTCCCCATATTTTTTTCCACAGTAGACCTCTTCTTTTAAAGATCAGAAATAGTCCTGAATTATATAATCTCCACAGAACCTTAATTTCTTGCCATGTATATCTTAAAGATTAGGAATTGTGGTGAAGAGATTGGTTTATCAAAGTCACAAAGCGAGTTGTCAAGCGACAAATGGGACTCACAATAAAAAGATTTTAGTCCATGGAACCCCTCTTTTTGTTTTTACTATAAAAAAATTAGGACATAGGGCAGAAATGTAATTAATATATTGGTTCAACAGAATAAATAGCTATCCTAATTATTAAGGTAGGAGAAATGTAGTATTAATTTTCAAAAATTTACAGGGGAAAATTTGCAGAGACAAACAAATCGTGTGAGGTGTAGGGGTGTGAGTTCAAAATTTTAAAGACTTTTAAATTAGTTTAGGCTTAAGAACTAGGCAATCGATGGAGTTTGGCCTGCTGCTCTCACATTCCTGCTTGTATCAGCAATTTTACCCTAATGATCTCTGAAGGAAAGCAAATGGATGTGTTTGCTTTGTTTTAAGACATTTATAAAATCAGTCAGAAAATGGTACGTGCTTCTCAGTGCAAGTCAATACCACAATTTATTTTCTCTAACAGTTCGGTAAAAACATCCCAAGGAAATTACATTTCCTTGGCCTTTTACCCTTTATTTTGCTTGTTCTTATTCCTCAGCTGACTTAAAGAAACGCCTCAGTTGAGTTCAGAACATGAAAAAACCCTCATGCATCTTTCTTTGAAGGTGTTCCACCAGCAGACCGCCCACAGCTCAAAGATGAGATATCTGTGGGGGTGTCTGAAGTCGCCTGCCTTAGTCGATGTCCTACTGTTTCAAACAGATGACATTTTCCTTAATTGGGGTGATTACCATAGCTACTGGTAGACGTGGGGGATGTCTGATCAACCCCAAAATAAATAAATAAACTCTTTGCAAATGGTCCCTGGGAACAAAGGCATGGTCATGGGTTGCAGTGGGGCAGACTCAGAATCGACACCAGTCATCCGACAAGGTTTTTTTGGTTTTCATAAGACTTAGCCATTTGTTTTTCTTAGGGCATCTTCCATTATTGGCTAGGCAAATGACAACACGGGGCCTTTCTGAGCCCATTCTAGCCACTGTGGCACCCCCTTCAAGGAAGGATGCTTTTTGCTTTGAGAAAACCATCAGGGAACACAAAGGAAAACATTCAGTCCTTTGTTTACTTAACTCCCTCCAGCATTATTTCCCTGCTTCTGATGTGGCTACTGTCACTGGAAATCCAATCCTGGATCTGTAGGCTCCACCCAGGGATCTTTCAAGTGGGATTCAGATTCCATACCAGGTGCCTTTTGTTTTAAAAAAAAATGTTATGACACTTTAAATTTTATAGAATGCAGCACTCTGAATACTTTTTAAAAGGCAGAAAGAGACAAGGGACATTTGACTTTTGGTATGATACCTTGTTAATATTTGAGGTCAGATAAACATAAGTTGATAATAAGAACAAATCAAAGGTTAGAACTTCATAGGACCTAAGCAAAGTTTTTTCAGTGCTATGATCACAGATTACCCACTACCTTCCCTTTGACAGCCAGTATTTCCCCAATAGTAGAACTTCCATCACAATAGAGAAAATTCTGTAAAATCTCAGAGATTCCTCTCCCTGCCACATAAAGATGTTTACTTATAAGTAACATATTTTTTTGTTTTAATTTTCAGAAGATTTTCTGACCTCAACTCTGTTTTCCTCTTGGTGAGTATGCACTAACTTGGGAGCACATTGCCCAGGTCCCTCAGCTGCTGCTTGAACCCTGGATCTACTCACACACACAGAGCATGGTGGAAATGGTTGTTCTTATTGTCTTTGGAAACTACTTCCTTTTTTACAACACTTTTCAGGAGACTTATTACCCAACTGGCAAGTTTCTGCTTCATTTATTGGAAAAAGCTACCAGCCTTCAGAAGTGCTTCTTGCTCAACTCAAATATTGTATAATCAGACTCAAAAGGTAAAGAGTCATTTACTGTAGGAGCTTCAAAAATTGCTGTATTTTGTCCTATTTTAATGAAGACGAGACTTTTTGACTGTTTTATACACTTCTGTGTCACCAGTAACTAGTGCATGACTGGCTCATAATAAGTTCTCAAAAATACCGGCTTTTATATTGGCACATAATAAATGCTCAGTAAGTATATTGTATGATTTCATGTTGACAAGTCTTAGTCCAAAGGGAATGATGTTCCAAAAGCCTTGTATCTCAAGACATTAATGTTAGATAATTTAGATGAGAAGTCTGGTCATGGGGAAGGGGCTAAAGTGCAAAAGTGAGACAATGCAATTAGAAGGAAACATCTGAGAATGCCTTTCTAGGTTATGTTACTATCTAAAGGAATGGTCAGCAGCTCAAAGCTTGTAAAATCCCTTCTAAGCAGATGATGCTATACATTATCTATATTCACATGGTCGAATGACCAGAACTGGTTACTAGAAAGTTAAAGTAATATATTTAACAAAAGACTATATACCACAGCAGGGAAGAAGTGTGATAAACATCAGGTATGGCTAGGACTCATGTTTGAGAGGAGAATATTAATGAACAATTAAAGATTATACCTAGATGAGGCAAAGGGAGCTCATAAATCAGGACATCCTTGAGTGAAGAAAGCAGAACATTTAATGTTTGTGTTTTTTACTCTCACACTCTGTGCCATCCATCTTGCATGCATTATTAATATTATCAGACACGAAAGATCACACACAGACCAAGGAGGTAGTCTCGTGGTTTCTAAGGAAAGATGGCGCTGTATGAGTTCTGATGTCACTGACTGTCAGGCTTCTGTCTCAAGTTCTTGAGTGAAAAGTTAGTCAATACTAGTATTCAATTAAGGAAAACATTTAGGGAGAAATCCAGTTGCAATCCTCTCTTTTTATCAGTACGCATGAATGTGAATGTGTGTGTGTGTGTGTGTGTGTGTGTGTGTGAGAGAGAGAGAGAGAGAGAGAGAGAGAGAGAAAGAGAGAGAGAGAGAGAGAAATACATTGGCTTTTTTAAGAAGTCATTTACATGTGTTATTTAATTCAATCTTCACACCAGCTGTCAATTATATAAATATTGCAGCTAAACATTTAGAATAGGGCTTGCCATAGAATACATAGAAAGTAGTACTTGAAAAAAAATACTATACTGTGCTTTCATCAAAGTCCACATCTACCTACATCCTTCCATGTGCACGGCACCAACCCAAAGGCTCCATACCTTTCATCCTAGTCCAGTTTCACAATATGTGATACAGATCCTGCCTTAGTTTGATTTATTTACTAAGGAAAAAGCTGAGAGCCAGAGCAGGTAAAACAGAAATAGGAGCCTGGGTTGGTTGCTCTTTCTCTTTGTGGTATAATTAAAAGCATTTATTTGTCTTCGTTGGGGTTCCTAGCATAGGGCTTTGATAACCCTTGAATTTTCTAGGTGCAAGGGGTACTTTTTTTGAGAGAGAAAGTTCTGGAGTTTGAACTCAGGGGCACTTGACCACTAAGCTACATGCCCAGCCCTATTTTGTATTTTATTTAGAGACAGGGTCTCACTGAATTGCTTAGCACTTCACTGTTGCTGAGGTTGGCTTTGAACTCTCAATCCTTCTGCCTCAGCCTCCCAAGTTGCTGGGATGACAGGCATGTGCTACCACTCCCTGCAAAAGGATACTTTTAAATTTTGTTCATAACAAGCCTCTTTCAACATTCCTATGTCTATGCTTATGAGAGACTCACTGGACTCCTAGATGGCTGCAGAGTTGGGACTGGTCACCAGAGGAAACAAACATGGAACTAGAATCCTCCCCTCCAACCTCCAGGGTGGAGGAAAGGAGTTGGAGGTAGAGCTCAGCCACCAATGGCTGGTGACTTATCAAGTACTCATGAAAGGAAGCTCTGATAAGATCTCTGGGTTGTGCACATCTGGATGTGCCCTTGGAATGGGTTTGGACTCTGTACCCTCTCCTTCTGTCCTCCCTCCGTATTTCCTTATGATTATCCTTTGGTTGTTCCTGCATTAAATCCTCTATAATAAATTTATAATCATAAGTGTAGCACTGTTCTGAGTTCTGCGAGTCATTCTAGTCATTAAACCCAAGGGAAGGGTTGAGAGAGCCCCCCAAGTTTGTAGTCCGCTAGGCAAAAGTGTGTGGGTAGTCAGGACACCCCATTTTTGACTGGAAGCTGAAATGGGAGCAGTCTTGTGAAACTGAACCCTAACCTCTGAGATCTACACTAACTCCATGTCCTCACAGCCAGAACTGTAACAATCAATTGGTTGTAGGACACCCAGTGGGTATCAGAAAATTGGAGAATTGGTTGCTATGTGGAAAACCAATCATCATTACTCCATTTTAATTTTACATACTACCACTTTTAAGCTAATAAGATGGTCAGACATGACTTTGTTATTGGATTTAAACATTTTATGTGTTGAAAATGATTTCTACTTAACTTTTATTCAGGTCAAAATACAGTCAGAAATGAGTGAGAACCTTATTTTTTTTTTCTTTTTGAATTTCCTGTGAGCCAATTGACCTTAAAGATGCCTTCTGTTTATCTGTTTCTAATTCTGATTGAAAAGTACATATGATTGCCCATGTAGGGAAATTTCTACTCTGAGAGTCAGAAGAGGTGACACTACTCAAAATGTTACATTATATGAGTCTGTGGTATTCCAGTTGAGATCTCTCTAGTTGGAGAGATTACCTATAATCCCAGTGGTTTGGGAGGTTGAGGCAGGAGGATCAGGTGTTTAAAACCAGCCTCAGCAAAACAAGGTTGCTAAGTAACTCAGTGGGACCCTGTCTCTAAATAAAATACAAAGTAGGGTTGGGATGTGGCTCAGTAGCCGAGTGCCCCTGAGATCAATCCCCAGTACTGAACCCTCCACAAAAAAAAAAAAAAAAAAGAAAAAGAAAAAGAAAAAGAAAAGGTGAGAATAGCCCTGCTGATGGAACTTGGGAATCTTCCAGCACTCCAGTGTTTTGGGAACAGAGTCATCACCTCACGGCACATGCTTATTTTTTCCCCAAAGTGTTTTACATTAGAGACTTTTCCTTATCTTTGTCCAGTTCCATCTCAGTATGAGGTATGCAGGTTTAGATTGTGGAAAAAATCTTAGATAGGGAAAGAAATGGGGATAAACATTAGAAGATACCATCTTCTTTTAGGACTTACTGGCCAGAGGGGCAAGGGACAGGGGCATGGCTGGCAGAAGTGGGGTGCTCCCCTGATGGAATCTCCAATATAACCATCCAGACATTTTCACAGTGCTCCCCTGTTGTATTCCTCTGGCAGTGCTATGAGACAAAAGAAAGGAAAATTGGTAAGAGACAGAAAAATTTTTAAGGTCAGTAAGTGTAGCAACCAAGCAATACTTTAAACAAAGAGACATCATTCCCATAGAACAGATGGAGGTGGCAGCACAAAGGAGCCGTGTAAGCCCCAGACGGGCTAGAAAGTGTAGCCAAAGAGCAGATGAATTCATCCTGGACTTCGTGGGTGCATGAGCAGCCTGGTGAACTCTCTTAGAGTTTGGTGTGCAGAGGGACTATTTATCAGTTCCTGATTTCATTCTGAAAGATAATTAGGACGATCAAATGCTGGATGTTCCAGAAGCATCAGCTTACTGACTTGGAATGAATATGAAATGAAAAAAAAATACCCCCTTGGTGCTTGCCCATGATAAAGGGAACAATAAAGATTTATAGGCATTGAGGAACAATATGTCAAACTGTGGCACAAATGAAGCAGAGGGCAGATAAAGAACATTCTGCTGATTTCGTATCCTGGATAACAAAACATAAGAAATAGCAAACAGGTTGATTTTCATGATTTTGTCATTTATAGTAAGGATAATAAATAGGAAGGAAAGTGCAAACAAGCTGATCCTTCTGCCTGGAATGCCTCTTCCTCATATAATTTGAAGTAGATCAGGCATCAAAATCTCCAGAGAATCATCCCTCCATTCTCCCCTGGCTGTGTCTTCCCTCTTCCCACTACCCACATTGTACTAGTCCCAGCCTCAGTGCCTCTCCCCACTACACTTGGTCTTTCAGCACTGAATTGCCATTAATGTGAATGGAGTAGGTGCTCAGTAGCTGCCGAGCTGATGGTTAATTGCTGTAAGAGCCAGTGATGCTTACACAGATGCAAGCCTTCTGCGCGATTGAATGAGATGGCCCAGGACAAGTGTCTTTAGCACGACATTCACATTTACATGTGAAGGTTGAATCAGGTTTTCAGTGAAGAATTACACTGTTAGAATTCAATGCCATCAAAAGTGCAACCTCCTATTGAGCAATTGCCTAATAAACACTTAGATACAAGAGTTTAATGGAACAACTGTTTTTTTTTCTTTCCCCCCAAGTAGTGCTTTGTGGAGGAACCTTGGAGAAAGCAAGAGGAGAGCAGTAGTTTTGAACTCTGGCTCTTTATTTTTGTCTGTATGCTATTTGAGGATCAGACTAATTGAACGTGATGAAACTGCTTTTAGCACTTTAGTTCTCACAACAATGGTGAGGTGGGTTCCTATCCCCTCCCCTAATTTACATAGAAAGAGATAGAGGACCCAGAAGTGTAAGTAAATTGCCCAAAGTCACACAGATAATAGGCAACAAAAGTGAGATTCAGGCAATCTGGCTCCACAGGTAAGGGTGATAAATTCCATCCTGTACTGCTTCTCTGATAAGAGAAAAAACACTCCTTTTCTAAATCAGAGTGACTGCATTAGAAGGTATCAGACTATTTTACTAACAGCTTGAGCTTCAGATGAAGTCATTATGGTTTGGGTATGAAGTGTACCACAAAGACTCATGTGTCGAAGGCTTGGTTCCCCATGTAACCATGTTCAGAAGTGGGGTTTTTAGGAAATGAGTGGATCATGAAGGTTCTAGCCTCATCAGAGAATTAATTCATTTCATAGATTAAAAATCTGAATGGATTATTAGAAGGTTGTAGAAACTGTGGGAAGTGAGGCCTTGTTGGAGATAGTAGGTCACTGGCGACTTGCCCTGGAAGGGTATATCTTGTCCCCAGCCCTTTTTGTCCCTTCTCCTTGCTTCTTGGCTTTAATAAGCTGAGACAGTTTTTCTCCACAAAACCCTTCTACCATGATGTTCTGCCTCAACTCAGGTTCAGCAGCAATGGAGCCAGCCAAAAACCCATGAGAAACCGCTGAGCCAAAATAAATCTTTCCTCCTTACCTTGTTCATGTTAGGTATTTTGGTCACAGCAATGAGGAATCTAATGTGAGTGACAAGACTATCCTCAACTAAAGAGTTCTTTTTTTTTTTTTTTTTTTTTTGCGGTACTGGGGATCGAACTCAGGGCCTTGTGCTTACAAGGCAAGCACTCTACCAGCTGAGCTGTCTCCCCAGCCCCTCAACTAAAGATTCTTTTAGGCATTTGATCAGTCATTAGGATGGACCCTGATTATAATTATGTAGCATAATAGAATTTAGAGGCTTGTTCAGACTGCCCAACCAATCAGAACGCTGAAAAACAAAGTAGGACATGCAGAGAGGTTGTTAACATTCCTTCATAGTTCCTAAAACTGTCCTTGTGCTAAGTCAGCCTTAGGAAATATTGTTGGGGGAAAGAAATGAAGGCAAAGGGAAAAGGATAAATTAATAAACTAGTATTTGGAGCAAGTCAAGGAAATTTATACGCACCCAAAGCAAGCTCAAAATTGGTGGCATTCTCCTCATCCCTGGGAAACCTACCTTCCTTACCCAACTACCATGAAAACCAAGCCATAAGCAATATAGCAGGGCTTTCATAGACTTGGGTCAAATTTGTCTGAGTCTTTTTTGGACAGATGAAACCCATCTGTGTAGAAGAAAACAGGCCCATCATAAGATGTTAGGCCATGGTTTGTGTCCAAAGTGACTATCAAGCTGCAGAAATGAGTAAATTTCCAATTCTGTCCCCCGTATGGCTTGATGGATGCTTTGAATTCCTTGTCAGGACTTTAATTCCGCCATAGCAGACACGGGCAGCAATTACCCTGAAGGGCAAAACCACCAAATTTCTCCTGACCTCTAAAAGATCAGAGTGCAAACACTGACTTTCTCATCTGTCTTCTTATAAAGGTTTGTTATGAAATTCCCTAGAAGGCATGATGTACGTTCTGGGAGATTGCAGAGAGAGTACTGGAGACAGGAAGAAAAGGTCCCTAGTTCTTTCATTTTCTAGTTGGTCGACTGTAGACCAAGTTGCTCGACCTTCCTAGGTCTCTATTACCCTTATCTGTAAATGAAGATTTAGGCTAGACGCCTGTCGGTTTTCTCCTTGCTCTGAAAACTCTTTTACCCTGAGATTGAAAAATGTCCCTTAACCTTCAAACCCTGCCATTTAAAAACAGGCAAAAGAAAAATGAAAAAATATGTGGTTGGGGAGAAGTTTACATTTTAATAAAACGCATACCATTTAAAGATAGAATAACATTCTGAATCTTTAGCCAGTGGTTAAGAAAGCCACAGTTAGATAATTGATTGCAGGTAAGCATAGAAAGACATTCAGCACTGACTCTATTTCCTTACATGAGAGGAAATACATTGATCATCCATGATCATAGGTACTTGATAGGACTTTCTTTTTTTTTTATTAGTGCATTATAGTTATATATAATAGTTGACTTCATTTGGACAAAATCAGATATGCATGAAATTTGATTTACTCCATTTCCATCCTCAGTGCCCCCCCTACCTTTAATGTAGGAAAGAGCTGTAAAGAGTCAGATTAGCCTTCATGTGGTTTGTCAGCATGCTTTATGCAAAACTAGATCAATGGATCTCAATGCATACACAAGGAAGTCAAAACTGTTTTTCCAATAAGTTAATGTTTTATTTATCTTTGGATTTTCATTTTCTTATGTGCACAAGGCAAGGTTTTTTAGAGACTGACTGACATAGGCATCATCACATCATCACAGACTGATATGAAAGCAGGTAGGAGAATCAAACTGCATCCTTTTTTTTTTTTTTTGTAGTGCTGAGGATTGAACCCAAGGGCCTTACACATACTAGCCATCCAACTGCCTTTCATGAAGCTAGACATTAGATGTACTTTCAATTTGTAAAATATGCTTATATTTATAAAAACATTATTTATGTTAATTTGCAATGGATTATTATGCTAATTTTGAATGAATTTGTAAGTATTATATTTTTTTCAGTTTAATTTAAAATTGAGTGAATAAAAGCTCTGGTATCTTCAATCATTCTTTTTTCTCCTTTTAAAAAATTATTTTATTTGTTTCTTTTTAGATATACAGTAGAGTGTATTTTGACATATTATTCATACACGGAGTATAACTTATTCTAATTAGGATCCCATTCTTGCAGTTATACATGATGTGAAGTTTCACTGGTCATGTATTCGTATATGAACATAGGAAAGTTATGTCAGATTCATTCCACTCTCTTTCCTATTCCTATTTCCCCTCCCTTCCCTTTAATCCCCTTTGTCTAATACAATGAATTTCTATTCTTCCCTCTCGTCCCTTCTTATGTGTTAGCATCCACATATCAAAGAGAACATTTGTCCTTTGGGTTTTGGGGATTGGCTTATTTCACTTAGCATGATAGTTCCATCCAAGAGACTCACCTCATAGGCAAGGACACCTACGGACTGAAAGTAAAAGGATGAGAAAAAACTTATCATTCATTCACATGGAGCTCATAAACAAGTAGGGGTTATAGCCTCATATCAGATAAAGTGAACTTCAAAACCAAAGTTAATCAGAAGGGACAAAGAAGACCATTTCATACTGCTTAAGGGAATTAAACATCAACAGATATAACAATCTTAAATATTTATGCCCCAAACAGTGGAGCATCTACATACAGCAAACAAACCCTTCACAATTTCAAGAATCAAATAGCTCACAACACAATAATACTGGATGACTTTAACATGCCTCTCTCATTACTGAATAGATCTTCCAAACAAAAACTAACAAAGAAGCTATAGAACTAAAAATACAATTACTAATGTAGACTTAACAGACATATATAAAATATTTCATCCATCAATGACTAAATACACTTTCTTTTCAGCAGCACATGGATCCTTCTCTAGAATAGACCATATCTTAGGCCACAAAGCAACTCTAGCAAACACAAAAATATAGAGATATTTTCAATCATTCTTAAAAGTGCAGAGTTCAAGAGGACTAAGCAGTTTGATGAAACTTTCTTTGTATTAATCAAAACTTCTTCTTCAAGGTGCACAAACTCCCTTAAAGATCTGGTAAAAATATGAATTCTGATTTAGGATATCTGGGGTGGAATTTGGGAATGTGCATTTCTAGCAAGCTCTAATATATTGCTAATTCTTCTGGTTTAGACTACACCCTGAGAAGCAGAGCTGTAGACCGAAATACCTAGTATTGATAGCACTGCTTAATGGTTACTCAGGGTTGGACCCAAGCTCAATAGCACAACCTGTTGCAATAAAGGAATGAACAAAGTATCTCATAAATTATGCAATTAAATTTTTTTGCATTTAGATTATCTTGTCATTTTAGTAATCAATTCATTTAATAAACCTGTATTAAGTTGTTATCATGATAGACAATGAGATATGAATGTTACTAAGTTGAAGAAGACCTGGCTCCTGCCTTTGAGGAACTCACAGACTTGTGCAAGAAACAGAGAGATAAACAAAACATAATGTGTGCTCAGGGCTATGAATGAGGCCTGTATAAAACTCATTTCTGTTATGGACAAAGATGAGGAAAATGCATGTTCTAGGTCCTCCTGAGAAAGTTGAAGGTTTACTGGAGTTGGTGACATGTGAACTAGGTTTGAAGTCATCCTTCAAGAACTCTCAGGTCTAGATCCATACCAACACACACACACACACACACACACACAATCTGGGGAATATGTTTAGGCAAGTTTAGGTGGCAGTGTGCTCAGTGTGGCTGGAGAAGAAACTCCTAGAGGATTTTAGAAAGAGGGAATCCCTTGATTAGATTGTGTTTTTCAAAGACATCTCCATTGCTGTCAGGAGGCAGATTAGAGGAAGGATAGTTGGGAAGCTGGGGCAGAAGTCAGGAAGGGAAGCTAAAGTCCAGAACAAAGGCAGTAGCAGGGCATAGAAGAGAGGAGGTTCAGTCCTAGTGTGCACTGGTAGAATATGGTGTCAAACTGTTGGGGAGGAAGAAATGGAAGTTGATGAAGCATTTAGGACTTCTAAGCACCAAGCGTCAAGGACCCAGAGAATTGTGCTGTCATTAATTGATGTGGGGAATACAAGAGGAGGAATAAGCTCAGGTTGTGAGAGGAAGGATGAACAATGTGCAGAGAACCTACTCTCTGCATCTAGCTCCTGTCATGTTCTTATGTCAATGAGCAAAAGCAATAGAGACTTCACTTAACTATTCATCCTTATCAAACTTTTATGTAAGATTTTCTGACTTTGTTTCACAATTCTAGCTATCATGGAATTAAAGTGATCACTATTTGTAAAATTTCAGTTTTTTCCATTTTCAATGTATTGAAAAATTGTCAAAACTTTAGCGTAAGGATTATATACTTGTTCTAGATATCGGTTTTACAATTGCAAGTAAAATAAGAATGATAAGTTTCTATCTTCTGTTCCTTCTTGGTCTGGAACCCTAATGAGTGTGCTGGTTTCTTGATACACATGTTTAGTCTCACAGGGACATACATGGTTTGTTTTTGTCATCACATGTAATAGGCGAGAGTTAAAAGAGAAGATGGTAGTGTTTGCAGAAATAACAAATGTAATGACTCCACTTTGCTGAACAGGATTTTAATTAGGCTTTGAGAATAATAAAAATCTATTAGTCTTCAGTATAGTTGATTACTTCCTTTCTCCATTGTGTTTAGAGTTGGCTAAAAGTCCATTTGAAAACCAATATCTTTTTAATTATAAACTACTCTGTCAGTTGAAGAAAATTTAGACAAGTGTATGATACCCAAAAGCAAAAATAAGATAATAAACCACCAGTCAAATATAAATATCTAACATTTTGATGTGCTTTTTCTAGATCTTAATGATATTTTTGTAGCTCTTCTGATGGCTTTGAATCTGAATATTTGCTTCACATTTAGGATTTTTTTTTCTGAAATGCTGACACAAATCCTAAAATCTTTTTCATTCTATTGTTACTGAGCAAATGGGAGTTGTGTCATGCTTGAGGTCCAAGAGTCTTAAGCTTCATGACATTGGTCAAAAGCATTTTCAAGTAGGTATTCTTTCCCTACAGTCCTTTAGCTCACATAGTAGGAGCACTTAACCCAGAGCCTAAAATAGGGTTTGACATAGAGCTGGTGCTAAAAAAATGTTTGTTAAATGGGTGAATTAAGTCAATAGACAAATCAATTCTTAATCAAAAAAGCCAAAGAGCTCAGTGATGAACTTCAAGTTAGGTTTGCTCTACTCCAGTTCTAGGTATGGACTTCTGGCTTTCTCCAAATCACTGAGTGCCATTTCCTTGGATGGTAACTGCCTTAGTCAGCCCCTTCTTGGTTCTCTGAATTTAGCCTCTAGAACTAGAAGAAAAATATATATTTATCTGTGACTAGATATTCTTGCCTCTAGATACCTGTCTGCTTCCAGTTGCTTTTCTCCCTCAGTCTTATTCTGTGTTTCCTTCTGGGATCCTACTAGAGCTGACAGGTCATATCTACTGGAGTTGCCTAGCCTTTGGGGCCCCACCCCAGTGAGAACCCTGCCCAAGATGCTGTAGTTCTGATAAGTCACAAAGGGTCCTCTTAGAAAGATGCTCAAACACATAATGGATTTTGAAGCCATTTTTCACCTAGTCACCTTTCTATATTGGGAAGATGTGTGTTCCCTAGTGAAGTCTTTTTGCTAGTCTGACATTGAAAAAAGGTGGCATAATTGTGTTGCTGAATGGCTTAGTTCACTAACTAGGGTCCTGTCTATAAGTTATAAGGTAAATTTGACCATTGGAATTGAGGAAGATTAGAAGCAATTGGGAGTGGACACGGCAGATACATGGGCTCCACAACCCTTCAAAATAGAGGCAAAATAAGACAAAAAAAGTGAAATGAAAGAAGACTTTCCTTTTTGATTGCATATGGGAGATGGAGAGATGAGTTAACTCCAGCAACCAACAAGAACTGACTAAAACACTAGTGACCACAATAAGCTGCAATGAAGTGTTTGTGTTGGAGCCTCTTCTTCTCTGGTTTCCCTGAAAACTGAGAATAAGCTGGGGTGACAGGGTAGGAACCAACATACCTTGACCTGCTCCCCTTGGTAGACAGGAATAGGACATCCAAAAGAAACAGAAACAATTGAGTTTCATTCCAGTGTGACTCCGTCGACAATATATTTGCCAATTAAGTGGCCAATATTAATTCTGAATTTGCAAGCCTTTCTGTTCCTTTACTTACATTTAATTAAATACAAATTATATCTTTTTTCTTTTAAAATCAAATTGTAAGAATATGAATATGGTTATCTCTCTGAGATAGTAGTAGTGTGGGTGATTTTTTTTTTTTACTTCAAAATTTCAAACACTATACCACACACACGCACACACACATATAACTTACATATAACTTTAATCAGGGAATAAAGGATATTTCTCTCTGGATTAAGATGAGTAGAATGGCTATTTCTTTTCATTTAAATTTTCTGTCTTGGAATGAAGTAATTGCAGGAAGATCGAGAATTTCTCTGGGTTGTACATATAAATGTTAAACACCCTAGCCCACCCTCAAGATTTATTAAAACTTCATATGCTCTAGGAAACTGGTAAGAAAGTCCATGATGAACATCCCTCTCAGAAGTTCATGTCTAGGTCAAGATTAAAACCATGATTGCTTCTATCCTGACAATGTCATTACGAAAAAGACAGGCTTTGTCATTTCTCTTGATAGGTACCAGAAAAAGGAACTTTGTTCCTTTTAACTATTTCAGTCTTTCCTCTTACCAGTTGCCTACAGCAGCTGATGGGCTTGGTGGTCTCTATTGTCTTTTGGTTTAATAAACCAGATAACAAGAATTTTTAATTGACCAAATTAATCAGAAGTGTACATTATTAGTTCAAGTATATGCATGGGATTTTTTCCCCAAATGTCACTGGGATTAAAATAACAGGAAACCGGAGATGGAAGCATTAGATAGGGGTAGACTTTGGCAGCTGCATGTGCCTACACTGCAACGGAGGACATCCTGGATGTAATGGTTGTTTAAGAAGATAGGGGAAGGGAAGACAAATATCAGACTGTACAAACACTACAAAGAGATAGTAACATTTAGTATTTTGCCTCTTCATTCTCTGTCCCTAGAAAAATGACAACTTTAAGGTTTAAAATAAATAAAGCATTCTGATTTGCATCTTCATGTGAAGTGTGAGTAAATAGCACCTTCATATAAGCACATCGGAGGCTGCTTATAATCAAAATTAACTGTTTAATAGGGACAATTATGCTAATTTTGGATGTATTTAAGTAAGTGTTCTTGTAGCTTAAGCAAAACTACTCTTGATGTTTGGTAAAGGCTCTTTTGCCACATAGGAACTTGAAAACTTGAATTTTCCTGCTATATCCAAAAGATTAATTTAAAAAATCATTATCTTAGTGCATAAGTACCTAAAAATGCTCCCTATGACTTCTACTAAAGTAGTAGTAAATATTCAATGCCCATATTTACCAAGTCATCTCTTCATTTATTGAAAATGAGAAATATGTACAGGTACCCGAAGGTTTCTCAGTCTTCATCAATATCATGCTTCACTTCAGTTAAGGAAAAAAGTCTCTTTGGGGCTTGAACACAGAATTATACCACAAGGTCGAAGCTTTTATCTTCACTGGCTATTTGGTTCATACTTAAACACTGATTTTGATCTATAGACCTGATTATCTTACATTTTACAACAGGCTAAGCAACAACTGTTTTATTCTGCTGCTTTATGTGCGATGAAGTCAAACATATGGCAAACTATACTATTACAGAGGAATCTAGATGGGTGGTTGCCCCTCTGTGTATCATTGTAACCCCATCATGGTTGGCCTACAGCAAGAAACCAGCTGCAGAGGGTGGCGAGGCACAAGCCTCTGCGCACATGGGCACATTCAAGCAAATGCCTTGGTGGCCACTTAAAAGCAGAAGGCATTCACATGTTGTGTTTTACAGGAAAAAACGAAGAGAGCGGTTTACCCCTGCATGTCGCCAACTTACCACACAGAATCCAGAGCTGTCTGAGCATTCATTGGAATTACCGTTACAGTCACAGGGCAAGCATTCTCCTGACAGGGCGCGAAAGAATCCAGGGTCACATTTCTGCAACAGATGCAGTAAAAGCACTTTGATCATCAAAAAGTTCCATTTTGGTCAGTATTTTCTGAGGGCAGCAATAGAAGATTATTAAACTATCTAAATATTTCTTTAAAAGTATATTAAAAGGAACTATTTATACTACCATTTAGTGATAGAGGTTGTAAACACAATCTTCATTGTTGCATAATTTCTTTCCCTCTTCTTTCACTTTGTAGAAGAGGAAGACCACCGGCACCACTGTTCCATCATCGTAAGGATGAATAAAAAGATTTTAGGTAATAGTAAGAGAGAGAGAGATTTTCTAACGTTTTCTTGCAAAGCAAAACCAAACCAAACCATGACTGAGTATTAGTCAAGGTGAGGAACTGCATTATGTTCCCTATAAATAAAGACTTCTGGTTTCAGAAATTACTGACTATGGATGACCTAACTTAGAGCTGTATCTTTCATAATTGTGGCCTCTTAAAAACTCTATTTTTTCAGATTCTAACATTTTAAAGGGAAGGGTAAAGAAGTTAATGAGTTCTTACACTTGACAGGCCCTATTGGGTGCTGATTATATATTTCACTTATTTTCACAATTCTGAGAGGAACTCCATGATTTTCCTTTATTCTGGTGATGAGATAATAACACCCAGAGAAGCTAGGTGGCTTGTGGGGAGGTTGTGCCATCCTGATGCACCAGCTTACCTGCACAATAGTGAATTGCCCTCCCCAATGTCACGGTGCCTCCAGTTGAGAAACACTGTGAGATGATTCCCTGTTTAAGTGATGGGGCTGTGGATACATATTTGATATGTTTTGGGGGATGTCTCTGTGATGCAGGGCAGAAAAGGAATAATAGGCCTGAAAGTTCACTCCTTACCCCAGACAGGCTTACAGCTGAAGAATTCCAGACAGAAAAGAATGTT
The DNA here is from genome assembly GCF_902686445.1 of Sciurus carolinensis. Lineage (NCBI taxonomy): Eukaryota > Metazoa > Chordata > Mammalia > Rodentia > Sciuridae > Sciurus > Sciurus carolinensis. Next base: position 51,525,786 of record NC_062219.1, on the reverse strand, counting down.
GATTGTTTCCACAGTTTTACAGAGTATGAGATTCAACATCACCCCCCTTCCATGGACCCATTGTACTGTCCTGGCTACCAGGAAATTTTTCATGATATCTGGCTGAATTCCTGCTGACTGCTCTACAAACCCATTTCCTCTTACTTTTTTCTCTGTAAAGAAAAAAGACTAGACACCATGCACAATATTAAAAGCACCAGCATTTTAGACACTAAAACTGAAATTTAACATATTTATTTTTAAGGAGGTTTAATAGAGAATAATGGCATTGTCCATGAAGAAAAAAAAAAGATATTTCACCTAAGTGAGAGAGAGTGAGACTGAGAGGGGTCAATTCATAATTTATAATGGAGAGTTTGGGGCTGATGGTAAGCCTTTTTCTCAGTTTTTCCAAATTTAGAGGGAACAAAAAGAGGAAAAAGGCACTAACATTGCAGTGGAAAACATTTAATTTAGATCATCTAATTTCACATGTTTTTAGGTATTGTCACAAAGTGAAAAATGTTTACACTGTGATGTAGTAGACAGATGGGTGTGTTTATCTATATCTATATCTAGATATTCATATCCACATCTACAGTGATACAATATAGACCTGAATATACATCTAGATACATATACATGTGTATATGTATCTAGATATATGTACCTCAGAAAAGAGATTCATAAGTAAATAACTTCCTATATGTTGTGTAATTTAAACTTCTCCATTTTATTTAAAAATATATCTTGTTCATAATCTATAAAATTGATTTGGTGACCCATGAACGTATTACATTTTGCAATTAGCAGAGTTTTTGTTCTAAGTGTAGTTTAGATTAGCATGGGTCTTAATATTAGTTCTTGGTAGTCTCAAAACTGATTTCTAAGCTCTCATTCTGGGAGCTTCTGATTCAGTACTTCTGATAATGAAGCCAAGCAATTGGAATTTTATTAATAAATAAATTTAGTATTTTAAATAACTTTAGATTTATAGAAGAATTGAGAAGGATCTGTATTTTTATGAACCTCACTCCAGGATTCCAATATTCATTCCACCAGGTTTGGAAAACATTTCTCATAGTGCATACTATATGTTAATTGCTCAGCTAACACTCAGTTAATTGGTGATTTGAATGGTTTAGACAGACATAGCACACCTAAGGTAAGTTTTTGGAAACCACTGGTATACACTGCTAACTCACCCATGGCTCTCTGCTAGGGCTGGGCTGGTCTTAAGTATTTCTCAACAGTCCAGTTGGACTACATGCAAGATGAAATCTTTATGTTGTGCCAAATTTAGGAGGAAACTTCACTGAGAGTCCATCATTATTCACTTATCTATTCCCCAGGGTGAGGCTATGACCTTGGGTGAGGCTATGACCTTGGGTGAAAGATGACTTGTTCCAGTCTCATACTGTGAGACATGGGAAGAAAAAAGGGAGGCATATAGGGCTGTGTTGAGCAGTCATTGGCTTCCTGCCGAGGGAGAGATGGGGTGGAGGGTGGAAATCTAGCAAATTCCTTTCCTGCTGAACAATGTCCACCTGAATGAATTACATTTTTCAATTCCTCTCGGAGGGGAAGCACCACTTAAAAACTCACATGCATGCACCGTATAGGCAGATGGAATCTCTGGGCATGGAGAGATTCTGATGCCACCACTAGAGCCCATTTAGAAATTCCCTGAAATAGGGTTGTTAAATGGTTTTAGAGAAGTTTAGTTACCTCGAAGGAAGACCAGTTTAAGGTTGTTTCTTTGTGTGGAAATGTTTCATTATGGCTCCTGAGAGTCCTGTGGTCTTTTCACTAAAATTTTTCTGGAAATTGGACAGAAACTGGTAAATTGATCTTTTATATATTAAAAGGCAAATATTTTCAAGAAAGAAAGCAGAGCTTTTTCAGTTTTGCTCCTGGTTAATAAACATCATCTGTAGCAATTCTAATACCTGTGTTATTTAGTAGCCCGTGGAAACTGTTCTTCTCACAAACTAAATTGATGACTGTTTTCTTTTGGAAGATTCTCCATAATTTAACAAACAAAGATGGGGTTTGTGTATGTGTATGTGTGCCTAAGTAAGAGAAAAACCTTATAGTTGATTTTTTAGGTGCCATATGGCTCTCTCTTTCCCATGTGAGAAGTCTGTCCTACAGAAGACAACTAATAGGCAAACTTCAGAGGATGTGTATCTCTGGGATGGTGCCATGGTCTTTAAAAATATTAATAATAATAAAAGGAGAATTATATAATGATAATGAGAATGACTATCGTGATAATTGTAATTTAGTTACCATCAATGTTATTCAACTTTGTAAGTTCAGACTGATTTAAATCTTATTCTTTCTCTACTATAATATGTGGTCCCTCATAAAAAAGTAAATAAATAATTGAATTAAATTATTTGAATTAATTAATTGATTATATTTAAGGCACTTGGAAGGTCATGTTACATAATTTTTTCATTTTCGCCTACAACAGACCTATGAAGTAGCCTCTACCTGAATTGTACATATAGGGAATTTGTGGCATATAGGGATTTATAGACCCAAGAAACATAGATAGAAATGGAGGACACAGAATTTAGATCTTTTGTTTTTCCAAGTTGAACTCTAATGTACCATTATTGCATTCAGTGAAGCCTTTCTTGTTGGATTTTGAAACTATTTCCAAAATTTTTGTTATTGCAGTCATTACTAAGCAGACTGAAATAGACAAAATATGTAAAAAAAAAACTTCTTTAAACCCCAGAAAAAGTATTAAAAATGAACACAATGCTTTAAAATATGTAGATTATTAATGTATGAAAACCACTGAGTGAGAATATTCCTTTAAAGTAATTTGTTTTAGAAAAATTGTCAAGTTGCTGATTACTGTCCACTAATCATCTGTAGACATTTTATTACTTCTCAATTACTATTACAGCTTCCCTCCTACTCTACCACTAAGATTGGATTAGGCAGTGCAGTGGTGCCCACCTGTTATCCCAGCAGTTCAGAAGAATGAGGCAGGAGGATTGCAAGTTCGAGGCCAACCTTGGCAATTTAGCAGACCCTGGCTGTAACTCAGATAAGTGCCCCTGGCTTAATCCCCAAGAATCCACCTCCCAATTGGATTAATCAATCCCATTTACTTCTGCCTGTGAAGAATAAGAATAAAAATTTCCATTTGCCTACTTTGTTATGATTAGCATAGGGTCTGGTTTATAGTTAAAAAAAATCAGTGTTTTGTGAACTTGCTAATTTTCTGTTATAGAAATTAGAACTAGAGGGTAGTTTAGGAGGAAACGAGTGTGGGATGTCCATGTGTGACACTCATGTTTAAAGGAACAGGAGAGTATATGGTGTTATTGTAGAAAGCATTATTTCCAGAATCCCATCATGTAATCACATTAATTATTTAATGAGATCGAATTATAACAAATCAAGACATTTTAAACAAAGGGGACAGCATTTATACAACCTATGTGATCATTTTGTCCTTATTTGAAGGTAAGTAGATGATGACACATAATGGGGGGTGGGAGGGAGGGCAGAATGGAGGAAGGAGAGACTGTATAGAGGGAAAAGAGGGGTGGGAGGGGTGGAGGGAAGGAAAAAATAACAGAATGGATCAAACACCATTACCCTATGTAAATGTATGATTACACAAATGGTATGCCTCTACTTCATGTACAGAGAAACAAGATGCAACCCATTTGTTTACAATAAATAAATTTAAAAAAAAGAAGTCCCTTTAAGAACACTAGACTCATACCAACAATGATGTCATGTACAGAATTTTTTCTTAACATTTTTTCTTAAAAATTTTTAATCCTGTTCTTTTGAAGAACAGTCCAGTCTGCACCCTTTGGGTGTGGTTAACTTCTAAAAGTCATGTGGCATTATTAAGTAAAGTAAGAACCAAACTAAGTAATGCAATTTTAGGTTAGAAATTTTCACAGAAAATCTCACTCTATTTCCTAAATATTGTCACAGATAAGCTAGTTAACTGATCACAAGCCATTAATTTTGTACAATGAATCTCTGTGAGCTTCAGAATTTCTATTGAAAACCCTAATTGACTAGACAATTTAAATGCTCTAATAGCATCCCTATAGAAATCCAGGGTCTCAATTACTCATTAAACAAACAAAATGGTAAAAATTGATGGGATTTAGGATAAGCCTAAAGGTAGCATCGGAGAGTGTGAGACACATCCTGTGGTCTCTGAGTACATACATATGACCTCTAGATCTAATCTCCAGCTCCAACAAATGACAAAGAATTAATTATATTAAAATCCCATTACAAAGAGCATCCTCTATAGCTCAGAAACCTACTCTAATAGAATATGACCTATAACTGCAATAGACATTTTGCACCATGTCTTCAACTAAAGATCTATAAACATTTTACAAATATGACTCAACCCATCTTCTTTCCTAAATTAAACTTTTAGAGTTTTGATTCACCAATTTTTGCCTTAATTTATGGAAGCTTAAAAGTGGAAATCTAAATTTGTTCAGAAGTCTCCAGAATTGATACTTTTCAAATTAGTATTCTTCAACTGTAACAACTTACATGAAATTATCTTTCTGCTTAGTTTTTTTGTGTGTACGTGTGACTGTGTGTATACACAGTGAATCCCTTTCTTCTTGATTCTAGGCAACAATGATTTTACACTCGTTTAGTGTTAGTGAGCTCCATTTTTTTTGTTTCGATACACGATAAAAGTTATCTTAAGATAGACTATAATGCTCACTTAGGGCTAAAGTTTTGTACCCTCACCCAGAGATTATGGTTCTGTACAATGCTACTTTTATCTGCATAAAACTTGGGCAATCTTGGAACCTGACAGTATTCAGAGATCTTCTAGTAGGAACCAACACAATTGAATCTACTTAAAAATATCAATTAAGCCTTTATTAGGGAGAAATGACTTCTAAGAACATATGAATTTATTAAATGATGAGGCACTACACAGGCCATTTTTTTTCCTGTGTCTGTAAAAGTACAAGATAAAATATCTGAGATGGAAAGAAGCCCCAAATTAAGTTATTCACTTTGTTCTGTTTCAGAACAAAGTTATCAGGTTCTGTTATTTTTTCACATAGACCTTAACAAGGCCTGATTTTTTTCATATATGGATCTATAATCAAAGTGCCAAATGAGTTAGATACATTATGCAATGTGCTACACAGATATTGGCCTCTTGATTGATTTTACTTGAATCTGGAGAAAGTTACCCATTTATCCTCCCTTGGGCATGTCTAAGCTCTTGTTTGCGTAATTGAAATTCCCCACATTTTAATAGGCAAAGTTAATTTTTAGATTTTGACAGTGATTCACCATAGCTTGATTAGGAAAGCAGTTTCAACATTCGCCAGATTATCCAGTTCAAGGACATTTCTTCTTATGATTGCTGTGATAAAATGAGGATAAAAGCAGAACATGTACCAGGTTGCTGGCTTCTCCTAACTGACTCTCAGCCACCTTTGTGCTTACTGCTTTAGGCCCATGTCTGCCAGGCCCTGCCACATTTACAAAACACTCCAGCTCTCAATGGAATTACCAACGAATAGGGACAATGACTCAGATCCTGAGAATTTCTGAGGAGCACAGAGATGTCTTGACCATCTTAAGCCAGATCCTTTAATTTAGTAGAGTGGAGAGAAGTTATTATCATAGCACTAATGCCACACTTACAGGGCTATTCCTCATCATTCTTTTTTGACTAATGGGTATTCTCATGGGTGGAAAGCATTGCTCCACTCACGGACCTCAAAACCTATTCATCAAATAGTTATTTGGACCTAGATATCAACAGCAGACTTGGGGGTCTGTTTGAAATACTATACTTGCTAATAGTAGTCCTCTTATGTGCAAAATTTAAAGAATCAAACAAGGAAGTTCACAGACCCTAAAGTCATACAGATTTTTCTTTGAAGTATTGACTTTGGGGATGATTATGTTCATTAATACTGATGAACATTTCTTTAATTTTCTCCTTGAAAAGTTACTTAAAATAGTTTTTGAATTGCTCATTTATAGTAGTGATTGCCACTTACATAACATAATGAGATTTCAGTGATGTCTTTGGTCTTTTGTCTTGAAATAAATCTCTTGCTAACATCTGGCCTTTTGCTCTGGATTCACTTGCCTCACTTTGCCTCCTGCAACTGGATTATTCTTTTTGCTCCTTGCCTTCTGAGCTATGGTTACACATCTAGCCTCTGCCAGATTTTTTTTTTTTTAATTTGAAAACTGGCTCAGTTTTATTTAATTTATTGGGGCAATGCCATGGACACATTTCCAAGAAAGGAAGAAATGTACCCACAAGGGTTAGCTATAAGAATGAGTAAAGAGAAATGATCTTAGCACTACAGGCATTTAGGGGATTTTGATGTGAACTCTTAACCATTTAGAAGCAATCAATGTTGTGAGATGACAAATATCTCTGTCATCTTCATCTGGGTTTTTATGAACAATAACAGCTAATATTTATGGACCAACACCAGGCACTGAGCTAAGTGCTTTTCATGGATGATACAATTTGTTCACTACCTTTTAATGGCTTGCAGTCTTGTAAATGTCTGCCTAAATTATCTTTTCTTTTTATAAGAAATTTGGAGGTTGAATTGTCTATAAATGACAATGATTTCAGTGTACTCAGGGAACCTAGCAGTACTTTTCACTGGTTGGGATGTTTTGTCAGTTTCCATGGCTAGCAGATGAACCTGCTTTGGTCTTGAAGTACTCTGTGTACTTCATTTAGTACTACCCTCAACCTGGATCCCTTAAGAGGTAAAGCAAAAAGTGACTAGCAGGACAGGTCTTTCTTTCTGTATGTCCTTCCTTATAGGTTTATGCATCACTGAAGAAAGCTACTGGAGATTAATAAAAAAGGAGAAATGTATCCCCAACTTCTGTTGCACCCATTAAATCTCAACAGATGATCTTGCTTCTTTAAATGAGAACACAGAGGCCACTGGGCAGAAAAATCTCATTCTAGCTCTCTTCTTCTTTTCAAAGTTCCCCTGTCTTGATGCATCCTTATGCCCTCTGCCCATCCCAGAAGAAGCAGTGCTACCCATCACAGGAAAGATGAGCACTTTATCTATGCTCTGGGACCCTGCACCATCTTTCCTTACCACACCATCTGAGTCAGTCAGCTTTTTCATTCAAAATACCTGAGATAAATCCGTTTTTAAGGGGGACAGGTTTATTTTGTGCTCACAGTTTCAGAGGTTTCAAATTTCTTGACTCTGTCACTTTGGGCTGCCGTGGCATAGTAAGTACATCATGGTAGAAGCATGTTGCAGAAGAGGTCTGTTTGCATCATGGCAGCCAGGAAGCAAAGAGAGAGAAAGGAAGGGACCGGGGTCCCCGTATTTCCTTTAAGGGCATGTTTCCAATGACCTAAGTTCCTTCCATAGACTCCACCTTCCAAGGTTCCACCATCTTCCAGTAGCACTGGAGGCTGACAACCAAGCCTTCAACACATCCGCCTTTGTGGGGGGCACTCCAGATCTCAACTATTGCACCATCCATTTTTCACACCTGCCCCCCATTGTGAAGGGAGTCAGTGAACACAGATAGTTGCTGGGTCCTGTATTGGAGGAAACTTGACTTCTTCCTCTGAGACACCTTCCCTGAGCTCTGCTTCCTCTTCATTTTCCTCCTCTCTTGTTCAGACAATCTTTCAAGTGAATTCAATCATACTGGCTCTGTTTCCCTCATGCCAGTCAAGGCCTCTACCAGTCATCTGGCTTTGTCCTCCATTACGCCACTGGATACTACACTGAAAAAGAAATCCATAGCTTTGCTTTCCTAGTCATCCTTGTTCTCATTCTGGTGCTTAACATTGTTGAATTCCCTCCCCTGAATTTTTCTCTTTTCTTGGTTTCCAGGACAACTCTTTCCTCTGATTTTTTCCTCATGCCAGTCTTAGATTTTTAGAGGGTCCCTCTTCCTCTGTTGCCCCTATGAGGATGGCGTTCTCCAGGGTACCTCTATTTCCTTTTCTATCTGCACACTTTTGTTGGATAATGTCAACCCCTCCCACAATTTCATCCTTCATCTATATTCTGGTCTTCAAATCTCTCTACATATCCCTGATCTCAATCTTTTATGTCACCCTCTTGTCGCCAGGGTATGTTACACAAATCCCTCTCTAGGTTTATCCAGTTCTCTAAGCTTATGAGATGAATGGTCCCATGCCAGCATTATCATAGCCTCTACAAAACCTATTTTATCCTCATATTGTATCTCAGTTAGTGATAAAGATTATAGAAAGCAAAAATAAAAAGTAAGGTATTAATCCTTTCAAATTACATTAATGTATTTTGGAAATGCTGTCAAAAGAGTGAATTCTGCCAGAATCAGAGAATGGGTTTGCATGTAGAATGATAAGACTTGCAAGATTTATTAATTTAAGTTCTGTCTCTTGCTTTTCACAGTCGCAGTGTTCTTGCTGTTTATTTAAAATTTGGGTTTTAAATGCAGGCATATGGAGTACCACAGAGATTAGAGTCTTAGTCAGAAGTGACCTTATATATTATGAACTGTTATAAATTTACTCTCTAAACTCACAGCCCCCACCTGTGTTGGAATAGATTGCAGGACTAGAAGTTCTTCAGTTATTTTTTGTGTTGAACACAATGTTATCAAAGGTTAAGTAATTGGAATGTGCTAATTTGAAGCTTACATATTTGTTACATTATTAAAACTCAACAGTAACCACAGCAACTGCTCAGAACTTGAGCAACAAAGATTTTTCTGGGAGGAGCATTTTGTCATTGGCATTGTTTAGAGTTGCTGGTCTATGTTCATAATCAAAAGCAGATTGAGTCTGAATAAATTCTATTATTACTTTTAAATTCTCTACACACAATATAACCCCTTCGTGCCTCCCTCTGGGTTAGACTGTTCCCCTCTCTGTTGTCTTTGTATGTCCATTGTCTCATAGAGTTTACTTTCTACCTCTGAAAGACTACCAAGATGGTTCCTCCTTCTAGTTCTCAATGCCATGACCTAGTTCAGAATCTTGGCATTTCATCCCCGCCCCCCCCATTTATTGTTCTTACTTACTGTTATCTTTCACAAGACTTTCTCTCTTTTAGTTCATTTGATATACCAGACTTAGTTTTTAAAAACTTTATCATACTACTTTTCTGCCTCAAGCCTCCTCACAAATTACTGAGCCTCACATACAAAGCTTATCTTTACAACCTAACCCATCTCTTTAGAGTCAACTTTGGTTCCTCTACTCTAATTAAACAAGATTTTCTACCCCTCCATATATACCTTACTCTTGCCCACTTAGTGTGTGTACATACTGTCATGAGGCCAAGGATGTCTCTCCCCTTCTCTACTCTCTTAGATTCTGCTGCATACATGGCACTTTGAAGATCCCTCATTAGAGTACATAGAACATGATATATTTTAAAATTCATATTCCTGCCTTCTTGAAATCTCTATGAGCTCCTTGAGGACAGGGATAATGTCCTTATCACCTATTATAGTGATTAGCAAATAGCAATTCCATGCTGAAATATGTTAGTGGGAACAATCTATTTGAAACTGTAAGAATGAGCAAAGTGAGAACAAATTGTGCAAACACTTTGGAGAACATTTTGTCAAATCTCACAGTAAATAAATATATTTCCAATTATGAATGAAATTTTTGAATACAATATAGAGGAAAAAACCTGTTGCAGAAGACAAACAATATAATATTTACATTGCATTTAAAACATGCAAAAATGACACAGTGCAATATGTTTTGTAAGGGTACACATAAGCAGAAATGATTGGAATCTACGAAATCAAGCCAGTTTAGAGTAAAGGAAGGAACGAGATTCAGAAGGGTGTACAAGCTTTGATTATATTGGCATTCTACTTATCATACTATGTGCAGGGCATACAAATTCTCATGAAAGAAGAAAAGAAAGAATGAGGAAAGAAAGGAAGAAAAGAAAAGAAAAGAAAACAAAGACTACTTAGGTTGTTGTGTATTGAATTTCCATGTCTAGACCTGGTGAGTCTCTAAAACCTCATCCTTAGGAGTGACTAATGTGGTCTTGACAATGAATTCAGATGTGTGTGTATAATTTCCTCAACTTCCTGCCTATTCACGTTATGTACCACTATCATTACACACAGTTTAATAAATAAGCATAAGAACATTCCTTACTTAATTTGCTCTTCCTTTGTTTCCACCTTCCAGCTAGTAGCTACCTCCTCCCATGTGGTTGCCTTTTGTAGGTCTTTATGCCTGACTCAGGAAAGCACCCGTCAGCTTTTAGGTTCTTTTGGATGGCTACTTAATGTGATTTCCTCTAGCTATTTCATTTTAGCAGTAAGCCACATGTTCTAGGCTATCTTTGCAGCCTGGAGGACTTTTAGGTGCTTGTTTATTTGGGTTGGGCCTTACTAACTGAAGGCAGAGACAAAGGTTCTTAGAATACTCCCATTTGAGAGACAAGTTAAAATATTAGAATCCAAGTAAGAAGGTTCATAGCCAGTTTTCTGTACTAAAAGGGGGATTGGGAACAAATGGACCATTACAACAACAGTGGGACCCTCAACCATCTCTGATTTAAATTGGAAAACATGAGGAGAGTGACCCAAAGGTTGTCTTCTCTAGCTAGACTGGAGCTGAAGGGGGAATGAGGAAAAGATTGCATGGTAATTCAAACCAGATAAAGCTGAATTGTGGAATTTAAATTATGTTCTTATAGTTTTATATAATCTCTCACCATTATTTCTTCATGTAAAGGTAAAAAGGTTTGTGAATGTAAACAGCTGATTGAAGAGGATGATTGTGGCAAGGGTTTCTCCAAAACAAAGAAATGGAGAGAGTCATGAATTTGGGGAGGGGGTTGACATCAATGTAGTCCAGTCAGTCAGTTAGGTACTCAGCAGGAACAATTTACCTCAGAGGGCTAAAGTGAAAAAGCATGAGAAAAACTGAATGGACGATGGTTTAGAGAAGTGTGACTGTGTGGACTCAGCTAGAAAGAGGCCCAAGGTTAAGATTATTTATATCCAACTTCTTTTCAATCCCTTCTTCCTTGATGAACCCCAGTCCACACACTTTATTGGTGGAGAGTAGTGCATATCGTTGGTGTTTTTGTCTCCTTAGCTAGCTTTTCTCCTCGGCCTTTCTCAAGCATAATTTGCCAAAAATAGCCCAAACTATAACAATACCCATTATCTCCCCCAACATCCTGAACTCAGCTTTACATTTCATAAAAATTAATCAACTCTTGGGAGATCATTGTTTTGCTGAAGTCAATCCTAAAGTGAAAGTTCTCTTAAAGGTACTTATTCTAAATATTAATTGGGTTGTGACAACAGAATTTTAAGTGGTCTCATTAGGGACCATTGTTAGAAATAGCATGGATATAAATGCTTCTTATAAGACATACTTCTGGAATAAACTAGTAAGGGAATGTAAAGTGCTAACAAACTGAATTCTCTCCTTCTGGGATTGAAATTGCACATTCTAAAGATGGACTGCACTTCATATATTTGGACTCTTCTATTATAATTTATAAAAATATGAGAAAAGTAATATTTCCCCTTCTTCAGTTGGTGGAATATATTTTCAGAGAGTCTGAATAGATAAGGTTTTATTTAAAGGTGCAATCCATTTCAACTAATCAGTTTTGTTAGGTTTTCAGTGTAATCTCAGTGAACTAAATCTTAAATTGGCCAAATTAACGGCATTTCATAGATAGGAAAAAGTTCCTTTCAGATGCTTTTTCCTTTTATTTTATTCTTCTAGCAGCTCTACAAATCCTTTTCTCCCACCAGGAACATGCACATTTAGGTACTACTTCTTTAGTATTTACATCCCAAATTTCTAGGATCTGATGAAAATCTGCTCTTTGGCATTTTAAGAAATGTCCACATGTGTATCCATGGACAAGTACCCATTTGTTCACTATGCATCTGGTTGCTATTCAACAAGTACTTTTTGAGTGAATGAATGAATTTCTTCCCTAAATATGGTTGTATCAGGGACACCTTCAATTTCTAGACCTCACTGATTTGTCCTCTGTGGCATTGATGTCATAACACTGCACTCTACTCCTTGTAGTGAACATACTTCCCTATAATTATATCCTATGGAGACAAACTAGAATAATGAAAGCCTGAGATTATCTGGATTCAAATTCCAGTTCTACCACTGGAGACTTTACCCAGGTAATTAAGTCTCAGTTTCCCTTTCTGAAAAACTTGAGTGATTACCATATTATTTTCTAGAGTGGTTGTGAGGATCAGCAAATATTGTGCATTTTAAATTCAATATAATGGTGCGGAAATGTTCAATACCTAGTACTTTCCATTCTTTCTTTTGGACTTGTTTGTGCCATTGCTATCTATTTAAACTAGTAGCTTCTCAGTGAGCTACAACTCTCTTTATGGCACATGTTCAATGATGATGCTGAAGGTACTGGTACGCTGTCTTCTTCTCAGAAGACTTAACTTCCTGAGAACAGAAATTGGAGTTATCTGATTTGTTACTGAATTTGTTATTGACTCCTCAGTGCCTTCCTGGGGTAGGTTCTTAATAAATATGTATTGAATGTATCTTGGCACCACAGAATAATGGAAGGTCAGAGCTGGCCTTATTCCTTATCTAACCTGTTATATTACATTTGAGGAAATCGAGACTTAGTGAAGTAAGCAATTATCAAAAGCAATTCATACAGAGCAAGGTTAGGCCATCTTTAGTGCTCATTGCCACTGAACCATACTTCTTGATGATGATGGCAAAGAAAATGATGAAAGAGATATTGTTGAAGCTCAAACCTCTTTGAGGAGTAAAACAACCATATGGTGCTCATCTCTGCCTCTCCAAGAGCTCATGTTTATCAGATTTATCAAGAATCTATTGAAGATATTCCATGAGTACATTCCCCTTATTTCACAGGTAGTGTTATCATCATCCAAAGGTTCTAATACCTCCCTAGGCATCTTGAAGTGGGAAACAAAGTTGGTGGGATGTGGCAACACTCTTGCAAACTCAGTTTTGCTCTATAAGCATGTAACTGACTCCAGAGAGGAAACCATGGCCCATCAGTCCTCTGTAATACTTGGTTTGGCATATGGCAATTGTTCTTAATTTAAATATAACAATTTGTAGCAGGTGTTTTTGTTTTTAGCTGTTTTTATGTAGTGCAGAGAGAAGTATCCTGTGAAGCAAATAATGTAGATTACTCATTAGAGAAGTCATCTCTTGTACGAAGGGTTTGTATGACATCCAGCTGTGTCCCTGACACCTCCCTTGTTCCATGTGAGGGATCTGACAATGGGCCCTGGGAAAGGATGCCCTTTGTGTAATATACACCAGCATGTGTGCAGGTGTTTCCCCTCATGAATCAGAAGCAGATGTCTGGTCAGGCAGAATATATGACAACTTGACATATATCTGGCTGCACCTAACAGGGAAAGTATGGCTCATAAATTGTACTAATAAAACACCATCACTGAAGTTTTGACTGAGACTTCAAACAAACACCTTTATCCTTCAACACTAAGAGAGACTAGATATCACAGAGGGTTTATGACAAGTTCCAAACTTAAAGGATTGTGTGTTGAACCTCTACTCTGACACTGATGGATTTTATAAGACACATAAGCATCTATCCAGGTGCTCATAGAATTTATTTAACAACTACTTTACGTATGTGCTATGTAATAAGCACCTAAAAGGTTCAGAAGACCAAGATGCAAGAATTTCAGTGTGGTCGTGTGTTCAGGGACTCTGATGACAAAAATATTTTTCAAATAGTTCATAAATAAATAAGCCTACCAAGCACCAACTGCTTATAGAAAACAAGGAGAATGCACTACCATTCAAAATGTTACATCCTTAATTTAGGGAGCTCTAGAAAACCAAACCAAACCAAACCAAACCAAACCAAACCAAACCAAACCAGAACTTTCACAACAAACAATAAATCTTTTCTCATAAGTTTAACTACAACTTTAAGTTTTAAGTTTTTTTCTATTATTTTTAGATAATAGAATTATTATTAAAATTCAGTACAGGATTTTCAGCCTTTTGTGCCATTTGAGGGTATGTCTTATGATCTTTCTCCCTAATTTTCCTGCCCAAAGATTTCATTTTGGGATTTTTTTTGAAACCACCATTAAAATATTTTAATATCAGTGTAAAAATTAAGTTCCCATTTGTAAATGACACAAATAATTTTTTCCAGTCAAAATTCTGGGGGATAGACTCAGAATCACTTGTAATCTATCATCTGTTTGTAGTTTGTAAAAATTTTGCCCCCAAATAACTGCTTGTGATCCAGTTATTCTGTGATGGCATGTTCATAAAGTGAAGGTGAGTTATACAAACTAAAATGAAAATAAGTGACTTAAAGGGGGATGGCAATGTCCAGAGTACTTCAAATCTAGTACGTGCACTGCCTTTTAAATGACAAAAAGATAATACACATTTATGAGAGGAAATGGATGGGGAAGCCTAAGCATGTTTGATTTAAAGCAATTCTGTTATCTGTCATTTGAAGAAAAAAAAATTTGCTGATTTTAAAACAATACTTTAGTTACAGATGTTTCCAGACCCCTTCCCTGATCCAAGGAAACAAAATACCATTCAGTAACAAGCCCAGATTTAGAGATGGGGTTTTGTTCCAATATAAACATTTCTTAACTAGACCTTCTCCATGAAAGTGCATAGTCAATTTTTCCATTACAGTGGGAAAGACAAAGCTTTTAGCTTAAAAGGCATTCTCGCCTACTGCATGATGCTCCCAGAATGAGTTCCATGGCTCACTATTGATGTCAAGCTGAATGTGCACTGCTTCTCAGAATTATGAGACAGAACTATATCAGATCAGGCATTGCCAGAAAAACTGGCAATATTTGGCTTTGAGTATTTAGTATGGTCACTTATTCATTTCATCTTTCTGTTCATGTAACACTGTTTACTCAGGGCCCAGTTTAGGCCTTGGCAAAGCAGGCATTCAACAAATAACTGAGGAATGCATAAACGAAGGTTTTGAGCACCAATTATACTGAGACCACTTGGACAGGCAATTTGGGGGATCAGAAGATGAATCATACCCTACTGCCTGTAAAAGTTCAGTGGGGGGCACATAAGTTGTATTCGTTACTTACTAAAATATACGTAAGAAAGTGGTAAGAATCACAGTATATTGAGAGGTACAGAGAGCTGAAAGAGTAAGGAGGAGGGAGAGATTATTGTCAACATGGAACAGGAAGAAAGTTAAGAATAATCCTTTAGAGAGGAGGCATTTGTTGTAGGTTTTCTGGAAGAAAGAAAGCTGAAGCTGAAACACTGGAAATCATAGAACAAGTTATAGTTACACATTTTAAGGTAGGGTAGCTTAAACTCATATTCTGTTTGTTGTTCCAATGCTCAAAGCAGGTATCTTTCACTTTTGATAATCTAGCTCAAGAAAGATAGCAGATGGATTTACTTCTTTCTAGTTGCTGGAACTTCCTTTGGAAAGATTAATTTAATACTAGTAGTTAAACTTGTGTGACATCTTCAGTGATTTTCTGGCTTATAGTATACTCTCAGAGTCAAACCTCTCTTTCTGCATACATTGTAGATAATATTGGAGGCATAATCTAATACTTGAAATAAGTGTTAGGCATATCTGGAAGCCTCTTTAATTCTTTGTCGCCATCAGAGTCCCATGAGTTACTCTTATGTGGCTTGAAATATAGGAATTTCGATGTTTTTTCAAATTATAATTATAAATAGGGACTATATTTTAACTACAAAAGGGACTATTTTCATTTATCCTCTTTCATTATGTTATCTAATACACTTACCCAAACTGAGGTAAGGGGAATGGAGGAAGTACTTGGTTTTGTGTCTCTGAGAATTGAAAGTATCATTTCATTAACTTAGAGCCTATCAGGAAGTAATAAAAGATCCTGGTGCACTTGTTTTTCAATACTCTATAGTCAATAGTCCCATTTCTGAGTAGCTAAAATAAAGCAAATAATTGTTTTCATCTAAAGCTTTGACTACATTTCAAGTTTTTTTCCTTTTTGAAATTTACAAATTTCTTAGATGATTAAATACAAAGGAAATCCATGCTGATTCATGGACTTTGAGGAAAAAGCACATTTTCTAGATGAATATGACTTTCTGTTCAAGGTTTAAACAAAGAGATCATAGTCAAACAAAAGTCAGATTAGTTTAGATAATCTGAGATGAAGATACAATATCTTAGATCTAAAAAATGAGTCCAATGCTTAGCTTTTAAAATAATTAAATGGAAGAGCAAACAAAAAGATGTTCTACAGGAAAAATAAAAAGAATCCAAAACCAAAATGGTTATTTACACTGAACATTTTGATAAATACTGCATGTCCAAGAACACAGGCACAGGAAAAACGTGTTTCATCTGCCAAAGTAACCACAAATACTTTTTGAGATTAGGGAGAGCTTAGCCCTTCAATAAAAACCCAGAGTTTTCAAGCACTTTATACAGAGTATTATCCTTCCCTCATAAAGATGATTACCCTGACCTTACCATGATATCACTTTAAATGCAATATTACCTGTACGTACTGAGGAGTCTCCTCACATCAAAGACTGGAGAGAGAACAAGGCATGACGGTGCCCACCATATTGAAAATGAACAACGGAGCAGGCAGCAGATTAGAGCTGTCCTGCCTTCCAAATACCTTTCTGTTTTGCTGATCATGTGTGGACTTCCCTAATCCCCTGAACTATCTTTTATTCTTTATCTTCTATTAAGCTCAATGCACATCTGAGCAGATACTTTTCCTGGGCCAAATCTCTGGATTATATCATAAAGTTCTATAATTCTGTTGTGAACTGGGAATTTTCTTTTGGGAAACAAGCTTGATATATTTCCTTGCTGTTAGAAGACCAGGATACTTGTCTTTAAAATCAACAATGGAAAAGTTTTCCAAGTAAAGTGGAGATGCTGAAATTGTCATCAAACAGGTCAAGAAGGTCATAGTGGGGTACAAGTGCCACAGCAAACCACTTTGGTCCTATCATACATTTCATTTTCTTCATTAATTTCCCTTGTTTCAATGTTTTTTCTATGTTATAGAGGTTTCTTAAAGTCATGTGGAGACCTGACTGATGGCTGTGTACAGGGGAATACCAGACATGATGTGGTATGAGAATATTAAAACTTAATTCTTCAATTGTTTTGAAACAAAAGTGTTACTGTTCATTTTTGAAATAGATCTTTCTTCCTTTAAAGATCAAGAATGTTCTGTTTGTTTTTATGTGACCATCAGAAAACTCCAGCCGGAAATTCTCAAGTCTGAAAAGCAATAGCTTTTGAATGCTTACTTTCTCAGTATAGGTGTGGAGAGCTTTGTTTCAGGGGTTGATATCCTTATGAGGACAAGACAAAAATCCCCAAAATGAAAGAAAAGGAATGAATGTTGTGGTTAAAAATTGAATTCAAAATTGAGATAAATATGATGATCCAAAAACCAAGAGCAGTTTTAATGTTTTAGTAAATAATTACTTACTTCTAAGATACAGATGGCCACTAAGCTACAATAATAAGTTAAACATAATTTGCTCTTGTCTGATACAGCTTATTTCATGTCCCAACACACAAATCTTCAGGTGTTACTCACCCCCATTGTTTGTTCCTTGCATCCTAACTCAGGGATGCAGTAGGACAAGAGGAATTCCCCCAAAGCCGGAAACTTGGTTGTGGTTCCAGGTATGGAAACCTTCTGTGGGATCTTGGGGAACTGACCAAATTCTAGTGCTAGATTCCTCCTCTTCAGTGACCTTAGCAGCACAATGATTTCTAGGCTCTTCCAATCCTAACATTCTACAGGTGTATGAAACTTCCTGCCAACTCAATAAGGTTACAAGCTAGGAGACTTTTGGACAAATCACTTTTACCAAACTCTATGCTTTTATGGTTAGATTCATAGCACTGCTGTCTGGTTGTAAAATGGTTATGAAGATCAAAGGTGGAAATATGTAAGAAAACACTTTGTAAATCTTGAAAGCTTTATAAGTATTGATATTATTTTGAACTGACTTATAATCATTGAAAATTCCAATCTTTGGTGGTCATAAATAACATTTACCCAATATAATAACTTTGTAAAAAGCTGAAATCTTCAAGTTATGGATTGAAAGACATATAGAAAATTTCTTAACCATTTGACTAGCTTTCCCTAGGTGTTTTGAATATGTTGTAAAGTCAAATAAAAAGCTATAGCTTGCTTTCACAATACTATGAAGTGCTTAGGGCTTAACTTTTTATTCAAATAAAAATTATCAAAATGTATAAATGTATTCAATTATGGATGTCAAGTATAATAAATTAGAATAAATAAACAAATTTTTTAAAAAACTAAAGTTTTTTATGTTTATTTTCTTGATTTTCATTGACATAACATTTATAATGGAAGCATTTGGCCTTTAGAGATCCCAGAAATGGCTTTTGGACCACAGATGGTATGTTGAGGGAGGAGAGTGAGTCTGAGGGCTATCTTTTTAGCTCTGGGTACAGGTTAGATGTACCTGGTTTATATTAAAATGTAGCTAACATTTTAAGATATGATAATATTTATTGTGATGAAAATGGGTATAGAAAAATAAAAGTTACACAAACATCTGACCATTTCTACAGAGATCAAAGATAGCGGTTAACTGGTCTACCCACTACCACCCTATCCTCTCTCCAAAATTCCTGTGTTGTTTTCCTCAGCACTCCCAGGTAATGACTGAGACAAAAGTGGGAATTTCCTAGGAAAGGGCCAAAAATATCATCAGACAGGGAACAGGAAGCATAAAAATATCTCTCAGGAGAGCACCAATTGTTCAAAGATTTTAGCTCATGTTTGGAACTGTTACAGAGGTGCTTAGAGCATCAGCAGTTTCCTGTAGACAGCAACACATACTGGTTGGATGCAGGTGTAGGTGCTCCTGGGATGAGCATTGATTTGAATAAGATTTTGAAGACTTGCCATGATTTAGAATATCTATTTGGAGGCCTTAGTACAGTGGTAGTTTGCAAATATTTTATAGCAAAGAAATCTTTTTTTTAAAATTCTATGTGGAATTCATCTATAACTCAGATAAAAAGAAGATGCTGTGGTTGAAAGAGGCAGGGCCCCAAACTTCTGCTGCTTAGGGTCCCTTAGCTCAAGTTATAGCCAAGACCTTTCTATGTTGCCTTAGCTTAAAAGTCACAGACTTAGTAGGTCTTAAGTTAAAGGTCCCTACACTGATTCCCCCATGATCTAATTACATTTCTATAAACACCAGCAGCATCTTCTCCCTCATTATTGTTTTCCATACATATGACAGGCCATCTTGATAGAACCTTGGCAATGATCCCAGCATCTGTTCTCTCCTTTTCAGATCATGACCACCATACAAACCTAGGCCCTTCTTACTCTTCCCTGGACAGTCGCCAATATAACACATAGGTTATTCTGATTCTAGGTTCTCTGCTGCCTTTAGCCCATCTACCAGTAGACTATTTTCAGATTAATGTTGACAATGATAATTTTTATTGTGTTTCCCTTTCTTCTGCTCCGAAATCTTCAATGTGTCTAGTCCAACCAAATGGAATATTTCCCTTCCTAGAAGAAATGCCATTTCTTGGTTTTTATTCAGTGTATCCCCTCAGCTATATTCTCTTTCTCACTGTCTTCAAGATCTAACTCAAGAGTCACCCTCTCATGAAGTTACTTGGGAACTTCCCACCAGAAATGAATTCTTTTTCTAAACATCTAAGAGTTTTTATAACATAACAATCTACTTTTATCTACTAGCATGCTTGTTTTGTCTTTGTGTTTTATTCATCTTTGTATGTACTTTTTTTAAAATATGAGAGTAAAGATATAAATGCTGATCCATCACATGTCCCTGGACATGTAGGGAAAACAAGGTAGCAATAAAGGGCCTGGGTACTATTTTCCATATTTCAAAATATTCAATTAATCTAAAACATTACAAATAATACAAAATGCTAAATTTTTGGTTTTGGCTAAAGTTAAAATAGAGCAATGACACTGTTTTATCAGAAATTCCCTTCATAGCTATAAATTATTTTGCCTCATTAAAAAATAAGATTATTTAACATTTTGTTTGGTAGGTGTTATGGGCTGAACTGTATCCTCTAAAAATTCAAGTTGAAGCTTTAACCCCTAGGGTGATAGTATTCAGAGATAGGACCTGTGAGGAGGTAATAAAGGTTAACTGAAATCATATGGGTGAGTCTTAACCCAGCAGAAGTGGTGTCTTCATAAGAATAAGAGACAACAGAGATCTCTCTCTGTGTAGGTACATAGAAGAAAGGTGATGTGAGAAGGTGGCCATCTATCAGTTAGGAAGAGAGCCCTCACCAGCTGACCCTGAACAGTATCTTGATCTTGAACTTCTAACCTTTAGAACAGTGAAAAATACTCTTCTATTGTGTAAGCCACCCAGATTCGGTATTTGTCATGGAAGTCCTAGCAGACTAATGCAATGGGCGAAATATTACAAAATGTGAAGTTAGGGACAGAAGATAAATAATAGAGATCCATGGGCACAAAAAGGTTGGGGACCACTACTCTCATACATCCCCTCATACATTTTGGTTATAATGGATTTCACCAGTGACTACTGCCACAGCCACTCTCCTGTCCAGGAGGGCAGAATCCCTGTGCCCTGAATCATGCCTTTCAGCACTAGGCTCTCACTCCTTATGTCTGAGTAAACAACTTGCTTATTTCACCAACTTGTTTTATTCAGTGCTTGACAGTTTCTAAGAAAGTAGTTAATAGCCCATGTTTCTCATAGGTATGACTTAAATCCTTTCTCTTTCTAAAATTCCTTTCTTTTTTCTCCTTTTCATTTATAGTGAAAGTATTAAAAGGTAAACTGCTCACTAAGTCTTAACTCCATTTTCCTGTGGTTGACATATTTTGTCTAATCATGTCCCCTTAGGTCCCAGTTTTACTATAGTTCAAGCTCTTTTCTCATACTTTTAAAGTTCTTTTAAGTTGTAAGTCTACGAAGTGAACTCAGGACTCCATTGAAAATAACCCTGAGCAAAGCTGGACATATATGAATATATGTATGTGTACATGTATGTCAACTTTTATTTCTCTTTTATCTGAGATAATTTCTCATTGTTACTAAGATGATAGAGTTAGTTTACTCCATAACTCTATAACTTAAAAAAAAAGTCAAAGCCTAAACATATCACTAATTCAAATGTTCTTTACAGATTCATCAATTGCCAAGCCCAATGCAGCATTCCTGAATGCTACTAGGGACAATTGTTAGCTGAGTAATGCTAAGATTTAGAAGCAGATGTTAGAGGGCTTAATAGAACCAGTTTAAGATCTTGGAGCCAGTTGAATCTCCAAATAAGTTACTCAACTGCTCTATGACTTGGTTTCCTTGTCTGTAAGATGGGGCTAATATGAATGAATAGCTTCTTAATAAGCAGGACACAATAGGTGCTAATCAAGTGTTTAATAATTAAAGGTAAAAGGATCTTAGAAATCAGCCAGTTAGCTGTCTGGAACGGGTTGAAGCATCGCTGTTCTTTAAGGTCATTATAAAATAGTAATCTCTCAGGGCTAAGACTGCACCAAGGAGCCTGGAACCTACAGGGAGAATGGGAATACTGTTTGATACAGAAGGAAACACACACCCTGACTCAAATGCACACCTCAGTTCCTCTAGGAAAGTATTCACGAGAGGAATGGCCTTGGCAATTTTCACTTTGGGGAAACCAGCTCTTCCAAGTCTTGTAACATTATCTTTCCAGTCCCAGGACACAGACTGCAATCCTCACTCCATGGAGCCTCATTATCCTGACTCAGGATGACTCCCTTGTTTCCAAGAAAAACATCACAATCCAACCATTCCTAGAGTCTCAGCAACACCCTATTTCCCAGCAGATTTCACACACAATGCCCCGCCCCTCCGGCCTCCCCTCTTTTCCCTCAAGGACATTTTTCAACAGTTCCACTTCAGTGCCAGGGAAGGTCAGGAGGGAACAGAAACCCTCTATATCATTTGATGTCTTTTCTCAAAACACATTTTCTGGGCACCCGCTAATGTGGTCCATGAGTTCAAGAAGTGCATTACCTTCTCAACTCTCCAGATTCTTGTCTTGAAGCCACAGCTTACTTTGAGGCTTTTTTTTTTTTTTTTTTTTTTTTTTTTTAATTCTAAAATGTGCCTTTTTGGAACTGGGGTTTAGTACCTGAGTGAGCCTGTGAATTTCACTAGGCCAAGATTTGGCTTAATATTTTTGGTCTCCCTCATATATCAAAAAAGTTTTCCTTTTCTGGATTCATAATTTCCCCTGAGTACATTCAAAATTTAAGCCCAGCTGCATTTTAGAACTCAGAATTTCTTATATTTTAATGTGCTTATGAACAGGCCGAGGTGTGGTGAAAATTCAGATTCTGGTCCTGAGGTTCTGCCTTCCCAATACATATTCAGGTGATGCTGATGCTACTGTTTACAGACCGTACTTTGAGTAGCAACCTTTTAGACTCACTTCTCCATAACCAGAAATAATCAGGGTGGGCATTCATACACCAGGGCAAGTTCCCTGCCTTCCAGAAAATTCCTTGAATATGTTGCTTCCAAATATTGTGTTCTGCCCAATCTACAGCAAACTTTTAAATGTCTTTAAAGCATCATTAAGACCCAGTGGTTAATGTGTGATGTATAATATAAGTGGTAATTTCATTTGATATTTAAAATGAATCAATAATCTGTGCCTTCTTATCCTTACTGTCCCACTGAGTGAAAATTCTCTGGACCCTCTTGCCACTTGACATTTAACTATTAGGTAGTGACATGTTTCCTCTCAGTGGTTCTCCATATCCTTGTCCTCTTCCATTGTTATACCTTGTTGTCCTTGTGTAGTGGAGCTTCATGTTTAGGGTCATTTGGAAAGGTCTGAATAGGATAGGTGGTGGTACCCAGGAACCCTGCTGTGGGAGACCACTGACATTGGTTGGGCACACCAGGATGCACATGTACGCATGGTGGTGTCTGCAACTAATACTGTCTAGGGAGCCTCCTCAGTGTGTCACCATGGAAAGACTCATGTCTATTGCTGGGCCCATGCCCCTGCCCTGCAGATCACCTCCAACTGCCATACTCTGTGATGGTGGAAAGCAGGGAAAAGTACCCCATAAAATTTCTCTTCTCACCCCTTCTACCTGTTAGTTTCCTGTGTTTCCCTTGGGCTCTGGACTTGTAAATCTTGGGGTTCTGGCTGGGACAACAGTTTGTGTGATTCTGTTCCTTAAACTTGCTTCCCTTTACCTGATGCATATTTTAATCTACTTTGTTAGAATTTTGTTGCTAGAAATAAACTTTTCTTTCCTTTCTTTCCTGCTAAAGAAACTGAGGCTATAGAAGAAGAAAGATCCTTCCAGATCCCTTGGTCTATAAGATGGTCTATTTATTAACAATGGAGTCAAGAATGAGAAAAGTTAGTTCCAGACTCAAATCCAGCTCTACTCAATTCCGCGAGCATCTCCTACTGATAATTTAACATAAAGCAGATAGAAAACACAAAGAGTAAAGTTAATGATAATATAGTAGAGGTAAACAATTTTCCTTTAAAAGTTATCAAAATATGTTCATGTAATGACCTCTATGCTAATGCTAAGGATGATTAAGTCCATTGAAACAACTGGAAAGACTCTAAGGCCAGAGTGAGAAGACACCATTCCTTGTACTGCTGCTGCTGAGCTTCCCAACTTCCTTTCTGTCCCCAATTCCGTTGCTTCACCTGAAAAATGAGAGGACTGAATCTCTAAACTTCCTTTCTTTACCTAACATTCTATGATTTCTTTGATTTCATGGTTCAAGGTATAACAGAATTATGCATCCAATAATAACCTTCCACGGACTCTCAAACAGGCCTCAAACACCCTCAAGCAGGTCTCCCTTATGTTGAATTCTGTGATGTAGTAGAGGCTTTTGAGCTTGCCTCTTCTGAGTGGAGTTTGGAGATCTATTGGCATTGATCATGACAGACAATACGATCCAGGGAACTCGATGGAATGAGGCAATTATTCATGCACTACAATGAAACAGCGACCTACGTACAGACATTGGGACTCTGTCTTCAAAGAACAGGCATTTAGCATCTCACATATGTCCTGGGGCATGACGGAAAACAGCCTGCTGCTCCCAGGGCTTATGGCAGATCAGCAGAAAGAGAGGTAACACTTTGGGCATGCTCAGCTTGTCCAATTGTATCACTGTTCATCAAGGAAAAAACACATGTCATGAAGGTCAAAAGGCATCATAGACTATCTTGCTGTGGAAGAATGGGCTTGAAACCAATTTAAGCCTGAGATCTGAAATTTGTGCTGTGGTGCTGTGCTGTGATCACAAGCTGAGGAAAGGACTTTTCTTCTATTTTGACCATTCTGTAGTCATTTTGATTTGTCTATTATCAGATTCTAGATGGTTCTACAGGTCTAGCTTCCCTGGGTCTGAGAATCACTAGACAATCCTCTTGTCTACTGCTGGTGTCTATATTATGCAATGCTTTGGCCTGATATTTGGCTTTATAGCGTTGCTTAGCTCAGGATGTCATGTGGCAATGCACTTTGTACACAGCAGTATTTCGTGAGGGAATCATGTCCCCAAGGCAGGTTTCACTGAAGACATCTCTGATCCCTAGAGTCCCTGATTTCCTTTAATGCAATCATGCCGCTCCTGCTAATGGAGGGTATAAGTTCAAAATAATATTCATACACAAAATCTGCACCATACTCAGGGGCCCTTTTAGCTGTAGGCTTCAGCATTTTTACAGTTCTAATCTCAAGAGCATTGCATTAATGCAGTTGTTAATGTTATGGGATTTCTCCAATTATCAGTTCTCATGGAGTTATAAAATGTAGATCCTTCACTACATTTAGGTAAACCACAATATCTCCAGTGCTCACCAAAACACAACATAAAAATTAAGAAAGTCCTGAAAGTGAAAAGTAGTGTCATTTTGCATGTTACTATCTTCCCTAGTTTTTAAAGGTGGAATTTGTTTCCTTATATGTTTTTCGCTCATGCAGAAGATTTTAGGTTTGAATATGGAAAATTTGCCCACTACCATTCAGGCTGGGAATGTTGTTTCCCCCAAGTTTCTCTGGATAAAAGACTCAGATTCAGAGTGAACTGCTGGCAGCTGAATTTCATTAAGACTTTGATGGGAAACTTTAGTTGGAATTACAAACATCTGTGGTTTAAACTTCCCTTTAGTAAACCATTTCCCAGAATTTAGCCTTACCACACCAGGAGTGAAAAAGAAAAACAGTTGAAAAGAGAATGCTGCTCTTTGCGAATACAGGAGTAGATATTAAATATTTGGCTACATGCTTGCTATATCTCAGTGAACTAGCAGATATACTTATTTTAGAAAATAACTGTTTGGAAATGCCAAATCCTGAAACTCAAAGCACATACTGGAAATCTGAATTTAATGATTTCTAACCAATCAAATGTCTCAAAATTATGTCTGGCCATCATATTATATGGTTACTAAAGCAAGGAAAAGTCATAAAGAGGGAAGTGTTTGGGGCATTGTTTACTGTACACAACTATGATATGTCAGAGTTGAGGATCTGTGGATAAAAGAAAGAAAAAAAGGTTTTTTGTCTTTGTCATATCAATGATGTTGGGTTTTTTTGTTTGGTTGGTTATTTAGTTTTTTCTAGAGATTTAGACAAATCATTCATTTCTCCCAACTGTACAGATCATCTTATTGCTGGGGAAAGGTTGTTTAAAGAGTCATTAAAGAGAATGATTACAAAAGCTAAACTGTAGTCGCATTCTTGTCCAGTGTTGCATAACCAGCAAATTTGTAAGCAAAGTTGAACTTAACCAAATTCAGAGAATAAATAAAGATTTAGATAGTAATATACTCTTAACAAGCTACTACATAACTTTACCTGTGGATAGATAGAAAGAGTGAAAGAAGAGAAAGGAGGGACAGAATGAGAGAACTAAGGGCTAACTTTGTGTCAGGCAGCTTATATATGCTATTTCATTTTTAAATGTCATAACAATCTTGCAAGGCAAATACATTTCTATTTACTTTACAATCAAGGGAACTGGGCCTTTAAAAGATGAACTAATTTGCCTAAAGTCAAATGACTAGAAAGTCCTGGAGCTGGATGCACACCATATCCCTCTGGCCACAAGCCCATGTTCTGCCTCTGATGAAAGGTAAATTCTAAATACTGCAAAACAGAGACTGCAAATAAATAGCCTCAGGCTGACTCTGGTCTTCAGATATACCAAGTCTGCAGGGTATTTTTAAAAAACTGACTCAGCAATTTCTCTTAGGAATCCAGATTCTGTCTTCTCTTGGAAGAAAATAAACAAAACCCAGAAAACCTGGCAGTGCTGGAGGCAACTGCCCCTCTGCAAGGAGCAGCCCTCTGTATCCTGTCACTCAGAGCCCCATCACTCACAGGATGTATTCCTTTCACTGAGCTAGTGCCACCAAGTTATTTTTTTTTTGCCTGGCATTGATAAGTATCTGCATTTCAAAAATTTCTTGTACTACAGGATCCAACAATTTCATTTCTGAACATATACCCAAAGAACTGAAGTAAGATCTCAAACAGATATTTGTATATCAATATTCATAGCAATGTTATTCACAACAACCAAAACAACCCAATGATGGATGAATGGATAAACAAACAGCATATTATTCAGCTTTAAAAAATGAAATTCTGACACGTTACAATATGGATGAGTTTTGAAGACATTATTCTGTGAAATAAGCCATCACAAAAGGACAGAAACTCTGTCATTCTTTCTATAATAAGTACCTTGAGTAGCAGAAAGCAGAATGGCACCAGAGGCGAGAAGCAGAATGTTGCTTGCCAAGGCTGAGGGGAAGGCTAAATAGGGAGTTGTTATTTAATGGGGTTTAGTTTGGAAACATGAAAAATTCTAGAGTGGATGGTGGTAGTGGGTACATAATATGAATGTACCTGGTGCCACTGAATGCTACACTGAAGAATGGTGAAAATTATAAAACTTACATTATAAATGTCTTTAGATTTTTAAAACCTCTGATTAAATCAGGAACTCTGGACTTATAGGGAATGGATTCTTTATTTTCTAGTATTTAAGTAATATGTCTATAAGATAGACCTTGTATCCTATAGGTAGTGCTCTTTTGAAACCTTTGCCTTTTAACTGAAATCAAGAGATGCTAATGTGGACCACAGCATCATGGGGAGGACACACTAGAATATTTAAACAAAGGGAAACTAGGATGCAGGATGATGCTATACTTAAAGACAGTCAGGAGACCCTGTGAAACACCGGGAAAAGAGAATGAAACCCTGAAACTTCATCTGCAAACATCAATTATCTCATACATGTATGTTCATGGGATATAGTAAACATCAACAAATATTAGTTTTTTTTCTTTTTTTTTTATGAGTATTAAAAAAATAGTGATGAACTGGAAATGTAGCTCAGTGATAGAGCACTAGGTTAGCATGTGTGAGGCCCTGGAATCGATCCCCAGCACTACAAAAAAAGAAATAAATGAATAAATAAATAAATAAAAATAGTTATTAGACTAGTTAGGAAGCTGAGCTATCTCAAATCTTTGGTAGTTCTCAACTGCTTTTATATAACTTTTGCTCTTCTTCTAGCAAACACTGCATAAATGGTCTCTGAATGGCTATTGATTTGAGGAAATTCTAAAAACTTTTAGTAAAATTATCCTCACAGATACTTCTACTTACTTAATCACCTCTTCCTACATATTTCTGTATAGTCAACTGCTTTTATAAACTCCTTCCTCATTGTGCCACTTATTAGACACAGGGTCTAGACATCTGCACAGTGTCTCTGTTCCCAGTATGTAATGAGATAAAGATAGTCCCACTGATTTGTCATGAGGTAAAAGGAAATAACTGGTGGAAAGTGTTTGGACAAGTGTCTGACATGTGGAAGGTATTTAATGAGTGTTAGCTATCCTACCACCATGATATTTTAGTTCTTCTAAAGTAAGTTTTTAAAAACCTTCTTTGGTGTTTGGTGAATAGGTTATTGTGATCTACGTCAGCAGCTTAGGAATAACGCTCTGTCTATATCACCTCTATGGCATTTCTTTGTAGCCACTGTTACAGAACATCAATTCATTCTTCTTTGCATATATTTTCCTCTCTTGGATTGCTTACCCTTTGAGAGTAATCAGGGATGAGACTCTGCTGCCTGTTTTCTTGCTCTGCATGGTAAACCTCCAAATTTGCTTTTTGTATAAATAATTAAGTGAATGAAATAATGTTCGTATGTAGGGGATTCAATGTACCTAACAAATTTTTGGAATAGCAGTACCGGATGATGATCCAGGCTAGCGACTAGAGGTCTTATTGTAGTCTTATGAGATCTTGTACAAAGTAAGGGGCCAAGATAAGAAAAAAGAAAAACAGATAGTGAAAGAGACATAACTGTCTTTTAATAAACATTCTGCAGTCTTTCAATTGTTAGGCAGGGAGCCTAACAATGTGTTCTGGAATGGTATCAGATATAAACAATGAAAAGAATTGAGAGGGAAAGTTCCTTGGAATTAGTCTCCTTCATAGTGCATCTTTTAAGGAAGCCAGTTTGTCTAGGGCCGGGTAGAGACTGGGCTCATGGAGCAATGAGTTTTTTTGGAGGGACATTAATACAACAAAAATGACAACAGAAAATCCAGTCAAGTTACTATGAGATAAGGTCCTGTTTTCTCCTCTTGGATTAACAATTGTTAATCGCTTCCCTTCTCATTATCTCTCAAGACCAGAACAGCACCCTGGTCCTCATTGTCTCTATTTCTCTATGTCTCTGTGTGACTTCTTTTCTAGTCACACAGTGTCAACCTCTAATCTAGTGAAACTCCTGCTTCTTTTTGATAGACAAGAATCTCACTCTTCCCAAGAATACCGTGATAATCTCCTTGGGGGATGTTTCTGTCTCTATTTCTGGAGCCCCTCTAGTTCTTTAGCATTTTTACATTGATCAAGAAGAATTTGGCAAGTTTTACTTGCTTCCATGTGTAGGATGAAAAGAATAGACATTTTAAAATGATGTGAAATATTACAATACTGAATATCCTTTTAGGAATTACCTAATCTCCCCTTTGCTCACCCTCAACTACTGAAAATTACTGCTGTCACCATAAATTCATCAACAATGACTCAGTAAATTTCTTTTTAAGCAGAATTTGGAAAAATCCTCCCCACAATGAGTACAGAGTTACCTAGGAGTGTTCCTTTTTTCAGATTCTTTCCACCCTGGGGGAAGCCTGGTTTGTTTTATTAAAAAAAAAAAAAAAAAAAAAAAAAAGGAGGGTTCTTCCTTCTTGGTCAGCCAGCACTCTGCTCTTCAATCTGTGCACTTTTCATGTGTTTGCTCCCCAGCTCACAGTGAATGCCACAGTGTGCCAGAGTCCCTGCCTTGGGCCAAGCACCCAGGGATGAAGTGGACAGAGCCCTGCTATGGAGGTGCTGGGGAGGTGCTGGAATGGCACTTGGGAAGGCCTTCAGCCAAGAACCTCCCACTGCTCCATGCTCATCTTAGTTATTTTCTTTCTTCCCTTTGAAGGAGATTTGAGGAATAACCATTCATATAAATCCAATTCAAATAAAGTGAATGCATTTTTAGAATACCTTCCCATCCAAATTTTGAACGTCTTCCATGAATAATGTGTTTATGTTCCTTCTCTCTCTCTCTCTACACACAGACCTACACACACACACAACCCCCTGATGCAATCCCATAAAGTGGTCATGACATGTCATTAAGTCTCCAAAACGTATTTGGTTTAAGATCTGCTTACTGGCTATAAAGAGCATGGGAAACTTAATGGTGGGGCGTGGGGAATTGCCTTGGGACCACAGGCTAACCGGAGGCATTATGTGAAACTATGCACTGGGAACATAATTACTTCGATCCCACCCTTTCTACACCATATACTTTGACCTTCTTGGAATGACTAATATCTTTTTTCTGTCTCCCTAAACCAAAGCCCTCAATTGGCATTTTGAACTTACTAGACTCTGACAATGTTACATATTTAACATGCTATGGAACATTCTTTCTAACTGGATGGATACAGAAAATGAAAATACAATAATATTTATAAATAATATTAAGTAAAATAGTACCATAAAAATAAAATTTTAAGAAATATTCCCAAATAAGAATTTCTTTTCATCTAATCATCCATATATATTTTATAATAACTCTTAGCAAGTATAAAATATTTATTGCATATCAGGCACAAGTTAAGCATTCTCTATTTTATATAACTTCACTATAATGACTATATGAGATGTAAAATAGACATCAATAATTTCTCAGCCTCAATCAGTTTCTTGATGTGCAATTTGAGCAACTATAATTTGCCCAAGGTCAGGGAGTTTGAGATTTAAACTTGGGACCATCAGTCTAACAGCCTGAAATCTTAAACAATTTGCTGAGCCACTTTCCTATTTATTATTTTACTGAACACATGAGCATTATGAAATTGCTCAGAGTTTCAACATTTAATTAATTAAATTTCTTTGTAGTGCCAGGACCTCATGCATGTTAGGCAAGCACTCTACCACTGAACTACACCCCTGTCCAACATTAATTTTAAGGTATCTTAATACTCAAATAATTATTTTCTTAGTTTTTTTATGAAATGAGAGTTACGAAAAGTTATGAGTTAAAAGTTATATCTTTAGATTTAGTAGGAAACAAACACAAGATTCCTAGGTAATTTTGAATTTCACATAAATAATAAAAAAATTTAGTATATATGTATATATTTATGTCCTGTGCAATATTTGAGATATAACCCAAAATTTATCGATGGTTTATCTGGAATTCAAATTTAATTGGGCAAGTTGTATTCTATCTGCCACTCAAGTGGCAGCGTTTCATTCAGGGACTTTCCATGCCCAAAGCAACAGGTGGAGATAAAGCTTCACCAGGGTTAATTCCAAGACTGCAGAGAAGCAATGTTGTCCCATTGTGTAGAGTCTCTCCTGGTTTGTCCTCTCCCAAGTGTCTGGGAGTGAAGATGACCAGAAGCTATGTCCTCTCTTTCTCAAGGAGGCTACATTTCGCACCAGAATGAGAGCTGGATGCACTCTGGCTCAATCTACTCCCCCTTGTTTTGGTGGGGGTTGTGGATAGGGCTTACTCTGAAGAAGGACTGTCTTCATGCACCTTATTTTAAATCAATAATTAATAACTACAGTTATACTAACAATTAGTTATCAACTGGTAAAATTAAGAGCCACAGACCAGACTTCAGTGGTGTTAGAAATAGTGTCAATTCACTCCACTATTTTAATTGAATGATTACTGTAACCGCAGCTATAGGATATGGTGTGTGTGTGTGTGTGTGTGTGTGTGTGTGTGTGTTTGTTAGGCCAATTGCTCTTTCCTTTCCCATGAACTTAGGTGACTTCGTTTTCCTCCTATTTAGCATCTCCCACGCACTGGACATACTGTTGTCTGTCTGAGCTCAGGGGGCTCTTAAATCATTTGCTCAGGAGTCATTCTCTTTCACCACATTTCCGTGCTTTCGTTATGTTTTCAACTTTAAAAGTTGTTGTAAGGTATTCAAATGGCATAACAGCATTGAATAAATAGCTTATTATCAATGGAATATGTTGATCATTTTAACTTTGGGGACTAGAGTTGATTTAGTCTTGCTTCTGGAATAGAATGGTTTATTTCTATTTAAGGTATCCACTCTGCAGTTTCCTAACAGCTTCCTTCATGGCCCATCACCCCCACTCACCTCCTCTGCCCCCTCTGTTGCAAACTTTTTGTTTAATTTGAGTCAAAAAGTTATGTCCTATAAAAAAAATGTTATGCTCTCCTTATCCCAAGAGCAGAGGAGTAGGAAGGCAGTGACAGGACACACAGATTAAGCACTATGGCTTGAGAAAATGACCACTGGGACACACAAAAAGCATTAACAGTAATAACAACAAATAAAATCACTGATGTGTTGCTACAGGGCAGGTGAGTCTAGCAGGCCCACTCAGAGCATGAAGGACACATGCACTTATGCCAATTTGAATAGACATGTTCCAAAGTCTCAACTTGAAACATAACATCCAAACTCTACTTAGGAAGTGGAACTCTTTCTCTTTATTTCAAGTTTCTGAATTGTCCTAGTCTAGGCAGTGGGAGGGGGGAGAGAGGGAGAAGGAGAGAGAGAGAGAGAGAGAGAGAGAATTGTGGCACAGCCCGCAGGCGCAGGTGCCCCAGCAGGGTGACAATGGCTGGGACACTGTACCTTGGCAGCAGGAGGCAGGAGTCCCGGAGCCAGGCGGGGTTCACTCGTCTCAGGCCTGCCGACCACTGAGCTCCCTTCGATGTCAAAAGGAAAGGCGTTGTCGTCCCCGGACGCCGCGCTAGAACAGGCAACACCCCAGAGGAGCCACAGAGACAGGACTGGGCACCAGGCTGAGCTCAAAGCCATCTCTCCGCGGACATCCAACAGCGCTTTCCGCGGCTCTGGAACTGTTGATCTTCTTCGGTCCCCACGGGGTGCGCTGGTGTCTGGTAATTTACCTCCTCTGGGTCTGCAGTATCCAGATGTGGGAACGCCAGGCAGCCCAATCAGCAACTTTGGAGGGGGAAAAAAAGGGAGAGTGAGAAAGTTTGCGAGGATTTCTTTCTCTCTTCTCCCTTCTTTTCCTCCCTCCCTCTCTCACTCTGTCTCCCTCGCCACACACACACACACACACACACACACACACACACACACACACACACACACACACACACACACACACACACCCCTTCCCGCTCCAGGCGCCCAGGGGAGGCTTTGGTTCAGGAACCTACAGATGGACGGAACTTAAAGCCCAGCATCAAAAGCCCGGGCTGGGGTGCCCCGCCAGAGCCAGCGCGCTTGGCGGCCAGGACGGAGGACTGTGCTCGCTCTTCTGGCTTCCTTCCCACACTCATTCTCACCACTCCCTTTCACCTTCCACTTCCAGGCCCTCCCACTCCAAGTTGGTTTTTCAGACACTGAGGTCCGGTCTCTCCTTCTCGCCTCCCCTCCCCTCTCAGTTTGGAGCCCCTCCAAGGGCTCCAGATGAATATTCAGCATTGGCAATGCATCCTCACATCTCTTATTTATTTAGTCCAGGTGCCAGATGTCTTATCTATATTTATATAGATCTTTTATGTGGCCCCAGCTAGTTTTCAGGAAAGTGGGTGGAAAGAGGATTCCAGGGGTGGGAGTCAGAAGTAGATGATCTCAGGAGACAGAGGGGCAGGGTGCCCACTTTCTTGAGCAAGGTTTCTCATTTTCTAGAAATGGACTGCTACACTCTTTGTGCTAGTATCTTGTCTTGAGTCTTGCTGGCCACTGGGCTTCCTCCTGACAATCCTCACCCAGAGGGCTTGGGAGAATATCTTTTGCTGCAGCCCTGGAAAATGACTTCATTACTCAAATGCATGAACTTTTATTTACAAAGAACATCTTGTTTTCATCCTAAAGAGGTGCTTTGTAAGGGACCCGGAACAAGGCTTGCAGTGTATGAGCTTGTCAAATATACTGCCCACAACCCCGACCTCTTCCTCTTGGCCTGTAATCTCATGCCTACTACATCTGTCTGCGTCACATAACCTTTCCAAGACTTTGGTAGAAGTTGGGCTATAATTATTCCAGGGTGCCTCTGTGGGTGGGTCAGTGGCTGCTGCAGTTGATAGGTGCCTTTGTTTACATTGCCTTCATGACAGAGCTTTAAATATTCCACAAGATCCAAAAGTGGCTTAAAAATGTCCAGTTGAGACAACCATAAAATGACACCCAGGTAAGTTTGTAGGTATCTGAAATCATGGTTAGTCATGCAATAAAGCATCGTCATGAAACCGAATTTTTAGCTCCATTTCATAGAGCAAGTTATTTGTCTAAGGATAAACAGCACAATCATGTATTCTGTACTTACCACATTCTAGATACTTGGCATATGCCATTTGTAGACTTAACAGCATTCTTGAAAAGAGGTCTATTATTTCCTTCTTATGGAAAAAAATAAAAGAGAGAGAGGTTCAGAGAGACCAGGACGTTTGCCCCAGGCCACCCAGCTGATAGAAAGCTGAGTTGAAATTTGAAACCGGGCCTCATGGTCCAAAGCTCCCCTTTATATCTGTATCATGTTGAAACTCACAAAATAAAGACAGTGAGTTCAGAGGCAGGAGAAATAAGTTCTCCCACTTTTTGACTCCTACATGCCAAAAATTCATATAAAGTATCTCTCTTAATTTTATCTTGATGATAATCCCAAGAAGCAGGGGTTATTACTAGGCAATGGGTAAATGGTACTGTGGCCTAGGTAAGTCTTATGGTAATGAAACTGAGCCATAAAACATCAACTTCTATGTTCCTAAAAACTGTTTAACTTTTTTAGGATTCAGAAACAGACCTCTAGGACTTGATCTAAGCTGTCCTTGAGAGTCTAGTGGAACCAAAACTCTCCAAAGAGTATTGCTGAGGATTGAGAACAGGTCCAGTGAACCTAAATTAGAAGTGAGTGGTGCAGTCAACAATTGTGAGATGGACCAGAATTATTCACAAGTTCACCTGGACCTGTGGAGGGCATACAGACTCTCCCAGAAAGACTTCCATTAAAACGGCTTAGCCCTCTATCTCCCTTTACCTTTGCCTGAGTTCCTTCACCACCAGCTGATCTGGGAGATACATTTAAGTGTGCGTCTTGTTTTCTTGTAGGTCCACATTCCTTAAAGCTCCTTGGTGTGATAGTGCAGATAGGTGCCATAGTATTGGCTTCTCTACACATGGGGCAGGGAGTCTTGCTTGTTAACAGTAGGGTCCCTGATTTTAAATTATAAAATGCACAATACAAAAGAGCAAAGCCAGACAAAACAAAAAGAGTTGTCATAGATTCCAGAGTATTTGTAATGTTTTCATTTGAAAATATAAAAATAGCAATGAAAGGAACCATTACACTAAATTGTGGTCATCTTCTTCTACATAAACAGTTTAACCTACTAAATTAAGTGAAAGTACTTAAAAATATATGCTTGGTTTGGTTGGTTCTTTGAGACATTTCTATTTGGTGATGAAGTCACTGGACTCTGAGGAGAAACAATAATTCTCAATTATCCTATTCCATCCTCCTTTTAAAAAAATTAAATAATAATAATATTAATTATATATATTATGTATATAATTATATATATTATGTATATATTATGTTATATATATATTTTCTTTTTGACTTCGGATATTGATCACTTCAGCACACCAAATCTTTTCATATTTGTTTTCTGAAGGATTATATCCTCTTCCTCATTAACTGTCAATTAATCATACACTTTTTATTTGACCTGGGAGCTTCCTGCCCAGCACGTAGTGTTCAAGTTCTGAAAGAAGGCCCAAGCAGTGGGGATAGTAGTATATTTGTCTGGGACCTTATTTTTGATTAAATATATTCTTCCAAAAATTTTTCCTTATCTTTCTGCAGACACTATTACTTTTTTTGAAGCAAAATGGCACAACATATAAGAGAGTGGGTTTTTGTATGAAATAAAATGGGGTTCAAATCCTGGGTCTGATAACAATAGTTCTAAGAGCTTGACACAAAATTTAGTATCTATAAATGTCAGTTTCCTCATCTGTAAAATGGGAATAATGATTCCTCTTTCACTGAGTTATTATAAAATAATGTAAATAAAACATTAGCATAGACTGGCACAGTTAATACTACACTAACAGACTGCTCATTTAATACTCTTTAATTATACAATATCTTCAAGACTTAAAGATGAATAGACTGACTATTTCTAAAGAAGGAAACAACCATGCTTATTTACCTTGTGGCTTGGGCAACCTCCCATTTGCTGAGAATAGCCATTCCCATTTCTGACTGCTATTGGGCTTCTCCATGTATCAACCATTGAATGAAGTTGTCATGGATTATAGAATGATGGGGTAGACAGGCAAGGAGAGATCATGGATGAGTATTTTACCACAAGTTGAAGGTAGTAGAATAAGGGGAGTTACCTCTTTACTAAAGACCCACTCTCAGAACACCAGAGACCTGAGGGTAGGAGGATTTTATTCTTGCTAAAGGTACAACTGGAGAACATTTTCAGTGTTGCTGCTTTAAAAGCACAACTCTTACCCTCTCTCCTTTTCCTGGGATTGAGGATGAATATTTGCCAAGTACTTTGGTGGCCATTATCTCTGGTGGGACTCCTACCTTCCACAGGATCACCCTCAAAGTATAGCAGAAAACCAGTTAGTGCAAAATGAGGACCCCACACCTTCCAACTGCCAGACTTCTTGTTGCCTCCCAAATCAGATCAAGCTAGTTTTAGTTCTGGTAACATCTGACCTGGTGCTTTTTAGACTTTATCAAAAGAAAGTTTTGAAATTCCCTGATGAGTCTCCAGTGCAGTTATCAGAAGGTAAATATCAAGGCTGCCTATCCCTTGGCTGTTGGACCTGTCCTCAGCATCTAAGGATCCAGTGAGGGTGTTGTTAACACATCCCATGTGCCCTTCTGTAAATAGAAAGTCGCGTCAGATGCTATTTTGGATTTGTAGGTGCTAATCTTGACATAACTAGACAAGAGGGTTGTTGTGGGAACTGTGTACTAGTGACAATAATTTCATGATGACGTTGGTCAGAGAAGAGAGCAGGAGCTGAGCTACCCACTCCTGTGAGGTCTTTAACTGGTAATCCTGTGATAGGAATGGAAAATGTAAAATCGTGTCTCTTTTTCTGCTAATACTCCTCTCCTCTCCTCTTAGACTGAGCTTCTCCTTCACGAACAACCCTGGTGGAGGATCAGACCTTCTGAGGAGGAATGATAGTAAGAGAACTTGAGATGGATGAGACTTTTTTAAAGCTGTTTTTCCAGCATTAGTCTTCTCAGGCTTTCGTGCAGGATGTGGATAGTATGTGCTATATATAATGTGCCTCTTTATCGTCACAGTCTTATTTAGCTTTAAGCATATTTTACCTGTATTCTTTTCTATCCGTCTGCTTATTTATTTACTTATTTAGTATTTATTGCATACTTTGAAATCTCAAATTCAGATGCTGAGAATAAAACAGTCAAAACAAGGCCCTGTTAAGGAGTCAAGAGTTCTATGGGCCAGATATAATGAGACCCTGTAAGGGATGCAAAGTGATTATCAGGAGTTCAGAGGGGAAGTCTGGACAAGCTACTAATAATAACTAATAGAACAAGCCTTTTACAGATGCAGCTGGCGGAAGTCAGGGAAAATTCTAGAAGAAGATGGCAACTGTGCTGAGTCTTAACCAATAGGGTGGAGAAATGCATATGAAGAGGAGAGAATGCAGTGGTGTCAATGGAGGGGCAGGAAGTTATGTGATTTCCACACGGAGCCTACAGAGGAAGAGACTCCCCAGTCCCAGACGGGCCTCTCAGACTGCCCTCCAGTCCAGGCCCCATAGGCAATAGAGGATCCTCCCACATGCAAATATGAGCACTAGGGAGCTGTTCATAATACTTATACCCTGGACAAAATCTTGAGCAAACTAATGGGAGGAAGAACAATTTTCAAAAGGCTTTATCCATCACCTGGAACTCTTGCTGTCCCTCCTCTTCACAGTGGCCTGGACTTCCATCAGGGTTGCTTATGAAGGAGAATCTCTGGGAGCAGAGGAGTATTAGCAGAAAAAGTCATCTGATTTTCTCTGCCACCTGAGGATCGGTTGGAGCCCTCGTGGCAGGGGGTAGTTTGGGCTTGCTTCTTGCTTCTCTGCTGGATCTCATCATAAATTTGTCACTTTAAGTGAAAAAATTTAAGCCTAGCAATTACATGGTGATAGCTGCATTTAAAGAATTAAAAATGTGCCAGATAGAATAATTATTCTAAAATTGGAAATTACATATATTGACAAAGGAAGAAATAATAGCCATCAGGAATCATACTCTTTTGGAGCAATAACTCATAACACTGAAAATGTTTTGGTGCAAATACCTTCAGACTTTTGTTGTATCTATTTTAAGTGTATTTAGTCTAATTTTATATCTTATAGGCCCACATTTTTTACTTATATTCTATAATTTGTCCATTTTGCATATTCTATAATTTTATAAAAATAAATCTAATGGATAAAATATTTTTAACTTTTTCTCTATGTCAGTGTGACTCCAATATGTTACTGTGACTTGAAATGCCACAATCAGATTTGCATTTAAGGAGGATCATCTTGTGAGGATGCAGCCTCCACTGGAAGGCAAGTTGAGAGATGAGTTAGGAGGTCTGGAAAACCTTTTCTTTTCAAGTAGGCTCTGTGAACCCTGAGAACAAGGTCTGTACCCATGAACAGGGGGACTTAGCATTTGAGAATGATAATAGTAATAAAGACATACTGATGCATGTGGTTTGGCCTAATGGATGAAACAGATGATAGAAAATGGTCTTAATAAGGATTATTGACCTGCCTCTGTTGCAGTCAGCCCTTCAGGTCTAGTAGGATAATTACTTCATCAATGCTAAAAGAAAGTGATTGATGCTCCTGGTAATGTGTTCAGAGGAGAATAGCAGGTGTCAACACCAATTAGCTCAGTGATAAAATCAATATAAAATAGGAGCTCCTGGGACGTGATAATGAAATGATATAATTAGGAAGAATTGGGCAACATTCAAAAGAGAAGGCCTGAGAAACTGACTTCTTGTGTCCCCACACTCACCTCACTCAGTACCATAAAGAGACTGTCCACTAAGAGAAAGATTGCTGTCACCACATAGTAGGTATACACGCAGGGTAGAGGGTTATAAGTCTGTTCTAATCTGCTTTGTGTAAGCTGCTACAGGAATGAATGTGTAAGATTTTAACTCAAAAGTTCCATAACCCAGCTCTGCTTCTCTTCCATTACTCTCTAGAAAATGCATACTAAATGCACTCACTTTAGGAAATCAACTAATTTTTGAAAAAAAATTCAAAAGCAAGTAGGGTGTAACCATAATAACTCCTCAAATTTCCACAGTGTTTTAGTTTGGAACTGAAGTAGAGTTTTTGCTCTTCCCACAAGTGAGAAACTGATCTGATTCTACATCTACTATATCTGTTATGGGTTAGATATCAGGTGTCACCTGAAATCTCATGTGTGAAACAATGCAAAAACATTTAGAGGTGAAATGATTGGGTTATCAGAGCTTTAACTAATCAGTGTATTAATTTCACTGATACAGATTAACTGGGTGGTAACTTTAGGCAGATAGGGTATGGCTGGAGGAGGTTAGTCATTGGGGGCATGCCTTTCAGGTATATATTTTCTCCCTGGAGGGTACTATGTCCTGAGCTGCTTTCCTCCACCACACTTTTCTGCCATGATGTCCTGCATTACCTCAGGCCCTAAGGAATGGATTTGGCCATCTATGGACTGAGACCTCCTGAAACCATGAGTGCCAAATAAATTTTTCTTCCTTTATAATTTTCTTGTCAGGTATTTTGGTTTCAGGGGTGGAAAAAACTGACTAAAGAACAACCATTATCCTTGAATATTTAACACTCTGAATTTAAAGATTAGTTATTCACTATCCATTCATTCAGAAGCTATTTTCCAAATGTCTACTTCACAAACTGAGCCTTTCTAGACTCTACATCAAAGGAGAAATAAGACAAAAATTCCTGCCTTCATGGAATTTACATTCTAATGAAAGCAAGGAGAGCAATGGAGAATAAACAATTAGATAAGAGAAATATATGGTATGTCAAATGGGAATTGCCTTGGAGAAGATTAAAGCAGGGGAAGGGGACAGAGTATGTACAAACTGGGGAAGGTGATGAAGCAATTTTAAATTGGACCATAAGGGAGGCCTCACTGACAAGATTTAGGCAGGGTCGGGAAGGTGGTGAGGAGCAAGCCAGGCAGCTCTCAGAGTAGAAGAGAAGGTCAGAGAGGAAGAACAGAAGCCAAGTGATAGAAAGGAGGAGGGTACATGCCTTTTGAGGAAGAGGCTAGAATGAAATGATGGTGGTGAAAAGATCAAGTCGAAAAGGGAGGGGGCTGTGTGAGGTCAATTACACAGGACCTTAGAGATGATTATAAAGACTTCGAATGGGCTGGGAAGCATGTGGAAGCTTTTATGCAGAGAAGTGATATGATCTGACTTATTCTGTCTTTATTTGGAGAAAAAATAATAGGGAAGGAGTTGAGGGTGAATGCTGGGAGAACTATTCAGCACCTGCTGCAATAGTATAGGTGAGGGATGCTGGAGGGAGGCATGGCTCAGGGACTTGAAGCTGATGTACATGCTTTTGTCCTGAACAGAATTGGATGATGGATTATCAGATATTAAAATGGAAATGACTATTGGAAGAGCAAGACAGGGATAATTGAAATGATGAAGAATTTGGTTCTGGACACTTTTAAAAATGAGATGCTTCTCAGGTTTTTACACTATTCTTTTTTTTTATTATTCTTTTTGACATACATTTATTTATTTCAATAGCATAGAGCAGTTTGGGTTGTTGACCTAGTCAATGAAAAAGGATCATTGTCTCTTATAAGCATGAAGGGAAAATGGATTACTTTAAGTTCCTGTCAGTACTTTCTAGAGTGCCTTGAATTATGTTTACAGCTCTAATGAAGGGAAACTGGATTACTTTAAGCTCCTTTCAGTACTTTCTAGAGTGCCTTGGATTGCGTTTACAGCTCTAATGTTCTTTTTCTTTTCTATCACTATTCTTTTAAAAATACTTATTTTTCTATGTTATGCACATTTATGAATATCTCAATGAATTCCACTTTTATACATAACTATAATATACCAATTAAAAATAAACTAATAAAAGTCAATCAACAAATATGTAATCTGGAAATGGTAAAACATACTTGTTTTAACAACATCATTTATCCATAATATATAATGCACAATGAACAAACATATTTTTTTAAGTGGGTAATACTGTATGTATTCCTTATAACCCAATGAAGGAGATTTATAGCGTGAATCCCAGCACCTACAATTCAAGTCACTAAATACCTGGATGAGCACAAATCCATTGTTCTTGTGGGTTACAGCGGAGGGGATCTCTTTGAGTTCGATGAAAAGAGCAGTCATTAGAGATTTGAGTTGGGTTTCCACACATGTAAAGAGTTTGGTATGGGAAGATGGTGGGGGAAGTGTGTCAGGAAAGTGATTTTGGGTGAATGGAACAGCAAAGGCAGAGGCTTAGGAGTGGGAAAATACCTTCTTGTTCAGGCAAGGCACATGGACAACCTGGCTGAGCATTGCACTAGTGGGTTTGGGTGAAAAGCGGAAGATAATAAGGACAAGGTAGGTATTGCCTGATTTCTTTATAGTTTAATAATGGGAAAGAGAATCACAGGGGAGTTTAGAGGGATTGATCAGACACAGATATGGAGGATGTACTGGAGTAGAGGGAGACTAAAGGCTTATGGACCAGCTGGGAGACTGCTGCAGTAATAGTCTAGGCCTCAGGTGACAAGAACAGAATACTACTGTTCACTGTATCTTCTGAACACAACTTCCCATCCCTGGGTTAGTGCAGATGAAACATAGATATTTTGAGTTGTAAAATCACTATTTCCTTTTTAACTGAGGTAAGCTTGAGCTTAAGTGGAGTCATTCAATGAGAGGAGCCCAGTAAAGAAAGCAACATTTGATATTTGTGTCAAGAGTTGACCAAACCACAACACACTGGTTTCTTGGCCAGCAGAAGGTATTCACTGATGGTAATTCCTAGGAGACAACAGAGCAATTCTGTCTATCATACACTACATACTTTGGTAAAGCTCACGAATGATTGGCCGTGGGTCTATTTTGATTTCTAAATAACAACTGCCTCTTTTCCTCTTTCTCTCTTGCTTTCTTTCCCTTTTCTCTTCCTCTCTTTTGTCCTATTTTGTTTTTCTTAAAAGACCCATACTGACATTATTATGTGTATCTCAAGTAAAATGCATGTTGCCTTTATTTACCAAAAAGATAGTCTTTTCCCTTAAATCATCTCCCAAGGCCACTTTTATTTTGAACAATTAAAAATATAATGTGTGTTTGTGTGTATAAAGATGAGTAATTATGATGCTATTAGGGATTGTAATCCCTGCAGTTTCTTAGTAGCAAAGAAATCCATGGAACACAGTTTTAATCTTTAAATACAAACAAATTTCTCTGGCAATCTCCAGAATTGCTCTTTTTTTTTTTTTTTTATTGTAAACAAATGGAATACATGTTGTTTCTCTGTCTGTACATGGCGTAAAGGCATACCATTTGTGTAATCATAAATTTACATAGGGTAATGTTGTTTGATTCATTCTGCCATTTTTTCCCTTCCCCCCCACCCCTCCCACCCTTCCCCTCCATCTATACAGTCCTTCCTTCCTCCATTCCTGCCCCCCTCCCTAAACCCAACTCCAACCCAAACACTAACCCTTCCCACCCCCATTATGTGTCATCATCCACTTATTAGTGATGTCATTCTTCCTTTGGTTTTTTGAGATTGGCTTATCTCACTTAGCATGATATTCTCCAGTTTCATCCATTTGCCTGCAAATGCCATAATTTTATCATTCTTTATGGCTGAGTAATATTCCATTGTATATATATACCACAGTTTCTTTATCCATTCATCAATTGAAGGACATCTAGGTTGGTTCCACAATCTGGCTATTGTGAATTGAGCAGCTATGAACATTGATGTGGCTGTATCTCTGTAATATGCTGATTTTAAGTCCTTTGGGTATAGGCCAAGGAGTGGGATAGCTGGGTCAAATGGTGGTTCCATTCCAAGTTTTCTAAGGAATCTCCACACTGCTTTCCAGAGTGGCTGCACTAATTTGCAGCCCCACCAGCAATGTAAGAGTGTACCTTTCTCCCCACATCCTCGCCAACACCTGTGGTTGCTTGTAACAGAATTGCTCTTACATGGGCGAGCTGGGACTCTAGTGGTGCTGGTGAGAGCTTGAGGGACAGTTGTCAGGGAGCTCCTGGTAACTACTTTTAGTTCCTCAGATCAGTCATACCTCCTCTACATATTTCCTACTCTGGTGTCTCACTGCTCCAGTGTGGACACTAGGCATTTGGATCAGGCCTACCAAGTGAAATTCCATTTCATCCTGGAGCACAATTATGGCTCAGTAATGGTAACATGACCAACATTGGAAGAGTCAGAAGAAAGAAGAGGTTTGCTGAGGTCTTCTGAAGAGAAAACAGTTTCTTCTTTGGACAGAGCTTCCAGAAATAGATAGTTTTTTGTCTCTTGTATGTGGGAGAGGGACTCTATTGTCCTTAGAGTCACTGACTGTCCCAAAGAAAGCCACCTTTCAGAGAAACTTACCCACAGAGGACAGCATGAAAGGAGAGGAAGAAAAAGGGTCCTGGAAGATGTCATTTAGCTGAAGAGTCTGAACCTGCCAAATGTAATGGGCCAAGAAATAAATACCCTCTATTGCCAAGTTGAGTTAGATTTTCTACTCCTAATAAACAAAAAGATTCTGATATAGGAACAGTAGGAATTTTAAAAACATGATTTTTGAAAGAGACTGGGATGAGTGAAATGGAAGGAGTGATTTACTGGCAGGGATGCTGGTCATCTGGAGGAAGTCATCATGAAAGCCAAGCCAGTATGTAGGACATATTTATTTTCTATAAGTTCATCAATCTGTGGACATTTTTAAAAGAGAAATTCAAAGTAGTTGTTAAAAGACCCAGGATACAGATTCAGCTAGCCTATGTTTATTCTTCTACTTATCAGCCATGTGATCATGGGAAGTTGTTTTATTTCTAAAGCTTCAGCTGCCGCATTTAATAAAGTTTTCAGACCTTTACCACAGGGCTTCAAGGATTATATTCTCCAAAATTTGGACTGTATCTGTCTCAGAGTTTTTGTGAGAATAAGATCATATATGTAAATTTCCCTGAGAGATATCTGACACAGAGCACTCCATAAACCTTAATGCCATTAGTATTACTGATAGTATTAATGCCTAATGTTCTGGAGAAAATTGGAAGACCAAGAGGTAGGTTGATGATTATAAAATTTTGCATTTTTTTCAATTATTTTAATATTTAGAAGCAATAGCTTAATGGTTACAGATACTTTATTATCAACATGACATTTAGTATTGGTTAACATTTCTCATGGAGTCTCATGGTTACGGTCTCGTTAGGAATCTAAGACAGCATCCAGCACTTGCTTTCAGGTCCCATCTTAATTCTTAGTACTGTCCAGATAATTCATGGCTCCAACCACTCTGCTTTAATTACTTGGTTTTCCCTATCCAAAGTAATATAAGTATGAATCTTGTCCCTAATTGACTCACTTCTCTATCTGAATTTCCATTTGTAGACTCAGACAATAATAACTTTCCTAGAAACAAACACTTGTAA
The DNA here is from genome assembly GCF_902686445.1 of Sciurus carolinensis. NCBI lineage: Eukaryota > Metazoa > Chordata > Mammalia > Rodentia > Sciuridae > Sciurus > Sciurus carolinensis. Next base: position 51,481,421 of record NC_062219.1, on the reverse strand, counting down.
ACAAACAGACTTTTCTAGGTGAATAGTCCATGTTTTAGGGACTCATTCCCTGTCTGGTATTCTCAGGTATACAGATTCAAAGCCTGTCATTTATGAAAGGCTTTTTAAAATGATGGCATTTCACATTGGTTCTAATTTTTCATCATTTTGAATATGATGAAAAATAACTCTCCTGAGAACTCTGTGGAGTGAGCATCAATGTCCAACTTGAAATTGAGAAAGATAGAGTTGTTAGGGAGCAGTAGAACATGACCCAGTACCTGATTTTCAAACCCTCAGCTTGGTGTGATTTCTTCCCATTTCTCCTGGCTCCTGAAGTCATCAGCCTTTGATATGGTCAAAGTAACAGCCAAGTGGAGAATTATAAAGAATAATTTTCAAGATTCCTATCCATTAGATCTTGTTAAATAATTCATTTATTATCACTCTTAAGTTAATATTAGAATATAAAGATACCAGTGACAAGAAATTGATGATAAGATGAGAGAAAAAGAACATGATTGGAAGGAGGCATATTTAATCTTTAAGTGAATAAAAATGAAAGCTTGTTCTATCTGTCTTTATTAACTGGGGTATCTGAGCACAGAGAACTTTAGGACTGGGCTTGTGGTGGTTCAGTCTTACAGGGAAGAGATCTTTTGGGTGACTATGATTATGTACAAAAGACCTCAAAATAAGCATTTCTTTCAGCCAGCTACTAAAAATGGGCCTGTTGCATTTCTATCCTTAATTCAGTTGGATGGCCTTTGGGAAAGGTCCAGTGCAATTTTTAACCTGGTGTTAAGACTAGTAATGGTGAATAGCTCCAGGGAGGTCCTAGAACAGAGCATAGGGACTGGGGGCTCAAGGCTCGGTATTGTCATCCCAAGCCTTCCCCTCCCTGTCACAGCCTTGAGTTAGTCTCCTAAGCTTCTGGCTTGCATTTTCCTCCTTTGTAAAATAAAAAGTGATACAAGACGAACCTGGGGTCCCACTCAATGCACAGTTCTGGTGTCCTCTTCTAGGAAAAGACCTATCCTGACACTCACTGTTCCTGCCATTCTAGGAGTGGATGGATGGTTCAGAAAGCAGCACATAAAAAGGACTATTCTGTAGACTTTCACACTGCAATAATTAAGCTTAGTCTTGTCATTTATGCCTGAAGCTATATTTTAGGTGCCCAAGGAAAGCCCGAGGACAGTCCCTGCAACAAATCAAATGCAACAAAGGAAAGAGAAATATGAGTTACAACTTTAAACTCTGCCAGATTCAGAACTCTAGTCCAGAAAAATAATATTGCTGCATGAGACCACAAAAGGAAAAGAATTTGTGAATGTCTCCTGTCCCTAATTCACCCTGTATCATAGAGTCCTTCTCTTCACTGGCCCTATAGTGTAGCTTCCTAGAACAATAGGCCATCAAATCATGTAGTGCCAGAGATGGAAAAAGACCAGGCAAACTGCACAGGACCCTGTAACAGGAAGTTATGACTCTACAGCCAGAACAGGGTGGTTGTTCTGTTCTGACATTAGTTCACCTGCAGGGCTGTTCAAAAGACATTGAGTTACAGTATTTCAGCAAAATCAATTCCATTTCCTTCATTTAGCCTCTGTTTTCTGTGGGGTGAATCATCTTATTCTCACCATCTGTGAAGACCCTGAATGTACAATTACAAATGGTGAAAAGTTAAAGAGTGAGGTCCCCAAGTCCAAGGCCAAGATTAAGTAGAAGTCTGGCTGGACTGTGAAAAACAGGAACACTTGCGGGTATGCAGGATGTTGAGGAACATGGGGGATCAGTATGTACGTAATTTTTACTGTGGAATCCTTGTTTACTCACAGATTTTATGTAATGTAGTACTTAGACCATCTTTCATGGGAAATGTTCTTATTTAACCCTATGAAGTAGTTATGAAACCCAGATCATTAAGCAATTTTAGCACATACAGCCAAAGTAGGACACAGGCAAACTCAACTCTTTAGTTTACATGTGACACAATTCATGAGGACAAATAATAAAAAGAAAAAAATTAAAAATAAACAAAAACTGAAAAGCCAGGAGCATTAAAACACAAAGTAATCACACTGAGATCAGAAGAACATTGTCTGTGTTTTCCGTCTCTCTATTCCCACCCTTTTTTAATAACTTAAACAGTTGCTTCTGATCCTTTCTTGGAATGGTGGACAATACCATATGCTGTGGTCCACCCTCCACTCTGGGAATTCCATTACTGCACTATGGCTGTACATCCAGCAATAGCCTGGGAAAAGCCAGTAGGATCTGGGCAGAAGGCATAATACCCATGGTGAGTCCAACAGGCAGGTTGATTGAGACACTATTCTAGAAACAAACTGCCAGGATGTTTAGCCTTAATCAGCCACTACCTTCATGAAGGAACTGCTGCTACTCAAAATGGTAGGTCAGAATCTAACCCAAGACTCTGGAAGCCAGTGGACATTTTGTCTCCACATTTTATTTGCCAAGGTGCCTGGCTTTTACAATTAGAGAAATCCTTTCATCCAGTTAACCTAATCTTAACTTTAGCATAGCGTGATTCTTTGGAAGAAAGTGGAGCAATCCAGTGACCTCCTGCTCATTTGAGTCACTCACTCAGTCTAAGGCCAATCTGTTGGTCACTAGTGAGAGGCCAGCCTTCTCATTTTATTGCTGTTTTCCTGAGCTCAGCATTTTCCTCATTAACTAACAGGTTCCAGCTTCTCATTCTATCATTTATTACTATGCAACACCTTTTACCTCTCAGCAGTCATCACTCTCTTCCCTCACTATCTTCTCTCTTCATCGCCCACTTGGCTTTGTTCTGCTCCAGTTCATAGGCTGTCTGGCATTGCCAAAGAACGTCACAGAACTGTATGCTGTCTACATACCACTAGTCCTTGGTTTTAACCCTATGAAGATCTTCACAAATGCCCAAAAGTTCATTTAATCATCTGTTTTTGAATGCTTTTTGTCTATTGTAAGAGTCTGTTATACTATTCTTTTGCAAGTCCTTTAAAATCACCTTCTGTAAAGTGGGTGGTTGGGGTGAATGTCTCTAAAATCTTCCCAGCTGAAAATTAGAGTCCACATCTGGACCTTCTCATCCTTCTTCAGATGCCAGTCCTTCTCCACTGCCCTTACTCTTGTGGGTGACACTAGTCCATGCTTTATTGAGACACACATCTGTGGTAGGGAATAGGTATTACAAAAGTGAGAAATACATAGTTCCTTCCTGTGTTAACTTTCTATTACCATGGCAAAATACTTGATATAATCAACTTATAAGGAGGTGAGGTTAGTTTGGCTTATGGTTTCAGTCCATGATCAACTGGCTCCACTGATTTTGGACTTGTGGTGAGGCAGAACATCATGATGGGGAGTATGTGGTGGGACAAAGCTGCTCCCCTCAAGGCAGCTGAGAAGCAAAGAGAGAGTGAGAGAAGGGAAGGGGTCAAGTTCTTAATCCACTTCAAGGACACGCCCCAATGCCCATCTTTCTTTCACTAGGCCTACCTCCTAAAGGCTTCATCACCTTCCAATATTGCCAAAGGCTAGGAAACAAGCCTTCAATATATACATCTTTGAGGGATATGCCAGATCCACTTACAGTACAGAGAAAAAATATTTTGAGCTTCATTCTATGTTAGTACATACATAGTTTACTCATTGTTTCTAAAACCTGTATGTTATTCTATAGAAGAGGTCTGCCATGGTTTATACAATCATTCATTTATTGAAAGACATTTAAATTTTCTATTTATTTATTATTATGACTAATATAATGAATATCTGTGCACGCTTGCATGAGTTTCCGTAAGGTTTCAGTCATTATCATAATGCCACAGTGGATTTGCTTCATCTGGTTTCTGAAAATAAATCCTTCTCTCCTTCTCTTCTTAACTTTCTGATAGGTCTCTACATAAAGGGAGATATTTTGCCTTTTGCGTTCTTTCCTCTCTTTGCATCATTTTTTCCCCTCACTCTAAACTACTGCCCTGGCTTTCATTATTGTTCCTGTGAATTGCTGAACTGTCATCTCTTGTCAGGACCCTTCTAATAATCTCTATATCTGAATTTACAGTTGCTGGACTTTTATAACCCCAAAAGGATCTTCACATCACTCTCAATACACTCAGAACAGAACTCATCATGTCCTCCACCTGAAACCTTCTTTATGTTTCCTTTTTTGTCAACAGAGTAACAATGCTTCCTATTTTTCCAGGCTCAAAATACTAATTTTTACTTCTATCTTTTCCTTGAACCTAATTTCCCATCCATTGCCAAGTCAATAGATTCTACAAAAGCAGTATTCTCAAACCAGTATCTTACAGAAAAATGGTTCAACAAAGCTAAAAAAATTAAACTGTGCTTCTTATAGCTTTCATTGCATTGTGAATCTCTCAGGAAAGATTTTATGCATTTCTTCACTTATTAGACCATAGAACATTTTCTTTACACAAGAAACCTATTGAGGTTTCTCAGGAAGCAAAGGAATGTGTTTTTGCAATTGCATGCGTATAAAAAATGTTGTTCTCTAATAAAATCATTTTGATGTATCATTTCACTGAATTCATTCAGAAGTGAGCAATAGGAGAGGGCCAAATCTGGAGAAAGCCATGCAGAATGGGTGCTGGGCTTCTTGCCTAACACTGTCTATGATTCCAGAAAGTAAACATCTGTGCAGTTTATTGCGGGCAAGTTCCATAACCAGTGTGAAAATAACTACAGATGCACAGGCTTTTAAAAATGGGTTAAAATAATTTCATACTTACTTAGTATTACCCTGGATCAAAATTCTTTCAAGCCATCAGACATTTCTCTTTGTTTCTACTTTGGACCTGATTGGGTTTATAAAACAGTTGTCTTTTAAGTGATATCTATTAATTTCCATTGAAAGCTACTATTTCACATATCACCAAGCAGAAAAGCTATGCTCCAAGGTTATTCAAATACACTGATAAATTTGGCTTCTCTAAAAAGCTAACTATAAACTGACACACATGAGCAAACACATTATGCTTTCTTTTAAGTCTTAGAACTAGCTTTGATTTCATCTGCCCTAGCCTGTATATAGATCTAAAATTATGGCCTAGAAACTATTTGCACTGCTATTACAGCATTATTTTATGTTTCTTTTCATCTCAAAGAATATTTCCAGGGTGTAACAAGATTAAAATATGTGGAAAGTTGGAAAACAAATATATCATTTTTATGAATTTCTCCAACCCCCCCAAAAAAACCCTAAAAGACATCTTTTATGCAATGACTATAACATATTTATTTGCAAGTGACATGTTTTTAGTAGCCATTTGGCATGTCCTGCTGTATAAGGAGTTACACTCAAGAAAGACCAAATTATCAAGAGGTTGGAATTTGGCCATTTAGCCAAGTGTCCAGCCCAAAACACAACTGAGAACAAGGAAGTGAGCAAAAGGGGCCTTTAACCCTTGGAAGTTACATTATAAAGTTCATGAAATTCACTTTACGTAGAAAAAGAGTGCTTTCAGACTATCACCAGAACCCATATATTCTTGTCATACATAATTATAACAGACCTGGGTAGTGGTTTCTAAGCCCATGGTGGATTAGAAGATTATTCCAAAGAGAAAAGATGGTCACATCTGCAAGAGAAAGGGAAGTGGCAGGAAGGATAAGAAAGAAAGCTTAACAACTGAATTCATGGATTAAAAAGGACAGTATTAGAAGCCCTTTTTGAAAATGAAATCAGTTTTCTCTATTTCACTGGCATGGAGAGGGGTAGTACCATAATTTTGGTTCATAAAGCACCTGTAAAAGTCTGTAAGGCATTATCTACCAACAGTATAAAGTAACTGATTTGCCCACTTTGCTAGATTATGTTATTGCCTCCCTAACACTTCCCATGTCAAGGATTTTGCACCCCGCCCAGCCCCCACCAAAAAAAGAAAGAACTTGGAGAAGCTTGTTAATTTGGAGATTCATAAAGTAATACAAAAATTTACTGAGGATGACTGAGCCTGCACTCTATGGAAATAACTATGCAGTTCACTACTAACATAATCATAAAATATACACCTCAAAGCACAAATTTTTCCCAACATAGTTCTAATGTTAACTTCCAGCCCTTCCAAACTAGAATTAGCAAAGCCTGAGTGATCTGTGGCCTAGGGCACAGCCCATGCTTGTGCATGGTCTAGAGTCTGGCCATTCACTCATCTCTGGAGGAGCCACGTTCTTGTAGGATGGCATTTAAATCTAAACTAGGAGTCGCACTTACCTGAGTATTCAACATTATACTATGAAGTTAACCCCTTGTACCCTGTGGACCAGCAATTCCACTCCTAGGTGTGTTCCCAGGAGAAGCCCCTGTCCCTGCACAAAGGGTCATGTGCACAAGGACTTTGTGCTGCCCATAAAAAGGAAAATACAAAAACAGCCCAAATGCACAATGGGAGATGGTAAACAAACTGCAACACTTAGACAAAGGAAGATTGTAGTCTAAATTAATGAATTAGTTTCAATCACAGAATATTAAGTTAAAAAACTAAGTCCTAAAATAATACCTATAGTTTGATGCCATTTTTCTAAAGTTCAGAACAGGTAAAATAAAAATTGCATTTTAGAATGTGTGTAGATGTAATAAAACAATTTCACAAAGAAACCAAGGACATGATCAATACTGGATTTGGTATCTTTGAGGTGGGAGATGGCTGAGAAATGAAGTAGTGTCATATGAATAAATGTAGGGATTTCTTTTCCCCCTCAAAGTTCCAGCTTTTTTGAGGTTTGGGTAGTTTCATAGGTGCTTAGAGAATGATATAAAATACTCAATTGAACAGCTAACATGATAAATAAAAGCAGGTCCTATGCATGGCAGTGATGAGTGTATGTTGTGAACAGGATTAGGATTAATTCAGTTTTTATCTGAAGGCCCATGGAGGGTCTGGGATGAAATTTTGGTAAATGAGTAACCGAGGTCTTCAGGAGTCAATTTGTAAAGGATCCATTTCCTACCCACTGAAGGAGAACCGAAAGGTTGATTTGTGGGGTGCCATGCGGTGGGGGAGTGAAAGGAAAATCATAGTGTTTTAAAGGGGGTAAATTCACATCTGTCTCCAAATTTGGGCTCCCAGAAGATTGGCTCACTGAGCCCAGGGGTTGACTCTGTTTCCCCTACTACAGATCAGAAGTCCACCAGCATCTATTCTGCGTTTGATCATGATCCCGAAACCCAGCCCATTTCAGTACACTTGGCATGCCCTCTTTGGTGAAGCATGCTGGAGGTAAAGAACCATATAATGGGAAGTTTCATTAGCACATGCCTTGCAATGTTTTTTTCCCCCCTCTGAGGATTAGCTGTGCTTTTCTGGTTGTGGGATAATATCTCAAGTTCAAGTTTTTAAAAGGGCCTTAGTTTTTAAAATATAGTTCTAGTTTAGCTTTCAGAATTAGCACACCATGCAGGAATCTAAGACACAGACATTTTGCACAATCCATGGTAGAGGTCAGTAGTCTTTTTACTTCTCTCCACAGTTTGTGAGATGAGTTACGGACAAGCAGAAGAGCATTCTAGACCTCCAAGGAGGTTCCAAGGGGAGAACTATAGGATAGAGAGAATTAGACTATGTAACTAAGGTATGGGTCTTGGTGGTGGGTTTTCCCAGTCCCCAACCTGCGCTTCTCCATCCCTCAGGAAGGACCTAGAGCAAGGCCCTGCTTAGTGGGACACAGCCTGGAGCAAGCCAGCTGGTTTTTTTAGGCAGCACATTTGACTTAATAGTATTTGGGACTAAAGTTGCATCTTTTCCCTTCTCCACCCAGATGAAATCATTTCCTTTCACCATCCTGCAGCTTAATTCTTATGGAAGAGAAAGTTAGGGTTGCAAGAGGGAAGGCAGGGAAGGAACAGCCAGCTTGTGAACACACCAGGGTTTAATATGTCAGCTGGCAAGAAAGCATGCACTTGCAAAAAAACAAGGGTGGTTAAAAGGCTGAATTTGCTGGGCATGGTGGCACACATCTGTAATCCCAACCCCTGGGGAGGCTGAGGCAGGAGGATTGAAAATTCAAATCCAGCTTCAGCAATTTAGTGAGGCCCTAAGCAATTCAGCAAGACCCTGTCTCTAAATAAAATATACAAAAGGGTTTGGGATGTGGTTCAGTGGTTAAGTACCCCTGAGATCAAGTCCCAGTACCAAAAATAAATAAATAAGTAAATAAGTAAGTAAGTAAGTAAATAAATAAATAAATAAATAAAAATGGAAAGTACTTAAAAGAAAAAAAAAAGTCAGAGCTTGCCATATTTATGAGGATCAATCACTTTTCCTATCTATGCCAAGCCAGACCCTGGAAGAGTCATCCCCTGGAAGAAATTCTTGTTAATTAGCTATATTTTGCTTTCTCCTTTTTAGAGATTGTTAGGGTTTTATAATATCAAAATCTTACTAAAAGTTAACAGGCAATTTTCTCAAAGTCATGTTAAATCCCAAGATGGAGGAAGTACTCCCTAATCCTCATAAACTTGCAAAAATGGAAAATGGCAAGCTTTGCCTTTTAGTCACAGCATATGAAATTTGAGAAATAGCATAAAGATCATATCCAAACTCTCTCTTTGCCCTAAAAATGGCATTGCAATCTAGAGAATGAATATATGACTTCACATATGCTGTCATTCCTCAATAAATAAAATGTTTCCATAGTATGATGTTATTTCTTCAAATCATGTCCAATATTCTTGGCTGCCAGCTGACAAGGAGATGGGTGTGACAAACCACTTTTAGGGCAGAGAACAAAGACTCAAGAACTGGGGGTGGGAGGCAGGAAGGAGAAAGGGAGTTTGAAATTTAGTGCTCTACTTACCTGTCCTATTTAATTTTTGAGATAGTTGGACACTTGGAGAAGAACAGCTGCCCCCTTGTTGACAGTATTTGGAAGACATTCTTATTTATTCTACTCTCAAATGCTCCATTAAACAAAGGGTCAAAGTTGGGTGCACATGGACTATTAGAAAGAAAAAAAACCCTGTACTCCCAAACCATCTCCAGGGAAGTGCTAGAGTTACTGATATTACAAGGGCTGGCGTCCCCAGAGTTACTTTCCAAATAGGGCAGTCATAAACAGGATAAATACTTAACAAGGATATGGTAGAATCTCTGTATTGTGATTCCATCTCTGAATACCCCCAGTAAACACACATACCTTCCTCGTTTCAATTCTGGTTGAGAGAGTTTTGCTTGTTTCATAAACTGGCAAAGGTGAGTGGTTGAGGTGCTGGTCAGTGGAACTTTTTAATGTCCCCTTGCATTAAAGAGCTCAGAGCACCAAAGGATTTGCGAATGACTGATAGTGAAAAAGGGATTATTGCCTGAGGATATAAATTCCTAACAAGGTTGATCACAAGCTCAAGGATTTTCATTCCTTTGGTCTTGTCCATGTCAATATAGCAGAAGAGTGACTAAATGCCCTCAACTTTCTAAGACAGCCTTGATTTCAGCTACTGTCTCTATGGTTCCCTGAAGGATCCAGATTGATCTACCCTGTAGCTACTCTGCATATATCGCCTAACTTTCAGAAAGATTCTTAACTAGAGTTTTGTAGCAGTGGGAGAGGAATGGGAACTTAACTGGCAGGTCATAACTTGTAGCTGGTGAGTGGTGACATCCAATCAGGGTGTTCTGTCGCCCTGTCACTCCCATGAGTGGGCACGGGGGTTTCATTGCTCTCAGTCATCCAGAGGAGGAAGAAAAGTCCTTCAGTAACATCCAAGACAATTTCTTTTTTAAAAATTGTGATCATGAAGGGTTCTGTTTGACAAAGTAAAATGTAGTGCAGCATTGGCAGAGACTATTTCTCTCTTTTTTTTTTCAGGAAATGATCTTCAGCTCATAAATTTTGCCAAAACATGAATACAACGAAAATATCCCTAAGTGAACTTAGAATCATTCTGGAACAGCAAAGCTCCCCAGTGAGATGAGACTTGCCTTTTTCTGTCAGTTCATCTTTGAAAATTAAATGTTATTTATTTTCTTTTCCCTCTTCAGTTTTCTTAATAACTTTTCCAACAACTTTTTCATCTTTTTTTTTTGTTTGTTCCAATGAAATACTATAGCAATTTTAGCAATTTTAAGGGTTTCAGTTTGGACTCTATGCTTCAATCTCACCTCTATGCCATCACTCACACCCTGGGAAGGAAGCTGCTCTGAGTGACTGACTCAAGCAGCAGAATGACATCTGCTGTGGATGCTTAGAGGCACAGCTGACATGCATTTGAAAAGTGAAGTGTTAGTTGTTTAGGGAACAGAACAATTTTCTCCATCAGAGATGAACACTTGTATTAACAGAGAGTTCTTAGTTCCCATAAAAGAATCTCAAATAAGTGCCCAAAGCAAATCTCTTGACCCTGAAGTTGAGGCTAACCACTACTGGGCAGGATTAGAAACTGAGAAAAAAAAATGCTGTTAATAGAGTTTAATGGGGTTTGGACTATTTTTTACTGAGTCTTCAAAAGTCCCTAAATTGCAATTACCATTTTCTGTTTGCTTAAAAAAATTAATTCACTCATTCACTGCCATTGATCCTTGTTTATCAATATTACTAGAGACATTAATATAATAAAAACATTTGGTATATGCCTTTTCCTTTTCCTTCTTTTCTATTCCAGTCATAATAAAGTTATTAAAGTGTGTTGAGCAAGCCATGTCATTTTTTTTTGTTGTTAGCTTTTAAACATGCTGTTTCTCTTTTAGGAAAACTCCATCCTTTCCCTGCCTTTCTTGGCCTGGCTGATTTGTTATCCTTGATGTGTTCAGTTCCTAGTGGTGGAGTCCCACTCCTGTGAGCTCTGTGAACCCTTGTCTTGACCCACCCAACTGTCACATTTTCACTTATCTATCAAGACCTTGCATCACTGAACCATAGCCATTCTTTCCAGTGCTTGGCACATACTAGATACTCAACCAATTCTTGTTGGATGGATGAATAAATGAGGAACAGAGGAATGAACTTATTAGAAAATCACTTTCCAATTAATGGAAGTAAAGTGGCTTTCTAATGTTATTTGAAATCATTCCTGAAGTTCACTTCAACTTCACTTGGAGTACTTTACTAAAAATGCACATTCTTAGGTTCTAAGTGTAGGGATTTTGCATGAAATATAATGGTATATGAAGCAAGCTACAAATAATTGATTACTACAGATTGCAAAATGTGACTGCAAAGTGGAGGGAGATGAGGAAGAAATGTAAGCAAAGAGAAAGTTTTATAGTTCAGGTTAGGCGGACCAGCAAAGGACTTTCAGTATGGTCACATTTCTAATGTTGGTATAGAAATTGGGTTCAACATTAGTCCTCAACCTTGCCTGCATGCTGGAATTATCTGCAAAACACTGAAAAGTAATGATGCCTAAGTCCATCATGAAAGATTAGAATTTAGTAGGTCTGAAGCATGTCCTAGGCTTTGGGATGGTTTAAAAACTTTCCTGGTGATTCTAATACAACATTAAGATTGGGAATTATCAGGATATAAAAGAGAATTTATCCATACAATTTGGGAGTCGATTAACTGTCTTGTGACATCTCTTAAACTATAATTGTGTATTGGGGAAAAACAATTTTATAACTACAATGAGATATTACCACGCATCTACCAGAATGACTTAAAACTAGTGGTAATCTAATTGCTGGAGAGAATGTAAAGAAACTGGATCTCTGATACATAACTTGTGGGAATGTCTGGTAATTCTTGTAAAACTAACCATGCAACTGTCATATGACCCAACATTTGCATTCCTGGGCATTTATCCCAGATAAATGAAAATTTGGTTGGAGAAAAATATCTTGTACATAAATGTTCATAACAGCTTTAATAGCTCAAAACTAAAAAGAACCTAAACATCCTTTAATAGATGGGTGTTAGACAAATCTTAGTATGTCTATATCATGTATTGCTACTCAGCAACAAAAATGAGCAAACTATTGGCACATGCACAACATGGGATACATCTCAAGAGCAATATGTTCAAACTTTCAATCTGAAAGATTACATACTGTACTTTCTATTTATGTAACATTTTTAAAAAGTCAAAACTATAGAGATGGAGAACAGATAAGTGGTTAGCAGGGGACAGGGATGGGGTGGGTGCGACTACAAAGGGGTATCCCAGGGCAGTTCCTTTGTGGTAGTGGAATTGTTCTGTATTCTGAGTGTGGTCATGGTTACAGAAATATATACATCAGATTAAATTGCATAGAGCTACACATAGTCATGCCCACTCATTCATATCCTCACTCATGTATTTATGCTGTCCTCCCTATTGAGTGGCAGCTAAAAACTGCTGAAAACTGAATAAAGTCTATAGAATAGTTAACAGTGATGTACTGTTATGTTTTGAATATAAGGTGATCCCTAGAGGCTCCTGTGTTAATGTAGGAATATTCAGAGGTGAAATGATTGGATTATGAGAGCCCAGTTTGAATAGACCAGGTGGTAACTATGGGTAGGTAGGGCATGACTAGAGGAGGTGAATCACTGGGAGCATACCCTGGAAGGATTTATCTTTCCTGTGACCCCTTTCACCATTCCCCCTCTCTGTTTCCTGGATGCCATGAATGGAGCAATATTCCACTACATCTTTCCACCATGATGTTCTTGGGACTAGAATGATAGAATCGTCTGACCATGGACTAAACCTCTAAAACCATGAGCCAATATAAACTTTTGCTCCTCTAACTTGTTGTCAGTACTCTGTTCACAACCCTAACACATGTACAAATGTCAATTTCCTGGCTTTGGTATTGTATATAGAATATAAAATACAAAAGGACATCATGGAAGCTGGGTTAAGGGTTCGCAGGACTCTATGTACTATTTTTGCAACTTCCTGTCTGTCTACGAGTACCTCAAAACAAGTTGCAATTGTGTATTGTTATCTATTAGTTATGTTTTAAAAGGTTTCATGCATATTAAATTCATAATGAAGATCTAAGTACAGTGACACTGTTCCATAGTTATCCTAACTCAAGTCAATTTAGTTTTTCAATTCATTTCAGTAAACTTTTGAAGTTCTATTAAGCACACAAGTAATGAGGTAAGTCGTCTCATCCTATTATGGTTTGAATCTGGAATGTAGCCCAAGAGCTTATGGGTTGAAGCCTTGGTCCCCAATTAGCAGTGTTCACAGCTGGAGCTTTTAGTATGTGATTGGATCATGAGGACTCTGATCTCATCAATGGCCTAATCCACTGATGGGTTCATAATTGAATGGACTATTGGGAGGTGGTAGACACTGTAGGAGATGGGCTCTCATTGGAGTAAGCACGTCATTGGGAGCATACCCTGAAAGTGTCATTGGGAGCATACCCTGAAAGTGTATAAGTTGTCCTCAGTTCCTTCATTCCTTTCTCTCTTTCTGTTTCTTAGCATGAGGTGAGCAGCTTTCCTCCGCCAACCCTTCTGCTGTTATGTTTTTACATCACCACAACCCTAAAAGCAAAGGAGCCAGCTGATGAAAACATCTGAAACAATGAGCCCAAATGAACCTAACCTCCCTTAAACTGATTTCTTCAGGTATTTTATCATTGACACCTCACTAACACACACCCTAATCTTATATCATCCATTCCGCGTAGCATAGTGATATACATATACATACAAACATATGGTAAGAGCTCAAAAATGGTATCATTTGACTGGTCAATTGCTTTATTAATTTTTATGGTGATTTGAGATCTCTTATTTACAGAAATGCTGCATTTTCTTTCTCCAAAAAGATCAAATATTTTTGTAAAGATAATACATATTTTCAAATTAATTCCTGCTATCTAGATTTTAAATCATAAGGACAAATGGAAATTTTTATATGCTCTATTAATTTCAGGTTTTAAGCTACACGTATGTTTTGGTATATTATTTTATGTCAATAGATAATATACATTTCTAAGCTTATCTTGAAATCAAGACAAAATAGCTTATACTACCAGATGATATCCTTGATTTTTTTTTTTTTTTTTTAATAATCACCAAACTTAAATTGGTGGGGAGGAGGAGAGCAATTTCCTTAATGTTTTTTTCTTGGTTCAACATTCCCAGACAGCAATTACAAGCCAAATATCATTTCAGTAAATGAAAAATTCTTGTTTTCATGTACTGATTGGCTTTATTACACACTAAGGTTAATTGGGAGGCTTCTCAGGCTTATCTGGGTAATGACGAACAGCTGCAATAGATTGTATTCTTCACCCCCTCCATGTCATTTTGATAGAGCAGCATCCAAACAAAACCTCTTGCAATATGAGTGTCATTGAATTGCACTTCAAACCCTGGTGACAATTATGTCTGAGATATCATCACAGGAAGCAAGAGGGAAACAAAAAGCCTGAGAGGAAATGTTCCAAATCAGCAGAGATGGCCACCCCAGACCACTGCAGCCTTAGGATTTGGTTACTGGCGTTCCAATGTACTGGATAGTTCATTTCACGTAAATAAGTGGTAAACCAACAGAAATAAAATGTGCTTGTCTATTCCAAATGCCTTAAATGGTAGATATTTGAATCCCCAATATAATAATCATATTGTTGATTTTAGTAGCTACTTGAAGAAGAATGCCTCTGACTGCTCTAAAGAGCTCGTAAAGGGTTTTGCCTTGTCTTTAATAACAACAACTAATCTCTTTGCCCTCATTATGGGCCAAGCACTAAGTAGTGTTTCTTGTATGACATCTCAGTTGATCCTCTGCATAAAATGAGGATAGAATTAGTATATATACATTCCAAGAAGCTCGCCCAAGGTCAAAGAGCCAGTAGATGTTAGAACCTGAATTTAAGTTCAGATCAATCTTTCCCCAGAGATATTCTTCTCTCAGTGGGTAGCTCAATAGAAAGCTCTTTGCAAGAACTCATTGAAAGAAGTTTGCCTGGGAGAGCAGTTATGAGACCAGCAAATATTTTTTCAGTTCAATTACCAATTGGCCAGGTCACCAAGTGGATAACCAGTACTGTCTCTGATTTTCTCATGCATACTTGGGATGACCTGCCTTCTCATCTCTGGTATTGTCATGCTGTGGTGTGTGCTAAGGAAATAAAGTGTTTAGGTCAATGCAACTTTCTTAGTGGTGAAGGAAGAGCTGTCAGTAATGCTTTGGATGGAAGACGGATGTGTGCCCCTAGTGCTCCCCTATTGTTTTCCCATCCACTGGCTGTTCTTTCCTACCTCCACTTCTTTGGTCTCTTTCACACAGTTTGGAACTGTCTTGATTTCCACTGGGGACTTAAAGGGGTTTAGTACACAGTCATTTGTCTCATTGTCTGCTTTTCAAATAGTTCCTTTCATTTTGTTTACCTTTTTAGTATTTAACAGCAAGGAAGAAGTGTAATTTTTTAAGAGGCCAGATTTGCAGCTAGACCCATGTACAAATCCCAGGAAAGATACTTGCTGACACACACAAATTTTGGTCAAGTCACTTAGCGTCCCTAAGACTCAGTTTTCAGATCTACAAAATACAACAGTGACACAATTTCTTGGGTTGTTATGAGAATTACAATAATTTATGTAAAGCCCAATTCTTGACAAAATGGAATCGTTTCAGTATTAGTCATAAATATTTGCCAACAACAGTTTAACTTCACCTGTTTTAATCCATTACACCTGCTCTTTCTATAACTTGAAAATATTTTCTTCACTGATCTCTGAGCTCCCTTAGCCTCAACATTGCTTAACATAAATGAAGCCTTTTAAAACTTACATTGCTCTCCAGTCTAGTTGTCAAGTGTTGTACTAACCCCCACTTTCTTAATTTTCCCCCTGATATGTTATTTAGCACCTGTGTAAACCTGTGCAGCTGAACTCAGCTATGTATAAATGTTTGCTTATGTGCTTCTGTCATACTTATTTATGCAATTCTGTGTATAGCCAACTGCTGTATTAAATTCTGAGTGCCTCAAGGCAAAGAACCACACTTTCTACTTCTGTGACAAGTCCAGATGTCCTCCAAAGGACAGATTTCAAGAAGGTTGAATTTTAAACATATAATATTGCTCTAATAAGATGTTAACAACAAGTTCTCAAACATTGTGTTCTTCTCTAGGACATTATATGTTAAAGCAATTTCAGTACTAGCAAGCATTCTATAGAAATATTTAGTTTGGGGACCTTTAGTTGCAACTTTTCACATTTAAAAAATGAAAAGAATAGGTCTACAATTGTAGAAACAAGTCAACAATAAAGAAAAAGAAGAAAGTGCTAAGTAATTGCTACATTCAAGAAAATGTTGGACCATAATTCCTTTGATCATTAAGTGATATATACTTTAGAGGAAGAAGATATCATGCATAATAGAAATAATGAGAGCTGCTCTTTTAGAGCACTTAGCTAGTAGGTATTAGGCACCTTGCTAGAAATCTGGTGTGTTGTAGCTCTTTCAATAGTCCCAGCAGTCTTCCTACCTCCAGGGAAGCAGATCCATGTTTCTTCCCAACTTATGTACAAGGAAGCTGAAGTTTTAAAAGGTCAAGATGCAGCTGGGAAGAGATGGTGCCAGGCCCAGCACCCAGGCCCATGTTAATCACTAAACCATACTGCCTCTCATGAAAGAGAAGAAATTTTACAGAGGAGTTATAAAGATAACTTGAATATTCCTCTTTTTCTTCTACAACACAATCCTCCTGCTCCCCTTCAAAGAAAAGGAAATTCTATTAATATATAGAATTTGCTTCGTGTAGATAAAATAAAGACAACTGCAGGGGTCTTGGATGGTTTGCAAGACAAACTGAAAAAAAAGAAAAAGAAAAAGAGAAAGAAAAAAATTTCTCTCTGGTTGTTTGCCTTTATTTGCTCTCTTCTCCAAAGGCTGGGCTCTCCATTCACTTCCTAACAGTAAAGTCCTCAAGGGGGTGATTTCCTGTCAAGAGCAAAGCCCCTGGGGGCAATGTCTCATTGCCTTTCAAGAGGATAGACAGGAAACAACTTTTGCCGTCTTTCCCTTTTACCGTATCTTCTCTGTTTTCCTTTCTCAGCTATATTCTTTTGGAATAAAAAAACAGCCCAGCCTCTCCCAGGCCCTGGGTAACTTGAGCCCTCCTGGAGGACTGTCTGGGAAGGCCCTCTCTCAGCACTCACCCATCGCTGGCAGCTGTGTGGCCCTGCTTCTGGCAGCCTCTCAACTCCTGCCTGCTCCTTCTGGATTTCAGGGCCCAGCAATTACAGAGCTGGCCTCTGGGCCTGCACGTAAAGCATGTTTTTAATAATAAAAAACATCAAGTTTGTCTCTTCCAACTTTGAACATGCTGTGAGTCTCTGTGCTTTGAGTTGTAGGGGATCCAAGAACCTCTCTGAGGAGTCAGGATTATGCTGTAGCTAATTTGTGGAAGAATTCTTAGTATTTGCTCTGTTTGACAGCAAGAAGAGAGCTTTCAAGTCACAGGAACACACTACATTCTGCAGCATGGTGGAGGTCAGAGGGGCTCTACAGGGACACTATCCATGCGTGAGATTCAGGCTCCTTAAATGTCTGGGTTCTGGCAGGAAGGAGCCTTGTTGCGTTCATAATTTATAACTCTGTGTTCTGTTTATTAAAACTGGCCTCCCAAATTGTATAATCCTTAGGCCACTTACAACCTTGGTCTGTTCCTGATCAAGTGACTTTGAGCAATAGTTCAATCTACATCATGTTTGACTAATGCATTCCTATTTGTAAGAAATTCAAACCCTTGAAGGTTAAATATGAGAAAGGTTAAATAATATAGAAAGCTAACACTTTTTTTTTTCCGGAGCCTTTACATGAGGCAGGCATTGTGTTAAACCTTTTTCTTATATTGACTCATTTGTTTCTCACAACAACCCTGGGCAGTCAGGTCTATTATTAGCCCATTTTAAAGATGGGGCTACTGGGGTTAAATTACTCACTCCAGGGTTCCAGCTAGTGAGTTACAAAGGCTGTGTGTGAACCCAGTCAGTCTGATTCCATGGCCTATGCCATAGCCCACTGCACTATGCTGCTGTGAAGGAAGAGGTTCTGGTTTACTTTATTCATCTTTTTCAATGTCTTTGTTTTTTATAGACAATAAATTAGTGAATTTCTTTTCACCTTAGTTGATCCATTGAAAGACTATCTCTCTGTTTCCCCCAAGTTATGGGAGGTTTACACATATATAAAGGAGGAGATTAGAATAAAAGTATCTGCAAAATATATTCTTGATACCGCCGGTTATCAATTACCTTGATGAGTCCTGCTTCCTCAGATGTTGAAGTATAACACCAGAGAACCATGCCAAAGCAAGCATGGAGTAGAAAGTAAGAAGCTTTATTGAAGGATAGTAAAACAGACTTCCCCCTGGTAAAAGAAGGGAACCCAAAGGCAGAATCCGTGGGATGAGGAAGTCTTGTCCTTTTAATACACCTAAAGTTGCCTTTGTGCTCCTGCATTCTTCTTCCTTATCTTGTTCATTTCCCCTAATCCTGAATAGTGACTGGGAGATGTTGGTGGAATGGCCAGGGGGTGAGTCGATGGGCTGGAAGGGCCACAATGGAGTGTTAGCAGGAAGCGAGCGGCAGCCCAGGGGGCATTGATGAGTAGCTCTCTGTCTGCTCAGGAGTTGCTTCATTAACAACCTTTTTGGGAGGTTATGTGCTTCTGTGGGGTGGTATCCAAGGACTCTGGAGACATGAACATTCCAGTCTCCCAGAGGCAGTTTCCAACTTCCTGGATCCAAACTAGCCTTCATTTTCTTGATTCCACTGATTACCTATTCTATACTAACTTCCTGTCTTTAATTCTGGTTTCATTCTGACCAAAATCCAGGGAAGGAAAAGACTTGCCACTTGGCCACATTAGTAGGACTAGGACTCAAGGCACTATCTGTCACCCCTCACCAGGGACACGCCTCTACAGTACTTATATCATAAGAGTACAGAATAGTATAATATAGTACAGTAAGTGAAGAGTGTATACTTCCATGTTCAGCTAAAGTTTGATTTAAACCTGTAGTCTTTTAATTTTTAAAAAAATTGAATTTAAATATTTCCATTTGCTTTACTTAGCATTATATATTTTATTCACATCAAAAGAAATTCCAGGCTGTATCACAAAAGGGAAAAGCAAACTTCTGTGACGCATATTATTATTTTTAAAGAGCTATTCAATAAATAAACAGCCCATATTTTAGTTCAGTATTGTTTATGCTTCCAATACATTCTTCTATAAAATGTAGCATAAATAAATATGTTGAAGTTGTTTGTTCAGACAAGTCTAAAACGTTTACTCCCATGTGACGTGACGAATGAAATGTTGATTTTTCTTTTGATGCTTAGATGTCGTTTACAGTATTATGATGGAGTTTCATCCATGCTCAAGGTCATTAGGTTTCTGAAGCCCTCAGGAAACACATTGTATTATTGTTCTCAAAACCACTTGAGCATTATAGATTGACTGACATCAAAACCATATCCTGGGTAAAAAGCACAAAATCATGTTGTTACAATTTTTTCCCCAAGTAAACCCAGTTTTAGTTTTAATTATGTATAATAGCTCCTTTAAACAACATTTTTCATAAATGAACTTCTTTATTATTTCCTCTTGCATTCCTTAGGAAGATTCAGTTTTTTGGTCAGTTCTACCTTCACCTAGCTCACACTGAGTATTTCCGCATTCCTCGCTTTTTGCAATAATTCCTCACTAAGCCTTTGGGGCTATAAAGGTAACTTGAAATGAAAGAAATCTGGCTGGGCAAGTCAAATGTCTGTGAGTCTTCCCATCTCCAGGCCTTTACCTTGTCAAATCTCCCTGATCCTAATAAGGAAAGAAAGGAAACAATACTGTTCTTCTATCCCAACATCTCCTCAAGAGAACACCCTGTTTCTGGGTTTTGTTCCCTTTCATATTTTTGGAAGCAGAAGTGACCTGTGTTCCCTATGTGTCCCTGACTCTTTTGGTGTTTGGAAACCCCCTCATATTTTGGGACTGCAGCACTGACATAGTTGACCATTCCATTCTCTGAACTCTACTATTTTTACTTTATAGACTCTATTCACATCTGGTTCTCTCTTAGCTCTTAGAACAAGTCTTTCCCTCTTTTCTCTCCTTTACTTGTTCCTCTTCCTCCAATCAAATCATAAATGCTATCTAAATTTCCAACTGTACTTTGGTTTTCTTTTCTTCAGCTTTGCAAATCACCCCAGTGCCACTGATCTCTAGGTGTGAGCTCCAACATTTTCCCTGTGATTTCTGCCTTCAGCCTGATCCTTTTATCTGATTATCAGGCACAAACTTCCAAATTGATTGCTAAACTGCTCCATCTGGAAGATCTGAAGATCCTCAAACTTGACCCATCCCAAAACCAAACCATTACCTAGTTTCTAAAGCATGTTCTTCCAATTTGTGTTCTAGGAGGACATTGGTAAATGTTATCACTGTTGACACATTTGTTCTGTCGTAAAACATCAGAGTTTTCTTTTCCCCTCTTCACTCCACTTTACTCCAGGTTCTAATCATTTGGGGTATCACCCTCCCAAAATCATGAGAAAGCATAAGAAAACTGATATTGAAGGGTTTCTATGGTTTGGACTTGGTATCCCTGAAAGCTCATGTTTGAGACAATGCAAGAAGGTTTAGAGATGAAATGATTGGGTTTTGAGAACCTTGACCCAATCTGTTAATTATCCCCTGATAGGGATGAACTGAGTGGTAACTGTAGGCAGGCAGGGTGTGACTGGAGGAGGTGCATACCTGGGTGCATGCCTTTGGGGTACATATTTTTTGTTCGTTGAGCAGAACTCTCTTCCCTTTCTTTTTCTCTTTCTCTGCTTTTTGATTGTCATATTCTGAGCCCCTTTCTTCTGCCACACCCTTCCACCATGATGTCCTGCCTAACCTCAAGCCCTGAGCAAGAGAGTCAGTTATCTATGGACAGAGACCTTTGAAACCCTGAGCCCCCAAATAAGCTTTTCCTCCTTTAAAATTGTTCTTTTCAGGTCTTTGGTCACAGCAGCAAAAAGGCTGACTGAAACAGGGATGATCCACAAAACACCTGACCAACTCTTTGAAAGTGTCAATGTCATGGAATATAAGAAAGATTAAGAAACTTTCACAGGTTGGAGGAAACCAAGGACATAGACACATGATGACTAAATGTAATATGGTGCCCTGGACTAGATCCTAGGAAAGAGAAAGCACATTGGTGGAAAAGTTGATGAAATCTCTAGAGCAATAAATAGCATTATGCCATTGCTAATTCCATACTTTTGACAGTTCTTTGGTGAGTATGTAAGATGTTAGGATTTCAAGAATCTGGGTGAAAGATATATGGAAACTCTGTACCATCTTAGCAACTTTTCTATAAATTAAACATTATTCAAAAAAAAAATTAGAAAGCAAAAACAAAGATCATGACTTCCTACTGCCTGTGCAATGCTTCTCAACTCATCTTGAAAAATTCATCTGGAAGTTTTAAAGAATACAACTGAATAGTATTGTTTTACCATCTGCATGTATGAATATGGAACAATTAATCCCACCATTATGTGTAATTATAATTCACCAATTAAAAAATGAAAGCAAATATACACACATCTGGGCCCCACCTGGGAGACTGATTCAACAGGCCTGATGAACGAGGGAAGTTGTGCAATTCTAAAGTGATACAAGTGATTCTTGTACAGTTTAGGTGCTGCGAAACCATTTGTTTGTAGGACAAATAGAACCTGCCTATGACATTCCCCCAACATAGACTTTTAAGTTGTCTATAGGGAACAATTGTTCAGATACCACAGACAGATAGAACTGTCTTTGACAATTATAGTTGTGAATATAGTACTTAATAAGACAAATGATTCTGAGTATAAGGAATATAATTGGTATGTTGAATAGTTTTTCACACAAAGAATTGAATGAAACCTATATGTTTTATTTCTAAATACCATATATTGTAACTTTGCCACTTGACCATAAAAAGGTCCAAAAGTTTTATAAATATTTATGAACCAGGGGATTATTTTCACATCTTCTGTTTGCATTCCATTTGCTTTAAAGTAAAGATTAAAGATTTACATTTAATGTATATTCAGATTTTCATATGGTTGCTCTATACTTGAAAGCTTCTAGTGAATCTGAAACACTCTAAAGTAATTGCAGTAACAATACCCACAACCCCGCCAACAACAACTTAGTAAGATGTAGAAGTCTGTAAAAAAAAAATAATGGCAATGTAAGATTGAAACTAGAGAGGCCGCATGTTTACATGTATGTCTCTGTGAGTATATGTGTGTATGAAGCTGCTTACTTGGGGTCCATGGATCTCTACAGATTCATATAGAAGTGTCATGGCTTCCTTAGATTCTCTGAAGATAAAGGAGAATGTGTATATGTACTTCTTCTTGGAGGTTCTCAATGAGGACAGAGAGTTAAAAAGCACTGAGAAACACCAAACATGGAAATCTTTCAAGAAGTAATAGAATAATTTTATATGACCTAAATTGAATCCTTAAATAATTAAAATACAGATGCATTGTGCTATGATCTCATAACAAGACCTATTGCTAATTTAGAACTTATTTACTTTTTCCCAGTAGAGGGTTGATCAAAGTCTTAAAATGGGACCCATATTCTGTGAAAGAACAACCTAAGTGGAAGCCTTGATCTAAGGATAGATCCTTCATTTTTCAAATGTTTACAAAACTCTTGCTATGGACCAGGTTAAATTCTAGGTTTTGGAATAAATTAATGGACAAAACAGCAAATATCTGTCTCTAATTGAGTTCACATTCAGTTAGAGAAGACAGACCATAAAAAATAAGCAAAATAAATAAATTGTATAGGGTGTTACAGTACATGATACAAATGCTATGGAACAGAGAAAACTAGAGCAGCTTAAGGGGGTTGGACACACCAGCTGGTGTAGTTGCATTTTAAATAGGGTGAGAGGGGAGTCCTCATTGGAAAGTGGAATTTGAACAAAGATTCCAACGAGGTGAGGGAGTTATCCAAGTGGATGCAAGAAGAAGGAACAAAAGTCAAAGCAAAAGTTGTACTTATGAAATTTTTCCCCATATATTTTTTAATTAGTGCATTAGAGTTGTACATAGTGATGGGATTTGTTGTTACATATTCTTACATGCACACAATATAACAATATAATTTGGATAACATCAATCCTAACAATTTCCCCTTTCTCTCCCCTCCTGATTCCCCGTGGTCCCTTTTCTCAATCCTATTGAGCTCCCTTCAATTTTCATGAAATCTCCCCTACCACCTCTCTGTCTTCCCTAACTTCCACTTATGAGAGAAAACACATGACACTTGACCTTCTGAGTATGGCTTATTTTGCTTAACATAACGTTCTCAAGCTCCATCTATTTTCCTGCAAATGACATAATTTCATTTTTATTTATGGCTGGATAAAACCCCGTTATGTATATATACCACTTTATCTTTATCCATTCATATACTGACAGACACCTAGGCTGGTTCCATAGTTTGACTCTTGTGAATTGTGCTGCTGCAAACATGGGTATACATGTATCACTAAGGTATGATAACTTTAATTCTTTAGGATAAATACTGAAGGATGCTCTTGGTGGGTCATATGGTGGTCCTATGCCTAGTCTTTCAGGGAACCTCTATACTAATTTCCATAGTGGTTGTAATAATTTACAATCCCACCAACAGTGCAAAAGTGCCTCTTTTTCTCCACATCTTCTCCAGCATTTATTATTGTTTGTGTTCTTGATGAGTGTCATTCTAACTGGTATGAGATGAAATCTGAGGTAGTTTTTTGTTGTTGTTGTTCTTTTTTTGGTACCGGGAATTGAACCCAGGGGCACTTTTTTATATTTTATTTAAGACAGGGTCTCACTGAGTTGCTTAGGGTCTTGCTAAGTTGCTGAGGCTGGCTTTGAACTCACGATCCTCCTGCCTCAGCCACCTGAGGCACTGGGATTACAGGTGTGTGCCTGGTGCTCAGTGTAGTTTTGATTTGTATTTCCCTAATTGCTAATGATATTGAACATTTTTTCATATATTTGTTGGCTATTTGTATTTCTTGAAAAGTGTCTGTTTAATTCAATTGGCTATTTATTAATTGGGTTATTTATTTTTTTGGTGGTGTTTTGAGTTCTTCATATATTCTAGATATTAATCCTCTGCCAGAAGAGTGGCTAGCAGATTTTCTCCCATTATGTAGTTTTCTGGTCTAATTCCTAGGTCTTTGATCCAGACTGAGTTGATTTTTGAGCAGGGTGAGAGATAAGGGTCTAGTCTCATTCTTCTGTAAATTGATAACCAGTTTTCCCAGCACCATTTGTTAAAAAGGCTCTCTTTTCTCCATAGTATGTTTGTGACACATTCAGCAAGGATCAGATGGCATTGTATCTTTGTGGGTTATCCTTGTATCTTTTATTCTGGACTGTTGGTCTATGTCTCTGTTTTTACACCAGCACAAAGTAATTTTTGTTACTATTGCTCTGTAGTATAATTTGAAGTCAGATATTGTGATGCCTCCAGCATTGCTCTTTTGGCTTAGAATTATTTTGGATATTCTGAATCTTTTAGTGTTTCAAATGAATTTTAGGACTGATTTTTTTGTTGTTCTGTGAAGAATGTCATTGTTTTCTGAAGAGGATTGTACCAAATCTGTATTGCTTTTGGCAGTATGGCCTTCTAAAAAATATTAATTTTACCTATCCATGAACATGGGAAGTCTTTCCATTTTCTTGTGTCTTCAATTTATTTCTTCAGTATTCTATAGTTTTCATTGTAGAGGTCATTTACCTTCTTGGTGAGATTTATGCTAAGGTATTTTTTTCTCCTCAGGCTATTGTGAATGGGATTGTTTTTCTGATTTCTTTTTTCTCAGCAGATTCATTTGGTATACAGAAAAACTATTAATTTTTGTATGTTGATTTTTTTAACTTTCTACTTTGCTTATTAGCTCTAAATTTGTTTATTAGCTCTAGCACTCTTCTGGTGGAGCTTTTTGGATCTTTTAAGTGTAGGATTATATTATATCTGCAAACAATAGTAATTTGACTTATTTCTTTCCTGTTTTTATCCTTTTATTTTCTTTTCTTGCCTAATTGCTCTACCTAGAATTTCTAGTACTATATTAAATAGGAGTGGTAAGAGTGGACATCCTTTTTCCAAATTTTAAAGGAAATGCTTTCAGTTTTTCCCCATTTACTATGAGGTTGACTTTGGGTTCTTTGTATATAGCCTTTATGATGTTGATACAGGTTTATTCTATACCTAGTTTCTTCAGTGTTTTATCATGAATGGGGGCTGAATTTTCTAAAAGGCAACTATTGAGATGATTAAGTAATTTCCCCCCTTAATTCTATTTATGTGATGAATTACATTTATTGATTTGATTATGTTAAACTTGCATCTCTTGGATAAAACCTACTTTGTCATGGTGTACAATCTTCTTAATATGTTGTTGCATATGATTTGCTAACTTTTTACTAAGCATTTTGCATGTAAGTTCATCAGAGATATAGGTCTGTATTTTTCTTTTCTTGACACATCCTTATCTGGTTTTGGTATGAGGGTGATACTGTATTCATGGAATGAATTTGGAATTGTTCCATCCTTTCTATTTCATGGAATAATTTGAGGAGCATTGGGATTAGTTTTTCTTTAAAAGTCTGGTAGAATTCAGCTGAGAGTCCATCTAGGCATGGACTTGTCTTTGTTGAAAGGCTTTTTATTACTGCTTCTATCTCATTGCTAGTTATTGGTCTGTTTAGATTTTTTGTGTCCTCTTGATTCATTGTAGGCAGGTTGTATGTGTCTAGAAATTTATCTGTTTCTTGTAGGTTTCCCAATTTATTGGAGTATAAGTTTTCAAAGTAGTCCTTAATGACCCACAGGATTTCAGTGATATCTGTGGTGATTTATTCTTTTTTTGACCTTTAATATTATTAATTTGGGTCTTCTCCCTTTTTCTTTTGGTTAGTTTGGCTAAGGGCTTATCCATATTGTTTATTTTTTCAGAGAATCATCTCTTTGTTTCACTGATCCTTTTTGTTGTTGTTGTTCTTAATTTCATTGATTTTAACTCTGATATTAATTATTTCCTTCCTTCTACTGGTTTTGGAATTGGTTTGCTCTTTTTATTTTCAAGGACCTTGAGATGAATCATCAGGTTGAAAATTTGGGATATTTCTGATTTTCTTATGTAGGCACTCAGAGTTATAAACTTTCCTCTTAGAACTGCCATCTAACATCTAATCCCAGATGTTCTGATATGTTGTATCACTATTCTCATTTGAGCCTAAGGATTTTAAGTTTTAAAATTTAAAATTTCTTCCCTGATTTCTTCTCTTATCCATTCATTATTTGAAAGTGTGTTATTCATTTCTATGTGTTTCTATAGGGATTTTTGGTGTTCAGTTCTAATGTCATTCCATTATGATCTGATAAGATGCAAAGAATTATATCAAAAATTTTTTGTATTTGTTAAGAGTTGCTTTGTGGTCTGAAATATGGTCTATTTTGGAGAAAGTTCCATAAGCTACTAAGAAGGTGTATTTAACTGTTGTTGAATGAAATAGAAGTATGTTAAGACAAATTTGACTTTTAATATTTTTCAGGTTCAAAGATTCTTTACTGAGTTTCTGTATGGATGACTTATCTATTGGTGAAAGAGGTGTGTTGAAATCACCCAGTATTATTATGGGATCTGTCTGAGGCTTTGATTCAAGCAGTGTCTCTTTTACATAATTAGTTGTAACCACGTTTGGGGTATATTTACTCTTGTTATATATTATTGTTGGATTGTTTTCTTCAACTGTATGAAGTGACCTTCTTTGTCTCTTCTGCTTAATTTTGGTTTGAAGTCTACTTTGTCAGATAGGAGAGTAATCTTGCTTGTTTTCAAGCTCCATTTACATGGTATATCAATTTCATTCTTTTGCTTTCAACTTGTTGCTATCTTTGCCTGTAAGGTGAGTGTCTTGAAAACAACATATAATTTGGTATTGTTTTTTTAATTAATTCTGGCAGCCCACCTCTTTAAATTGGAGAATTGAGACCATTCATGTTAATGCTATTATGAAAAAAGTTTATTAGTTTCTGCAATTTTGATTTATTTCTAATGCTTATTCTGTTCCTGTTTCTCATTTGCTTAGCTACTTTTCAAATGAGATTTGTTCATTTGTGAGTTCTGGGTTTTTATTTTTTTTTATTTCTTCTATGTGGAGTTTTTTTTTTTTTTTTTTAAATAAATTCTGTAACTCCAGTTTAGTAGTGAGGAATTATTCTGGTTTCTGCTTATCTTGGAAAGATTTTTTTTTCTTATTTTATTCTAAAGGACAGTTTTGCTGGATATACCAATCTGACTTTTTTTTTTTTTTTTTTTTTTCTGAACTTGGAATGTCATTCCAAGCCTTTCTGACTTTAAGAGTTTGGGCTGAGATATCATAAGTAATTCTTACTGATTTTTCTCTAAATGTGATATTATTATTTTAAGGATTTTAAATTCTATGCATGTTAGTCATTTTAATTATATGCATGTTAGTCATTTGCTATGCACGTTAGTCATTTTAATTATAATGTGTCATGGAGAGGTTCTTTTTTGATTTTGTCTATTTGGAGCTCTGAATGCCTTCTGTATCTGGTTGTCCATCTCATCGTCTAGGTTAGGAAAGATTTCTGTTATTTTTTCCCTGTAGAGGTTATCCACACCATTATCCTGCATCTCACAACCTTATTCAATTCCAATAATACTTTAAATTTGATCTCTTAATGTTATGCCAGAGTCCTTGTTCATGGTTACTTATTTTCTTTTCTTTAATACAATCTGAAAGTTTAAGTTTGACCACTTTGTCTTCCAGCTCTGAAATTATGTCTTCAGCATGGTCTCCTGTACTAGAGAGACTTTTGACTGAATAGTTTATTTGATTTGTTGTATCTTCTACTTATAAGATTTTATAAGATTTCTGCTTGGTTCTTTTTCAAAATCTCTATCTCTTTATTGAATTTCTCAATTTATATCCTGAACTGACTTCCTTAACTCATTCAGTTGTTTTTCTGTGTACTACTAAAATTCATTGATTATTTTTATAATCATTCTTTTGAATTTTTTATTTCAACCACTTTAATATCTTCAGAGTCAGTTCCTGGTGAATTGTGAACTTTAAAAGGGGTTCTGTTACCATTTCTAAATATTTCTTGTATTCCTTTATTGGGTTTTATGCATTTGCTACAATGGATTTCTCTTTCACTCTTAAATGTGGACCTTTTTAGGACACATCCTTCCCTTATCAAATTGTCTTAGAGTGATCTAAATTTAGATCCCTGTGGTATCCATAGCCCTTGTGTTAATTCTGTTTTTTTTTTGTAGCAGTGGATGTCCATGAGTGGAACTCAAGTACCCACCTCAGCTGTTCCAACTTGGGGCCTGGTTGTTATTTGAGTTTTTGTCTCTTTTATTCTTTGTATTAAACTATAGCTAAAGTTTGAGTGTTGTTCATTTGTATATGGAGAAAGATGTGTTGTTTTTTGGCTGAGTTTAGTTCAGCAACAGAGTCTCTACCCTGTGAACTGTAGTTTCCAGCACCTTACAGAATAGAGAGCAACAAACAATAACAACAACCAGTGCAAACAATATACGATATTAAAATAACTACCCAGTTCCTACAACACCAATTACCACAAAAACCAAAATCATGGGGTCATGAATGTGGACAGATAAAACAATAAATAACCATGAACTAGATCTAGCTTTAAAGCAAACAGCAGGTATCAACTATACCATCTACAGCAGTAACAATTTCAACAACATGAATGGTGGGGGCAGGAGTTATATAAACAAATTAATTCTCAGAGATGGTAAAAATATAGTTCATTAAGAGAAAAGAAAATGTGATAGTGACATGGCTCCCTGGCCAAGTCATGTAGTTATCCCCTTGGTCCCTGCTGAGAAGTGACAGGGGAACAGGAAAGTGGCAGTGTGACAACCTGGGGGGGGGGGTGAAGTATAGGCAGCAAGGAAAGGATGCCATGCAGAGCCCACTGTAGTGGTGAGGGCCTGAGGTGAGGTGGGCCAGCACGGAGATGAGCCAGGGCAAACTGACCTGTCTCCCCACGGCAGCCCTGGCTGGCCACAGTGCAGAGGCCCATTGCAGAAGCACTCTTCCTTTGCATCTCCTGCATAGGGCATGTCTGCACAGCAGTGAGGAAGCTTCTACCAGGAACCAAGTGAGCAGAGAAGGAGGAGAAAAACTAGAAGAACCCAGTAATAGAGGAAGTGAGGGTGTTGCAGACACCACAAGGACTGAGGTTTATCTCTGCCTAGGGTGGAAGTTGCCACCAGTGTTTGGCTTATTCAAGTCAACACTAAAGCACAATTAATAAACAAATTTAACATATAAATCACCTCTAAAAACAGAGTATGCATTTGCTTTTTAAATGCACAGGGACAATTATAAGCATTGTTCATGTATTTGACTTGAAATAAAATCTCAGTATGTTCAAGAAGGAAGAAGGCACGTGACATTGTTTTTCAGTAGTGCAACAAAATATACTTTAATAAGAACAGAACAACTTTAAAAGCATATTTGCATTTGTCTCACCTTGAGTCGAAAATAAAAAATAAAAACCCACACATGCTTATTTTGACTCTACCTTTTCTACTGCCTCATGTCTTTGCAGAAAACCACCTGACAACTCTTGGTTTAACAAAGATATCAAACTCAGAGTTACAAATAATGCAAAAATGAATGACAAGGAAAGCACTGCATATAGAAATTTGTTTGATAAAATCAGTATGGTACCCAGAAGCAGTAAATTGATTTAAAACCTCTCAGGATTGCTTTTGTTGAAGTTATGGCATTGTTTAGGAAGAAGCGGACCCTGAAAATTGGGATGGGAATGTGCAGGCAGATTCTAATGAAGCAGAAGAAATTGAGCCTCTAAATTTAGTTGACTTTGTCAGTAAAGGCAGTTTTTCCTCTCTGACTAGGAAACTAGTCTTAGCCAGAAGAACCTACCACGACCTCCACTGAGACAATCGTCCTGCAGGGGAATTTAGAGGACTGCAGGAATTTTTTAAAAATTTATTATTATTTTTAAAATTTTTACAGACTGCATTTTGATTCATTGTACACAAAAGAGATACAATTTTTTCATTTCTATGTTTGTGCATGATGTAGATTCATACCATTTGTGTAATCATACATGTACATAGGGTAATACTGTGTGTCTCATTCCATCATCTTTCATACCCCCAGTGCAGGATTTAAAGCAGAGAAATAATAGAACTTGTGTTTTAAATGGGTTGCTTTGGCTATTGTTTTGGCAAGACACTAGGGGGCAAACTGGAGGGCAGGAGACTAGAAGACTATTGTAGGAACTCCGATGAGAGAAGGCAGTAACTGGGGTCATCCTGGGAGCAGGAGAGGTAGTGAAAATTTGTCAAAGTCCTGATATAATCTGAAAGTAAAGCCAGCATGTTCTGCAGACTGGTGGTGAGGGGGGTGAGGGAGAAAGAAAAGTCAAGGATGAATTCAAGGTTTCTGACCTGAGCAACCAGAAGGATGAAGTTGGCCCCAGTTAAGATGGAGAAAATTGCTGGTGGAGCAGCTTTTGTGGGAAGATCAGTTTGAACCTCTTAAATTTGCATGGTTAGGCATCCAAATGGAGATAGGGAGGAGACAGATGAAGATATAGAGGAGGAAACTATTCATATGAGCCTAGAATATGGAAGAGAGGTCTGCATTGGGGATATTAATTTAGCATTTATCAACATACCAACAATGAGAAAGGTTATGGGACTTGACGAGGCCACCCACGGAGTGAGAGTAATTGGAGAAGAGAAGAGGCCAAGGAGGAAGGTCTGGGACTCTTCAACACAAAGTTATTGGGGAGAAGCCGAAGAACCACACAAGGAGACTGAAAAGGAGTGACTGAGAAAAAATGAGAGGGAAAATTAAAGTGTGTTCTCCTGGAAGCCACATAAAGAAACTGAAGAAACTGCATTAAGGAAGAGCTGAGCTTGTCACATGCTGAGCTGACAGATCAAGTAAGAAAATCAATGAGAACCGACCACTGGATTCAGCAATGTGGAAATTATTAATGGTTTTGTCCAGAACAGTGAGCAGGGTCTGGCATGGTGGTGGCAACAACCTGATGGAGAGGATTTCAAGACAGAATAGAAGAAAGGAGTTAGAGTAGCCGGGTGGTTTTCTGCAAAGGGGAGCAAAGAAATGGGGCAGTAGGAAAGGTAGAGTCAAAACAAGCATGCGTGTGTTTCTTTTCTACTTAAGGTGGGACAAATAGCAGCGGTTTTGAATCCCAATAGTAACACGCATGGTGTAGGAGACAGTGAGAACTGGTAGGTTGAAATCCTTCATTAGGCAGGAGGGATGGGACCGCATATATAAAAGGAGGGGTTGACAGAAGAATGGAAATTTCATTTATGGGAAGGGTGGTTTTTGTCAGTTTTTTTGGTGCTATGACTAAAAGACCTGACAAGAACAATTTTAGAGGAGAAAAGTTTATTTGGGGGCTCATCATTTCAGAGGTCTCAGTCCATAGACAGCAGGCTCCATTCCTTGGGGTTTGAGGTGAGGCAGGACATCATAGCAGAAGAGTGTGGCAGAGGGAAGCAATTCACATGATGATCAGCAAGCAGAGAGAGAGAGAGAGACTCCTCTCACCAGATACAACATATATATCCCAAAGACATGTTCCCCAATGACTCACCTCCTCCTGTCACACCCTGTCCACCTTCAGTTACCACTCAGTTAATCCCCTCAGGGAATTAACTTAAACCAATGAACTTTGGGGAACACCTCACATCCAAACCATGACAGAAAGTAATTTGGCAGAAGCCTGCAGAAGTTTCCTTTGAATTGCTTCTATTTCCTCAGTGAAGCAAGAATTAATGTCAGCAGCTAAGAGCAAGGATAGTCCAAAATTTCTATGAAGGTAAAAATTTATCAGAGACTCATTACTTTTGAACTCACTTCTATTAAACAATATTTATTTGCCAGAGTTTCACCTGAGCAGAATGAAGGCAAGACTTGGGGTTGAGAAGTACCCTAAGACTAGGGTACAAAGAACACTTGCCATGTACTACTCACATCTAGCTATTTGATATATAGCTAAACAACACTTCTCCAGAACTCAGCATACATGGAGGGTAACTCCAGGGTCTCAATCCTTTTGGAGAATATTCTAAAAGGAGGGTAATTTATAACGACTGTACAAATTCTCCCAGACAACTCACCCAAAAGCTTCTGGGTGGAAATAATGCAGACAGATTCCTCTTGACCCTGGAGGTCTAACTCCACCCTGGGTTTATGTTTCTTTCCTTTTCTCCACCCTGTGATTTTCCCAAAGCAAATATTCATGTTTGGCTCCCACGTTGCTTCCCTTTCAGCTGTCAGGTCTGTTTAGGTATGCAGAGTCATTACATTCTCACTGCTTTTAAAATTTGATGGTTTATCTCAAGCATTCTCATGAGAGTGCTCACAGTAGTGCACCTTCATGCATCCTTCATGGCAAAGCAGCTCGGCACCAGGGGCCTCCTGAGAGGCAGCTGCCGCACTTTTCAACAGAGGAGGAACACGTTATGAAAGTGACTATTCAGTCAGTTAACTGTTCATTCTTCTATTTAGAACTTCGGAATATAGGAAGTACCTCACCCTTGACTTTTTTTTTGAGAAAACAGAGGAATATTAAAAATAGTAAAAAAAAAAAAAAAGAGGAAATAATAGCTCTGACATTTTTATCTATATCTTAGATAGATACTCTAAAGAGAATAAATTTGTTAGCACATTCTATTTATGCCTGTGTATGTGAAAATCTGGGAAGATTCCATGACTTTTTGCTCACTCTTGTGTAATAGATCATTTTATGTCCTCTTAATTAAAAATCTTAGAGTCTTAACCTTCAAAATGCTTAGTCTGAGGTGTTAACCAACATTCCAGTCTCTATTTGAGGTGAAGCCTTTCTCGCCTCTCTCCTGACTTGAAGGGTAGGCTTCTGCGGTCTGTCTCCACTCCCCTGGGCTGGCTATTGCCCCAGGGTGGAGGGGAAGGTGGAGGAAATAGAGGTAGCAGTGCTGTGTTAAGCATTAGTTCCTAAGAACCAGTTGCTAAATATCAGGAATGTTATGAGCTGGTTGTTAAACCCTTGGTAGTTTGAAATCAGTCATGGTAGGTGTGTTTATACCACAAAGATTGGCAAGTGCTGCCAGTCAGGGTACCTCCTTCTGGAGAGGTGTTCTACCAGCACTCTTGGGCTAGTGATTAAGAAATTCTCCCTGGATTATGGTGACTTTGAGCTCTGTAGGTCTGGCAGACAGTTCTGACTTTCTCCCTGACTTGTGAGTTCTTTGGCGTGAGGTCTTAGGAGATATCTATCAGGTACCTTGTCTCTTCAAATCCTGTGATATGATGGACTGTGTATGCTGTCTTTTGGCTACTCCTACTCCTCAAACAGTTCCTGGTTGTAGATGATAAACTCATAGACTTTCATTGTTGGTAGTCCCTTTTTACTTTGGGCAAAGCAACTTTCACTGCAAAGCAACTTTCCTTTTACATTAGCTTTCTACTATTGCATAAAATCACTACATACTTAGTGACTTAAAACAACACACATTTATGATCTCAGTTTCTGGAGGTCTGGAGTATGGTCATGACTTAGCAGGATCTTTTGTTCAAGGACTCATAACACAACAATTAAAGTGTTGCATGAGCTGAGTACCTTTCTGGAGCTTTGGGTCCTCTTCCAAGACCTTGTGGTTGTTGGGGGAATTCAGTTCTGGGTAGGCGTAGGAATGAGGTCCTATTTTCTTGCTGTGGGTCAGTTGAGGGATGCTCACAGAGGTCACTTGCAGTTCTTTGCTGTATTCCTCTCACAGACCCTTTGGCAACTTAACAGCTTACCCTTTCAAAGATGGAAGAATTTCTGTATTCGCTCACTAAGATGGAGTGTGACATAATGACAGGAGTGACTATCTTTTCACCTTTGGTAATCAAGGGAATGATATCCCTTTCCTTTGCCATGCAATCTAACATAATCAAAGACCTCCACTTGCCTCTGCCACATTCTGTTGACTAGAAATAAGCTGTAGGTTCTGCCCATGTTCAGGGGATTGTACAGGACCAAGACTCATTGGAGGTCACCTAAGGATACATCTGCCACACACACCATGGGTGCTACATCTGGTCCTTGAGTTTCATAAACTTTCACCTACTGTCAGAGGGGAACATAGTTTCTTCCAAACAGCTTCAGCTTTCTGTTTGTCTTTCTGTTTGTTCAAAGCAGCCTGCTGGCCTCAATCCTTTTGGATTTCCTGGCCAGGAAGAGTTCAGCACACTGTCTACTGTGTTCCCACTGCAGGGACCACATGCAAAATCCTCTGATGGTCACTTTGAAGCAGTTTCTTTAGACTTGAGACAAAGGAAGTTACAACTGACATTGCATCCCTGCCCTTGGGGTGAAAAAGTGTTTTAAAAAGATTTTCTCAGAGTTGCTATTTTCACTTGGTCTTTGTCCTTTCATGTCCTACAATAGGAATGGATGTAAGAATCGGTGTTCTTTGGTTTACTCATCTGCCAAGTGAGCACAGTAATGTCTTAAAAATTAAGAGATGAAACTCTTAGTGAAATGATTTGGACCTCTAAGGAAATAGGCTTTAGCATATTAGTTGTGATGAGCCAATTAGGCATCATCAAAACTTCTCAGCATTGAATCAAACATTGTTTGTCTAAGTTATTTTTCTTTCATACTTACCATGCAGGCTCAGCTGAAAATGTATTTGCTGAACACAAGTTACATTGATGACTTGTATTTATCATGGCTTAATGTTGAATTGTTGATTACATGTTTGACATTCCTGGAAGTCAATGTTCTCTTCAGTGGAAGACATTCTGCCTAAAATATACAGTAATTTTCCTCATTATCCCAATCTTCTACATTAATACCCTAGACATAATGATACATAGACATATTGAGCATATAAACCATGCAGGATAGGGAACCAAAGCAAATAGTGAAATGCCGAAACCGGTGTTTATGGCTGGGAATCAAATGGTCAGTGTGGCATGTGGCAGCCTGTTTCAGTGATTGTAAGGATGAGGCCCAAGTCACAAGCAGGGATAGTTCCTACAATCAGCAACTAGAGTTGTCATCAGCACCCAGGCTTGCAGGGGATGGTGCCCAAGGGACTCTGTTTTGAGTTGTGCTTTTCAATGCTTGAAAGGCAATTAGAAAGTAGTAGCAGACCTATCTGTGAAGCTTAATCATTTATCTACTGTAAACTGACTCAGGCCATTTTGGAAATGCACAACTCTTATTTTTGGTAGA
Source organism: Sciurus carolinensis (assembly GCF_902686445.1). Taxonomy (NCBI): domain Eukaryota; kingdom Metazoa; phylum Chordata; class Mammalia; order Rodentia; family Sciuridae; genus Sciurus; species Sciurus carolinensis. The sequence goes on along the minus strand of NC_062219.1, from coordinate 51,446,170 downwards.
AAATAGGAGATTCCAACTAGCTTGATATGGATGAAGTTTAACTCCTCTCTCACCACCTTCATATCAGTTGCTGATGAAAGTCTCAAAATTCTGAGTCACCAAGGCCAGGCCAGTTCAAACCACCTATGCATCATTTTTAGAAAATAAACTTTATCATGTGTACTTGGGGTTTATGACATGGTGTTATAGAATACAAATAATTAGTGAAACAAATTAACACCCATCATCTCACATTGTTATTTTGAATGTGATAAGAACAGTTAAAATCTACCTATTTAACAAAATCCTTTTACCATGTAATTTTATTAACTATGGTCCTCATGCTATCCATTAGGTCTCTAGTTCATCCTACCTATCAGTTACTTCAACTACCATCTGCTTTTCAGACCTGAGGAGATCCTAGTTCTGCCTTTAGGGGCTTCAACACTGTTGAATGAAGGCTTTGTTTACTCAAGGCAGACATGCTGATTTTCTGCGGGTAAGAACTGGTTACCCTGAGAGTTGATATCAAATAATCACAAGCCTCTGATCTTCTAGTTGGTTATAGCACCCAGGCACAGGACATTGTTTTAGACATTTTTTTTCACTGCTGTGATTAAAAGACCAAACCAGTGCAACTATAGAGGAGAAAAGGTTTATTCAGGGGCTCATGGTTTCAGAGGTCTCCATCCATAGACAGCAGGTTTAATTCTTTGGGGCTTAAGGTGAGGCTGAACATCATGGCGGAAGAGTGTAGCAGAGGGAAGCAGCTCACATGATGATCAGGAAGCAGAGGGAGGGACTTCACTCTCCAGATACCAAATATATACCCTATAGCCACACCCCCAATGAATCACTTCCTCCAGTTACACTCACCCTGCCTCCAATTACCACTCAATTAATCTCAATAGGGATCAATTCACTGATTAGGTTAAGTCTATATCCCAATCATTTCTCCTCCAAACCTTGCATTGTCTCACAGATGAGCTTTTGGGGGACACTACATCTAAACTATAACAAACAGAAACCTTTTAGATCCTTTTTCTAGAGTTGGGAGTGTCCTGAAACCATTTTATTAGCTCATTTGGATACCTAGCATGCCATTAATTTAATCAGTGATCACCCATTTCTAATATTCTTTCCAATTTCCTAATCTCTGGTGCAGATGGGAGTAAAAATAGCTGAAGACTTGTGCTAGTCTCTGGAGTGTGGGCTTCCCAATTAACTACTAATTAGTTAACTAATCAGCCCTTGGACTGGGAATTTCTGCTGAGGACAACAGATAATAATATGACTCTAAACTAATACATGCTACTCATACTGAAATATTTTAAAGCAAAACAAACATCCTAACAATGCCCTTTCATTAAATTATATGCAGCCACATTTTCTACTAGATATCAGTTTCCCTGGAACAGGCAAGCACATATTTGAAAACAAAACACTTGAAGGAATGATATAACATTAATCTTGCACACCAGAGCTTATTTCAGCTGTGGACCAAGGGAGAACATAAATTTTGCTGTTGTACTTCATTCTTTTTCCATTTCTGAAATAAAGTTGGCAAAAGGAGTGTCGGCTCCAGTCCTCACTAAGCTGACTCAAACCATTAGAAGTTCTTCATTTTTTATCAGTGGCATTAGCAGGAAATTGATGTCTCATACCTGATATTAGTTCTAGTATAATACCATCTCTCAAGCAGAGGTATGCTTTTCATTTTGTGACTGCAATCTCAGGTCCACTCCAAAATAAGGAGCCACTCTCTCTGTAGAGAGTCTATGTCTCTCTTCTCCTTTATCTTTCTCTATTTCTTGACTTCTGTCTCTCATTTACTGCAGTGTTATTTAAAAAAAAATCTTCTAATAATATAATTTGTTGCTTGGTTCTTTGCAAAAGCAGCACTGAGTTACTTTTACAAAGGAAGCTGATTAAATTTTCATTATTCTTTGTCATAGACATCACCTACCAACTATAGCAGCTTCCACTGTTTCTACTACATGCATTAAATGTTCCAAATCTACAAGTTACATCTTGGACAATGGCACTGTATCTTGGGCAGCACCCCCACCCAAGCCCACTTGCTGAGAGTTCTAGACTTTTTCTTGGGTCCTTTGTTTTCTTCCACCGGTTGTCATAGATTGTTAGTTCCCATTGGTAGTCACAAATGCACTTTGATTTTGGTCATTTATTTATCCTCTCATTCATTCATTAAATATTTACTGATCATCTCTCCTTAAGAGGAAGAGGGTGCACCTAAAAATGAGGGACGGTATCACCTAACCTCAATGAGATACTTAATATTGGTTTTCTAACAGTATGCTTAAATAGTTCTCTGGGCCTCTGTCCCCTACAAAAGTGAGCATGTGAAGAATGGCACATTAATTCCACTTGAAGAAGTCATGGGTTAAATTGATATACCTAGGGGCTAGAATTAACCTTAGCATTTTTTTCGCCTCCTCCTTTCCTTTCCTTTCTTTTTTGAAAATCTGATTTCAGAACTAGACTGACAACACAGTTAGGCGAAGCAAGAGAGGATTTCCCTGGTGATACCAACTCAAAATGAATTATATCAAGAAAGGAAAATGGATTTCTCATCTGAAATGCAGTAGAGACCTCAAACCTAGGCAGCATGGCCCAATGCACAAACGATGAAGGAAGAGACAGTGAGTTTGGCCGCATCATCCATCTCTCTATTGTGACTTTAGACAAAATGCAAAGAAAATGTCTCCTTGGCTCACAGAGAAGATATATTGAGTAATGGAGTACAACCCCTTACAGCACAGAGAAATACTTGTTTGCTGACATAATGTTTGACCTGAATTGCCTCTAAAGCACCTTTGCTATGAACCCCTTGGACACAGCCCAGCACCAACTGTCTCAGTCTCCACATAAACCTTCTAACACCCGCTAAGATGAAGGATGGCATAAACATTCAGTACCTTGAAGACTTAAGTAAATACTCAGTGTCCTACCTCTAACACATGTCTGTAAATA